>NC_081407.1:973618446-974230946 GCF_030272615.1 Cryptomeria japonica
CTGTGTAGAATATTGAGCCTCAAATATGTACCAAGTACAACGAATATTTTTAGTTTCTGAGCACATATAGGTTGTTGTGGACAGTATTAGAATTCTTCAAAATTTTGCTTCTGATTGGGAGCTTAAATTCTCTGTAAATTTGTAAGGTCTTGTGCATTACTCTCACCCATGACATAATGCCCTGGATAATGGTACATATGAATGTTGTTACTTGTCAATTGGGCCTTAATTATTATTTTAAATATCCAAATAGTGTGCTGGTGACTGGTGTTACTGGTGACCTTACTATTCTGATGCTTTCACTCTCAAAAAACTGTAATTTCAATTTTTGTATCATCGAAGAGTATGATACCACTGCCCTAATGCCTTTTTCTTTCAGCAAAGCTGTCAAAGCAGACAATCTGACTGTATCTTCATGTTAATATGGTACAAGACAGTTTAAAGTGCCATATCTAATGGTTTTTTTTGAAAGTACTTCATTTACCATCACTGCACTAATTACTAGGTCTAGGGCTTCTGCTTGATTATTCTTGTTTGCTTGTAACTGAAAGGTGACAAGTTGAGTAAAATATCAAAGCAAAACATAACCTTTGACAGATGAAGCATATTTTCATTAGATGGATTCTATAGAATAATGTTTTGGTTTGAAAATGATCATGGACAAATGAGATGAACAAAAAATAAGGATTTTTTCAATACTTGAATTTTAAGTCATATTGTTTTGTAAAATTATTTTGCTTTGTTTTATGCTTGATAGCTGAATTGTGGGTTAAGTACATAAACAAGAGAAATCAGATTTTGCTTAAATATTTGTTTATCATACAATTTAGTGAACTGCCATTGTGCCTATAGAGGTTATGGGCCATGAAATATTGTTCTTTAAAACATATACTTTGCAGCCAGGTATCTGCTTGCTAAGATATGTTCTTGACTTCTATTTTTATTAGGTAGCCTAAGAAATAAGCCTCTTAGAAAATAATAGAATACATGACGCTTTGCAGAATATATGGAGTGCATGATGAAGCAAAAGATAAAGCATTTGAGCTGGAAATGAGCTGGATTTGTGATGAATCAAAGAGGCAACATGAAAAGGTATTGTTATGGTTTAGAAATATCAATAATAAAATCTAAGGTTAATTATAATCTGCTGTGCTGTATTTTTATGACTTTAGTGGTAGATGAGACATTTCTGTTTCATTTCCGGTGACTATTATCTCTGTGTTTTTTTAATTTTGGTTATGATTATTAAAAAACTGAGAGTATGAGCACAGTTCATACACTTCATACATGCATTTAAACAGTGAGAAAATTTCAGGTTGAGATTTTAACACACCTTATACTGAATGTTCTGTACCTAATCACTGAATTAAAAAAATATAAATGCCCAAGTGGATTGTATCTCCTTTCAGTTTACCAGAGGTCTGCTGTAAAACTAATCATGAGTGGATCAAGACCAGATATTAATAAAAGCTGATATGATACAGAGGCCAAGGTGTAGTTTTGATGTTGCAAAAGAATACCGGACTGAAAATTCTAAGTTCAATTAGAGATAATTATTAATAACTCTTAGACACTGATTACCTGCTAAAAGCTGCTCAAGAGTTAGTGAATTATATTGTACAGGCAAGCAGAAAAAAGAGCAAACAGCAAAGCAGGGCCATATTTGAATCCACTACTAAAACAAAACTAATGTTGCCACTTTTGAATTAAAAAAAATGAGAGAACTCAAACATTTCCAAAAAATAAGAACTAGATAAAGGATTCACGCATAACAAGATATGGACAATGAACCTGTCCAACCATGGGGATTATATGTAGCAACCAAGACTTTAAAAACTAGCTTATAGAAATATTCTACATGCATTGACAGACTCATTATAGGATCAAACATAATCACCAAAAGTAAGTCTCCATTAATAACATGAAATTCTCCTTGAGTAGCTTGATATCAAATTTTCAAAACAAATGTGAACCTTCCATGATCCTTTGTCACATTGAATTTTGGAAGATATTGGGGTGGGCACACAAGGACATGTAATGAGGACTTGTGGGTAGGCCCTCGTATAGTTTTCTTTTGAGTTGGTTCTTTTTTGTTAGTTCATTTCAACAACCCAGGCTTATATGCTCACAAACAAGGGTCTTTCTTCCATCCAATTCAACTAGGACTTGCACTTGGCCTCTATCATTGTCAATTTTGTTTGAGTTTTACTTAATGCAAATAATTCTGTTTTCCTACACAATTGGCTGGCCATACTCTGCCCCTGCACAACAAATATAGGACTGTACACAATGGGCTGATCATACTTTGATAGGATGTATAAATATGGAGGGACCTATGCCCACTAAGGAATGAACCTAGGCCTTTTACAGGGTGACAGCCAATCTGAACCACTTGGCTATGGCTGAATGGGCAAATATTAGGGGATATTGAAGTCATGTGTGGGCACAGGGAGGTGTTTGGATGCCTTTTGATGGCCAATATCGCAAACTCCTTTGGCCAAAACATGACCAGGTGCAAGGCTGCTTTTTCTGATAATCACTTGCTCATCATCAAACCCAGCGATACACTGTAGATTTGTCATGCAAGAGACTGAAAGAAGAGACTTCATCAAACCAGGAACATGCAATGCATCATTTAAGTCAATAACATCACTTGAAGGCATGTAGGGAATCTGGTACTGGACAAGTGTTATCACTGCCCGACTCCACTTTATTCCATCCTCTCGTTCTTCAAGTCTGTTGAACACCTCCTTTTTGAAGGTTATATATCTAGATGCTCTACTGTCCACATACCACCTTACACCGGAAATAGTGTTAATTAATATGTACTACACTGCATTCGAGAAAGTTCTCTCAAGTTTGGATTAGGGACTTCAGCTGAAGTTTCTGCACTTCCTACAAATTCTTGCTGTTGCTGCTTGGCTTTCTTCTTGTGAAGACATTAAGATACTTAGTGGTGTATCTTGTGGCACTAAAAAAACTTCACTCACTTCACATGAGTGAAGTGTTTCTTCACCTGGTCCAAAGAATCTAACTCTTCCTCAGTGTCCTTTTGATTCTTTCCAGGTCTACCTTTCTATTGATAACTTCTGGATGCTGATAGGGGGGGTGGGGTGAATCAGCATATATTAAAACTTAACCAATTTAACCATTCAATTATTATTCATTCCATTTACCACATGTGCAGAAATAAAAAATTGAAAAACACAAAAGCAATCACACATGAACACCAAGATTTTACGTGGAAAACCCAATGAGGGAAAAGCCGCAATGAGAACTATCCCACTATGTGAAAAACAGGTTACAATGTTCAGGCTCAAGGCCAAGGAGCTCATTGCCCATGATGTGGACTTTCAATATTGAGGCGCACTACCTCAAGGCACGATACAAAGACTTGTGAACACTAAAGATCACTCCTTTAGGGCAAGATACACTACATATGAAAGAGAAACATCAAAATGATTGAACTGCATGCAACCACATCCACTCATATGCTGATTACAGTTCATTGTTAAAAGACATTTGAAACTGCCTTCATTACTACTCTATTGTATTTGTAAACTTTTTCACAACTTCATACATACTTTGCACCATGGAAGCAATAATCGTTTGGGGAATTAATCGGCAAAACAAAAGTATAAGATTTTTTGAAAAAATTGGATTTACAAAATAAGGTAAAAAATTTCAGAAAAACAATCAAAATCTTTGAAATTTTTTTTTTTTAGGGCATTTCCATAGTATAGAGATATTGTAGGCAAATAAAATAGACACTTCAACACATGAATTGTAGAAAATAGATTTACGTTTTTTATATTCATATCGTTGATTATGTTGCACAAAACATACCACAACATAAATAATATCTAGATGGTGATAAATGTCAAAATGTTGATTACAATATAGTTTGTGACTTTGTACAAAGTCAACCTGTAAAGTAAGTACAAAATTCCAAAAAATCAACTATAGGCAATGACATGCTAGAGGGCAGGAGGCCTCGATGATGAAGCTCCTGAGTGAGAGCTTGTCCTAGCTCGTTCAATCCATTCAGGATCCAAGTTGGCTTCACTCATGAGATCATCATCATCAGCAACAACAAATCAATTCCGACTCTAGATCTATCTCATCAAGGTCAATTGGTGAGTCTTCTTCAATAGTTCCTGATTTTGCCCACGTAGAAATTAGTCTTTGCCTTACAAGTGAGAAACACAATGAATAGTGAATACAATTTCAACTATTGCAACTATATATTAATATTCTCACCTTGAGCTTTCTTTATCTTCAAACGGAGGTTGTGATGAACAAATACCAAGTCATTCATCCATTGTTGTGATAGGCGGCTGCGTTTCTTGGAATGTATGTCTTCAAAAAAACACTCCAATTACGCTCACAAGCTGATGAGCTGCATGGTTGGCTCAAAATGCGCATTGCCATCCACCTTAAATTTGGTATTTCATCTCCAAAAGAAGCCCACCATGCAGCTGAAAAACACATTATATGGAGATGATATTGTAAGACTAAGAATATTTTAAAATCTTAACAAACTTAATGAGCATGTTGGCAAAATAAAGAGTGTCAAAAGTTTATAGAGTCTACCTTGTTGGATGGTCTTCATGCTTTGCAGGGCAGCCCTAGAAGAGAGAAAACCCTTAGCCCGATTGTACACTTTCAACTCTATGGTAGCCGCATCAAATTTTTCCATGTTAGGAAACATTTTGTCCATGCACTTGAAGAAGCCTTGTTTGATCTCAACATCAATATCCATGAATGGAGTCTTATAGAATAACAAAGGATTGAGCAAGTATCGTGCAACATGGAGAGGAGTGTGCATCTGTCCATCCCATCTCCTATCAATTATGTCCCACAACGGCATATACCTATCCCTGTTATTTCCTAGCTTATTCCTTATCACCTCCTTGACCCTATCCATGGCCTCATACACATCCCATGGAGTTTTTTTCCCCATCCACTAGTCTGAAGACTTTTACTAAAGTCTCTAAAAATTCTACAATTTGTTCAATCGATTCCCAAAAGGTGGTGGAATACATGTGCTCTGCCACTGCTATGCCATTTGCTTGAGTTGTGAAGCCAGACTCCATCCACTCAGCTGAAACAAACATTCGCCTCAAATTACCTTTTTGTTCACATAGTTTCTATAATGCAAGGAAATATGTTGGAAATCTTGTCACCCCTGGTCGAACTAGCTCCTTGCTTCCAATGAAAAAGCACATTATATCCAAAACCCTCGTGTGATTATTAACAAATTTGGTAACCTTGTGAGCCTTCTGAAATGCCTCCTTAACCCATTCAATTTTTCCAATGTTTTCTAGGGTTAGATCAAGGCAATATGTTGCACATGGCATAAAAAACATAGAAGGGTATTTATCTGTCAGTAGTCTCCTTGTAGCAACACAAGCAACAACATTGTCTGTGATAAATTGAACCACATTTTGTGGCCCTACATTCGTAACTACCATGTCATACATCTCAAACAATGCATTTGTGGATTTCATCATATTAGATGCATCCACATATTTCAAAAAAACAGTGCCAATCTCACAAGAGACAAGGAAGTTAATGAGAGTTCGGTTCCTTCTATCTGTCCAACCATTTGACATGATGCTGCAACCAGTAATAGCCCACGGCAACCGATGCTGTTTAACAACATCTTGAACATCCTCTACTGCATCTTTCAACAACCAACCCTCAATGACTCATAAGATGGGGCTTGAAACCCAGGACCTACAGTTGCAATAACATCTACCATGGGTTGCCAATATGGATTTCTGGAAGCATGGAATGCCGTGTGAGAGGAGTACCAATAATTAGCAATTGTCTTCTTTGCTTGTTCAGTGACAGTTTTCCTCCATCCTGTACTCTCCAAAGTGGTTTGTGATCCTGGTGTAGTATGAGGTTGGAAGAAAGTATTAATGTTTCCTCCACCTGTGTTTGGTCCATGTCCTATAGAATTAGGTGTTGACCCACATTCCTTGAAACCCCCATCTTCGCCATCCTCCTCACCCAAACAGTTCGTCCTAGGATCTACAAAACTAGAACTTAGTTCAACCCCAATTCTTGCCGTTTTGACCTTACTCTCAGCAATCCCGTCAAGAGATTCTTTGCTTGATACGAGATATCTTCAGGGCATTTTTTGCATATCTCAGTGTTATTTCCTCGTTTTTTTGACAAATGCTATTTGAAACGATAAATTCCACCATTGATCTCATCTTGACACCAATTGCACTTGACCTTTGTGCTACCAGGAACTGCTGTGCAATGTGTCCACACAAAGTCTTTTTGACGTGGCATTGTGATCAAGAATGAGATCTGCAAAAGCATTTTAGTTTAGCCTTTCAACATTTCAATGTTATAGTTGTATGTTCATAAGGAATGCAAACCATTTCAATAGATATGCTTGAGGAATATAGATTTGGTAGCTTCTTTAGATGGATTAAAGATTACTATGTTTAGAAAACCTAATTAAATCAAAAATTATATTTCACATGTGAGGTTCTCTAAATCAGAAATTATGTTCTAATCAACATTGTGTCAGACGTGAGATGTTCTAATAAAAAATTATGTTTAATCAGAAATTATGTTCTAATCAAAGTTCCCAGACTTGAACTCGGCTTGGACTTGGCAAGGCCAACTCGACTCGTGACTAGGCTACGACTCGGCAAAATAAAAAAACCCTTGAAATTAAGAGATTTTTAACGATTTAAAACTTGTTTCATGCACCCATTATTGAATAAAGCCCAATTATAATGTGTGCTAGATTGTTATGCCATGAAAGGCATGCTAGTAGAGTATCTACTTGTTTGGGGCTTCTGTTTAGTATTTTCTTTGGCCAAATTGAAATTCTGGGAGCACCATCACGAGACATCATGAACATTTTCACTTGGAAACTTGTATGGTAGCGTTAAATAGTTTGCTTGTTGAACTTAGGTTTTACCTTGAGACTATAGTTGACCTTGGTCTTTCTTGGACCTCTTAGTTTTTGGGCTATATATATGTTGGATGGAAGGGGGAATTGTGAGGCTAGAAGGGTTTGAAAATATGCTCCTCAAAGACATGTCCCTTGCCAAAAATAACCTTGTGCCCCTTAGGGGGATTTTTGGGATGTGGGGATAGGTAGGAAATGTCCCCAACTCACCCCCTTTTTTCAAAAATTTAAGAAACATCCCTGTTTTGAGGTACTCACACATCGCCCCATTGCAAATGGGGACCCCCACTTTTTGCTTTCTAGGGTTAACTCTTTTAGTTTTGTTGTTGGTCGTTTTAGTGTCTTAGCCTTTGCATTGAAGGGATTGAGTTTCTCAAAGGTCATCAAGTCAGGTGGATCTCCTCAAGGTGGAATGAAGGAGGTCAGGTCAGTTGAGTGATTAGGGGTTATTTAGATCATTCCTAGGGTTTTTGTGTACTATCTGGTCATGCTTCAAGTTGCTAAATCAAACCTTGGTTGAATGCATAGTGTCCTCCTAGGTCTCGTCCCTTACATCAAGGTCAGAGCGAACTCACCTTAGAAGTCTGGAATGTCATCCTGATCTTGAAATGGCCTGAAATTTGACTAAGTCTGGAAATTTGAAGGATCCTTCAAAAACTAGATTTTGTATTATAACTCATGGAGGTCCGAAACCACTCTCAAACATCCTGACAATATATATGGAATATAACTTATGTCTTTTCTCTTTCTTATACTTAAATATTATATTCCATATATGAATCCTGACGGAGAGACTAACTTGTTAAACAACTTCATGTTTTTTTTGTTTTTTGCAAGTCAAAACATTGACTTGCCATGGCGCGAGTCCTGGAGCTCGGACTTGGCGAGTTTTTCCATAACTCGCCCAACTCTCTAGTCAGGCGAGTTATGAGAAAAACTTGCCGAGTCCGAGTCACGAGTTGTCAAAACTCGCCGAGCTTGGCTCAACTCGCCAACTCGTGGCGAGTCTGGGAACTCTGCTTTCTAATTGAGATTAAGTTTTTTTCACATGTGAGGTTCTCTAAATCAGAAATTATTTTCTAATCAGCATTATGTTCTATAATTTCTGATCGGAACAGTTTAATTTCTGATTTGAACTGATCAGAACATAATTTCTGATTTAATTAGCTTGAAATTTTGGAATTGAAAATTGAGTTTATAAAATGCTCGTGATTGTAAATTGAGTTTACAATCATGAGCATTTACACCCAAACGATTGGTTCTTGGATAAAGGGAAGCTACTTAAAGCTATGGGCACCAATTCATCTTCCTCCACATACCCAATTGCATCAAATGGATCATGAAATGCTGTGATTTTCATCAGGTAGGTGGGTGCTGTGTGTGTGTCACTCATGCATGTGGCACTGAGTTTGTGCTCCAGCAACATTTTCTGCAAGATGTTCACACTCATAAAGAGTGGTCGAGGCATTAAACATCTTCTTTGCTGCTTTATTTTTAGCAATGTGAGGAATTAACTGACCTTTCACAGAATTCAAGATGACATGCTTTGCTTTGGCCATCTTCATGTTATGATCAACCAGTTGATCAAGATCAGATGGAGGTGCCAACACAGTTTACGCTAAGACCCAATTATTGACTTCTTCCAATACCGTCTGCATCCTACACTTCCAAGGAGTAAATTTTGAAGTTTCCTCTAGGTGGTCACATTTTGAGATTGAGGGCAGTCATGTCTGCCGTTATTGGAACACGCTGAAACTCAACAAATTAGTTAAAAAATTAGATCGACAACCTAAGTAGGTGCAGATGAACACTCAATCACTGGAGCAACTAGGACATCACAATCTACAACCTTTCATAGGTATTAGATACCTCACTCACTGTAGCCATCTATCTAATTAAAAATTCTTATTGTTGGAAGATCTTAGGCATCACATTCATTAAAATAATTTAGGCACCTATCTCAGGTAAAAATCAACTTTTAAATTGTTGGAAGATCCTGGGCATTACACTTGATAACCTGAAACAGGCCCTTGTGCCTCTCATAGGAACGGATCAACTTCAACCATCAAAACTAAGGCATCACACCCACTGAAACCCTCTGACAAGTCCCTCTCACAGACAACAACCATTTTCATTCACAGAAACCTTAGAAGGTTTCAGATTCTTCACTTTAATACCATGTTAAAATTCAACATGGCATGTGGATTCTGCACATATGAATAGACCTAAACTGTCTAATTGAAACACCAATCAAAATTGCAGCTTTAAGCACATTGAAATAGGCGATTTGCTGTTTGAAAATACATCCCGCAATTTTGAAAGCACATCCCACAAACACAAATCTGCTGAAAGTACTAAAAGTAAAATAATATTGAAGTAGACAACGCTGTCTGAAATATTTTATTATTTTGAATTTTTCTGTCTGCAGTTTGGTAATTTAAAAGAAACCGACTAGAATCTTAAATTGGCCTCCAGCCTGGGTGCCCCCAAAACACAACCTTTTATTTTCAGCTGCCTTAGTTACAAAGCAATTGTCCTAAAAATAACCTGCAGTTGCCCAGAAATAAAGCAGGAAAAAAGAACAGCTAAAAATATTTATCTACTCTCTGCTCAGCAGAAAACACAAAATATGACTACTGTCTGTACAACAAAAAATTAAAAATATGACACTAGTCTGCCCAGAAAATCAGCAGCACCTAAGAATAGTGTAAAACAGTGCCTCAAATATACTAATAAAAGTGTCTAAACTTGGAAGTTGGAACAAAATTTGCACCTAAAACAACAGTTTAAAAAAATATAAAATAGGGTCTGATTTTCCAGCGCACAGCAGGCAAAATAATCACTTTAATTGGAACCATTTTTCCCATATTTTCTTTGCTACCAAAACACAATCTGAGTGATCCCTAAAAAATCTAACGATAGAACACACTCGAACGCATCCCATGCTTGGAAGGCAAAAAGAACTGTCCAAAACCATTCCACTTTCAATTGCTTGTCCAAATCGTGGTAAACCACTGTTAGTAAACAGTTGAGGATCACCAACCTGTCAGTGTAATCACGTAACAGCCACTAACCAGAAAGGTGCAGCTAAGAAACCATTGCTGAACTTTAGGATTGTGGTGGTTTTGAAACCAGCAGATGATGATTTCAAACTGCAACTTGTTGGAAAGCAGTAGTTTTGTTGTCGTTCAAAATTCCACATTTCTTCTTTCATCCTTCGCCTCTAATTACACATGATTCATTACAATGAGAAACCCATGTATGTATTGGCAATTCATTATGATTTGAAAGCCATATATATATAGGCAAGGGTGAGACATAGGACACCATAAGATTATGACGTGTTTTAATCTTATGAATTTGAGACAAAAAGTAAATGTTCTCAGTAAACTTAAGTAATTAGGTGTGAAAGTAATTTAAGAGGGGGACGTTAGATAATATGCCCTTTTAATGTAAACATCCTCCCTAAGTGCAATTTAGGGGGAATGAGAAAACATGCAAAGATGGTTCTTGACTATGATGCTTGATGAGGTACTTGTGGACAAATGAATCTCTCACAAATGGAGAAATGGAGAAATGGAGAAAAACCTATTGGAAAAAAATGGTTTCCAAAAGAGAGAAAACACAAGTTGTTTTTTAAGGTATGAGAAGGATAACATTCCATGTAAGAAAAAAGTCCCCACAAAGGAGAGAAGACAATGCAAGCCCCCCCTCTATTTATAATATCCTATGGTGATGGTGGATGTTTGCCAAAGATGATGATAAAGATCCAAAAACGTTGAACAATGTTCCTCCCTTTAGGAAGAAACAAAACCAAAGATGCATGCAGGATGTCTTCCCATTCTTGAAATGAATACGAGTGAAGAAAGCATAAGGTGTTTTGAATTTTTCTCAACTGCCTCCAAGGTATTGCCAGAAGGTGCCACAATTACATCAGGAGCCCCAGGCTTAATTGAAGAAAGTGAATCTAAAACCTTGTGGAAATAGGTGAAGAAAAGTATCTAAGGATGATGATGACTCCTCCAAATGTTGCTCAAGAATCTTCAAGCTGATGTTAAACTGTGACAAGTGAATAGATGGGAAAAAATAAGAAGTTAGACTGTACCCTCGTGAGATTTGAAGAAGATGATGCAGCTTCATTGGAGCTAACATCATAGAGGAAACAAATATCTTAATGGCGTAGTCCAATTCTGCAAGATAGGACTCACAAAACAAGCTTGTAATGCCCATCAGTACTCATTCCAAATAGCTGTATTTGTTAGATGACAATTGTGCTACACTATATCACTAGAAATCCCATTTGAGGCAATACCGAACTCTAAAGAAGCAAGAGAAGGAATGCCAACACGTCTCTAGAACCATAGTTGATGAAAGAACACCAAGATTTAAATGACCATATTGTATCTCCTCAAAAGCGTCCACACTAGATGTTTGAGTGTGAACATTAGCCAAAAGAACAATAAGAGAAAAATTTAAGAAGGCATAAATTCAAGATTGGTGATCTACCTTCCTAATTGTAACAATATTTTTACTATGCAAATCCTAAATAATCACATAAGTTGGTGTAAACTCAACACTTTTCCTTGCCCCACCATGTGTGATCTGATAGATGGAAAAGATATTGAGTGACAATGTAAGGCACACAAAGGACATCATTGAATGATCCTTCATCCATGTCAATAGACCCTTTCCCACAAACATACATGTGTTGTTAGCCATCAGGATTTGCGGTGATGAACAAGTTTCAATTGAAGAGAAGGTACTTTGTGATAAAGCCATATGATATGAAGCTTTGAAATCAAGGATCCATCTCCTTGACTTAAAATTCACAACTTCAACAAGTGCATGCCCCTTCTGTCTCTCTGATATCAAATGAGAAGAATAAGAAGAAAATAGTGACATAGTTGAAAGCAAATTGATTTAGTTCTTCGTTATAAGATGCTTCCACCTCATCAATCTATTTTGAATAAAATAGATGTTCATGATACCCCTGGTTTCTTGTAATATGCACATTTATGCTTCTCCCTAGATGATTCCCTTTGAGAAACATTTTGAATTAGATTATTTTGTTCCTTTTTGTGGCTTGTTCTTTTTCTTCTTTTGTTTCCTAGATTCTCTATCGCCTAAGCTCACTAGCCATCAATGCTACTTATTTATATTAACTTCCCTTGTTTATTGAATGAGGATTTCAGAAATTGATCAAATGTAGGCATATTATATGCCCTCTCCATAGAAAGTCAACGTAAATCGACTGGTTTAAAGAGTTGATAAAAGTTCCAAAACTACTCTTTAAGCAAAAGTTCCAAAACTGTAGTTCTCAACCTAGAAACAAAAACTGCATATTCTTTAGCAAGTTTGGATAGAACATTAAGAACCAATTGTGTGTCCTTTATATTAATATCACATTCTTTTAGTTGTGTTCTTAGATCATTAATCCTTTGTTTGGATTAAGGTTCGTTAATTCAATATCAATTTGATAACTGTTAATCTCATAAGCTTGACCTTACAGATCAGCAAGTTGGTCCATGTTGGTGTTGGAAATAAGCCACACTCGGACCGACGATGGACTGGTCCAAGAGGGGCCAGTAGCTCAGTGGTAGAGCACTCCAGCAGCGTATGGAAGGTCCTAGGTTCGAGTCCTAGCTGGTCCATGTCTCAACATGGTATCAGAGCCAGGTCCAGGCTAGGAGCCCCAAGCACACGAGAGGTGTGGCTTAAGGGGGGGTGTTGGTGTTGGAAATAAGCCACACCCGGACCGATGATGGACTGGTCCAAGAGGGGCCAGTAGCTCAGTGGTAGAGCACTCCAGCAGTGTATGGAAGGTCCTAGGTTCGAGTCCTAGCTAGTCCATGTCTCAACAGTCCAGGCCTCCTTAGGTACATTTTATGAAACTAGTAATCAAGTGAAAGAAATGTACATAAATAGCCAAGAGCTTTGTCTCGCTAATTAAGCCATACCTTCTTTTCCTTGGCATCTATTGGTTTGGTTCATTTTCCTATATATGCTTAGTATGCCGTTCACTCCTTAAGGGATTCCATATCAATGTTTTCCATGATGAACAGTTGTAAAGAGTTAAGTGAGGGATCTTAGGATTCAAACAATGCAACCAAAAAAATTGAAAGCAAACACAATTGCTAGATTAACCCCCAAATTCACTCAATCAGTGATTCCCCCAGTAGAATATGATCTAGGCACTTTATATTTAATGCAAATACAATTGCTACCGACATATATCACCAAGTTGTCTTGATCTAAATGATTTATGGATATCAAAAGAGACCAAAAACTAAAAATGCAAATTATGAAAAAAAAAATAGGATGAACTTACAATACCATTGCCTATAAATTGAAAAGCAATCAATCTCATAAAATATTACATTGTGAAAGGAGAAGCATATGAGCCCCGAAAAGGTCTTGAAAGATCCCAAAACAAGAACTGTCCAATGGCACGCGATAATTTGCTAATTTTGGCAAAATTGTGCTCCAAAATTAAAAAAACTTCCATAACTGTCAAGTATGCCAAAAAATAGCCCAAATAAAAAATGTGGAAAAAGTAGCTCGTATGTTTGAGATACTACCCTTTGAAAATTGCCCTTTGCAAAATTGATTGCTAAAATCTAATCATCAACCATGAAGGGGGTTCGCTGGTGGAGAAAAGGCTATTGACATCACGCTAATGCAGTGCTAATGTTAACAGTCAATTGGATGGAAGATTCCCACAAACCCAAAATTGTTGTTGGAAGTTACAAAACAGTCTTCAGTTTAGTAAAACCTCTGTTGGAAATTACGAATTGTTGGCCTGTATGTGGAAAACCAGATCAGGTCATAGAGGGTGGTTTTGAGGTAGATTGACTAGATTTGAGTTACCAACGGTGGTTTATATAGCTGCTAGGTCTTTCAAGGCTTCCAATTGGCGAAGCTAGCCAAATGCAATGTGGGCAGGCCGAACACCTATTAAGGATCTCCCTTTGGTCATTGCTATCAAGAAGGTACATGTTACTTGTGGTTAGGTTTGCTTATTGTCACGGTTGCCTACTTAGTACCCCTTCATATGTTAAAACCTGCGGAAATAATATTTAAAAATCTACAGATTTAAAATCAAATGAAAAACAAGATTCCTCTCTCATGAACAATGCAATGCTGATGCTTGTGAATATTTCCCCTTGATTTGCTTGTATAGATGATGCCAATGAACATGCCTGTGCATAGAATATTCTGCCATTTGTATAGTTAAGGGAGGAATTTTTTTTGAGGGCTCCAACTGAAGAGCACTGATTTTGACAAAACTATAGTCGATCTATAGGTTCATGGGCCTTTTGAACATGGTGGTAGGATTGGATTTGATCCAAAATGTCTCGAAAGATTAGTTCATGCTGGATTTGTTATCTACCTTTCAACTTCAAAGTTCAAACCTTCGTAGATTTGGCCTTCAATGTCCAATTTGGACAGATCAAAAAGAAAATTTTCTTGAATACTTTGAACTTAGTGGTGAGCTCAAATTTAGTCCAAGAATCTCTCAAGGCAACTTACAGTACAAAGCCACAAAGAGGAACCCCCTTAAATTTAATATCTCAGTCAACTTTTTTTAATATTCTAGGGTATCATTCAATGCAAATAAGATATAACTTTTCAAGAAAATACAATATTGAAACATAGATGTCTTCAAAGACTAAGAAGAAGCAATCCCACAAGCTTTAATACCATGCAAGAGTTGGTATAGAATCCTTTAATACCATGCAATATTTGGTTATGGAGATCGCCACCCAAGATCTATGAAAACACAAGAGAGACCCAAATGAGTGAATAATTAATTCTATTCTCTCAAAGAAGGCAAATATACAGTATGATTACATGATTCATTTTAATGAGAAACCCATGTATATACAAGGGAGAGACATCAGACAACCTAAGATTATGACATGTGTCTTAATCTTATGATCTGAGACACAAAAGGTACAACATTTTTCTTCCCGGGTATGAGTAGGGGTTCCTATACATATTTCAGCACCAAGATGCACATACAAGCAACAATGCATGGGTCTGCATTGCTCAACTTTTGTAGGGGGAGTATTAACAGTCATCGTTGCCACTTGCCATTGTCATCTTGTGTGCCTCATTTAGAAGTGCTTTACCAGTGAGAAGAATCCAGATTTGAGCATATTCTGAGGCTCACCAGAGGGTTTTCTGCTTGGAATCACCTTGATGCAGCTGGAATCACTTGGGTATGCACAAGCATTATTTTGAACGAATCCAGGTGAAAAAAATCTGTGCATGGGGGAATCCGCAAACAAATTGAACCTGTTTCTGCTTCTGAAAGTAGGTTTTGGATGATTTGTTGACTTAGATAAAACCATTAAATATTTGTAATTTATTAAAGTGGATTCTATGTCATTTGTAAGGGCTTTACAGCTCTTGCTGTAAGATGGAAAAGTATATTAGGAGCTTCAATCTGTATATCTAATCACTCGTCTCGAACACTGACTATCAATTTTCTACACTTTCTTTGGAGTTATTTCTCATAACTATTATAGATTTCAAAAGTTTTAGTTAATTAATTGGACAATATTGCCGGACTGTAAAAGTTCAAAAATATCGTGGGAAGTTTTATCAACTTCAAATTTTAGGGTAATACAACATGCCGGGCAGACTAAAATTTCTCTAGTTCATAGAAAAACTCATTGCCAGCCTTTGCTGGGAGCTTTGCGTTAACTTACAATTTAAGTGGAATACAGCATACTGGGCAGACCGAGATTACTCAGTTGATAGAAAAACTCATTCAATCTATTTATCAAGCACTTAAACCTCTGTAGTCAAACAATATGTTAAGTATGAAGCAATTATGATTTTCTGAATACACCATACTCATTTGATTTCATTGACTCTTTATAAAATCCGACAGATCTTCAACATATTGAGTACTATTTTCTGCAACATAGTGAGTATTATTTTATGAATGCAACACCGATTTAATTTCATTGTTTCTTGGCAGATTCCGGCAGATCTTTTAGAGGAAGTCAAGGCATTAGCTAAGGCAGCACATGAAGACATGGATGCAGACTAGTGAGAAAAAGGGGGATTGCTCATATATTTTAGAGAATTGTCCACCAATCTAATTATGTGGAAAAATCATTTGAGATGTTTTCCATTCGGAATCATTCATCTTTGGTCTGAAAGTATATGGTGACATTGAATTAGAAGTAGAAATGATTTACCGTTTGGGAAAATTCTAACATGCAGAGAATTAGGAATCTATATTTAATATTTATATTTCAAAAGCCTTGCATCTGTCCATGTTCCCTTTTTGTCACTCGAGACCTTATATTATGAAATTGGAACCCAAACTAAACATCTGGCCCAATATTTTCCATTTAATAAAACAATCATGTTTTTTCAGAGTATTTATGAAATTCGAAAATTCTAGTGCCAAACCAGAAGTTGAACTAGATGATTATTTGCTTAGGTTGAAAGTTAATTTCTTTATTTTGGTGATGACATGAAGAGCAAAATATAATTCAGTCGGGTAGAGATGAAATTTTAATCACTATTAACCTATGACAATCGTCTTTTTTTAAAAACAATTTGTTTCAGTTAAAGTTGATTTGGAGGCTTCATTTTGGTGATGGCATAAAGAGCAAATAAATTCATTTAAAAAATGATCCAATCTACCATTTTGGGGTAGAATTCCAGAAAGCAAATATATCATAAAATTTGGGGTAGAATTCCAAAAGGCAACTATAGCATAAACTTTTGGGGTAGAATTTTTATTTATTGTTGCCTTCGAGAATTGCAAACATGAGACAATCCACTAGATCCCGTTTAGTTCCCTGATGAAATTACCATCGTAGTTCGAAATTATGAAAATTTGATTCCAACTAAATGCAGTTCGATTACATCCTAACTAATAACTGTTTGCTTTTCAAAGCTAAAATGATGAAAAACAGAAAACTGTTTTCTCGAGGCGAGGTTCTTTTCAATTAAAAAATGAGAATTACATCACATCGAATGATGGATATGCTTCAAATTGAACTGTGGACAAACAAAAGGCATATGAAATGCAGTTTTCTAACTATTCTTGAATACAACTCCCACAAATTAAGAACACATTGATGCAAACTCTCCTCCTTTAAATTTATTATTTAATACAACACATTTACTGAACATATTTTTTTCACAGTGCTGTTCTCTCACTATTAAGAAGTGAGAAAGTGTCACATCTCTACAAAATCTCTCCCCCCCCCGCCCCCACCCTTTTTTAGCTAAATCTCTATTTTTGTACTCGATGATTTTGAATATTTCTAATGGATTCAATGGTAAATGCTATAGATTTAATATTTTTAAAGTTAATCGCAACATTTAATGAGTAAATTAAAAATATAATGAACTAATTTACTTCATGATGAAAACTTAGAGCGAGAGATGGCCCATCTTCAAAAAGTTTTTAAGTTAAATGGGTACGATAGAAAGCAAATTATAAGAGCCCTCAAGCAAGCCAAGTCTCGCTGCTTATCCAAACCCAATCCAACCCATCCTTCTTTCCTTCACTATGCTTCCCTCATATTGAAGGCATCTTGCACAAAGTCTCTAAGATCCCTCGTTAAAAGGCTTTCATTGCCCCTCTAAACACGTTTCAACTTTGAGACAACACACCCCGCCTCCTCAAAGATATTAGAGACATCTTTTTTGACTTAGAGTTTGCAAGGTGTGTTGTTCATGTGGCACACTTACATAGGTGAAAGTGGTCAATACCAGAATTAAAGAGCACACTACCGACATAATGTATGAACGTGTTTCTAAATCAGCCTAGTTTCATGCATGAATGTGGTTCTAATTCTAAATCAGACCTAGCTGATCATTCTTCCTACACCAAACACCACATTTGGCTTGAAAACATGCAAATCTCATGTAGAGGACATCTTCAAGTGAAAAAGAAGCCATAGAATCAATTGGAAATCAGTATTCATCCCTTGAACCTTGATCGGGTGAAGGGTATAATCTATTTTTATTTATCCCTTGAACCTTGATCGGGTGAAGGGTATAATCTATTTTTATTCATCCCTTGAACCTTGATCGGGTGAAGGGTGGAATCTATTTTTATTCATCCCTTGAACCTTGATCGGGATGAAGGATTGAATCTATTTTTTTCTTGACATCGTTGACTGTCCAACCTTAAAATTTCATCAACATTCATCCTATGTGTCTCCCCTTGGTTTCCACCTTTCTCTATTGTTTTTTCTATTGTCTCCCCCTACCTCCCTTTCCCTTCTTGCCCCTCTTTTCTTTGTTCGACTCGTCTCCTTGCTATTCATTTCCTTCTTACCTTTACGAGTTGCCACAATGAAGGATATAGCGGGACAAAATGCCTTGAATACTTGAATGCCTCAAGTGCTTGAATTGAATCGCTTCCTTGTTCTACCTTGCTCATATACTTCTCTCAATCATTTTGGGGTGTTAAACTTGAAGTAGGCTGACACGGGTAAGGAATTTCCACTAAAACAAGCCAGTTAAGCGGTTTGAATTTGGGCCCAAATTTTGGGGAGTGGGGCACCTTGATTGGCTTGCTTTGGGGAGTAGGGTGCCCAAGGTGCCTTGCTCCCTCCAATGCAATCCCAAATTGGGACCTGAGGTCCAAAATAGGAAGGAGAATTAAATTGAATGCATAATTGGCTAGGATGAATGGGATTGTATGCGACATGCCATACATGCTAAAATAGGGCCCAACTGAATAAGAAATTGCATAGGGATGCAATTTACAACGCTACATTGTCTGCTCCAAGTTTCCTTTTGTAGACCCATTTACACCAATGGCCTTCCTTCCTTTGGGCAAACAAACAAGATCCTATATATCACATGATTTTAATGCCATCATCTCCTCTAGAATGGCTTGTTTCCAAGAATCACAATCATTTGCTAAAATAGCTTCCCTATAGAATCTAGGTTCATCATCAATACTTAATAAAGAAAATGTATAAAAAAGCCCACTCAATTGGATTTTATTGTCTTGTGGACCTTATGAGAATAGGAGTATGGGGCTCTTGTTGTTCTTGATCTTGCTCAACCTCTTCCCATTCTTCGATTTGATCAGTAACTGTTTCTGAAGACTCATCTTCTTCTTCCGCATCCTCATCCTCATATCCATCTCTATGTTCTTCTTTGAGGTATACTTTCATGCTTGATTTTAAAATGCACTCTCTTTTCCTCATATTTTTCTTTTGGTTGTTCAGAATCATAAATAACACTAAGATCCTTGAAAATCACATCTCTACAAAAGATAATTTTCTTGGTTAGTGGATTTCAAAGCTTATATTCTTTTACATTGTCACCATATCTAATGAAAATGCACTTTTAAGCTTTTGGATCCAACTTAGTTTGTTTTTCTTTAGGCACACTTTATAAGGCGTTGTATCGAGAGTCTTACAAGGAGATCTATTTAACAAGTAACTAGAAGTACTTACAACTTTTGCCCAAAAGCATCTATTAAGTCATGAACCACTTAACATATTTCTAGCTCTTTCCATTATTGTCCGATTTAATCTTTCTACCACTCCATTTTGTTATGGAGTATACACAGTAGATTTTTGTCTTACAATTCTTGCATGCCTACAAAATTCATCAAATTCCTTAGAACAATATTCTCTTCCATCATTAGTTCTTAAAACCTTGATTTTACAATTTGTTTGCTTTTCAACTAAGGCCTAAATTCTTTTAACTTAGTGAAAATTTCATATTTATGTCTTATAAAATATCAATAGTTAAAGGAGACAAAATATCTAAGTCTTTCAATTGATTCAACATCCACTAGACCAAATACATCTGAGCGAAAAATTTCCAATTTACTCTTAGATTTATCACTGCCCGGGGGAAATACTTTCTATTTTGTTTGCCAAACACACATTGTTCACACAATTCAAAACTCTCATTAGAATAGGAAAAACCATCTAACAAATTTTTATTCAAAATGGTTTTTAAGCTTTTTTCACTAATGTAACCCAATCTATGGTGCCACAACATACAAGTATTTTTTAGATTTAGTTACATTAGAATATTTAACAATTGTAGTGTCTTCAAGCTTGAAAAGAGTCCCCTTCCTTGTCCCTCTTGCTACTACCAAGTTTCCTCTTACTGATCTACAATCATGCTTGTCAAATGTTACATGCAATCCCATAACATTTGATAGAGAAACTGAAATTAAATTTCGTTCTAAATTTAGGACATGCAAAACATCTAAAATAGATTTTATTCTCCCATCACTGAAACACAACTAGATCTTACCCCTTCCGACAAGTATTTTTTAGATTTAGTTACATTAGAATATTTAACAATTGTAGTGTCTTCAAGCTTGAAAAGAGTCCCCTTCCTTGTCCCTCTTGCTACTACCAAGTTTCCTCTTACTGATCTACAATCATGCTTGTCAAATGTTACATGCAATCCCATAACATTTGATAGAGAAACTGAAATTAAATTTCGTTCTAAATTTAGGACATGCAAAACATCTAAAATAGATTTTATTCTCCCATCACTGAAACACAACTAGATCTTACCCCTTCCGACAATAGGATATGAAGAGTTATCATTGAGGTAGATTTATCCTCCATCATACTTCTCACATGTTGAAAACCACTCTTTATGAAGAGTCATATGATACAAGCATCCTAAATCAATTAACCAATGTTCTTTAGTCATAACACGAAGAGAAGAAATCAATGCATCATCACCTGAGTTTGAGGATTTCTCTATAGAGGAATCAACTTGCTTCTTTGGATTCTTACATTCCTCCTTAACATATCCTCTCTTTCCGCAGTTCCAACACTTCACTATGTTCTTTTTACCAAGAGTTTTAGATCTGCCCTTATACTTATCTTTAGGCCCATTCTCATCTCCTTTAGACCCTCTTTCTTTGGTCCTTCCCCTGACACTGAGAGAATCACTTGAACTATCCATAGCGTTTCTCCTCATTTCCTATGCCAATAAAGCTCCAACAAGTGCATCCATCTTTGGATCTTTGAGGTTAGGAGTGTTAGCAAGAATAAAATTTCCCATGAATTAGATAAAAAACAAAGAACCATAATGCATTTATCTTCTTTTTCAATTAAACTATCAATAGAGTCTAGTTGACTCAAAATTAAATTAAAGGAATTTAAATGCTCAACAATTGATCCACCCTCCTTCATCTTAAGAGAAAACAGTTCTCTTTTCAAGTAGAGTTTATTTATAATACTTTTGGCTTGGTAGATCTCACTAATTCGGTCCACAAAGAATATTTCATCTTTTCTTTTGACACATTCAAAAGAATAGAATTAGAAAGACACAATCTGATAGTACCTTGTGCCTTTTTATCCACCTTCTCCTAGTGTTCATCGAAAAGATTATCGAGTTTCTCTTTATTTATTATAGCCACCCATTGATCTTGTTCTTCAAGGACTTCTTCCATTTTCAACTTCTACAACTCATAACCCATTCCATTAAGCTTTTCAATATCCAAATGAGATGTAGTTGCAACCATGATATCAACTGATCAATTGAAACTCCCACAAAGGCTCAAAAAACCTCCCTTCTATCACCCAAGACACAAAACTAGCTAGACTCTGATACCAAATTTTAGAAAGATAAGAGGTCGCTAACAATAATAGAAACTTCAAATCAAATCTATAAAAATAAGAGGTGACTAACAATAATGGAAACTTCAAATCAAACTGTAAATCAAATATAGAAATGTTTATTTAATGAAAATAAAACCAACTATAAAAACAACAAGATAGCACCATAGGCAATTGAACACATAACATCGTGATTACATGGAGAAACCCTTTTGGGAAAAAACTCCACCAAGAAAAGAGGGCAAATTTGTATTACTCTTCAAAGGATTACAAATAAATTTTTTTTCCTCAATATTGCTCCAATTCAGCAGTATCTATGTACCTATAAAACAACTTATGTTGTCTCCAACTCAATTCCTCAATATATAGACCCTTGGGGGCTCAAAATACCACCATAAAATATTACCATGTGCCAAATATAGGAGACACTCTTACGTGTCAAACTATTAATAACAAATGTAAGGATTGTCTTACGCGTATCATAATAATTGATTCTTAGATCCAAAAGGATTCAACCAATTTTATCCCCTACAATTGTCATAGAATATGTCATAACATCCCTAAAAATATGCCATCCATGTTTTTGATTAAGTCAAAATAGAATATGCCATCCATGTTACACCACTTGATGGGCATCTTTTGACAACTAAAAATTTAATTTTTAAGGCACTCACATGTGGCAAAAGTACCAACTAATAAAACCCACACCCCTTTAGGATGAAGCACAATTATTTAATTACATTAATACCAAATAACCATAGGAAAATGTAAAATAATAATAAATGCATATTTTAGAATTGCTAAGGTTGAGACACCTTAATTCCCAACATATCTTGGATAGTTCTTGTATCACGGTGGTCTTGCACTAGTTGGTGAAGACGCATGCATCACTTAGTCTTTCTATGAACACGATGGAATTGACAAAAACTTTTGGGTTGTAGGAAGCAATAAGAGGTTAGGTTATTGGAAGAGGTTTGATAGGAGACATTGTGATTAAGTTATCCTTAATCAATTTTGGTATCACACTATATAACTATTTATTGTGAACTATTTGCAGTTATGAGGTACTAGAACAAAGAATTTAGAAGCTTGTAATGTGTTTATTACATTTGTTTGTTAGTTGAAGTTTTTTTTTTCTTATAATTATTTGAAGAAGTATCAACTTAGGTTTAAGAGATAATTGATGAGGCGGGACCCCATAGTAACTCATAAATTGTTGATACTCATGCAAGGTTGTGCAAAGGTGAAAAAATGAGTTGTACTTCATTACTAAGAATTTACCAGGTAGAGTTGGCTATAAGTATTTGATGAATATACTCTATAATCAAAATCAAGGAGTATATACAAAAATTTATAGAATAAACATTAGTATATAAAAATAAAGCCAATTATCTTTTCAATAGGTCCCTACTTGCTGGGGACAAGGCCCATAAATGTGACTTATGGTCTAATGTGTGCTTGAACATGTTGTAGGAACTAATTTATTGATTGTTCAAATTTCTTGATAGAATGGTCTAGAAGTGAGTAGAACTAATCCAACACATTTCTTCCAACAAACACACAAATATATTTGCTAGTAAAGCATCCTAAAATAAGAAGTCATTATATAGAGTAGTGAAAGTAGAAACATGATTTTGAGTTTCCCTTATATACTTCTTAAACTTGGGTGCCTCAAAGCCTACAAGTAAAGGTGTAGTAATGACATGTGTAAAGATAGGGGCCTATAACTATAATATATAATGATTAATGGTGATAGTTAAAGTAGCAAGTTGGATTTACACCTAGCCAACATTTTGCATGAGCTAGTTAAGAACAAGATTGGTGGTATGCATGCAAATGGTATATTTTTGTAGGATGGTAGATATGAATGCAATGAAACCTAGATGTTGAGATTCACCAAGGGTTATTTGAAATATATTAAAAGAAATACTACAAGAAGGAACAACTATTATGGCCATGGGTGTAGTAGTCACCACATGCACAATAGGTATTAGCATCAATATAGGAATCTATGTGCTAGTAACATTCAATGGAGAAATTGACAGGCTTCCAATAATATTTATGTACAATTTGTTAATCCTATAAGAAATTCCATAGGCTAAGTGTTTGATATTAGTATATTATGAATACCATCAACAATAGGCACTACCTTTGTAAGAGTTTTATTGGCTAGAAAAGTTTGGTAGTTATGTAAGTTCTAGTCTAATGCTTAAATTTGTGAGAAAGGAAATTTTAAAGATGCCTCATGATAGAGTCTCCCATCCAAAAGAGGAGATGTGTGAGATGGAGAAGTGGGATTAAGAGTGATTGGAAGGAATAGAGACATCCTTGTAGTGGATTGTTCTTTTGAAAAATTTAGAGAAATTCATATAGGCATTATGAAGGGTCTAGAACGTGACATGTTCTATGTGTAGAGGTTTCTTCTAAACATGTCACATAGATGAAGAGTTCAAAATATCATGAGATATTTTACAAGACACAAACACTATCATTTAGATAAGGAGAGAAAAAGACCATTTTTAATGTTTTACGGTTTGTTTGTTTTTACAATGATTTTTTTTATATGTAAGAATACCATGTTCACTAAAATATATGAGATGAAAAAGTAATCTAACAAAAAGAGCTTAAGTTATTTTGAGATTACTAATCTTATAATACACTATGATGAATCAACAATTCTAAAGAGCGCTTAGATTATCATTTTACAACTATTTTTAATCAAAATGAAAAATGAAAAATATAAAACATATAATTACGATTTAGAATATCTAGTTATAAAGATCTAGTGAAATTATATCTCTACATAGTAAAAATTACAAATTGATTTATATAAGATTAGGAAGTACTAATCTTAGGGAATTTCTTATAACTTTTTGGAATCCTTGACAATAGGAACTAGTACCTAGCGTGGATGTCCTCGCATCACATTGTCATCCAATGTAGACACAAACAAAAAAGTTTTGTACAATACAAAATAAAATCCCACACACAAAATAAAGGTGCCAAATTCACAATACATAGAAACTATTTAAAATACCAAAATGGTAGGAAGTTAAATATAATATGTAACATCTATAGAAATTGAAATAAACATAGAGGGGAGAGGAAAAATATCACCAAATATTAATGCTCTCCAATATAGTTCACCTACAAACATGGAAGAAGAAGAGGAATGTTTTGTTTGGCTATTTGAGAGGGTGGCCATAGTCAAGCCCCTGTTTTGGTCTTTCTACCTCCACAACAACTAAGGTATTTGAAAATATATAGAAAAATTAAAAAAATATGATAGAATTATATAAAAAAATTGAAACAATATGGTAGAATGTAATATAAAATAATCTAATTGCATTACACTAACATCAATAATATTTGAATGCTAGAATAGAATGTTAAATGAGATGGGAAGGGAACAATAAAATATAATGAAATCACTTGGAAATTATGAAAAAAATTGAAGGGAGATGCTATTTCTTTGATAATATTGTTGTGCACAATTCCATGAGAGTACCAAGTGAAGAGATTTAAGAATTTTTTTATGGGGAGTCAAAAAGCATGTTGTATAGTGGGAAAATAAACATTTCTTCTAGAGTTGTACACTTGAGCACATGATAGTTAGAACATCTTCTTTCTATTTCCTTATTATTATTTTTAAATATCAAGTCAGGTTGATTTCTTTGGTATGATTGCATGCAAGAGCATTACTTCCAAAGAATATGTGGGAAGGTAACACTCCAATAATAATTAGAATCATAATTTTTCTTGAGATGCTAGCACACCATACAAACATCCACACACAGTGCTACTATCCAAAAAAAAATAGAATAAAAAAGTTCAGAACATCATTGAATTGCTAGAGATTAGAGATTTTGGTTTTAACATTTTATTAAGATATTTTATATAATAAGGCTAAAGAGAAAACAATAGGATGAATCAACAATTCTGAAGTTTGTTTAGATTATCCTCTTATAACTATTCATAAGTAAAAAATTTAGAGAAATTTGGATAGGTGTTGTAAAGGGTCTAAAATGTGATATGTTCTATGTGTAGAGGCTTCTTCTATATGTGTCACCTAAATGAAGATTTTGGGTTGTAAATCTCATAGGAGAGTTTACAACACACGAACTGTCATTTAGACAATGGGAGAAAAAGATCATTTTAATGTGTTGTAGTTTGTCTATTTTTTAAATAAAATATATTTGTGCGTGTAAGAATATTGCATTCACCAAAATGTGTTTGATGAAAACATAATCTCACAAAAAGATCTTATGTTATTTTGTAGACACCTAAAATCGTCCGCTATTGTTTGATCTGTTTACTCGTGTTATTCGTCTATTTCCACCATCCTTATTAATTGAATAATTTATTATTTAATTAATTATCTTATTTCTTCTATTTTCCTAATTTATAGCATAAGGTAATTGATTAATTTTAATTACCTATCCTATCCCATCTTTACCTCTTTCAACTATTAAATTAAGTAAATCCCTACATTTATTTAATTTAATTGCTAAATCCTTTCCCTCTAAAATAAATTTAATTCAAGTTCATTTAAATTCCACTTTTCTCTCTCCAAATGTCAAATCCTCTATCTTTTTCTACTTGCACCTAAGTTTAAGCCTAATCCTTTTCTAATACTACCTAATCTAATCTTAAGCACTTGTACATTCCTAATCCTTTGGATTAGGGAGGGGTCAAACGATGCCATAAATGGCCATCCTCTTTGTCCTCTAAGCCTTAAATGATTTCTCCTTTTGGGAAGGAATCCCACATGGGTTGTTTCCCAAAAGTACTTCCAAAGGAATTAAAAAATTCCTTTATTCCTTTTCCCCCATGCCTTTGGAGTGTATTGACAAAAAATGCCTTTATGGAAAGATCTTGCCCAAACTTCGAAGGTACCTTACGTTGGCTTACAAATTTTCAGAGAGGAAAATAAACTAAACTTAAAATCTCATAACAAAGGATGAAAATCAGATATCAAACATAATATCATGGATACCATTGTGCTCAACATTCATAAAAAGATCAATGCGTTTTCACAACAAACCATAAAGAAAAGCTTCAATCACTTGCATACATATTCAATTGAACCATTACTATAACCAGTAAGTTCAACATAAAAAGAATAAACACCCCAACATAACACAAAGTCTATGTTCAGAAAAACTATATTGCAAGTTCCATTAGGTTTCATTGAAACTAGAGAATCAAACATAAATGTAAATTTACTTTTTTTAACACAAAGTTTGCCCAAAGTAAATTCTTTTAGTTCAAAACACTTCTAATGTCTTTTTTGTTGTTGTTGAAAAACTACCCAAAAGATCTAGATATTAGCTTTCTACGAATATTTAAAGCCTAACTACATAAGTAATCTAAAATAAAAAATAACGGGTTCTTGGAGACAACTGGTTAAACTATGTTTAAGCATGATTAAAAATAAATGACCCACCAAAGCCAATAGTTTGAGTGAAAGCCATAAATTAAAACATAACAAAAAAGACAACTACTCTAAAGCTCCACGTTCTCCTCTTCTATCCTTTTGTTTGCCACTTCTTCATGTTTTGCCAGTAAATTGATTGCCACCTGTTCATTCACCATTGCTATGTTCATTACATCCTCTCGAGGTTGTTGTTCCACATGTACTTTCATCCTTTTTCAATATGCTCTGAACCTAGTAATGATCGGAGTTAATATATCAGTTGCTGAAATACCAATAATATTAACCCTGGTTATACATTTTGCAATCTTCCAATCAACTTCCACTATTTTCCTTGGTATATCATTCACTCCATCAATGATCGAATTAAGAAAGTTTGTGACATCTTTTAACTGATCAAGGGAATGCGATCTTGCATTTGTCAATGAGAGACTATCCTCAACTTTCTTATGAAAATCCCTTCTTATGACCTCTTTTTCCAATAATTGTGAAGAGGTAAAAAAACCTAAGATAATGGTTAGTTGCATAAATCAAAGAAAACACAATAAACATGCATTCAAATAAGCAAATAAACCATTTATACTTAGATCCTTTCTTCTTCCCCCAATTGAGCTAGATGAAGTGGAAGATGCACCCTAGCAACTTTGTCTCTTCCAAGGAATGACAAGGAGTTGACTCATCCCTAGTCAAGGTGATTAGGGATGTGCAAATGATTAAGGGTAATGATTAGGTGGGTTAATGAGGGATTAGAGTGCAAGTGAGAAAGTTAGGAGGATGTGGCATGATTCGAGAGTGATTGATTAGGCTAGATGATATGATTAGGAAAAGTGATTTATAAGAATCACATGATTAGCTTAGTTAATTAAAGTTAATTAACTAATAGAGATTTAGAAGAAATAGTGACTTTAGAAGAATATGGAAATAACTAATTTTGATAAATTAATTATTAGACTATATAGATAAGATTAATTAAATTTGATTTAATTAGACTTAAGAGGAAGGGGATCAACACAATTAAATTAATTAATTATGTAGGAAGGCTTAAATTAATTAAATATTAATTTAATTAATTTTAGGCATCTACATTTTGCCCCTCTTTTATGCAGCGACAAAATTGATGGTGGGTAAAAGACGAATAAAGATGCCCCAATGTGAAATGCAGGTGAGGTATACCCCCTCGAGAATTTAATCAAAAAATTGAAAATTTTTCAGGAAATATTTTGAAAAAAGAAGAAAAACAGGAAGAGAGGGATGAGATAGATGAGGAAAAAGAAAATATCATGAATAAAAGGGAAGAGAGGGCGAGAAGGAGCGAAGAATGTGGGAACACCGCGGGGCCCATGGAGGGGTCATTGTCACACTCACTGTTCATTGATCCCATAGCGATTAGAGCAAAGGAGCAACATGCCACATTCCACGACATGTGCACTGCATCGAGAGGGTCCATTGATACCAGAGACCGCAAGAGTATGATCCACAGGTATGTACCCGACCCTAGCCTAACTTAGTGTTTTTGATAGAATAGCATTTATTGCATGTAGTAAATAAGGGTAGAAGTAGGCGGGGTGCAAACGTCGATCGCCGAATCAAAGTCTGCGCTTGGGGATCAACGTATGCAAAGATGCCCCACAAGCGTAGGCGTGGAAATGCCACACGCCTGTGCAGACGCTGATCACCAGATTAGCATTTATGCGGTTAGGCAGAGGGGAATAGGGTTTAGACTGCATATCGCCATTTTCGTTATGTTGGTGTTTTCCACCTAGTAGTTAGAATAGAGACGATTTAAGACTTCACTACATTTACCATTCTAAGCTAGATGGCCAATTGACAAGAATTCTAGGGATATGAAATTCTTCTACACTTCGGGCTCTGCAAAACCCAGGAGGGTAAACCTATAGGGTATTCATGAAAGTGACACAATTCTCATAGAATATCCCCTCATAAACAAAAGCTTCTAAAAATTCTACACCAATATACATAACTGTCTAACGACATCATCCCATCTCCATGCAAAACTATATTGGCCTCTGAGACAATAAGAACAAAAACATAAAAAGAAAACAGAAGAAAGATTAATGACTTTTAAGTTCAAATGTCTAAGAAATCATAACAGAGAGCAGATCAGTGCCTATCCCAAGCTACAAAGTCAATTTTCCCAAATTCCAAGAGTTCCATAATCACTCATGAATACAGATGCCTTACGCCCATACCCGACAATTCATAACGTGAATCATACTTGAAGGATCTTTGCCATTTTACTACCTTCTGCAATACCCAATAGGAATTTAATCTTTTTCTTAAAAAGAACCCTAACTAAGTAAAGACACATTCACATATGACAGTGAATACAATACCCATTTATCCTTAACAAATAGGAATCATAACAAGCAGTAAGATGCACAAAGAGACGAAACATGATATGATCTTCATTGATTCAAAGTTGTGAAAACATAATCCAAAAAACATTAAAACTCTGTCAATTATGAAAATCCCAGAACCCTTTGTCCATTAGCCATGATTTCCTTTTATGGAACAAGGAGCAAAACAAGCTTCAGGCTAATGACAGGTGTCAAAATTACATTGCTTCCTATGAGAAAATGCCACAGTATCTTTATGAATTCAAAGCAAAAATGCCACGCCTCAGTAGAATAAAATTAAGCTTTCAACAGAATATGCAACTGCCTGCCCTAAGCGATCTTCAATCCTAATCAGAAGCCAACTCCTCAAATGTCCTTAACTGAGCAATGCTTCTCATGCCAGCCGTGCATTGCAAAACCAGCTGGCCACTCAACATTTCTGATCAACTGCACACGGTTAGGGCCTTCTTTACACTTATTATCAATAACAACCCTGCCACCCATGACAAACTTGGAGTAGGTTGTTTCGGTTGCAATTAATTTGTCTATAGCGGAAATAATATATAGGTTCATTTATATGATCATTTTCCATTTCTTTCAGAATAGCACTATTTATTATTTCCTCATATTCCTTCCTCCATTCATCAAAGGATTTTAATTCTGAATTTTGATTATGGAGGGAAGGAATAGTCCAATGCTTTAAGTCATTGAAGCTCTGTATTCTCTCCCTAATGACACCATCTTTATCTTCTAAAAGATGAATTTCACTAACCAATAATCCATACGCTCAACAAAAATTGATAGTGGTTGTGGTGGCTTGGAAATATATTGAACTACAACAATCAAATCCCTAATCTTAGGTCCTAAAGCTTTCCCCCTTCAAAGATCTCCTTTAAATCAACCAAGAACTTAGAACACTGCACAAATCCCTAAAAAAGAATACAAAAAAACTTATAAACATCCTCAATTTTACTTAAAATTGCTCTCAACAAATGTGATAAGGTCCCCTTAATCATTGTTAACATCTTATCTTTCACCATTGATTCCATTGCCACCATTTGTTGATCCCTGGTTTGTATATGCTGTTGAAGCTCAATTATCTTTTGTTCCAAGGCTTGCACCTGCTCGACATTTTTGATGACTCTCCTTGTGTAAACATAGGAGGAAATGTCAATGTCTTCTTCTCCAATTGCTTTTTGAGCCAAACATTCTCCATGCTCATCTTAGTATAATTTTGGTGCATTTCTCTCCTTTCTTGCAAATAAGTTAAATTCTCCTTCACCTGCAATTTGACTGCATCCAAGGTGAACATAGCTGAGTGAATTGACAAGGTTGCTACTTCTACCGCTGAGGTATCCCCCAATATCCTTATAATGACACCATCCCCTGTTCTCTCCTCTGCACCAATAAAAAATTGGGGCTTGTTTGCACTTGGGGCCTTTGCCCACTATGCTAATGCTTGGATGGTAGGATGATAACCGGATCCAGTATAACCTGTAGGATTTGAGAAATACAAATCCACAGAACCCAAAAGAAACCTGCATGCAAGAAACCTGTCACAGAGAAAGAGAGAGAACAAATACAAGGGTTTTGGCTCTGACAAAGAGAAAAGATGTATTATCAGAGAAAATATGAATCAAGAATATGAATAATACAAGAGATCAATCCTTATAAAGGAGATCAACACCAAAAGGAAAACCTAACCCTAAGGTGTGAGCATTTAATAATTAAATATTAATTATTAAATGACTAATGTATGCATAAAGAGAAATCTTAAGAGGAGAGCAAAGTTAATTAATTACTTTACTCTAACACCCCCCCTTAAGATGAGCTACAATGCAGCTACAAACAATGCAGAAGAAAGCAAAGGAACTACAATGCAAAAGAGGGTCCCGGCAACAAGGCCCGATGAGGTACCCGAATACAAGAAAATCTCTATAAAGCGGAGTAAAGGAGAAAACCCAGTGGGAAAAAACTCCTCTCCAAAAAGAGATAAAGAATCATGCTGAAAAGAAAACATGAAGGAAGGAAGGCCTCACTGAGACCCCCCAAGGACAACTTCCTTCATCCCAAGCATTGAGCGCAACTGAAGATAGCGCGGAGATGCCAAGGGTTTAGTGAAGATGTCTGCAACCTGCTCCTCTGTAGGAATATACTCCAAGATGAGAGAACCATCCTGAATCAACTGTCTGATGAAGTGCATGTGGATTTCAATATGCTTTGTCCACTGATGCTCCACTGGGTTGCGAGAAATGTGAATGGCACTCTGGTTGTCACACCAAAGAATAGTGGGACAATCTGGAGGAAACCCAAACTCTGTCATCGATTGCCGAAGCCATAAAACCTCCTGACTGGCTAACACTGCTGCATGGTACTCAGCCTCTGTAGATGATAATGCAATAGCAGATTGCTTCTTGCAAGACCATGTGATAGGACCAGAACCAAGGCAAAAAATGAAGCCAGAAGTAGACTTCCGATCATTGACATCACCAGCCCAATCGGAGTCAGTGAAGCCAATGATGTGAGGGGATCCTGAAGAGTAGTGAATGCCATAATGTATGGTGCCCTGAATATATCGCAAAATACGTTTGGCTGCTTGCCAATGGCTCTCATGAGGATCATGGGAGAACCAAGAGACAAGGCCAACCGCAAAGGAAAGATCGGGACGAGAATGTGTCAGGTACAACAGACTGCCAACCAACTGCATGTATAAAGTGGGGTCTACTGAAGGAGTAGAGCAAGTGGAAGACAAAACAACACCTGACTGAAATGGAGTGGGGGCAGACTTGCAATCAAGCATGCCAAATCGCTGAAGCATATCAAGAGCATACTTCTCCTGAAAAATGGAAATCCCATCCGAAGACTGAATAACCTGTAGACCCAGAAAGAAGTGCAAGAGACCAAGATCGGTCATCTCAAACTGCTCCATCAAAGCTCTCTGAACACTCTGAATCATGGAGGATGAGCTACCTGTAATGATGAGATCATCTACATATAGCACTAGAATCAAAAGATCACCCTCCTGACGCTGAATATAGACTGTGTGATCGGAATGACTGCGTGTGAAGTGCGAGGAAAGCAAGAAGGAGTCCTTCTTCTCATACCAAGCCCTGGGGGCTTGTTTGAGACCATACAATGAACGTCGAAGTCTGCAAACCAAAGAAGTGTCCTGCACAAAACCCTGAGGCTGCTCCATATAGATCTCCTCATGTAGGTCTCCATGCAAGAAGGCACTCTTCACATCCATCTGAAACACTGTCCATCCCTGTGAAGCTGCAAGTGAAAGTACCAAGCGTATAGAATTCATCTTGGCGACAGGAGCAAAGGTCTCAGAGTAGTCAATACCCTCTACCTGAGAAAACCCCTTCGCAACAAGACGGGCCTTATACTTATCAATAGAACCATCTGCAGCATACTTGGTACGATACACCCACTTGCACCGAACCAACTTTCTTCCCTTAGGAAGAGGACAAAGATCCCAAGTATGATTCTTCATCAAAGAAGAATACTCCTCATCCATGGCCCTATCCCACTCTGGGTGTCCTGTCGCCTCTGAAAACTTTTGAGGATCATCTGAAAGGGTATGACTCAAAAGACTAGAACCAGATGTCTGAGCACGAGTGCGACGAGTATCTGAAGGATCACCTGCCAAAGAACCAGCTGCATCAACAGTATCACGGGCCCACTTCGGCAAAGACGGAGCAACTGGTGGTGGTGGAGATGGTGGATCATGATTTACATCATCCTCAAGAGATAAGTAATCCTCAAGAGATGAAGAGGAAGGAGTAGGCAATGAGGGAGAAGCTGGTGATGGAGAATCCATCTGAGGATAGCACTCATCAAACTGGACATCCCGCCGAAACAAGACCTCTCTAGAATCAGGATCAAACAACCTGTATGCCTTAACATCCTCACAGTAGCCAACAAATATGAGGGGTCGGCTCTTCCTCTCCATGGCTATCCGCTGAGCATTAGGAATAAATGCCCAAGCGTCACTACCAAAAACTCGGAATGTAGAAACATCAGGCTTGACATGGGTCCAAGCCTCCTCAGGAGTTATATGTCGTAATGCCTTATGGGGCATCCGGTTCTGAATATAATTGGCACAATTGACTGCCTCAGCCCAAAATGAAGAACTCATAGCTCGAGACTGTATCATACAATTTGCCATCTCCCGTAAGGTTCTGTTCTTTCTCTCAGCAACACCATTCTGTTGAGGGGTATAAGGAACTGTAAACTGATGCTGTAAACCATGCTCAGTGCAAAAATCTCTGAAAGCCTGATTTACATACTCCCCCCCATTATCTGTGCGTATCCTCCTGATAGAAAGTCCAGATTGCTTCTCCACAAATGTCTTAAACTTCTTGAAAGAGTCAAAGACATCAGACTTGTACTTAAGAAAGTACACCCATGTATGTCTGGAGAAGTCATCAATAAAAGTGAGTACATAACGGGCCCCTGAAAAAGAAGGAGTCGGAAAGGACATAAGATCACTATGTACCAACTCTAGGGCTGCCCTAGCACGAGAGGCTCGACCCTTAGGAAAAAGATCTCGATGATGTTTGCCAAGGACACAACCACGACATACACCATCTGTACAAGAAATCTGTGGAAGCCCAATCACAAGTGCCTGTGTACTCATCTGCTGTAGATATCTGTAATTGACATGACCAAAACGCTCATGCCAAAGCCTGCTCACTGATTAGGAACAAAAGGAGATGATGTTGATACATGTATAATCTCAGTCTGAAGAGTAGGAACTGTGAGACAATCCTCTGATTCATCGGAATATGTAAGGGTGTCTAAATATTGAAGTTCCTTTAAAGTATCATGATCAAAAGGTGTGTTATCTCTCCAACCAATGGGTACAAGACAATCTGAAGCAGGATCCTTTGGGAATGGAGAAAGACTGGGGTCTCCATAGATCTCCCAAAGACGTGTCCAAAGTGAGTGAGGACAATCAATGCCCGATATAGCCCACACAGTGTCAGAATCAACACTAGACAAAATAACTGCTACTATGTGATTTCTAATGATATCCCAAGCTAGTTTTCCCTCTAAAGCTGCTGGTTCAGGTATGAGATCATACAAATAAGGCAAAATATTAAGCCACCTACAGTGTGTAAGTATGCCCTTTGCCCATGACTCATAATTACCCCGTTCTAGAAATACAACTGAAGGGTGAGTAGAAAAACCCATGATAACTCTTCAAATTAACAAATCTGAGACTAAATGACTTTAATACTGATAAAGTAGATCAAATAAAGCCATCCCACGCAAACAAATCATTTCCAAGTCTGAAATGTCCAAGTCAATTGACAGATGTGTGAAAACAAAAAGTACTGAATAAAATGTACCTGGTGCAGATTCTGGAAAAATACATGATAAATCTGGAAAGAGCACAGAAACCCCTTTCCAACGCCTATTCGTTTGCGAAAAACGGAGTCCGTATGCAAAAGATATGGCTCCTGGAGTGCAAAAAACTTGTTCTGACTTTGACTGGAAAAAAAACTACAAAATGGCAAAATCAAAGAAAAAGACCTCATCAATTAGATCGGGCTCGGAACCAGCTTTCCAACGCCTATTTCCATTCAAAAATCCGAGCTAAAATGCCCGAGTTATGCCCGATTTCGTGAAAGAGCTTCAAAAACCCAAATAGGCCCTTATAGCCCTCAAGGGCTAAAAAAAATAAGCCCCTGGTCCTCTGGGCGACCAGGGGCGGGCGCAGGGGGTGGCGGCGCGGGGGCGGCGCTGCTGGTGGCGGGCGGCGCTCAGGTGGAGCGCAGGTGGAGCGCAGGCGGTACCCGGTAGGCGGCGCGGCGGGGGTTACCGCCGGCAGCGGTGGCCGCCAGGCTACGCGGGCGGCGGCGCATGGCTTCAACTGGCTGCGCGTTTGTTTTAATAAAAAAACTTCATTTTTTATATATTTTTTTAAATTTTTCGCCTCGGTTTTTGTGCCCTAAGGCCGTACGGCCTTGGGGCCAAAAAAAATTTGCCTCCTGGTGCAACTGTGTCCAAATCGGATGAATTTTATATGGAAATAGGGGTTTTTGGGCGCTACGAGCTCAACGGTGAGGTCCGTTTGGGCTCAAAGTGTACTGAAAAAAAATACCCCCTATTCCAAAATAAAAAGCAGAAGACAAACACAGATCTGATGCAACCAAAACCTGGATCTCAAAATCTTTCAAAAGTCTGAACAAGCTGCAGCAGATCTGACTCTGATACCATGTAGGATTTGAGAAATACAAATCCACAGAACCCAAAAGAAACCTGCATGCAAGAAACCTGTCACAGAGAAAGAGAGAGAATAAATACAAGGGTTTTGGCTCTGACAAAGAGAAAAGATGTATTATCAGAGAAAATATGAATCAAGAATATGAATAATACAAGAGATCAATCCTTATAAAGGAGATCAACACCAAAAGGAAAACCTAACCCTAAGGTGTGAGCATTTAATAATTAAATATTAATTATTAAATGACTAATGTATGCATAAAGAGAAATCTTAAGAGGAGAGCAAAGTTAATTAATTACTTTACTCTAACATAACCTTCCTCCTCAAATTCTGCAGTGAACATGGGAACTGATTGTTGTCTTATTTGATCCAATAAAAACATAGTCTCCAAATTTCAACCTAGTATAAGCAACATCTCACTATCCTTAACTACTTGTCTAGCCTCCTCTAGGGTGACATGATCTAAATTAAGATCCTCATAAGAATGGATCTCAGGAAATCCCTCTGGTGGTCCTACCACTTGTAACCACAAAGCCTTAAACTCAGATATTTTAACAAAATCATTATCTGAAATAAACATATGAACAACAATAGCTCGCTCATATTCACACTCTTCAGGTGGAATGGGTTGGCCAAATGCACTTCTACTTTGAGGTTCCTCCACCACTGGTACATCCCTTGGAGGTGAAGCAAGGACCTGCTCAACTTCTTCATCATGGGATCCACCTTGAAATTGGCCTTCTGCAACTTCCTCTAGCTGCTCTAGTGGTATCCTTTGATGCTCTGAAACATATTGCGGAATATATTCTCCTGTGTGCTCATGTGCCATGTCATCCTCAAGGTTGTAGGTTCCAAAAAAAATAGATTCAAAATTATCAAACATCTTCTAAATCCTTGCCACTAGCCTAATCTCTTTGGAAAAGAATCCTTGGAAATTAGGGAGCTTAGCCCTCATCTCATTCTCCAACTTCATAAGAATTGCCCACTGTTACTACTTACTAAGATTGTCATTAGTCTTATGTTCAAAGTTATTCTATATATTCTAGTCAGTTACTTCTACCGAATCTTTTAGTCGGTAAGCACAATGCAGTCGATTATAGAAGAAAGTAGTCTCAGAGCGTAGTATACACTGAACACTCTACCGAGTAACACTCTATGTCTACTGAGCAGCAAGAATGATATATCGAGTGAACACACACCGAGTGAAACATATTACCAGATTCACTGAACCTGGACATATATGGGAAACGTGTTACAAAGATTGAGGAACAAGTAACCGTTATCACATTGGAAATTGCACTTAAAGATTGTGTATGATTTTGAGGTCATCTAACCAAAGAAATATTTTGCATGGTTATTCATTCGAGAAATCATGTTTGTAAGATCGAAGCATGGACCAGATCACCGACATAAGAGATCTATTTATACAACATGAATTTAGGATTAGATATATGTGCAAGTATATATGTGCATGTGTGTGTGAAGCAAGACATAAACAAAAAGGAAAATCATGAGATATCACAGTGTGTTATGATTGTTACAGTTGACAGAGAAACACAGAGGTCACCGAGAAGGATTTCAGAGAACAGTCAAGGAACAGAGTAAACATAAGGGTTTATCGAGTTACTTTATGGGTTACCGAGGTATGCTATAAGCTAGGTAATATCATTTTGAGCACATAGAATCTGCTATAACATTCCAGATGTAAAGTTGCAGATATTTGTAATGATTTATTGTAATTGTAGTCACACAAATCTGTCCGACTTAATTAAATGAATATTCGCTATTTATTTGATTAAAAATCCACTAGCCATCAATTAATTAAATTAATATTTAATTAATTCATCCCCAAACATTCTTCTATTAATTAAATAAATTATTCAATTTATTTTAATTAATTCATTAAAATCAAATTTCAATCAATTAAATAAATAAAATCTATTTATTTAATTAAAATCCCTTTTTCCTCTTTTAAATAAATTAAATAAAACATTTATTTAAATCATTACCCCCCCCCACTTGCATTTTCCTACAAATGCAACTTGCACACATTTATTAAAATAAATGAATTTTTATTTTAATAAAATCCTATTTTCCCTCACCCACCAAATCCACTTGCAAAATCTAATCCCCTTCTAGATTCTTCTAACCTCTTCCTAATTAGCCTAATCCATCCCCTAATTATTGTCACATTCCTAAGCAAAATGGAGTCACTTCTCAAAGACTCCAAAGTCTTTGAAAAGCATTTAATGCTTTGTGTGTTCAACAAATTAACCTCTAAAGTCTTCCAAGACCACTAATGACTCTTACATGACCATTTATGGCTCTTACATAACCATTTATGGTTATTTCAATCTTGTCTCCCCAAACATTTATTGTTTTGACCATATTCATCCATTTCACATTTGCACAAGATTTTATCCATTGGATAAAAGCTTTATTCTTTGAATAAAGAGTTTATTCATTCAACCAACCTTGACTCTAAATCCCAAAGTCATGTCAAGCATTTAATGCTTATTCCCTCTCCTCTCAACCTATCTCACATTGACACTTGTCATCCTGGGATTGGGTTGAAAGCCCTCACATGGATTTGAAATCATTCAATCCTGACCCTTGTTAAGATTACTCAATCTCAACCATCCATTGCTCCATTTTTCCTATAAATAGAGCCCATTCCTTCATAATCCAGATCCGGAAAAACTTGTAAGCATTTAGACTATAGACATTTTAGAGAGCATTTAGCATAGCATAACTAAATCTTGTCTTTTTGGTTAAAATACATCATTTTAGGATTAGTATTAGCTTTTTATTTCACATTTGGAGCTATACTACAATCTCAATTCTCCATAAGCATCCATAGTGCAAAAAGCTGCTGAGAGCTACACTATTTTGGAAATTGGAGAGGAGAGGAACAAGGGAGAAGGAACTAGGAGTATGTTAGGAGGTATTTGGAGATGCCTCATCATGTTTGCTTTGATAGTTAAATATGCTTGCATGCTTTTAGTCTCTCTTTTGGTATGCCTTTTTAGATTAGTTTTCGATTGACTAACGCTAATGCTTTGTGTGTTTTGTGTTCTTCGATCTTGGACTAACCTTGTGCAATTTAGGAGGGCATCATTTGGTGAACCCGACGTGAATCGAACACGCAACCTTCTGATGTTGTTTTTGAAAATTAACATTTTTGCTTGTTGAAACTGCCACACAGGTCGCGCTTCGGCGCTATTGAACACGTTCTAGCGCTATTGCAAAATTTTCTTTTAGCGCTATTGTCCATATAATAGCGCTAATGAAAAAGTTTTAGCGCTACTGATTCCATTCTGGCGCCTTTGTCACAGTTCTAGCGCTATTGCAACTATTTTAGCGCTTTTGACCTTTCGGATTTTCCTATTATTTCAGCGCTACTGTGTAAAATAGCGCTTCTGCGACCGCAGACTAGCGCTATTGTATTAATTAGCGCTTTTGTCTAAAAAAAAAAAGCAGAATAGCGCTATTGTAACAGAGTGTTGTCCAATTCGCTTGGTAACCAAAAATCAGAATTTAGGCTTGTGTAAGCCCACACTAACATTGGACCATTGACCAGGTGCAGGTTCTAATCTTCTTTGTGTGCAGGGGGAAGGAGTTAGTAGATGCCTTAAAAAAGTTTCTTCTTTTTTACTTTCTTTCAAACAAAAGTTGGTTAAAAAGAATTCATTTTTCCTTCTTACACAAGTTAAAATAAACCTCACATCTCATTTTGGAGTGCATAAAATGAACCTCAAACTTGTTTTTGGTGCTTAAAACAAAAATTCATCTTTCTTTATTGCAAGGTAAAAAGAACAACAACTTCAAACATTTGTTTTCTTGCAAGTTAGAAAACACACTGTATTTGGTGCTTAAAACAAAACAATTCCATTTTCTTGCATCAAATCTAAAAATCACAAGCCACACTTCAAATTTTGGTGCAGTTAAAAATTTACAAAACACTTGTTTTGATTTTTGCAAACAAATTTTCCTTCAAAGCAAAACGTGTTTTTTCATTAAGTTGACCAGTATTTCCAAATTCTAGATTACAAAACACATTGCCTTTGAAGTTAAAAAGAACACCATGGCTGTTGGAGCAACATCTCCAAATAGTTAGATCACATTTGCAAAATGCTGGATTAAAAAGAACAAGTGAATTTGGTGTTTGGCACGCTTGTTCACAAAAGTCAGTCGAGTGGACCTACTTTTAACACACACTATCCTCTCCCTTGGCTCTCGTGGTCCTAGGTGCAATAGAAAAGTGTTAGTAACACTCAAAATTTTATCTTTTTAAGAGAGGCCTGCCAAGGGATCGATACTCTTGGGAACGACCTCGAGTGGTAAATCCTTCGAGCCGCTATAGAAATCAGGTGAGAGCGAAAGCTGTAGCCTTGGGTATAGCTGTTCCTACAGTGTAACTGGCCGAAAGGACAAATGGGCCCCACCACCAGTTACAAGGCTCTTAAGTGAGTCACTGCAGAATGAACTTATGTCCAAAAACATCGAACATGACTAAACACCTTTAAGTAGTAGCCCACCCGTTCTATTGATTGAGGATATTTGAGGTATAATTTAGTGCAAGAGCATAGAAGGTTTTGCTCCCAAGATACTCACCATACATATTTCCTTGAGTAGAAACATAGCTTTTTGAAAAGTCACTTGTGGCTTGATAAAAGTGGTGACTCCCCCATCATAGGGATCATCTATTTGTTATGCTCGTGCAAGACTTAGTATATCACATTCTTACCTGTCACGACGGGATTCATAAGGTATGTAGTACCAAAGTTGAAGAAATATCAAGATGTGGGCTAAATTTATCACAACTGGCCATTTGACCTTAGGGATAAAGAGTGTTTGAAGTATGTTCGTTTTACAGACCTAGTGCAAATTGAGCCGACTTCAGGCTTTGGAAATACATCTTAAAATACATCTAAAGGAAGGGTCAGAAACAAGTCTAAGGATTGGGTTGATCTAGACCCATACTCATTTGTGCCTTTGAGGCTACAATCTTGTGTTTGTGTGCTTGCTTTGTTTTCTTGTCAAAGAAAAATCAGAAAATCAATCCCAAAAACAAAGTATTCTTCCAACATTTTTCAAAAACAACCAAAAACAATCAAAAAAACAAAGTACAAACAAACAAAGAGTCAAATTTTATGACCATTCTTCACATCTTGCGAAAGAAGAAGTGTCATCAGAATATCAACTTGAAAAGAAGACCATTAAGCTCAAAGGCTTTGATCAAAAGGAGGAAATTCTTCTATCTCAATAGACAAATCTTTGTCTCACATAGAGTCTTTTTACATCGCATGCGTCTATACCTTCAAGGTAAAACAAACGAATTTGATTCTAAATCATTAAACCGCAGAGCTTTTATGCAATATAGAGCTCTAAGTTATCACAAAAATCAAGGAGGAAAGATTAATCCCAACTTTTTCCCCAACATCTATATCACCTACAACACAGCTCGAGAAGTGCCAACAACACCTGAAAGGGAAGAGGTAGAGTTTGTCCCATTTATAACCCAAAGTTTTTATTGAAGTTGAAAAACAAAAACATCCATCATCTCACTCATACATCATCACTTCATCATCAATCCATCCCAACTCTCAAAACATTAAGAGGTTCTTGTCCCAAGTTCTCTTTTAGATATTGCTTGAAATCAAACACATCACATCACTTTTTAGATTGTTTCTACATCTAGGATAAGCTCATCCTAAGAGACACATCTACGCAGGTTAAAACTAGTTCATGAGTGAATCCTCTCATTACAAGGTAGTTAAATCTGTAAGACATCTCAGATTTCTCTACACCTTATCACACCAAATCTTATCAAAACAAACAAGCAATTCAAAGAAGGAATTTCGGTTACATCTACCTTAAAGTGCTAGAGATCCACATACAACACAAATCACCAATCATCAATCTTTCATTTCATCACCAACTCATCATCATCTTCAATCAACTTCAAAACAAACTTGCAAACAAAATGGCTCAAACCTGATCACGATCAAGGCAGCGAGAAATAGAAATTGAGGAAGAAGAGGACAACCTCAATGAATTTCAAGAAGCACTTGGAGGAAATGTGAATGACGAAAACCCAAGTACTCCCACTCCTTCAACAATCGAAAGGGTTCAACATAACCCTCATTTTAACAGGTTATTTGATGAAATACTAAGGAGCAATGCGGATGCTCACTTCTTAAGACTCGCTCAAGAAGGAGCCAAACTCCCCTCTGACTTTGATCTTGCCCAATTAAGACAAGCATCAGAAAGACAAAGTCGCCATGAGGAGGAAAGAGGTAGAAATCACATCAGATATAACATCCCTCGAGGTAACCCACCACCTCCTCCTCCAAATGAAATGGAGATGTTGTGGCAACAAGTCGAGAATCTAGCCCAACAACTTCATAGTGGTGTTAAGACCAATCAATTCTCACTTAACGACATTTGTCCCTATCCTTTTGATAGGAATCTTTATATGCCACCCTTTCCACGCGGGTTCGAAACACCAAAATTCAAAAAATATAGAGGAAAGGGAGATCCCCGCGATCATGTCCGAGAATTTCATTCTGCTTGTCTCGAAGTCGCATATGAAGACACATACTTAATGCGCCTTTTTCCCCAAAGCTTGGGAGGAACAACCACATCATGGTTTTCCCGACTACCAGGTGGCATAAGAACATTTGAGGAACTCATCCAGAAGTTCCTATCTCATTACTCTTATAATATTGAACGCGACATCACCATGGCTGATCTATGCAACACCAAACAAAAACCAGGTGAATTATTCTCAGTATTCCTGCAACGATGGCGCCAAATGTCTAGCAGACGTTCTCTTCAGTTACCTGAACGAGAACTAGTGGAAATTTTCATTTCCAACTTAAACGAAGAAATGGAATTTCACCTGGATGTCAAAGATACAGATTCTTTTAACGATATGATCACCAAAGGTATAAAATGTGAAAGGGCACTCATCAAAAAAGGACTCATCAAAATCTTTAATGAACCAAAAGATGGTCCTCGCCCACGCTTCAATAGCGATAAACCGAACTTCTGGAACAAGAATAAGAATATCGTCAACGATGGAGTTGTGGATGCTCGAACTGTCCAAAATGCACAACCTGTGGTTCGGTTTGCAGGACAAAATCCTCCACCTCAAAATAACACAAATGTTCCTCCTAATCAAGGTCGCATCACATCTCATGATGAACCAAGACCTCGTCCACAAAAACAAAAACGCACATACACTCCCTTAGGGGAACCCATTGAAACAGTGATGCGACAACTCATTTGTCAGAATTTGATCACTCTACCTAAGTTATCAAATTATGAGCCTCAAGTCAAACCGACATGGTGGAGAGATACTGAACATTGTGAGTTCCATCAAGGAAGAGGACACAAGACAAGTAATTGTCACCGATTGAAAGATCTCATTCAGGATCTTATTGACCGAGGAGAAATTGAAATTGAAGGGCATGACCCAAAAACAACCAATAATGATCATCAGATGTTCAAAAATCCACTTCCATCGCAAGATCAAAGGGGTCCTTCCACTTCCAGACGAGGTCCTGATACCACTGATTATACGCAAGCTGCGTATAATTACACTGTCAATCACCTGTATGATGCCAGTGAACAAATTGCAACTATCACCTTCAAAAATCCCACCTCAAATTGCAATGTTGTTACACGTCGTGGCAAGGTCACCATAAAGGCAGCTCCACAAGGCACCACCTCCATCCCAAAGCAGTACAATCTTGTGGAACAATTAGACAAAACCCCTGCGCTTATATCCATTTTGGAGCTTTTGCGTCTGTCACCCTCTCATAAAACTATCTTGGATCAAGCACTCCAAGAGGCGTCAGTCCCTGCAAACCTGAACACGGACCAATTTCAAGCCATGGTTGGAAATCTAAAGTCATCACCTTGTCTCACTTTTTTCGAAAGTGACAACTCTTCCTTCCAACAACCTCATAACGCCTCACTCCACATCGAAGGCTTTGTCAACCAACACAGGATCAAGCGAGTCTTGATCGATAATGGAGCAGGCCTAAACATTTGTACACTACAGTTGGTCACAGCATTGGGATATGCAATAGAATCAGTGGATCCTCGCAAGAAGATCACCATCAAGGCCTATGATGATGCAGAGCGTTCATCCAAAGGAGCTGTGGTACTACCAATCCAAGTGGGCCCTGTGGTAAAGCACATAATTTGTCAGGTTCTGGACCTTCCTCTGCCATATAATCTATTATTAGAGAGACCTTGGATACATGCCATGCAAGCTGTTCCATCTACCTATCATCAATGTATCAAGTTCCCACATAATGGTGCAGAGATCACAATCCTGGGCGATGCAAATCCCTTTGCATTTTGCCATAATATCAGCCATCAACCAGAGATTACTGTTCCTAATAATAGGGAAGCCATTTCCTCCACATCATATGTAAATCCCACCTCTCTTGCCAGTTCTAACACCCCTATACCCAAGCAAGAAAAGCTAAAGATGAAAGTAGAAGAGGAAGGTCCCGGAGAATATAACTTGAGTCAGCTCTTTTGTGTGGGACAAATGCCTACTTCTCCTAGAACACATGGTAAACCACAGCAGTTACTCCAGCAACCACTAATCACGCCAGCATGTGCCTTGACGCCTTTCATCCTTGGAAAGAGCCAAGAGGAAGAAACACAAGATGAGGACCTAGCGAACTGGATCTATAAAGATCCCATCACCACTGACAAACCGCAAGTTACACTTCCTACGAAACAATATGGAAAAGGCCTCCTCATTATGCAAAGAATGGGATATGATGGTCAGAGTGCTTTGGGATACTGCAAACAAGGACGACATGAACCTCTGCTACCAGAATTCAAGCCCAAAGGTAATACTGGCCTAGGTTTTGAAAAAGAGATCCTTCCTAAACTCAGATTCAAAGGAAAACCTAGCAAAGAGGACACCTTTCATTATTAAAGCACCATCAAACACTATCCCCACTGCCCCATCGAGGCTCACAAACCCACCACAACCATCTACAATACCAATCATCCCACCAAACGAACCAGTAATCCCATCAATCACACCAATAGCAGCAACAACTATATCAGAACCTGCAGCAGCATCTATGGCATCAGCCATTCCAACAGAAGTCACTAAATCAACGCTGCCGATACTTCCAGTGACAAATCCTTTAAAACCCATCACAGTTCCTGCAGCACCGATCACTACAAAGATACATAAACCAATCACACCTGCCGTGTTTAACTCCAAAGACATCCCAGTATGGTATAGTAATCGGATGCTGGAAAGTGATTCAGAGACCGACTCACATGAGTGGGAATTTGATTCTGTACAGATTAACACTTCAGATGAGGAAGACACATCACCACCTCTGCCACGCAAAGACATTCCTGTTTACGGAGAAGCACAGATAAAGACCACTTGGGTACCTGAGTTGGAAACATCTTCCACAGACCCTACGTCTCATCCTACGCCTGATTTTGACAGGGAGAGTACCATCAACGACCTTCACCACACTGTCTTAACCCTCACTGATACCTCTACCGAACTTAATCTAATCGATGAAGTAATGCCCATTATCCACCCTGAACTCATCGAATGGAACCAACCAAATCCCCCATGTCTTGACCTCTTCCAGAACGATGAGGCTATCATTGACTTTTTGGAATTACGGGATAATCTACCAAGCGGAGATCACAAAGCTGGATTCGCCATTGCACTTAATAGCGCAGCATACTTCGGGGCGGATGCCAAACCCTTCAGCTGCAAAAATATAACAATAAAACATGGATCTTCTAGTGAAAACCACACTATGGCACTATTTGATCCGACAAAAGTAAAAAGAAAGAGCGTATCCAACGGTGAAAACCTCTCTGAGGCGCCTGAGGATGAAGGGTTTGACATTCTCCCTGCTAGTACACAACAGGAACGATCCACGATTCTTATCGAGGAAACCAAAGAATACAATGTGGGGACTCCTGAAAACCCTCATATCATACATCTAGCATCTCTTCTCACTACAGAGGAACAACCTCAATTCATAGAATTCTTCCAGAAGCGTCAGATCAACTTCGCATGGTCATATGTAGACATGCCTGGGCTTGATCCTGATTTAGTCATGCATCACCTCACCATAGCAAAAGGAGCCAAACCTGTCAAGCAGAAGCTTCGTAAGATGCATCCCCAGATTGCAGTGCTAGTCAAAATAGAACTCAAGAAACTCCTGGATGTTGGTTTCATTAGACCAATTGATTATGCAGAATGGATCTCCAACATTGTGCCAGTTGGCAAACCAAAAGGGGGCATCCGCATTTGTACCGACTTCAGAGATCTAAATAAGGCTTGTCCTAAGGATGACTTCCCCCTACCAAATATCGACATCATAGTGGACCTAACAGCAGGACATGCCATGCTTTCACTCATGGATGGCTTTTCAGGATACAATCAAATAAAGATCGCACCCAAAGATCAACATAAGACAGCCTTCACATGTCCATGGGGTACATACTGCTGGAATGTAATGCCTTTTGGTCTAAAGAATGCAGGAGCGACCTATCAGAGAGCAATGACCACCATCTTCCATGACATGTTGCATACTATGATGGAAGATTATGTGGATGACTTACTAGCAAAATCACTTACTAGAGAAGGACATCTCCGCATCTTAGATAAAATCTTTGATAGACTAGAACAATACCATGTTCGACTCAACCCAAAGAAATGTGTCTTTGGAGTGACCTCCAGGAAACTTCTAGGATACATTGTCTCAAGCAAAGGCATTGAGGTCGATCCAGCAAAGGTTAAAGCAATCATGGATATGCCACCACCAAAGAATATCAGTCAGCTAAGGACATTACAAGGGCGGCTTCAATCCATCCGAAGATTCATTGCACAATTGGCTGATAAGTGTCACCCATTCACACACCTGCTACACAAGAACATCCGCTTTCAGTGGGATGACAAATGCCAGCAAGCATTTCAGGCACTTAAAGACTATCTCATGAATCCACCATTGTTGATGCCACCAGATCCAAGTAGACCGTTGTTACTTTATATCTCAGCAACAAGTACACACCTATTGAGCGAGCTTGCCTAGCAATAATCTTAGCAACCACTAAATTGCGACACTATCTGTTGACACACAAGGTACAACTCATCGCAAAGATTGATCCACTCAAGTATTTACTCAGCAAAGCAGCATTGACAGGTCGCTTGGCCAAATGGGTAATGATTCTAAGTGAATTTGACATTGAGTATGTGGACCGTAAAGCTATCAAAGGTCAGGTTATTGCAGATCAGTTGGCCGATGCACCACTCATAGGCGATCATCCTCTCATTTCCAATTTTCCAGATGAAGAGATATTCATGATCACAGAAGCACAACCATGGAAACTATATTTTGATGGTTCATACACTAGGCATGGCTCGGGGGCAGGCATTCTGTTTATCACACCTCAAGGTGACAGCATCCCGAAGTCTTACAGGCTCACATTTCCATGCACAAACAACATAGCAGAGTATGAGGCCTTGATCACAGGACTCAGGTTAGCCGTACAGTGGAAATTACAAGAACTACAAGTATATGGCGACTCCCAACTAGTCATTCGACAAGCAACAGATGAATATCAAACCAAGGATGATAAACTCATGCCATATAAGCAAATGGTGGACACTCTAAAGACATCATTTACTACTATCACTTTTGAGCAGATACCAAGAGATCAGAATCGAGCTGCTGACGCCATGGCTACCATCGCATCTCTACTAGATCTTCCACAGAATTCAACACGCTACGAGTTCTTGGTAGAACAGCTTTGGATCCCCGCTTATGATATCCCCGAATCTGAAATGATATGTCGCCTTGTTGGTTCCGAATCCCCATGGTACGGTGAGTTCTACATCTATCTCCATGATCATACCCTTCCTCCCAACCAATCAAATAACCAATGAAAAACCTTCATTCGCCAAACTGCTCGATATACCATTATTGCCGAAACCCTATACCGACGCGGTCTTGATGGTACTCTCCTTCGATGTCTGGAACAAGGTGAGATAACAAAGGCTTTGGAAGAGGTACATGAAGGAATTTGCGGGACTCATTCAAGTGGTCCATCACTAGCCAAGAAGATCATTCGAGTTGGATACTATTGGCCATCTATGGAAAAGGATTCCTACTACTTTGTCAGAAAATGTAAGAAATGTCAAGTTCACGGCGACCTGATACATGTACCAGCACAAGAACTGCAACCAATCACAACACCATGGCCTTTTTGTCAATGGGGCCTTGACCTTGTGGGTAAGATTCATCCATCTTCATCCAACGGCCATAAATTCATTATTACCGCCACCGAATATTTCACCAAGTGGATCGAAGCTGTTCCACTTACCCAAGTCACCGGCAAGCAGATCGCCTCATTCATTCTCAACTACATCATCTGCCGATATGGTGTACCCATGTCCATCATCACAGATAACGGTCTTCCTTTCAAAAATCAGGATGTCCGTGAGCTTTGTGAGAAATTTCATATCCAACATCGCTTTTCCACTCCCTATTACCCACAAGGCAATGGTCAGGCCGAAGCATCCAATAAAAACATACTGAGGATCCTAAAGAAGACAGTCAATAAAGTTGGCCGTGATTGGCATGTTCAATTGAATCCAGCGCTATGGGCATATCGAACTAGTATTCGAACCCCTACAGGTGCAACTCCTTATTCATTGGTCTATGGTGCAGAAGCTATCTTACCTATTGAGGTTGAGATACCATCATTACGAGTTTCCTTGCACAATCTCATTGATGATGAAGCTTACAGAGTCTCACGCCTTCAGGACTTAGAGTTACTAGATGAGAAGCGACAAGCTGCATACAATCATCTCAAAGCCTATCAGCAGCGCATGAGTAGAAACTACAATCACCGAGTTAGATCTCGTGCATTTGAGGTAGGTGATCTTGTTCTTCGAGAAAATCCTCGCAACCAACCAAACAGAGAACATCAAGGCAAGTTTGAATCAAACTGGCTGGGCCCATATGTTGTCACTGCTGTATTCAGGTCCGGGGCATATCAGTTAGCTACATCAGATGGCGAACTGCTTGCAGATCCAATCAATAGCATGCACCTCAAACGGTTTTACACATAAAGGTGTACAGAGCATCAGGCTCCCCTACATATCAGAAAAATACCAAAAACATTTAGAAAATGTCCTGAAGAAAATACAAAAACATTCAAATAAATTCAAGAAAAATCATACATCCAAATGGTGAACAACCACTCGGGTGGCACCTTGGGTAAGTGCGATGGTAAAAACCTGGCAAACAGGCGCCACTCGTAAAGGCAATGGCTCCAGTATCTTTCAGACTTGTTACGATCACATTTACTTCATACATACATCCATCCATCCCAAGGCCATGGTTTGTTATTCATCTGCAATTAAGAAAGTACTCCATGCGTTTAGCATCCCACCTTTTCATAGTCAGGTCTACAAACTGGGGGCAATACCCTTACCCTCGTGATGGAAGTGGATTCTACATTGTCTTATATGTCATTACGCTCTTCCTTCAGGCAATCATCAGAAAATATCAAAAACATTAAAAAATGACTCTTAAAAATACCAAAAACATTCAAAAAAAAATGATTCGCAAAATCCAAAAACATCGGAAAATCCATCAAAAATCACCCAAAAACATGGCAACACCTTGTACATATTTATCCGATCAGATACAAAATCAACATTGACAAACTACTCACACAATGACTATTTACCAATCAACCAACACAATTGACATCAACAATCCAAACCTGTCTTTAAAAACAAGGATGCATCCTTCCTTACCAAAACAAAGACAAAAGTGACGTTTTCTTTGACAAGAAAATTATGTTAAGCTATCAAATGCTTGGTTGATTCGTGAGTAATTCATTTGTTTATCTGTATCGGGATCTTTCAGCATTGTTTTGTATCGTTTGCGCATTATTTCCGATGAAGTTCTGGGGCATGTACTAATGGTGTCTACGTGGGAAGTTCACCAAGCTACGTGATCTTATGCAAAATGCAGACATAGATCACTACGACTTGCTGACTACATCGTATACCTTGACCATATGAGCATGAACCATTACCAAGGATCCTTATTCTTTATTCTTTATGTATATATTGTTTGTTTGCAGGTGCAATGCTCTTCCTTTGGTTCCTCCTACCTCATCCAAACTGGATAAAGGTGTTATCTCTTAGTACGGTATGTACTTGTCTCAGGATCTGATCAGCCTAAGATCAAGGAGGACGATCCAAGTCATGCACGAAAGGAGATAATCCTTGTCTGTTCCGCAAGCAATACTCTGGTCAACTTGATCCATTATATCAAGTTGCTTGTATTAACTTGCTATATCAAATCCATGTAAGAAATACTCAGGTCATCTTGAATCATTATGTCAAGATGCTTGTATTCTCTTCCAACATTTTAAAGCTCAATGATGAAAATAGAGCACTATGGATCATCATTTCATCTCATCTGTTTCTATATTGCATTCCGTTGCATATCACCCATCCGTTCGCTCATTCATATGTAGGTTTTATATGCAAAAGTGACCATTAAAAACTGGTCTTGGATACAATCACGACCGAGTACTCTGATACATCATCCAATGCATCATGCAAAGTCTTACAAACCTTGCATTCCTCATGATCATATCATCCTCACATTTAGTTGCATCTTACATTAAACATTCATGTCATTTTTAACATTGCATATCGTTCATTTTGGACATTTAGTTTTCATTTGCATCATTGTATTAATCATAAATAATTAGATTCCTCCATAGGATCAACTTGTCTTTGATTGTTTTCGACCATTTTACTCAGCATTCATATAGGTGTTAATTCTCCATTATCATCTTATCAACTTCTTATTACACACATTCATTTATCCATTTAGTTACAAAGTGCATTCATTCATTCATTAATAAGCATCTTATTATGTTCACTTTAGGATTCATTTCACATCGCATTCATTATCCTCTTTTTAATTACATTAAGGTGCAGTTATTACAAATATTAGTAATAGTATCATCACACTTTCATATTTAAAGCATTTTAGATTCATAAGTCCATTTGTTTACAAAACATTGGTTCATACCATTTCATATATCCATTTTCCGTATACATTCATTTAAAACACATTATCATATAAACATTTGTACTTTACATTTGTTTATCCATCTACATTCATTTAGGCATCATCATATAAACATTTGTACTTTACATTTGTTTATCCCTATGCATTCATTTAAAACACATCATCATATAAACATTTGTACTTTACATTTTGTTTATCCATATTACATTCATCTAAACACATCTAGATGCATATTCATACATAATATCATTCATTCCAAACATTGCATTAAAATCATCTCATCATTACATTGCAATAGGAAACATCAAAAATCCTGTTCATACATCACAGCATAAGCATATATCATCATGGCATTCCATACATAAAGCATTGCATCACAAATCAAATACATCATATATATGTAAACCTACATTCATATGTTAGTATCTCACATCATAAATCATCATAAAAACATGCATAAAAGAAACATCTCGTATACAGCTAAGCAATAAACTCATCATCATGCATAAACATCCATACATCATCACATGCATAATCATCACAAATATGGGATCTCCTCATATATATCATCTCATATATCAGCGTACAATGAAGTCTACAAAATCGGCTGCCAAGAGCCATCTAAGATACAGTCCAAAAATAGACAATGATACAATACATGTATGCAAAAATGCTCTCTCAAATGCCGCTCTGGCCAGATGCTGTACCTGCACCACCTGATCCATCTCTCCGTGGCGGCCTCATCGAACCCCCACTCCCTCCTGCATCCCCTGATCTCTCCTGCCGTAGAGGACCCATCACACCCCCACTGCTCTGCATCCTCTGTGATCGCTCGGATCTGGCCTGCCGCATCTGTGAATAGCTGAGAGCTCGCTGGCTAATTGGTACCACCTGCTCATATAACCCATGCCAGTACTCTATCTCCGCCTGTGCTCGCCGCATCTCCCTCATAATCTCCCCTGAAGGCCCCTGTGCACCAGTCCGCACTCTCTCCAGCAGCTCCGCCAATCTCTCCACTGCAGTATCTCTCTCCCGCAGCACCACTGTCAGATCTGACTCACGTGCAAATAGCTGCACATCCCTAGCTGCTATCTCCTCCTCTAATCTCTCCACTCGGGTCTGCAAATAACCTATCATATACTCCCGCAGATCCCCAGTAGCTCCCTCCCCCATGTCCATGGCTGCCGCACCTGTATCACCCCCTCCACTAGGTCCCTCCCCTGCACCACCCTCCCCTGCACCTGTAGCCATTCGGATCTCTCTCTCCATCCCCCTCCCACTCAGCTGCACTCCTCCCTGCATCAAAGGTCCCTGTGATATCTGAAGAGGTAGTCCACCTCTCCCTCTCCGCTGCCTCGGCATCCCCAAACCTCCTCCATCTCCTCCTCCTCCTCCTCCTCCCCCACCTCCTCCGCCACCTCCATCTCCTCCGCCACCTCCATCTCCACCTCCTCCTCCTCCTCCTCCTCCTCGACCTCCTGCTCTCCGTCTTCGTCCCCGTCCCCTCTCATCCTCAAAAGCTGGGATCGGCTCTGCTGGGTCTGATATCCATGGGATAGGGTGCGCCGCCCGATACTGTGTATACTCTGCTGTCACACCTGCATCTACGACCCTCGGTCGTAAGTCCCATGGCCTCGCCTGCAGTGTCTAAAACTCTGCCAGTGCCTGATCATACGGTAGCACTGGACCCCATGCATACTGCTCTCGGATCACTCGTGCATACTCCCCTGATCCGCTAGGCAGTCCCTGCTGCCGTCCGAACTGCCTCATCACCCGTCCCGGCACCTGTCTCTCCACATGATAAGAAGTCCTCCCAATCAGGAATCGGGTCATGAAGACATAAGGTAGTGCCTCCGCATCATCCTCCCATGGCTCACACTCCAAGTATGGCCGCCAGATCACTGCATCTAGGTCATCCAATGCTCGTCGCCACCACTCTAACTTCCCCAAGTGGGGCTGACTTATCATGCCACTATACATAAACATGTATGGCTGGTCCACGGCTCGGAATCTGAGACTCACTGGTCGAGTCACTGGTAAGTGCTCCCATGCCCACACATGCAGCAGTGTCATGCCCACTGCTAGAGAACCCCTCCCTCGGTACACTACCTCGTGTAGCTCCTGATACATGTGCGCTAACACGCACGACCCCCAGGCAAATCGGGTCCCCTCAGTCATCATCATCTCTATAACCTGTCCCCATCCCACAGCCAATCCATGAGACCGCCTGTCTGGACACAGAAGTCCTCCCATGATCCCTGACAACACTGCTGGAAGGGGCTCATATAGTGCTGCTATATCCTCCCATGCGATCGAGCCATCATCAATGTATACATCCTCCTCAAAAATCCTCTGACAAGACATCATCCCCCAGGATCTATCATATGTCACCAGCTCCCCCCGAATCGGAATCCGAAGGATACGCCACACATCCTCTAAGGTCACCGTCATCTCTCCCTGGGCTAGATGAAACGTGCACGTCTCACTATGCCATCGCTCTGCCAAGGCTGTAATCAGGCCGTGATTCATCCGAATCACGGGCATGTGCATCACCTCGTACAGGCCCGTAGCTGCAATACAGTCTATCTCTATCTGTGTCAACCGATCTCGTAATCCCTGTGTCGCGGGGTGGCGCTCGCGTAACTGCAACACGCGCAGATCCTCCTGCACATAGACATTCATCAATCACCATCAGTTGTTTTGTTATCAAACTTTCTTAAGTTTAAACCTAGACTATCATCAGATACTTTGATCAAGTATCTTCGGGTCTCAACAGGTAAGCAATCATGGCCGCCTAGACTTCAACAGGCATTTATTCTAACAAATGACCTAAGTCTCATCGGGCTGCTATGGTTCAAAACAAACTCCCACTTCACCTCGCCATCCATCAATCGTTAGGCATCAGGAGATTTATTTTGTCCGACACTGGGGCATCTCGTTATCTTAAGGCAAAAGTGCTATTTTATCTACAATAGCGCTAGTCCAACATCAATAGCGCTAGTTCAACATCAATAGCGCTACAACAACATCAATAGCGCTACAACAACATCAAAAGCGCTCAAAAAGCTCTGCAATAGCACTACAAAAACAAAAGCGCTCAATCCCCTATACAGTAGCGCTATTACACATCAATAGCGCTCAATTAACCCTACCATAGCGCTACTTCAGCAAAAGTGCTAAAACTTGCCTGCATTAGCGCTAATACATACAAGAGCGCTCAAACCAGCCCCCAATAGCGCTATTGCGGCACAATAGCGCTAATTCATTGAGCAAAAGCGCTAAAACCATAGTTCCAGCGCTCTTGCTCCGACTTGACTTTGACTCAGCTAAAAACCTATCAAAAATGCATAAAAAGTCAGTTTTCGAATTTGCATACCGCTGGTCCATAGTCGGCTGGGCGCTGGAACCGTCGGACTCGCTCGAATCGGTGCTCGATAATCGGAATCGGCATCGTAGCTCCTCCTTGCTCCTCCAAATGTCACTGTTAGAGCTCTCGTTTTCAACTGGTCGCGGTCACAAATGATCCTGTTTTCACCCCTTTCACCCCATTTATATCCCCCGCCGTCATCGTAACTTCGCCCCGCTCATCGCCGTGGTCCCTGTGAACTTCCCGAGCCCCCCATTTCTCCATGTTTCCCCCGTTTTCTTCTATTTTTCCCCAGTATGCCTAACTTCTTCTCTTCTACCACCCTGCCAATTTTCATTCTTTTTCGAGAGATCGCCCGATTTTTCGAAATTTTTCGGCCCATCTCTCGAGGGGGCATACCACCCATTAAATTTACATTTTATGGGGCATTTCTTCACACCAGTTTTTCTTTCTTTGAAACAATGCGATAAACTGCACCATCTCAAAGAGGAGCAAATGTAGTCACACAAATCTGTCCGACTTAATTAAATGAATATTCGCTATTTATTTGATTAAAAATCCACTAGCCATCAATTAATTAAATTAATATTTAATTAATTCATCCCCAAACATTCTTCTATTAATTAAATAAATTATTCAATTTATTTTAATTAATTCATTAAAATCAAATTTCAATCAATTAAATAAATAAAATCTATTTATTTAATTAAAATCCCTTTTTCCTCTTTTAAATAAATTAAATAAAACATTTATTTAAATCATTACCCCCCCCCCACTTGCATTTTCCTACAAATGCAACTTGCACACCTTTATTAAAATAAATGAATTTTTATTTTAATAAAATCCTAGTTTCCCTCACCCACCAAATCCACTTGCAAAATCTAATCCCCTTCTAGATTCTTCTAACCCCTTCCTAATTAGCCTAATCCATCCCCTAATTATTGTCACATTCCTAAGCAAAATGGAGTCACTTCTCAAAGACTCCAAAGTCTTTGAAAAGCATTTAATGCTTTGTGTGTTTAACAAATTAACCTCTAAAGTCTTCCAAGACCACTAATGACTCTTACATGACCATTTATGGCTCTTACATAACCATTTATGGTTATTTCAATCTTGTCTCCCCAAACATTTATTGTTTTGACCATATTCATCCATTTCACATTTGCACAAGATTTTATCCATTGGATAAAAGCTTTATTCTTTGAATAAAGAGTTTATTCATTCAACCAACCTTGACTCTAAATCCCAAAGTCATGTCAAGCATTTAATGCTTATTCCCTCTCCTCTCAACCTATCTCACATTGACACTTGTCATCCTGGAATTGGGTTGAAAGCCCTCACATGGATTTGAAATCATTCAATCCTGACCCTTGTTAAGATTACTCAATCTCAACCATCCATTGCTCCATTTTTCCTATAAATAGAGCCCATTCCTTCATAATCCAGATCCGGAAAAACTTGTAAGCATTTAGACTATAGACATTTTAGAGAGCATTTAGCATAGCATAACTAAATCTTGTCTTTTTGGTTAAAATACATCATTTTAGCATTAGTATTAGCTTTTTATTTCACATTTGGAGCTATACTACAATCTCAATCCTCCATAAGCATCCATAGTGCAAAAAGCTGCTGAGAGCTACACTATTTTGGAAATTGGAGAGGAGAGGAACAAGGGAGAAGGAACTAGGAGTATGTTAGGAGGTATTTGGAGATGCCTCATCATGTTTGCTTTGATAGTTAAATATGCTTGCATGCTTTTAGTCTCTCTTTTGGTATGCCTTTTTAGATTAGTTTTCGATTGACTAATGCTAATGCTTTGTGTGTTTTGTCTTCTTCGATCTTGGACTAACCTTGTGCCATTTAGGAGGGCATCAGTAATATTTTGAAGTTGTAAGAGAAACCTTTAACAGGGTAAAAGACTCTAACAAAGTCTATAAATTGTAAAGCCTTTAACCAGGTGCAACATTTAGAATAAGTTTTGTAAAATCCTTTAGCAAGGTAGATCTAACAGATCTTGATACTCCTAAGAGGGTAAGCTATCAGAAATAGCTAAACATGTAGCTCTAACTGAGCAACCTTTATTATTGCAGTAGTGAAGTTGTGGGTGTCATCCCCACCACAGTTTTTCTCTCTAACCAAGAGTTTCTGCGTAACCAAAATATATGTGTTATGGAGTGAATCATGTATGATTGTTATCTATTTGTTTTAGCATTATATTATGTTACTACACTATTCAGTTTATGCTTAACAGTAAAAGTTATTGTTGAAAAAAAGTTTTGAAGTACTGATTCACTCCTCCCCTCTCAGTACATTAGCTTTCCATATTGGGCCTAACAATTGGTATCAGAGCTTGAATCTTGGAAAAGGGTTTAACAACCTAAAGAGAAAGATCTTATCAATGGAAGGCTATAAACAATCTTGGAGAATTGTGTATCTGCAAGAAGAATTGGATCATGCTAATCAAGTGATTGCAGACATGCAAAAACAAATGCAAAAACCATTGAAAGTGAGAAGAAGATTATCTGATGATTTGCAGGACTCTCAAGAGTTAGTGGAACAAATTGAGACATCATCTGAGAACAGTATGTCTGAAGAGACTGAAGAAATGATTGAAGTGTTGAAAGAAAAGAACAAAGCACTGACTGATCAGCTAAAAGCAATGAAAAGAGAACATGAGCATTTCAGCACACAAATGACCAGAAATCTTGATGCATTGAGGACAACCGAGGATAAAGTAAGAGATCTAGAAAGAGAGAAACAACAACTTGAAGCATTAGTATCTGAAAAGAATGATGAAATCATAAGACTGACCGTGATTCAACAAAATCTGTCAGATCAACTAGGTTATGCACATCATGAAGCAAATCTGAAAGATGATGAGAATCAAGCATTGAAACTTGAAGTATCAAAGTTGACCGATGAACTTGAAATAGAGAAGAAATCCAAAGAAACACTGAAGAAGAATTATGAAGCATCAAAGATGTTGGATGAGCAACTAAATACAAGAAGACCCAACAAAGATGCAGGACTCGGTTACAAAGGAAAAGACTCTACTGAGAAGGGAATTCATACTACCGAGAGAGGAGAATCATCAAAGCAAGCTGGAAATAAGAAGAATATCAAAGGAAAGAAGCCCATTTGCAACTACTGTGGAAATCAAGGTCATACTGCCAACATGTGCCAAATCAGAAAAAGGTAAGCAACCGAATGTCACTAAGTCTAATGGTTATTGTTACAATTGCAATAAAGATGGTCATACATAGAACCAATGTAGGACAAAGTCTGCTAGCAATTATAAGAAGGCAAAATTCAAAGGGTTTTGTAAAAACTGCAATAGATATGGACACAGTACCGAGAAGTGTTGGCTTAAGCAAAAGAACTATATGTGGTCTACACACCGAGCAAATACTGGAAGCTACCGAACTCACAGAGAACTTAACCGACCATATGCTGCAGTACCATGGGATTACAATACAAGGATATGGTGTGAATGTTGTGGAAGATATGGACATATAAGTGCCAACTGCTTTATAAGGTTTGGAATGAACAACCGAAGATCATGGAGAAATCCTGGTATGGCATGTTTTCATTGTCACAAAGTTGGACACTTGGCTGGAGATTGCAGAGATCAACCTAGAGGAGACACTGAAGAAATAAAAGGCAAATTACAGATGATTTGGAAAAAGAAGAAAATTTTGTCAAATGAAGAAAGCACCTTACCTACCGAGTTAGGTGCACCTATTCCAAATTAATCGGTAAAGGTATGAAGGGACTGCACTCTCTCAAAGATCAAATTTTAACAGTTCCTATTTTATTATGTACTTAATTCAAAATCTGCATAACTAAGATGTATTAGTAAGTTTGAAATTCAATCAAAGTCTTTTGAAAGCACTATACAGGAAACCTGTCAAGTCGGTAACCACATGAAGCCTGTCTAGTCTGTAAATGAAGGAAATCTGGCTACTCGGTTAAAGCGTAAAAAGGAAAGAAGGTTTAGCGGAACCGAGTGCATTTAATGTTTTTGACCTAACCTGCACGAAGCCCGATAAGGTATATTGTGTACTTAAAGCATTTATGCGGTCATTTTTACTCACCAAGTTTTCGAGAGAACAAAGCAAAGCGAATCTAAGGCGATCAAACCTCCTCCGAAGTGAAATTGAAGGTATTTACATCAATCTCAATGCATTGTTAAGCTGGTTTACCGATCATATCTGTTGAAGATTTCTGTTTCATATTTGTTAAGAGGAAACGCGTTTGTCGTTTGAAAGTTTTCAAACCCTAAGGATCTTTTGATAATTTCTATCTGAAATCTACAATGGCACCGAAGATCCAAGAACCCATTGTTGTTAAGAATGTTGAAAAGCCCTCACTAAAATACTCTCTAACTCCCAAAGTAGCATCAGAACCGGATGACAAAACTGCATTTTCACTCATCCCGGATACAGTTTTACTAGTTGAGGATGTCAAATTCTTCACCAAATGTCGAGTTGAAGAACTAGGTCGTGTTGAAATCAAAGACACCTATGATGAATTGTGCATCGATGGGAAATTGGATAGCAAGTATGAGCACATTAAGATCAAGGGATTGACTGAAGCCCTAACCTATCCCCGTGTCTTCAAACCCCAGTGGGTCAAGTTTGTTCTGAGCGGAGTTCACGATGATTTCATGTGGTTAGAGGAGCAACCATTCAAAATCACCAAGGAAATCATTCATCTGATCACCGGTTACCCTATTTATGATCATGCCCAAGCTCAGAAGATGATATCACAAAAGGAATTGATCACCTTAACCGGAGTAGAATCAGATCGCAGAGGACTGAAACTAAACAATGTCACTGATGCAGAGCTAAAGTTTTCCATTAGAGTAATAGGTTATTGTTTCTTCCAATCAGCAAGGGAAAACAATGTACCCTATGCAGTAGTCAACTTAGCATACAAATTTGTGAAAAAGGGAATGAAAGTTGATCTTTGTGAAGTATTGTTGAAAAACCTGTTTGAGAATCTGAACACCATCAGGAAGCCGAAGAAGAACAACTCGGCTAATACACTAAAGTTTGGATCACTGTTATTATGCATGTTTTTCTATTTTGAAAAATTCTTTCCAACAATCGGTAAAGTAGTTTGGGAGCTACACCAACCAGTCACCCATCAAATCAATGACTTTATCAAACGTCTAGGTGACAACTTCAATGATATTATGGATGATTATTTCAGCAAGTTTCAAGAGAAGATGCATAACAGGTATAAAATTCCACCCCAGCTAGTGGAAAAATACAAAGATGACATATGTTTTGAAGTAGACACTGACTACGGCTATGTGAATGCTGTGGAACCAAGAACTCAATCTTTGCCACCTATGGGTTATGAGGTTGACTTTGACATCACACAACAGCAGATAGATGCCTTTCTTACACTACCAAGGCATGCTACCGAGCTGAGGTATGGAACATATGAAGAAGTGAAAGAGAAAGTAAATATGAGCATTGTAGTCCCAAAAGCTACAAGAAAAGCAACAAAGATGATTAAGGCACTATCAGAGAAATTTGGAGAAGGTTCTTCCTCCACACCTGTCAAGGGCACACTACTAATCACCGAGGAAGAATCAAAAGCCCAAGAGGGTGCTATTACACTAAGCACCGAGTTGCCTAAAGGGAAAGTTCTGAAGAGGAAGAAATAGGACACATAAAAGGCATCACCGACTCCCTCAGTAAAGCGCCCAAACACAAGAGCATCTGCAGTGTCACCGAGTAAGAAACCAAAGATTGTTGCTATTCCTAAGGTAACAAAGACCTATAAGAAATCTACTCGGAGACTCATTTAGGAAAAAGAGTCTAGTGACATCGAATCTGAAGATGCAAGTAAATTTCAGATTGTCAAGAGTAAGAAGGTAAATGTACATAGTGTTGAAAATTTCTGTGCTAACTTGAAAGAATATGGTGGATTTGGAGGATTCAAATATGTTAAGTATGAAACCAGATCTGATGATGAAAAGAGACAAATAAAAGAAGTTGTCATCTGCACACTATTGAAATTCCGATTGGCTCCATTGGATTTATCTAAGTCACTTCCAAATGAATTATATTTGCATATTGATAACAGGTGGAAATATGCAATGGACTCGGAGAAACAGATTAGAGAAATAAGTCTGGTACATCTCTTTCCAGACATGTCGGTAGTTGAAATAAAAGAACATCTGACAACCTACAACACAAAGTTCCTCGTCAAACAAAGAGCCTTAAAACTGATGAATGGTCTGTATATTGAAGTAGAAAATGAGACAAAAGAAAAGTGGCAGGAAATATTTAGAATCAAGGATGCTGGTGAGCAAGCTACAGTTGAAATTGTTGATGTCACCGAGTAAGACCCTGTTGACACCATACAAATTGATGAAGACATCATGGACACCGAGGCACCTGAATAGGAAATGATAGAAGGCAATGCCTATGCAAAACTGGTATCTAGTGAGTCAGTTTTGGAACAAGTTTAGCCTTATCCTCCGGTCACTCATTCTGCTGCAACCGAGGCCCCTCAAGATATTGAACAAGGTGCAGAGGTTCACAAGTCTACAGAAGGAGAAGCTACTCCTCAGGCCACCGGGGAACAGACTTCTCAGGATCCTCCTAACACTGAAAATGTTGCAACTGAGACCCTGAGCACCGAACCACTGAAGGACTCAGCAAAGGCTAAAGAAACTGACAAAATTGTTGCCTCCATCAAGCAACCTATCGAGGATCCACAAGCCTCCCAAGCTATCATATTGGTTCAACCGGCCAAATCTAAAGAAAAGAAGTTGAAAAAGCATAGTTTCAAGGTAGATATATCGAAACCAATAGTGTTGCCCAATGTAGACATATCAAAATTAAAAGGGCAAGCACTCATTGGATTTGGTGAACTATGCAAAGCAAAGGCCGAACATGAAAAACAAATGGCTATTCAAAAGAAAAAGAAAGTACTTCAAAAGGTAAAGACACTATTATCAGATATGCTACCCATAGCTACAGTGTCAACAGATGCAGCCATCCATATTCAACTGGATGAACTCCTCAATCAGATAGAGACATATGGAGTAGATGCATCTGAATATTTGAGCAAGTTAAAGGACAAAGAGCTCAATGCAAAAATGATTGAAGAGGTACATAAAGCTATTGCTCTTGGCAAAGTTAAACTTGCCAAATTTATTGCTGAGTTGTCCCCTCAACTCAAGCACATTCTTTATTTATTTCAGAAACTCTATACATTCTCTTTATTCATTAAAGATATCAAAAATAAAACATAAGCAATTGAGAAAGAGATCACCGATCTCTCAACTAAGTTGACCACCGAGCCCAATTTTGTTCAGAATTTTTATACAAAGTTACAACAGCTGATGGCTCAACAATTGGAACTCAGGAATGAAGAGCACAAAATAAGGATCGACATTATGACTCTTCAAACCTTATTCATTCCACACTTGTCCTCTGTTCAAGAATAGATCAACCGAGCCACTTACCTATCTACTACACAAGAGGGAAGCACATTAGATGGCTTAATTTCTCTATTGGCTGACATTCAAGCACATAATTCTTTAATGGATAGTGTCAAGGATGCACTCTCTGTCGCCCTCACCGAAGCAAGGACAAAGTATAAATCCATTTTTGACCAGTTGCCTCCACCAAATGGTAAGTAAGTCTTGATGTTTGTCAAAAAGGGGGAGTGAGTATCATATCAAAGTATACAGGGGAATGTAGTATACAGGGGGAGTATACCGAGCAGCGAACAGAGTAGTAAGCAATGAACAAGAGCAACACACAGAACATTGATCACCGAACATGCAAAATCAGAGTTATGAACAATATATTGATAAGGGGAGTATATCTGAATATACTATTTCATTGACAAATGTATATATTGTCAGTTTAGTCAAATTTTGCAAGTATATAGATTTTTGAGTTATAACTTTGAAAGTAGTTTTTGTCAAACATCTCAACTAATGTCAAAAGGGGAGATTGTTACTACTTACTAAGATTGTCATTAGTCTTATGTTCAAAGTTATTCTATATATTCTAGTCGGTTACTTCTACTGAATCTTTCAGTCGGTAAGCAAAGTGCAGTCGGTTATAGAAGAAAGTAGTCTCAGAGCATAGTATACACCAAACACTCTACCGAGTAACACTCTATGTCTACTGAGCAGCAAGAATGATATACTGAGTGAACACACACCGAGTGAAACGTGTTACCACATTCACTGAACCTGGACATATATGGGAAATGTGTTACAAAGATCGAGGAACAAGTAACCGTTATCACATTGGAAATTGCACTTAAAGATTGTGTATGATTTTGAGGTCATCTAACCAATGAAATATTTTGCATGGTTATTCATTCGAGAAATCATGTTTGTAAGATCGAAGCATGGACCAGATCACCGACATAAGAGATCTATTTATGCAACATGAATTCAGGATTAGATATATGTGCAAGTATATATGTGCATGTGTGTGTGAAGCAAGACATATACAAAAAGGAAAATCATGAGATATCACAGTGTGTTATGACTGTTACAGTTGATAGAGAAACACAAAGGTCACCGAGAAGGATTTCAGAGAATAGTCAAGGAACAGAGTAAATAGAAGGGTTTACCGAGTTACTTTATGGGTTACCGAGGTATGCTATAAACTAGGTAATATCATTTTGAGCACATATAATCTACTATAACATTCCAGATGTAAAGTTGCAGATATTTGTAATGATTTATTGTAATATTTTGAAGTTGTAAGAGAAACCTTTAATAGGGTAAAAGACTCTAACAAAGTCTATAAATTGTAAAGCCTTTAACTAGGTGCAACATTTAGAATAAGTGTTGTAAAATCCTTTAACAAGGTAGATCTAACAGATCTTGATACTCCTAATAGGGTAAGCTATCAGAAATAGCTAAACATGTAGCTCTAACCGAGCAACCTTTATTATTGCAGTAGTGAAGTTGTGGGTGTCATCCCCACCATAGTTTTTCTCTCTAACCAAGAGTTTCTGTGTAACCAAAATATATGTGTTATGGAGTGAATCATGTATGATTGTTATCTATTTGTTTTAGCATTATATTATGTTACTGCACTATTCAGTTTATGCTTAACAGTAAAAGTTATTATTGAAGAAAAGTTTTGAAGTACTGATTCACCCCTCCCCTCTCAGTACATTAGATTTCCATATTGGGCCTAACACCCACTTCTTTCTCCTTTGGAGGACTTGTTCTATGGTGAGGCAATTTATTATTACATCTTCATTCAAATCTAAGTCATCAGTGAATGGCCCTCTCTTGATTTTTCACTCTAAGCCATTCTATAAATCCTCTAGGGTCAAAGTTCATTCTCTTATCATACTTCAATGCATATCTTGTCCCTGGGTAATTCTGCAACCTATCAACAACCTTGCTTCCTACGACAAGTTCACCAAACCTTGTGGATTGGGGAATTAATGAGCCCTTCCTCTGTTCTGTCAAATGCAGCTTTTGAGTCCATAACATTTGCCACATAAATTAAAAAAAGCTAATCTATAGGAAACATAAATGGGCAATTGATGAGGAGGTTGAGGACATCCATAAACCCCAATTATTGTATGATTTGAAAAGAGAAAAACATCTGCAAAGTTGAACCTCCTTTGCTCATCCATTCGATTTCGCTTTGGTATCAATAAGTCCATCACATTGGCTAGAATCTTGTTCATTATCACCCCTAGCCATGACATAATCTTCATAACAAAATGCTGATGGTATGTCACATAATCAACACTTTCAAACGTCTTATCCCAAATGTGACACCATCTTTGTACCAGGAAGGAAACAAGATTCTTATCAAAGAATTTGAGTTGAAGACTTGAGCTCCGCTCATACTTATGCTGGAAATGAATCAAATGAGATAACAAGGAATAATACTTCATTTCTATCCCCATGGTCTTATTCACCGCTACAATCAACCCTTCGAGGACCTTCCTAGAGATATATGCAATAGAATTGAATTCCAAATTCACATAGTTGTGCTGAATTTTCATTCCCATTAGCATCATTCCTATTGGCATTCTTACCTCTGCATCTATCCCCAAAATCTAACAGAGAGCAAAATACGTTTTAATAAAATATTTTTCAAGCAGTTCAACAACAAAAGGCTCTTTGTCAATTGGGATAATTGGGGCTACATCTGCACGCCATTCTCTTTTCCTAAACAACTAAATTTCATTTTCCCTATAATGCTGTTTTCTCTTTTAATACTCATTTTCAAACCTTTCCATATCAATGTCCACAATTGCACACCCAGTTAGACCAAAACGGTTAACAATATCCATAGGGCTTATATCAACCAAGACTGCGCCTTTTTGTAATCCTCACTATTCTAGAATCAGGGTTATACATTGTCGCCAAAGCTCTAATTAAATCCGTTTCAACAAAAACATCTGGTACTATCAGCTTAGCCATATCCAATCTCCAAGGATTAGACCTAGGGAGTGGTTCATCTATGTTGTTGTAGAAATATTCGAATAAATTCCAACCCCTTTCTGGGATGTGAGCATTACCACACTATAGACAACCATCCATTAAATCATTCTCATCCTTTATGCTTGTGGTAGACATGGGGAGCACATCCAATAAGTCCTGATACAATGGAGGTTCTTTTCTATCAGAACGCTTTGTTGTAGCCACATTATGTTCCTCAACAACGACCTGCAACACTTGTGCATGTTCCTCAAGTTTCTCTTCATGGATATCATGTTTTTCTAACAAATTCACCTCAGGCACTTGAGCCTCCCTCTTCTTCCTTGGAGCCCTAGGTTTTTTCTCTTTCAACTCCTTTTCTTCCTTTGACACTGAAGCTTCCCCTTTCTTGCTAATTATTTTTCTTTTTTTGAACTGGGGCTACTATTGACTGAGAAACCTCCTGAATTTCTTGAGGGCACTCTAATTGCCCAGGTTTATCTTCTTGAACCTTGATGACTAGAGGGTTTTGCACATCTACATCGACCTGATGCTTCTTTCCCCTAGATGAACTACCCCCCTTCTTTGATATGGCAACAATTCACAAGAGAACCAAGACAAACTAGGGAAAACTACCACAATTTGAACAAAGACACCCTAGGGCTTAACCGTGCATAAACAATTTTCAATCAAAGACTGGAATTCAACCTTGACAAGCTTGGAAAGTTTAAGAAAACTTACCGTTTTCGATCCACTAAGACAACATCAATTTTTGCTCTTATTGCACTTGTCTGCAACTTTTGTTCATCCAAGCATCTCACTATCACACGATCGCAACTCAACAATCAACTTTCAATTGTGAATCAACTTGGCACAAATGATCATAAAACCAATGCCTTGAGCAATAAATGCAACAAGAAAATTGAATGAGTGAATAGCCGGGCTCAGGTTTGAATTTCCATAGTTGATGTTAGCCACACAATCAAAACAAACGGATAGGCCAAAGTTGAAAACCCACATGGAATTCCACTAATGATCTTATAAGCCACATCGACCCTTTCAAAAACTATTTTAGGTTCACCGCATACCCGCACACTTGCAAGATTTCTTAACATTTCACATGTGGGAGTGTGGGGTTCACATTTAATGATTCCCGCAGGTTTGCCTAATGATCTAACTCTCATAAAATAAACACGTGGGGACGCGGGATGCACCACTCTTGTCAAACCTTAAACATTAAAATCACCCCACGCGCCCGCTTAACTTATGTCTTCTTACCAAAGCATAACATGGGAACACAGGAAGCTACAACTTTTGATTCTGCTCACCCGCTTTCTTGAAAAGAAAACCTAAAGGTAAACAACATGAATGTGAGACTTTATTTTCCTTGCTAATACCAAAACTGCACACCTGCGTCAACTGCATTTGAAAGATTTGACAAACTACGAAACCGTGAGATGAACTTCATGTGACTAATGGACACCACCCATTGCTCAGATAAAAATATGAGAAAATGATCTACAGGTACACGAGAACTACATCGAGCCTACAAAATTTAGCGCATGCAACTTAAACAAGGGTATAAGGGTCACTAAGGTCCTAGGACAAAGGGGCAACACACAAAAGGGTCCAAATGACAAGTAAAAATTCAATGAATCAAAGTGCCCTTTTGGAATTAAAATCACAAAATTAAAACCTGATCCACTGGCCAAAATGATATAAAAAAATTGGAAAATTTCCTGAGACAAAAATGCAAGAATTTGCAGTCCTAACAATGGCTCTTATTGGGGACACTTGGGAAAACTGAGTAAGATGAGGATTCATAATCTGGGACACAGACCACACAAAAAAACACAACTGTACACTATATACAAACCCTAAACTACCACACTTAAATTAAGTAAAACAAATTTTGAGGAACTGTCCATGCATAGGCAACTCCAACACTTCACCTTCTGCATTCTGGAGAAAATAAGAATCTTCACCATTTTTTTCCGCAATCACAAAAGGACACATCCACAATGGTTCAAACTTTCCATGTTTTCCTTTGTCTTCTTTCCTAGCATTTCATTGTAGAACCATGTCTCCAATATTGAATTTTCTCTTAGCAGTCCTTTTGTCAAATAGGTATTTGGTTTTCTGTTGCATCTTGAAATTTTGGTTCTTAAACTGATCTCTAAACTCATCAAGCTCCACTAGCTGTTCCATCCTTTCCATCCTTTCCTGCATTGAATCCTCACTTTCACCAAACTCTTGCATAAATTTATGAACAGGCAAAATATTGTTGACTGGTATTTTGTCTTGAGATCCATATACCAGCTCAAATGGAGACTTTCCTATAGCTTTCTTAACCGTCAATCTATTTGCCTATAATGCGAACTGAAGCTTTGAATTCAATGCCCTTTTGTTCTTCTCCAACATCCTTTTAATAATTTTCATAAGGCTTTTATTGCTTGACTTAGCCTGTCCATTTCCCTTAAAATGATATGGGATTGATTAGAAAATTTCAATTCCATAAGTATTACAAAAATCCTTAAATTCCTCAGACCTAAAACTCATAGAATTATCTACCAGAAGTCTGATTGGTACTCCAAACCTTGTAAGTATATTTTCCATCAAAAAATCAGTAACAACCTTGCTTGTAGCATTCTTAGTGGGAATAGCTTCTATCCACTTAGTAAAATAATCAGTGGCCACTAGGATCCATTTGTGCCCGCCACTAGACTTGTCTACAATTTCTCCAATGGAATCCATTCCCCACTGGCAAAAAGGGGCTTCTACATGTATCGACCTTAGGGATAAGACACCCGCAAATTTGAGCTTACCAGAGAAATTTTGACAGGCCTCACATTTTCTTTTGTAAGCATGTGCATCCCTAAACAAGGATGGCCAATAATACCCTGCCCTCAAAACTTTGTGAGCAGTGTGTGTTGTAAAATGTCCACCACAAACACCCTCATGCAATTCTCCTACAACCTTCTTAGATTGATCCTGATCCAAATACAAGAGCAACACTCCATCCCTATTTTTCCAAAACAGATCACCCTGAATCATAACATATTTGTGAGTTTGCAATTTCAGCGATCTCTTTTGGTGGTCTTCAATCCCCTTAGGGTACTCCATATATTGCAGGAAATGAACAATATCTGTGTACCACAACTTGCTTTTGATATATTGAATGCTATAGATGACGCAAGACACAACCAGATGGTTCCCAGTGCCTTTCTGTCCAAAATATCTCGATCTTCATCTGACATTATGGTTGGTTTCTTTGACTTTCCTTCTAGTGGAAGCCACAAATCCTTTTGATATAGGTAATCCTCGATCTGCATTTTCCATAATTGATAATTCTGGCCGTTGAAATTCTTGACCTTGAATTTGGTTTCTTCCATTGCCACCACCAAATATAAAAGTCCTTGCCAATTTACATAAATACACGACTTTGATACCAATTATTAGGGTTTAGGCAGATCCAGAGTAAATACAAATTACCAATTATATACAGATACAAACACAAAAGATGAAGAAAATTGCATAACACAAATAACATAGAGATTTAACGTGGTTCACCCAAAATGGGCTACATCCACAGAACACAACTGTCAAATCTTTTCTTATTATCCAGTAAATTAGTACAACACTATTAGAATGACTTATGCATTCCAACCACTTATAACATGTAATTTTTGGGCAACATACAAAGTTGGCTAACAAAGAATAACCCTAACCCTAAAGGAATATTCTCGTAATTTTTTTTCTCGTACTCATATTCTTGTACTCATACACGTATGAGAAAAATTTAAGGGTATCGAGTGGGAAATGATAAGGGTACTTTCCCTCAAGGAGTTTGCAATATTGGAAGGGTTGCGGATCAGTCGGGTTTATGATCTCTCTACCATTGTAAGGGAATCTAAGGCATTGATGGGAAGTGGATGGAACGACCTGAATGGAGTGGATCCATGGACGACCAAGGAGGACGTTATTGGGGAGATCAAGGTCTAAGACTTGACAAGTGGTTTCAACTATTGCAGGACCCACTTGAAGAGGTAATGTGATTGTGCCTTTACAGACCCTTTCTGCATAATCATAGGCTTTATTATGATTTTTCTTGATGTGTCATTCAAGTCTTCAAAAATTCCCATTTGTTTGATCAATTTACATGTATAAAGGTTTAGTCCAGATCCATCGTCTATAAGGACTCTCTTGATTTTATGCTTATGTATGATGACCTCAATGTGGAGGGGTTTGTTCTAGGATGAATTCATGGATGGAGTATCCTTGGATGTAAAAATGAGATGGTGTTGTGTAGCGAGGTTGTCGATTATGGCTTGGAATTAGGCAATGTTGATGTTATCTAGAACATGAGATTCTAGGAGGGATTGCTCAAGGATCTCTTTATGAATGGGTGAAGCCTTGAGGAGTTCAAGAATGGAGATTTGTATAGGCATCTTATCGAGGTGATCAAGGATATCATGGCAGTGAGTAAACGACATGGAAACTTGCAGAGGAGGAGGAGGAGCTCCCTAGATGGTTACTCTTCCTTGGCAGGTGGTGACGTTGTAGTCATGCTGGGGATATGAGGTGGTAGGTGAGGCACCTTGAATAACTATCTTAGCTTGGGAGGGTTTTCTTGACAGTTGCGAGGGAAGGGCACCTTGAATAGTTACTCTAGGTCTACGAGGAGTCGATGAGGGATCGACTCCTTGTATGGTGATGATGTTGACATGGGTGTTAGTAGGATTGATGTGGCCTACCAAGGAGTCAAATTCGGTAATGTGATTGGTATAATCATAATGGAATTTATTAGATGATGAGATTTTATCCTTACCATGCTTAGGGAAAGGCACTGATACATTTTAAGTTTGTCATTTGAATTACCAGGTTTAGCAATTGCAACCTCAACATCACCTTTGTCAATCAAGTCTTGGATATAATTCTTGAGTTTCATACACTTGTGTGTATCATGACCTTGGACACAATGGTAGTCACAATATTCCATCTCATTGTACCATCTAGGTTTTGGTTGATTTGCATCAAAAGGGCGAGTCATCGAAAAGACAACAAAGCCAACCTTGACAAGCTTCTGGAATATGACTTCTATAGGTTCTACGAGTGGGGTATATACTCACTCTAGGATTTATTGTTGGAATTGGGGGGGGGGGGGATATTGGACATAGATGTTATTGCAAGGTTGGGATTAGTTGCGGGAATTAGTTTGGTTATTGAATTGATTATTGGTGGTTGTGGGATTGGTGGGGATGGTCACAGATTGGAAATGTTTGGCATCAGTGACTCCATCATTGACAACATGTTTATTTTTGGACCAAAACCTAGGCTTGCCATTAGATGAAGAGGGCCCTTGCGAGTCTTTTTGATAAGGTTTGAGAGTTCCTTCCTCTAGGAGAACTCTTTCTAATGCTAGAACCTTCTTAGTAATGTTGGCAATTGACACTCTATTGGTTGGTTTCACTATGTTGTCATTGATGGCAACATGATTTTATGTTCCGGCTTCATATGGTGTACCAATAGGCACTTCAAAAATTCTACACCGGCACCGGCACCGAAAGGACAAAAAGATTTCTTTGGTCGCCGGTAATGCAGGCCAACATGGTATAGTAAAGGTTATCGGTATTGGAGGCTGACTTATCTTGGATCCAGCATCGACAACTTGTTTTAATGTTTATTCATTTATGTTATCTGACCGACATGTAATTTGATATTGTATATATCTTTGTAAGCCGACATAAGGCATAAATTTGTATAGGGTATATAAGGTAGTTTGATTAGATCAATTTGATATAAGAACAAGGAGAATGATAGGGAGGCAATGTAATGGATATGTAAATGTGATATGATGCGAAATATATCAGAGAGATTATGTATGTGAGGAATTTATTGTAAGGGTTATTTCGGTAAAGGGGTTTAGGGTTTCAACTGGGACAGACAGAGCTTAAACTGGAATTGTATTCTGGCATAGAAGATGCTATCTTAGCAGTTCTCATTTCTCCGGATTGTTGTCTGGAATTTTATGTAGTCAATGAGGCTCCTATTGTGATTGAGCAGTGTGCTCTAGGTTGTAAGTCTTCCTGCAAGTGCAGGCCCATCATATATTGTAATATCTCTTCATATGGCCAGTGGATTGATATTATGGGTCACACATCCCACCGTGGTTTTTCCTCATTGAGGTTTTCCACGTATAAATCTGTGTGTTATGGTTCTCATTTATGTGTTTGGCTTATTGGTTGCTTTACTTCTTTCAATTCTGTCTATACCGATATACTGGTTGGTGCATGAATGTTTTGTTAAGGCTAAAATCTACTATTCTGGTATAACATTGATTCACCCTCCCTCTCAGTGTTATTGATTTCCAACAATTGGTATCAGAGCCTTGTGCCTCAGAGGAAGTTTAACAACTTGAGGAAGATCCTGAAACCAAAATCATTGAATATGGCTTTGGGGAAGCAGCTTGAGATAACACTTGAAGATTATGATGCTGAAAAGTTGAAGAACTCAAAGCTTCAAGATGAGTTGAATTTTGCTAAGGAATTCATTCTTGTCCTACAAGAGAGGCTATCATATGTTCAAGCTAGGAGGAAGGAAATTTTGCAAAATCAAGATGATGAAGAGAAAAATGCACTTAAGGAACAATGTCAGAAATTGAGTCAGGAGAACATGGTTATGAAGAATGAAATGCAAGTTATAACTATGAGGATGTCTAAGGATATTGAGGACATAAAGAAAAAGGAAGAAAATCTTGCTGTATCCCTGAAGAACAAGTTTGAAGAATATGGTAGGTTGGTTCATGAAAACGATATGTTGAGAACTGATTTGGTACAGTCCGAGAGCAATGAACAAGAACTTGAGAGACAAATGATAATGTTAAGAGAAGATTTAACTGTTGCAAGTGAGTACAAAGAAAAAATCAAGATCATCTCAACACAATTGATGAGTTATTGAAGAGACAGAGGCAGATTGGAGATTCCAGTGGACTTGGATTTGAGAAAGGGCAGAGTTCCGGTACTGCTAATGAAGATCAAAACCATAAGGCACTGGTAAGGCAATTGAATGTTTATAAATTCAATGGTAGATGTTTTGTTTGCAATAGATTTGGTCACATGGCTAGGCAATGTAGAAACAGAGCAAATCAAAACCCTGATTCTGCTCCCGGTAAATGTTCTAATTGCAATAAAAATGGTCATAAGACAAAAGATTGCAGAATGAATGTGAAATGCTATGCTTGTGGAAAATTTAGATATATGGCTAATTAGTGCAGGTCAAGCAATTTCACCGGTTTTAGCAAAGCAATTCAGAAGAACAATGTTGCATGTTATGCATGCAATGAAATTGGACATATTGCTAAGTTCTGTAGAAGCATAAATCCACCGGTTAGTAATGGAGGATCAAATGAAAAAGGAAAAGAGAAGGTTAGTGAAATCCAACATGATCACACTCAGAGATGGGTTAGGAAGACTGAAGAGCAATCATCAGATGGGAATGTCCCGGTTACTTATCTGATAGAAGAGGCTGCTCCTGCACCGACAGTGAGCTCATCCGGTAACTAAGGTATATGCCTTAGGGGTAGGCAAAATTCATGAAGATGCTACATATGCCCTGAGAAGAGGTTATGGAAGATGTTCCAGTTATTTGAGAGGATTATCCGACATGGATATGTTCTGAGTGAGATCCGGTATCTTTCATCGACAGTCATTTATGTCAATGGAAGATTAGGGTTTTTGTCAAAGGATAAAAGGTCGAATACACTTCATTGTTAATCACCCTGCTTTAGAGCGATTTCAGAGTGATTCAGAGCGACTAAGTGTGATTAGAGGCTATTTAGAGATAATCAGATTTCTTCTTGAGTGATCACACCAATGTTTGGAAGAATTTGTTGGAGGTTTCTACCGAGAGCGAGAAAAAGGTATTTTTCTTGAAACATGGAAGCGGGATCATCTTCTGTTCCTATTTTTGTTGGAAATCCAACTGTAGTGGAGGTCAAGGACCGCCCCAGGCCAATTTTCAAGCGGTATCTACATGTGGCTACCAAGGAAGATTCAGTTGGAGCATTTTCTCGCGTTTCGGAGGGAGTGGTGTATGTAGAAGATGTTAGGGCATACATTCACTGTCATTTAGAGGACTTATGAACTTTAGAGATCAAGGGAATGCATATGAATGAACTAATGGGAGAATCTGGAAAGATTAAACCAACATATCAACACATTGAATATCTTATAGATATTCTGGATATTCCGAAGTTTGAGGATGAAATAATCAGATATGTACTGAGCATAGTACATGGGGAATTCATATGGCTGGACAGACCTTATAAAATCACTAAGGAAGCCATCTGGGCAATTATTGGTTTACCATCGGTAGGGCAACATCCGGATAAGGAAGTGTCAAAAGACTCTGCGAGGCAGATCACCAACACCACATCTGACAAGAGATCGATGAAGGTGAGCACTATCACTGACACCGACATCAAGTTTGGCAGCATGGTTATAGGATACAAGGTAACTCAGTCAAACTGACTGAATTCCATTTCCAATCATGTATTTTGGCTGCATATAAGATGATGAGAGAAAATGTAAAGTTAGATATTTGTGGTTGGATTCTTGAAGAGTTATTGATCAACTTAGGGAAGATTAAAGGTGAGAAGAAGGGCACCTTCCCGTATGGAAATTTGTTAGTCTGCTTAATGTTATACTTTTTGAATGATACACCTGGTTGTGGTAGGAAGCAATGGGCTTTTGACATCCCGGTAGGAAGATAGTTAAAACAATCAATTGCTGCATTAGGAAGTCAAAGACATGATAAGATATGGGGAAATTTCAAGGCTTTTCAAAAATCTATGAGGTCTAGGATAAGAATACTTGAGCATATAGTAGAGAAATACTCTACCGACATATGTTTCATGGTTAAGAAGGATGTGACTCTCATGGAGGCAGTCAAGCCCGAAAAGATTTGGATAGAGGAAATGGGATATGAGGTAGATGCACAGATTCTTGATGCCTATGCAAAAATACTAATTGATGCAAAAATAGATGAGGTAGAGAAGCCCTGTGGAACTGTACATAGAAGACTCTTGAGGTTGAAACAGAGTTCAACCGAAAGAGAAGGGAAAAACAAGAAGGAAAAGCAAGCAAATTTGTACAGGAGGTCTCACACTAATTGATGTTGTCCCTGAGAAAGGGAGAAAGAGGAAGGATCCGATAGTTCACATTGAACTTGTTACTGTAGATTCTGAATCAAAGGATGATACACCATTAGCCTTCAAGAGGGTTGTTAGGAAGAAACTGGAAGAACCTAAGGTAGAAGCAAAGAAGAAACCAATAAGAAAGGTCACAATCAAAATACCGGCTCAGAAGAAAGCACCTAAGGCTACACCTACAAATGCATCCGATATTGTCAAGGGGAAGAAGAAGGATGACACTGAATCTGGTAAGGTTACACCTAAAAATTGTGCAAAAATTGTTGATGAAATAACTAAAGATGGCATGTTGAAGAATCTTAAGTTTTATTATGACAAATTAGAGGTTGATGAACAGAGAGAGGTAGAGGAAGCAATTCTATTATATTTGGATATGCTGGGAAATCCCACACCGACAAAGGTCAATGAGAAAGAATCTTTTGCATATTTATTAAGTGGACTTGTATCTATCTCCAGCACATTCAAAACCGATTGGGATACTTATGTGGAATTACTTGAGAAAGGTTATCCGAAATCTTGAAACTGGTCAAGCTCCGGTAAGACATTTTTTGGAGATATTCAGTGTACAATACTTATTCTTTGACATTTTTTTTGGGCATTGATGTCAAAGGGGGAGTAGTATAAATGTGAAAAAGGATAAAAGGGTTACATACATTAGGGGGAGTTACAGAGTTTTTGGAATTTTGGAGATATGGAGTATTTTGCATATTCAGCTTAGGGGGAGAAGGGCAGGATGAAACCGATAGATGAAACCATGACTATTTTTCACATGAGTGTTTCCATCAATGCCAAAGGGGGAGATTGTTGGCAATTGACACTCTATTGGTTGGTTTCACTATGTTGTCATTGATGGCAACATGATTTTGTGTTCTGAATTCATATGGTGCACCGATAGGCACTTCACAAATTCTACACCGACATCGACAAGACAAAAAGATTTCTTTGGTCATCGGCAATGCAGGCCGACATGGTATAGTAAAGGTTATTGGTATTAGAGGGCTATTTATCTTGGATCCGACATCGACAACTTGTTTTAATGTTTATTCATTTATGTTATCTGGCCGACATGTAATATGATATTGTATATATCTTTGTAAGCCGACATAAGGCATACATTTGTATAGGGTATATAGGGCAAATTGATTAGATCATTTTGATATAAGAACAAGGAGAATGATAGGGAGGCAATGTAATGGATATGTAAATGTGATATGATGCGAAATAATTCAGAGAGATTATGTATTTGAGGAATTTAATTTAAGGGTCATTCCGGTAAAGGGGTTTAAGGTTTCAACCGAAACAAACAGAGCTTAAACCAGAATTGTACTCTGGCATAGAAGATGCTATCTTAGCAGTTCTCATTTCTCCGGATTGTTGTCTGGAATTTTATGTAGTCAGTGAGGCTCCTATTGTGATTGAGCAGTGTGCTCTAGGCTGTAAGCCTTCCTGCAAGTGCAGGCCCATCATATATTGTAATATCGCTTCATATGGCTAGTGGATTGATATTGTGGGTCACAAATCCCACCGTGGTTTTTCCTCATTGAGATTTTCCACGTATAAATCTGTGTTATGATTCTCATTTATGTGTTTGTCTTATTGGTTTCTTTACTTCTTTCAATTCTGTTTATATCGGTATACCAGTTGGTGCATGAATGTTTTGTTAAGGCTAAAATCTACTATTCCGGTATGATTCTTCATCTTTTGTGTATTCGTGTTGTTTGTGTTGTGTACGATTCTTCATCTTTTGTGTATTCGAATCTATAGATAATTGTTAATTTGTATTTTCTTCGAATCTGAGAAAACCTTAGCACCATCCTTAAGGTTTTTAATAAGATCCTTCATGTCCTGGATTTCTTTCATGAGGTCGGGTTGTTGATTTTGGACATTAGGAATGTAGTGACTTGATTGGAGTTTGGAATATGTGTAGACACAGCTGATATACCACCACCAATATATTGATAGGATGAAGCGAGAGGTTGCAAAGTGATTAGAGGATGTGACACAATAATAGCGCTAATAGTGGGTAAGCTAGTGTTGATGTAGTTGGCCGAATTGTGAAGAGGCGCAAATGACCTAGGAGGTTGGGAGATGGGGGATTAGAAGTGTTAGGATGCATAGAAATCAGAGGTATAGATGTGGTAGGTGCAGAGGTTGCAAGTGGTGGATGAAGAATGGTATTAAGAATAGGACAGTTTAAAAGGTCACCTTCCGCGGGAGTGTCAAGGACTGATCGATCAAAATCAAAGGGCAAATGTGCCTCTTGTTTGATGAGATGAGCAACAAGCCCATTGGGATCAACTTTGAAGAAATTTTCTATCATTTCTTGATTGTAAGGATCATCCATAAAGGTTTTTATACATGGGGAGTGTTTAGGTTGATCCACTAATTGTTTGTCTTGTTGGAAATCATGATCGACAAGGAAACTAGATTCGGGCATCTCACTGCTTTTAGCCTCCATCTTTTCTTTTTGGGAGCAAGTTAAGACCATACACGGGTAGCCTCAAGAATGGCAAGGACAAAAATGATAGGAATGGATTTTGGACTTGGTAAAAAAAAGTGATGAGAAGGACTTAGCAAATTAGGACTTTGGTTTGATTTGGTTTGATTGGATTGGATTGTCCTTAGATTAGGACGAGATTGATTTGGATGATATCTTATTCCTTGAATTAGGGCATAAATGAGGTGTAGGGGTCAATGATGCGGGCCACAAAGTGAGGTAACAACCAAGCTAGGCTAAACTCAAACCTTGGATTAAGATTGGATGAAGCCTTCTTCTACTTAGGATAGAATTCATTCCTAAGCAAAATAAGACAAGGGATTAGGCATTTCATCAACCCAAATGATTAAAGATTAGTTAAACAATACACTTGAGATAGATTCCTTCTCAAGCCCAATGTTGATTAAGAATTTGACAAATTATAAAAGGTCTTTAAAGTCAAACTTTGCAAAGTGCTGACCTATTAATAGCTATGAAATTTAAGGGTCACTAATCACCGTTTGTGTAATAATTTTAAGTGCTCTCATGGATGTGAGTTGATGAAACAGTGGGATGATGTTTTGAAGATGAAATATATGCCTTAAAGCTATAATGGAAGGCACCACATATATAAATATAGGCCTTAATAATAGATACAGACATTCTACCAAGAATTAAGATTATAATGATAAGAAAAATTCAGAATGATTTGTTACTCATTACATACTTTATTTCTATATCGTAAGATTTTTTTTACTTATTTTTTTAATGGTTTGTAATGCTACTGTAAAAAAATTCATATAATCTCTAATTTTATTGAGAGTTTTTTAAAAATAAAAGAAATAAAAGAAATAAATATTTTGACTAATATTTATGAAACCAAATGATAGTAAATACAAACTCTTTTAGAATACTTAAAAAATTATTTCAAAATATTGTCCATTTTCTTCTTAATATTACATCAGTCACTATAACTCTTGATAAAAAAGTCTAATATATTTTATTAATATGTCCTCTTTATTTTTACTAATCTTGAGTGAAAAGGAGATTCCCCAAATTAGTCTTTTGAGGCAAAACCTTCGGTCCTAATTCTGAAAAGAATTTGGTAGGGAAAATGTGTTTACTTTATAGCTTTACAAATCAAAGGCATATTCCTCATCTGCAAGGACAAAGTTCAAAAATTTGAATTGTATTTCTCGTAATGTGAACTTTGTAAGAGCAGATACACGTTGAATTTGAAAAAGTCTTGTAAGTTGTGGTGACTAGATTCTTTAGAAAATCAACATGAAGTTTTGTAAAAAAGGATATAAATTTGTTTTTGGGACCCATATTTGTGTAGGCAGAATCATTAACATATACAAAAGCGAAAGCAAAAGCATTTTATTGTTGCAGGTGCCTGATTTTCTTGTTGCTAGTTCTATAATAATCGTCTTTGCAGTTGATGTTAATTTGCTGTTATTTTTTCTGTGTATTTTTTTTTGTCAGTCCACGCAGTAAACGAATTGGATGTGAGGTTGGAATTAAGTATTGCCCGTAACAGGGACAGAAAAGATCTCCCTCCTCCTAATCCTCCTGATCATGACGATCCAGACTCATATTCAGTAGAAGAGATCGATCCTCACGTCGAAATCACAGAGAGCCCTCATTCTTACTTACTGGTGGCTCAACTCCCAGGTACCCACAATCTTTCTAGTTATCTTCCCATTTATAGTACTTAAGAAGGAAAATATAGGGAATTCTGAGTTGGTTTTTGGTTGTTGAAGGATTTTCCAAGCAAAATGTAAGAGTGGATATTAATAATTCGGGTACTCTGATATTAAGTGGAGAAAGAATAGTAGAAGAGATGGTGATGGCGAGGTGGACGTGGCACAGAAAAGAATACAGGCGTATCGGATTTAGAAAATCTTTTGGAATACCCGATGATGTCAATTTGGACGCCATCACTGGGAGGTTTGAAAGGCCAGCGTTGTATATTCTTATGCCTAAGTTGAGGCCTGGTGAGGCCAGGCAGATAATTGTTACAGAGGTCTCTGCTCCTCCACCTCCCCAAGCACCACCTCAGCCGATGCAACAACAAGAACGAGAATTGCAAGTGATTGAAATACCAACCGACGAGTGTCCCAGCTCCCCACCTCAATCTCCAGAACAATTTCCCATTATGGTGAATGAGGAACCACCATCTCTACCGCCTCCCCTACCTCCACCTGCACCTCCTCCTCCACAATTAACATCAACACCTCCACCTCCTCCTCCTCCTCTTCCTTCTCCTCGTCCCCCTCCACCACCCCCTCCACCTCGCCTCCTCCTCCCTCATCCTCCTACTCAACTTCCAACTCCTCCTCCACCACCACTGCCTCCTCCTCCTCCACCACCACCACCCCCTCCTCCACCTCCACCTCCACCTCCACCACCACCTCCTCCTCCTTGGAAAAGAGAATTATTGGAAATGATACCAAAAGCAGGTGCCGGCTTGGGTGCCGCTTATGCAGTAGTCAAAACTGTTAACGGATTCAGGGAGGATAAGAGCTGGATAAAATAGCCGGGCTCAATGCACCTACACATTTAAAATAAAATATCATCTTCTCACGTCTAAGTGGCATTCTGTGATGAGTCTATAGTTGTCTGTATTTTTTGTGGATATAGATGGCATCGCTAACTAGATAGAGGCTTTATAGTTTAGTCGGTTTAGTAATAGTCGTATTTCCAAGCTCCCTAGGCAATTACAACCACTCTTCAAAGTATAACACCCATGATCATTGTGGGCTTAGATTTTGATTGAATTTATATCGATATTGGTTTCAACATATCATGGGACTCGTCGGTTTTCTTATGATTTTACTTATGTTGAAAAACTTAGAATGTATTTGATAATATATTAACTAACAAATATAAAGAAATTTCATATGGGAATATGCTATAAAGTTGAACCAATAAAAGGTTAGATTTTGGTATCACATTTTCTTTCAATTAACAAGATAGGATTCACAAACAGCATAAAACTCTTGGATGGAAACTTGATATGTTCGTTTAGATATCAACATGGCCACAGTAGGGCAAATTTAAAAGAACCTGATCTAGTAAAAGAAGTTTAAAACCATACGGTTCACCCACTTGCCGTACATAACCCAGTCCAAGCAATTGGATATAATATATATTTTATTTCCTTCATGTGGATTGCAGAAAACATAAAATAGCTATATCCATCTTACTTGCGTGCTTTAGGTGTTTCTTTTATTTACTTGTACGCGTGATTGCTATAGGGAGCCACTGAAATTCCACAACTAATGAACATACCTCTGGTCGATCTAAAGAACTTCTGGCAGACATTCCTCCACTCCATGTGCCTGGTATTCCAGAGATGATAGAACCATCCAGTGAGCCCAAAGTTCAATTTTAATACCAAGTAGAGCAACCAAAAGATACAACTAAAGAACCAGTAAAGAAAGTTCCGACTATCATTGAAGAGTCAAAACCTTTTGCTGAAGCTGAAAAGATTGATGTTCCTAGGGATGTCCAGAGCTTGTCAGAGAAGAGAGAAGGCCAGGAAGGTAAGCCTATTAAGTTGGCATATGAAAAACCTAAGGAAGAAGCCTTGCCTAAAACTATATCAGGAAACTATATTTGGAGTGCACAAGCCTATCATTCCACAATAATTTCCATCAAACTTCTATCAAGTTCCAGTGAGAGAAAGTGCCAGACCTATTACCTGTGATCTTCCAAAGGAAGTGCAACAAACCCCTGTTGACGCTGAAGATAAGCCAGTTAAACCAAAGTGGAAAGAGAGGGAAGACGAAGAAGAAAATGAAGAGGTGATGCTACAGCCAAATATGTACAAGAGGAGAAGCATTACAAGCCACCTTCTTCTGCTTCCAAGCATGTAAGTGTTGCTTCAAATTCAAATCCACTAAAGCGGTTGTTGGTCTTAAGAGAACTTGCTTTCTTAGCTTGCACCGTTACGTTCACTTCTCATTAAATCAGGATTCCAAATGTTGATAATAATTTGCATGAAATGGTCACACATTTCCAACCATTGATAATAAACTGCATGGAACAGTTACATATTTCCAACCATTCATTAGCCATAGACCTTACACATTTATTGTATTCTCATTCCTATATTACACAGTTTTTAAATTAAATTTTCTTTGCAAAGACACGAATTGAATTCTGTGTTTTATGGATATAGATGCCATCGCTAACTATATAGAGGCTTTGTAGTTTAGTTACTTAGTAATAGTGGTATTCTCCAGCAGCCAGCTCTCTAGGCAATTACAACCACTCTTCAAGCAAAACACCCATGATCATTGTAGGCTTAGATTTTGTTTGAATTTACATCAGTGTTTGTTTGAACTCATCATCGCTCACCAAATGGAACTCCCTGGTCTTCTTATTGATTTACTTCTGTAGAAAAACTTAATAATGCATCTGATAATATATTAACTAACAAACAGAAAGAAAGTTCATATGGAATACATTAGATTAAGGGGGAATGTTGGAGATTGTAATCCCAACTACCCAGCGACACATCATTCGTATGAACATTAATATTTGTTGCTGTTTCTATCAGCTCCATATCTTCCATTTCCTCCAATTGCAGTCAAATCTCTCAGCATTCAAGACAAGCATTAAAGACGGATCTTATTTGGATCTGATAGGATTTCACAAAAAGACTCATCCAATCTGTTCATCTTACTATTTACTATCTGCAGATTCACACAGATTGTGGTAGCTTGATAAATCATATTTCATTCTTATTTCTCTATCCACTGCAAACTCTCAACATTCTTTATAATGTTAGGCTCTGCATTTTGTATCTACTCTCTAGCAGAGTCCAGCTCCACAGAGCTGTAAGCTATAAGCTGTAATGTGCAAAGATATACTGTAATGGTCTTTAATGTATGAAGATTCAAGCTCAATCAAAATCATTGTATGATGTAATGTTTTATTATGAGCAATATAAATGTTTTGTTTTATTTTCTGCTCCCCTGTTTCCAACACCAGAGATGATAGAACCATCCAGTGAGCCCAAAATTCAATTTCAATACCAAGTTGAGCAACCAGAAGATACAACTAAAGAGCCAGTAAAGCAAGGTCCGACTATCATTGAAGAGTCAACGTCTTCTGCTGAAGCTGAAAAGATTGATGGTCCTAGGGAGATCCAGAGCTTGCTAGAGATGAAAGAAGAGCAGGAAGATAAGCCAGTTAAATTGGCAGATGAAAGAATTAAGGAAGAAGCCTTGCTTAAAACTATATTTGGAGTTCACAAGCCTATCATTCCACAAGGATTTCCATCAAAATTTTCTCAAGCTCCAGTGAAAGAAACAGCCAGACTTACTACCTGTGAAATTCCAAAGGAAGTGCAACAACCCAATTTTGATGTTGAAGATAAGCCAGTTAAACCAAAATGGAAAGAGAGAGAAGGCAAAGAAGCAAATGAAGAGGAGATGCAACCACCAAAACCTGTGCCAGAAGAGAAGCATGACGAGCCATCTTCTTCTACGCTCAAGGGTGTAAGTGTTACTCCAAATTCAAATCCACTAAAGAAGTTGTTAGTTTTAAGAGGCCTTAAGAGAACTGATTTTCTTAGCTTGCAATGTTAAATTCAATTCTCATTACATCAGGATTTGAAATGTTGATAATAATCTAAATGAAACACAAATTTCAATCATTCATTACTCAAAGGCCTTGCACAATTCGACATATACTTTTTCCTCCATTACCATGCTTTTTATTGAATTTTATTTGCAAAGAAATGGCCAAATTCAGTGCATCGTTGGGATGAGCACACCAAAATATTTATAATAAATTAGAGATGAATTTCATAATGTATAAAATGATAAAAGTGATAACATATGGCACACTTTTGATGGACATTAAATGTCAACATCCCTAAATAGATCTTTGTGGTTTAGTCTCTTTAGTCATATCATACTCTCCAGCTCCCAATGCAATTGCAACCAGTTTTCAAGTAAACACCCACGGTCATCTTGGGCTTAGATTTTGTTCCGAATTACATTACCATATGATTTGCTCATGCTATTGCTCATAAATGGAATTCCCTGGTTTTCTTATTATTTTACTGCTAAAAACTAAGAATACATATGATAACACATTAACTAACAAAAATAAAGAAACTCCGTATGGGCATACAGTATAAACAGAAAAAGCTTTAGATTTTAGTATTGTATTTTCTTCAAATTAATAAGATAGAATTCAAGAACAGCTTAAAACTGTCGCAAAGGAAACTTGAGGTGCTAATTGAGACATCAACATAGAAAGAATAGGACAAATTTAAAAGCACATGTGCTAATTGAGACATCAACATAGAAAGAATATGACAAATTTAAAAGCACTTTATCATGTACAAGCATATGGTTCATCCACTTGCCATACATATCCTAGTCAAGCAATTGGATATAACACAGATACCCATTTTACTTGTGTGCTTTAGGTGTTTCTTCTATTTACTTGTATACATGATTGCTATATGGAGCCATTAAATTCCAAAACAAGATGAAGATACCTCTGGTCAATCTGAAGACTTTTGGCAGACATTCCTCCACTCAAAGTGCCTAGTATTCCAGAGATGATAGAACCATCCAGTGAGCCCAAAGTTCAATTTCAATACCAATTTGAGCAACCAGAATATACAACTAAAGAACCAGTAAAGAAAGGTCCGACTATCATTGAAGAGTCAACACATTTTTTTTGAAGCTGAAAAGGTTGATGTTCCTAGGGATGTCCAGAGCTTGCTAGAGATGAGAGAAGACCAGGAAGATAGCCAGTTAAATTGGCATATGAAAAACCTAAGGAAGAAGCCTTGCGTAAAACTATATCTGGAGTGTACAAGCCTATCATTCCACAAGACTTTCCATCAAAATTCTCTCAAGTTCCAGTGAGAGAAAGTGCCAGACCTATTACCTGTGAAATTCCAAAGGAAGTGCAACAACCCCCTGTTGACGCTGAAGATAAGCCAGTTAAACCAAAGTGGAAAGAGAGGGAAGACAAAGAAGAAAATTAAGAGAAGATGCTACCACCAAAATATGTACAAGAGGAGAAGCATGATGAGCCACCTTCTTTTGCTCCCAAGCATGTAAGTGTTGCTTCAAAGTCAAATCCACTAAATCAGTTGTTGAACTTGCTTTGTTAGCTTGCACTATTACGTTCACTTGTCATTAAATCAGGATTCCAAATGTCGATAATAATTTACATGAAACGGTCACACATTTCCAACCATTGATAAAAATCTGCATGGAACAATTACAAATTTCCAACCATTCATTAGCCATAGACCTTACACATCTATTGTATTCTCATTCCTATATTACAGAGTTTTTAAATTAAATTTTCTTTGCAAAGAAATGAATTAAATTCAGTGTTTTATGGATAGATGGCATCGCTAACTATATAGATGATTTGTAATCTAGTCACTTAGTAATAGTGGTATTCCCCTTTTAAAATCCGGAGGGAGAATGGAGTGGATCCAGAGAAACCAGAGATTCCAAAGGACCCATAGAAATCAGAGGCTTCAGAGTAACATCAGTTTTAAGAGGAGTGAATAGAAATGGAACTGGGTAGGCTTTCCTTCGCGCTTGACATGGTTGGGCTCCTCCTTCGAATGTAGCTCTGGTGGCACTTGGCGAGCAAATGATCGAAATCTTTTGGAAAACAAGAAGACTAAAGAACAAAACTACAACAGTTTGAAATGACAGAATCATGGAAAACCTTGAAATGTTGGTTTTTCTCGCCATCCAAGATCCTTCCCTTCCTAGAATGATGCTTCTTCAAAGTATCCTAGCTTAGATTCTTGGGCAAGTAAAGTGGCAACAAGTCCAAATAGCATTCCTCTTCAAACTAGGAAGTCCAACTTTGCTCCATCTAAAGAGGCCCTTCCCTTCCATAAACCGGCTCATTCTCAACGCCTTCACTCCCACTTCAGGGCCCCTAGAGTACCGCCTAGTTATAGGGATCATGGGGTTTTGGGTTTCATAAATCCCTTCCCTCCTTGGCAAGTTCCTCCTTTCGATTAGAAGCTCCAAAAATGGAATAGGAAAGGCAAGGGGAGTAAGCTTTTTGTCCTTCCTTCGGATTCTCTAAACCCAACAATTGCCTGCCTTAAGGAGAAAGCCCTTTTTGCTCATTGGTGCGGCTGCCGAGGGGCTAGTCAAGAAATTATGTCCTGGTGGACCTCATCTTTCATTTCCGAGGGGCAGACTCTACGCTAAAAGATGCCATCATCAATGGCAACCCTCTTTTTTTTCAAGGTTCGACCTTCCATTTCCTAGACTGGAAACCAGGCTTCAACCCGACGATTCACAGATTTCAGAAATCTCCAGTATGGATTTCTCTAGTTGGTCTTCCATCTGAGTTTTGGTGCTTGGAGGCCCTCTTGAAGATAGGAGATGCTTTAGGATCTCTAGTGGGCATTGAGGAAGACTTCCTGAATGGAGTCAAGGGGGATGTGGTTAACATCTATGTGGAGATAGATTTAAAACAAGGCTTTTACAACGAATTAGAGATAATCTCAGAGGTGGGTAGATGGAAGCATAAAGTTCAGAGATTGGGAAAGGAGACTCTTGGTAAATGCATTCTTCGAAATCAAATTATTCACAACTGCTCTATGGCTGCAGCTAAAGGTGCAATCTCTCCCCTTCAAGCAACTGCTGTTCCAAAAAATAATGAAATGAATCCTCATAGGGAGATCAAGGGATTGGCGTCTTCAACAGAACCACTTGTTTTAGAAGCTGTTCTAATAAATGATGAAATGAACCTTCAGATGGAGAACATGGGATTGGCATCTCCATCAAATGCGCTTGTTCCTGCAGCCTTATGTCATATTCAAACTCCAAGGCCCTCTCGGCTCTCAGAAGATATGATTGCAAACTAGAAATCACAGTCTCTTCCAGGTTCAGGTTCTCCCACTTCTCCCCTCCATCCTCCATCGTTTCCCCCACTCATCCTGTCCCCGATAGTTAAGATCCAATCCAACAAGACTGTTAGGAGTCTGTTTGGTCAAAAGAAAACCCCTTCTTTGATTAGGGTTGCCTTCAATATATTCTCTCAGAATCCCAGAAAGGTTTCAAAAAGAAAGAACAAAGTTAGGTGAAAGAGAGCAAGGGGTGCTCCAGCTTTAATAGAATCAAGCAAAGATAAACTTATGCCTCTAGCTAACATTTTACAGGAGGAGGATGTTATTGCCAAAGATATTAAAGTCGACATGGAGACTGAAGATGATCTCTATCTCTCAGATGGAAATGCATCCCCAGTTAAAGTCCAACCCAATTTGCATCTTAGCCCTCTTCCTTCCCCCTTGGAGATCCCCTCAAAGGATATTTCTGATTGCTCGACCTCCCCATTAAATGATCTTTTATCGTCAAAACATTGTTTCAATCTTTCGGCTGAACTCCCTTATCCTCTCATGCTGTTGCCTTCATTGCTACCACATGATTTGGATATGCCCATGGATCAAAAGATTCAGAGACTTCTTTAGGATTATATGATTGATGACGAGGATTTGGATTTGGTCCTGGACACTCCCTTAGCTGTCATGTATTCGAAGATCAAGGAGAAAATGAAACTGGGTCTGAACCAGCTCTTAGAAAGAAAGGGGAAACCTGATTTCGGATCCTCCCCTCCTAAGAAGGGTTGCGGATCTTTGATTGAAACAAGATCTCAAGAAGGGGCAACAGAGAACCAATCCAAACTCACAGACCTTTGGAAAGTAGGGAAGGGAAGCTCCCTTCCTGAACAATAATGAAAATCCTGTCTTGGAATGTTAGGGGTCTCAATGCCCCTAATAAACAAAGGGTGATCAAGAGAAGGATTCTTTTGGTCAGCGCAGATGTTACCCTCCTTCAAGAAACTAAGTTAGAATGCCAACAAGTTGTTTTATTTGGTTTGGGAATTGACTCCCTCTTTCAAGCATCCCTTCAATCAACATTTGCTTCATAAGGGGCCTCTGGGGGTCTAATGATAATCTGGAAGCCTTCTCAAGTTCATGTGGAAGGTGTTGCTTCTAATAGAAATTGGTTGCTAGTAAAGATCACTCACCTTCAAACAAATTCTTTCTTTTTTATCATCAACATTTATGGACCAACATCTCCTCAAAATAGGTGGCTCCTCTGGCTATCCCTTGATGGGGTCATATCCCAACTTTCGGATCAACAACTCATCATAGGAGGCGATTTCAATGCTATTAGGTATGCATCAGACAAAAGGGCTGGCATTATCAGGTTAGACAGATCTCAACAAGATTTTAATGATTGGATAGATAGGAATGGGTTATTAGAAATTGACTCAAGAGATTCCTTTACATGGACAAACAAGAGAAAAGGTTTTAGTAATATCTCAGAGAAAATTGATAGATTTTTCTGGTTGGGGGATCTCAGATCTTTTCCCTTCTTCTTTGAGTGTTCAGTTCTAGCCTGCTCAAGATCTGACCATTTCCCCATTATGCTTTCCCTTCAAGGTGTCCTTGATACCTCCAAATCTCCTTTTAGATTTGAGAACATGTGGATGAAAGATCCAAATTTCCTAACTTTGATAGAAGACTGGTGGAAAGAAGAATCATTTGAAGGCTCCAAACATTATTGTTTCATCTCAAAGTTAAAATATGTAAAACATAAGCTGTTGCAATGGAATTCTCAACATTTTAAAAACATCTTTTCCTCCAAAAAATATTTAGAAGAGAGGTTGGCTATTCTAAATGCTAAAATTATTTTTGAGGGCATGGATCAAGACTCCTTTGAACAAGAAAAGAGTCTACTCATGGATTATGAGGATATCCTATCTAAAGAAGAAATTTTCTGGAAGCAGGAGTCTAGAGAGAATAGGCTCTGGATGGGTGAGAAGAATACTAAGTTCTTCCACAATGTGACAAAGATTCGCAGGAGCAAGAATAGGATTTCAAAATTGGATTTGAATCAAAACCAAACTATAGAAGATCCTGAAGAGATTAAGAGAGAAATAATGTCATATTACTCTACTCTAGTAAACAATGTAGAAGGTTCTCACCTTATAGAGCAGGGAAAGTTTTTGGCCTTGATTCCAAAGATCATCTCAGATGAACAAAATAAAAAATTAAATGAGAAATTTTCACTGGAATAAGTAACTCAAGCTCTTAACCAACTTCCTTCTAGAAAGGCTCTTGGCCCAGATGGATTCCCTACTGACTTCTTCAAGAAATGCTGGCATATTTTGGGACAAGATCTTACTGAGGCTCTAGAGTTTGCAAGAAGATCAGACAACTTGCTCAAAGAAATCAACAAGAAGTTTATACCCCTTATTCCAAAAAAGGAGAAAGATTCTAAACTAGGGGACTTTAGGCCTATCTCACTCTTCTAGACAGTTTACAAAATCCTCTCAAAAGTCATGACAAATAGAATGAAGCCCTTATGGATTGCATTATATCAGATGAGCAGACTGGATTCGTCCCTGGCCGCTCAATTCTCGATGGTGTCATTGTGGCTCAAGAAGCTATCTACACTCTTCAAAATACGAAGAGACCAAGTATGATAATCAAATTAGATATTTCCAAAGCTTATGATAATGTGGATTGGCAGTTCTTATGCATTATAATGCAGGATTTTGGTTTTGACAAAAAATGGATCAACTGGATTTTTGAATGCATTTGTATGCCCAAATTTGAATCTTGATAAATGGGAAGCCAACAGGTTTCTTCTCCTCCTCAAGGGGCATTTGGCAAGGAGATCCTATATCTCCATTTCTCTACATTACCATGACAGAAGCTCTAGGGAGGGCTATTAAATCAAAACAATCTAACAACCTTTTGGAAGGAGTCAAAGTAACGACAAATTATGTTGTCACACACCAACAATTTACAGATGATAACCTTTCACTGGGTGCAACAAAATTCAAGGAAGCAATTCAACTAAAATAAACTTTTGGAATCCTTTGGGAAGGCTTCAGGACAAATCAGCAACAAAGAAAAATCAAAAGTTTTATTTTTCTCCACCCCTTTCCTCCTACAAGTTAAGATTCAAAGAATTTTGAACTAAAGAGCAGGCATCCTCCCATGTATACATCTGGGCATTCCAATTGATAGAGGATTGAGGAACACTAAGCTTTGGGATCCACTAAAGCTAAAGATGGATCAAAATACAAACTCTTGGAAAGGGAAATGGCTTTCATGGGCTGGTAGATTAGTAATGCTCCAAGAAGTTATTTCAGCTCTCCCCATCTATATTTTATCCTTCTTATCCCTAGCTGATGGTGCAAATTCCTTCATCATCAAGAAGATGAGAAACTTTTTTTGGCAAAATACGGAAGAAAAATAGAAAATTTCCCTAATTGCATGGGATAAAATCATCAAACCTAAATCTTTGGGGGGTCTAGGAATCAAAGATCTTAAATTGTAGAACAAAGCCCTAGGAGCTAAACTAGTTTGGAAGTTCATTAAAGATCCCAAAGCAACATGGGTTAGGATGATGGCAACTAAATATCTAATAGATGGGGATCCTCAAAACCTCCTTAGAGCTAATTTTCATCCAAAGGGTTCTAGAAGTTGGAACTTCATTGTCTCTTGTAGAAACTTAATTACAGATTCCCTGTCTTGGGATATACATGATGGTTCCTCTAGCCTCTTCTGGGAAGATTCATGGGGAGGATACCCAAGCATTGAAAGTTCTCTTAACATTCCAACAGCTAAGCACTGGTTGAAACAACACTGGGGATCCTGAGTCAACGACTATATGGTTTTGGAAAGGACCTCTAGCATGCAAGGATGGAGCTGGAAGCCTATGGAAGGATTGCCTATTCCAATTGCTGAAATCAAACAACTTTTAGATCTTATAAGAGTAAGAAATATTAATCCTAGAAGAGGGAAAGATACTTTTATTTGGGCTTTCTTGAAAATAGGTCAATATAATTCTAAAGATGGCTACAGGGTTCTAGCTAACTTCGGGAATCAAGAGGAACAATATATTCCAATTAGGCTCTTTTGGAGTAGTAAGATCATCCCAAAAGCAATAATATTTGCATGGTTAGCCTTCAAAAAGAGGATTCTTACTGCAGAAAGGTTTACTAAAATGGGCTATGAAGGGATCTCGAGATACATCTTGTGCAAAGCCCATGTAGAGACAGTTGATCACCCTCTCTTGAATTGCCCCTTTGCATCAAAATGTTGGCAATGGCTTTGTGCAAAATTGGGGTCAATATCAGCCCTTCCTAATGCTATAATCTCTCTTTTTTAATGTTGGCCTCTTACTTCTAAGGAAAGCACTTTAAGCTAGATTTTGGAAATTTCTCTGTCTTGCCTTGTTTGGGAAATTTGGAAAGAAAGGAATCGAAGACTTCTTGACAATAAAGAAAGGAGAATTGAATCAGTTTTAAGCTCAATTGAAACCTCAATTGTTGAGATAGTAAATTGCAAACTAGCTTTCTCAACAGATTCTTCCAATTTTTTTTCTTCTTGGGATGATAGTATAAGAAATAAATGGCAAGGAATCAAGATTCCTCCTTCATTTGGGCAAAAACCTAATGCTCTAAAGGAATCTATATGGTCTCCTCCTAAGCAAGGATGGTTCAAACCAAACTTTCATGGAGCCTCCAAAGGTAACCCAGGTCCTTCAGGTATAGGATATGTGGTTAGAGATAATTCAGGAACAATTATTGGAAAAATGGCCAAGCCAATGCCACCAGATACCAATAATATAGAAAAATTCAAAGCTTTGCTGTTAGGCCTACTAGATTGCCTCAATCATGGGTTAAGAAACATCATAGTGGGGGGAGATTCAGAGATAAAAATCAATGCAATCAAATTGAAGAAAACCCCAAACTGGCGGCTACAGGTAATTCTGGATAGCATAATTGACAATCTGGCTATATTAGAGCAATATGAGGTTAAACATATCTACAGAGAAGTGAATGCAGAGGCAGATGGTCTCTCAAAATCTACAGCAGAAGGCATTTCTTTTCACTGGTGGGAGCAGGGAGGCAATCACCAAGGCTAACCTACAAAAGAGTTCCATCATTCGCCAAAGATTCTATTAGAAGCAGACTTTAATCTTAAAATCTGTAGCAGATGGTTTCCATTGCTTTGGCAAGACTAGGGTAGGAATTCCCAAGGTCAATCTTAAGGGAGTTAATCTATCTTGCTCAGCAGTGGTTTCTTTTTCTATTCTTCAGACTTTAATTCTGGCGTTAAAGTTTGGTGAAACGGCTACTTGTTTGAATTCAAACTTTTCCGCCAACTTTAAGATTTGAAACAAACACGTCATCTTTGACGTCACCTATTCTTGGCCTTTCCATCAACGAATTCTCCCACTTGCCTCTCGAAAAGACAGCCTACAATCCACCATCATTCTAAGTACGAGGCATGCGTTGTTCATTGGATAGAGATTAACTCTTTATTCGAGAGATTTGGCATGATTAGAGACAAATATCCTTCGCCACCTTTGCAGGCGAATTCATTGCAAGGCATTTCTCATTAATTCATGTCAAAGAAAGTGTCGTCTAGCCTTTATTCAGCTTTCTCTGCAAGTTTATCAACTAGTTCATCTCTGCAATTGCATACAAAGTAGGTTAAGCTGTTTCAGACCCTTGATTATTAACTAGTCTACCTCTGCAATTGCTCACAAAGAAGATCAAGGTGCTATAGATTCCTGAAGCTGTCTGGTGATGAGTCGTATGGATTTATTATGAGTGTCTACCCTAGACCAACCTCATGTTTTGGTACGGACACTCCCATTTCTCTCTCATCTTCCACTCATCAAATCTCCTTCAAGAAAATCATAGACCTAAGGCTGAAGAGGCTCCTCCTATTTCTCGAGCCAACGGTTATCTAGGCCGTAAGATCATCCTTGACAGTGGGCATATTAGTAGGGAATAATATCCCCGCGACTACACCAGCATCTCATCTCGGTTTGGCACCTCCCTCATGGATCTAAAGCTTGACAAACAAGTAGTCTGGACCCTCACCAAAAGGCTATTTCCTAATGACATCCTGCTCGAACTGCAAGAGGTTCTTAACAAGGTGTGACATGATTCGGGGGCTCCTCGACCGAGCGAGAGAATTCTATTCAACGTTCCTGGCGAGTTGACCAAATTCTACCCTTTTCTGCTTGACCTTACTGGCAAGGACCTTGAAAAGCACAGATCCTTTGCAGCCATGGGTCTCAGATTCTTGAAATGGCATTTTCTGGGGGAAAATCCAGAAGATTTGGGCAGGGAGGAAGAGATTCTAGAATTCACCAGACTTAATGGTGTTTTGCCTTCAAAAACTGAAGCGGAGGAACCCAAAGCAGAACAGAGCATGCAAGGTGGTTGCAGAGGATCGGGTCGTAATTCTGGACGAGGTAGGGGACGTCCTCCAAGTAGAGGCCAAGCTCCAAAGCCTCCATCAATTCCAGAAGAGGACTCTTAACCAGATAGGTGTTTCAAGCTAGAGTTTTTTCTTTTGAGGTCGTCTCAGAGCCTTTAGTTGGTTTTTTAAAATTTCTCTGCTAAAATTAAACTTTCATAAATTCTAGCATGACTTCATTTTCGTAGCTTTAAACTTTGAAAATATTTTTGAATGCCTAATGAGGTTTCATAAGGATTAATGTTTATAAGAAAAAAATTATGTTCACTCTGAGCCCAAATTTTTTTTGAGGGCTTTGGAGTTGGTTTCCCTTTCCGTGCATACTCAGGGATTTAGTTTCATATTGTTTGTCTTTAGGCCCTTTGGGATTTTTGGAAATATGGTATTAATGCTGTAATCTTCCATATGAATTAATATATTAATCTGGGAATACCCTAATCGATAAAAAAAAAATAGTGGTATTCCTCAATAGCCAACTCTCCAGGCAATTACAACCACTCTTTAAGTAAAACACCCATGATCATTGTAGGCTTAGATTTTGTTTGAATTTACATCAGTTTTGGTTTGAACATATCATCACTCACCAAATAGAATTCCTTGGTCTCCTTATTATTTTACTTCTTGTGGAAAAACTTAAGAATGCATCTAATAATATATTAATGAACAAAAGAAAAGAAAGTTCATATGGGAATACATTATATACAAAAAAAGCTTTAGATTTGGGATTACATTTTATTCCAATTAACAATATAGAATTCACAAACAACATATATCTCTTTGATGGAAACTTGAGATGTTCATTTAGATATCAAGTGGACAGAACAAGGATAATTTAAAAGAACCTAATCTAGTACAAGAAGTTTAAAAGCATATGGTTTACCCACTTGCCACACATATCCTCGTCCAAGCAATTGGATATAATTTTTTTTTTATTTCCTTCCACAAGGAATGCACAAAACATAGAATAGTTGCAGATATCCATCTTACTTGTGTGCTTTAGGTGTTTCTTTAATCTACTTGTATACATGATTTCTATAGGGAGCCACTACAATTCCACAACAATGTCACATCCCCATCAGTTCATTCACAGTGGATGTTGGATACAATAAAATAAAATAAAGAAAGAGTATAGTCAATGCTGAATTAGAAGGCATGGGCATGATATGGGCTCATTTCTGTGGGCATTAATGACAAAGGGCAACAAGATTATGGTGTAGACATGGGCAACACTCTCGAAATTATGAGATGTTTTAATGGGAGAGCTACATGAGAGGAAATTTAATAAAAGGAGATCAGAGGAAAATGTGAGAAGAAAGGGGAGACCTTGCAGGTTGCAAAGAAAAGACAACATTCTCTGGTAGAGAAAACCAGAGAAAAGAGACTTTGCATGTGCTCTGGTAGAAAAAACATGAGGAAGGAGTAAAGTGGGTAGGCACATTGAGGAAAAAAGGAGGAATTGATCAGGATGGGAGGACTATGTGAGAGGAGATGGGAAGAAGCCAAAACATGAAAAGGATGAGATATAAGTGTTGGGTATATGAAGCCCAACGATCACATGACCATTCGACTTCTCCAGACTCTTTGATTCATACCTGAATATGAATTTATAAATATATGTGTGCAGTCTATGTATTGTGTATTGGATATTTGGTTAATAAGATAATTCATTGCTTGAGAGTGGATGTAGGCATTTGTCGAACCACTATAAATTCTTGTCTCATGTCTTTGTTTGTTTTGTTTTTCTTTCTTCTATTTTGTGTTGATTATTATATGTTTTTCTTTGCTCGATTAAATTAACAATTGGTATCATAGTTGAGGTTGTTTTGAGTAGAGAGTAATGTTATTCAAATGGAAGCTGAAATGAAACGCCATGTACATTAGTGGGATGGCTGGAAAGATGAGGAGGATTCGATTGAAGAAGAGGACGTTGAGGCGAGTGAAGAGGAGCTTGAAGAAGATGAAACATATGATGCTGAAAAATATCAAGAGGAAAAAATTATGAGACTAAAGGAGGAGAATTTCTTACTCACCGATTTATTGTATTTTATGGAGGATTCCTTGGCAAGAATTTTGGAGGTTGAGACTTCGAGAATTATATGGGAAAAATAATTGATGGAAAACTTAAATGGACCAAGAGTAAATAGTAGCAACAAGCTTGAAGATATACTGGTTGATAGGCATCTTGAGCTGGAGAATCTCGTAATAGCTCTAGAAAATCATCATAACAATACACAAGCCAAGCTATTTGCTCTTCAAGAAGATCTCTAGAATGCTCTTTTAAGAGAAATTAAGCTTCAGGCCAAGCTGAAGGATGTTGAGGAACAATTGACAAATGTCCAAGTTAAGGCTGATAAAATTCTATGAAAGGGTCAAAGTTTGAATCTCATTGAAACTTCTCATAGCTCTATGGCTAGAAGTTGGAGGCATACCAACTCAACCTAGTCCCTATCAGATGTGGCATAAGTTGATATTGATGACAATGAATCAAGTGATGAAGAAGGCGAAGAGGGAGAAGACCTTTACACAAAAAATTTCAGCCTATGGATTTGGATGACGAAGTACAAGATAAAGGAAGGTTATCTAGATTGAAGCAAAAGCAACCATTAATGGGAGCCAAGGACAATGGGCATCGCTACAAGCGGTTTTAGGCGTCACAAGGAGAGAAAGGAGATATTCAGATTTTATGTCTTGAGGGGAAGGCTAGAGGCATGATGACCAGGAGGGAGGACTCAGGGACACAAGTCATGAAGAAGTTTCTCCGGGCAATGGATTGATGGAAATTCCTGTGATCCTCGACGCGGGGCCTGACTTTAAAATGGTATTTGATAAGGCTGCTGAAGCCGTCATTAGTACTCCCAAGTAGGTCGACCTCATTTTTCCCGATTTCCATACTGACCAAGACAAGAAGAAAGAGACAAAGATACCCCTTGCTTCTGAAGTGCCCATGGAAGCCGTAGAAACCGAAGAGCCAAAGCTGGTCATGGAGGTCACTATGAAACACATGGACATTAAGGAGTTTCCTTGTTTCGATGGGCAAGCAAAATATAGTGTGGAGGCGATGCCGTTGGAGGAGTGAAAGGCATGAAATGCTAGGTTGCCCGTGGTGACAGATAAAATTCTGGAACATAGTCTGAAAGACATCATTAAACTAGAGCCAATGAACCATTTTTTGTATATGGCAGACGAAAGGGACGTAAATCCGGTGATAGAATAGGCGGCAAGATCCATGAATTCTTCACAGTGGTGGGTCTCGATGTTAAGAGACAAGACAAATTTTCGTGTCTACAACATGGCGTGGTGTCAATATGCGGTAGAAGGCGGGAAATGGAGGACGTTGTGAGCGTTGTTCTATCATTCGTGGCTGAAGCCGATGGAGTCTTTATTGTTTTTGGGGTTGTTGTATTGCATGTGGTTTGCGACAGACTGGATTTGAATGTAACACATCAAGGCTATTTCAGTGCTCCAACCGTTTCGCCTGATGATGATAAGTATGTAATGCTTTTGTGCGTTGATAAGGCCGACTACAACAAATACGTTAGGACCTACGTTCGAGAGCTCAGAGAAAGGATATCCAACAAAGAGAATGATGAGAGAATAGAGATTATTTTTCTCTGCTCCCTTGATCGATATGATGCTTGGTCTGTAAATGAGTTTGCTACCATGTGTCTTGATTTGGGGGGCACAAACCCTGTCTTGAATTTTGCTGATAAGAATGTAGTAGGAGTACGTATGAGACCTGTGGCACTACTATCCAGTGACGAGTATGTTGCACTCGGTGCAATTCACAAGAAAAACGAAAGAATATTTTGGGTTTCTTGACCGGTTCCAACGATGATATTGCCCACATGTCTAACGAGTAGTCTATAGTTGAGAAAAAGATGGAGCATGTGAAAACGTTAATTAATCATGTAATGATTCGGTGTAGTTGGTGCCTGGAGGGAATCATTCTAGAGTTTTTGATTATGTTGTGTATGTGTTCAAGGGTTTTCCTACTACTATTAATCGCTATGTTGAATTAGAGAAAGCATCGTTCTCTTACTGGCTCTTGCAGTTCAGCGGATTCAAGGAAAGATTGGTGGTTGACAGTCTATTTCTTATAAAGATGGCCTTGGAATGCAGTGTTCCATTCCAGATGGAGTGTGCATTGGAAGCCTTATCCAAAGAGCATCTTACTCTACAGGATGGTGAATTGGGCTAAATTGGCGTCGCATGCCAAATGTTTGATAGAATGATGTCATTTTTTTATGTGTTTCTATCGCCCAAGGTTTCTAATGCAGATAAGTGCATGGTTTTGGACGTTGAGGCACTATATGATAATTGCTTCAAGGTTGTACTGTTAGAGTGGGAGGTAGCCCTGATGGCTCAAAGAATTCTCAAGTGTAGTATTCATGTTGTTTTCTTTCTCCAAAGTAAGGTAAATCTCGTGGTATCTGAGGAAGATGACAATTTTTTAGATTTTTTATAGCGGGGGAGCACACGAGCAGGATACTTTGATGAAGGAGTATATTTTGCACTTGCAGATAGTGGTGTTTCTGATTATAGATTTATGGGCAAGTTTTTGTTCGTAAAATTTGCAAGAGAAGATGCTATGTGGTTAAGTTTTCTTCAATCTAACGTGCTTTGGAGAATTTTAATTCGCACTGTTCGTGAATAAAGTTTAGTGAAGTTAAAATCCTCATTGGGTCTTGTTCTATAAGTTTCGAAATGGAAAGCAGGGGATGCCATAGTGCATAGCTGTGCTAGTTGAACTTCAGAGGGGATATTGTTGGGTATATGAAGCCCAACCGTCACATGACCATTTGACTTCTCCAGACACTTCGATTCATACCTGAATATGAATGTATAAATATATGTGTGTAGTCTATGTACAGTGTATTGGATATTTGGTTAATAAGATAATTCCCTTCTTGCGAGTGGATGTAGGCATTTGTTGAACCACTATAAATTCTTGTCTCGTGTCTTTGTTTGTGTTGTTTTTCTTTCTGTTGTTTTGTGTTGATCATTATATGTTTTTCTCTGCTCGATTAAATTAACAATAAGTAAGCGATGGAGGAGAAACAAAGGAAAAATGCACAAATTTTAGTGGTTAGAGACAAATGTTACCTTCATGGCATACAAAAATGGGTGGAAGAAAATTGCAAGGAAGGGGTTAAGGTAGTTGTTTGGTGGGGAAACAGACAGGGACATCCATCAAAGCATTAAGAAGAGAGGACTTTTGCTAAATGTTGTAGTTGCAAAGGATTTGGTAGACATGTATGCAAGATGCACAAGCATAGAAAAAGCACCCGAATTGTTTGACAGAATACTAGAAATAGATGCGATCCTATGGCATGCAATGGTCGCAGGACATGCACAAATTGGATTTGTAGAAAAGGCAATTTTGGTAGGCGTAAGAGCATAAGAAACTGCACAATGTTTGACAAAGACCTCCATGCTTACATCAAGAGGGCTTTCTTTTGAGGAGGAAGAGGCATCGAATGGAATCAAAGGAAAAAGAATGCTCGGGTAGTTTCCTAGCCACCCAAAACCCCACCCAAAAGGGGATTCAGATTTTGTTGGTAAGACGGATGTGAGGAGAGAGTAATGCAGGGGACAGGTAATTGAAGGGTTGGAGAAATATTTTGGCATGCTGAGATGAGGTGTGAGGATGGAGCAAAGTATCGCCATGGTGTAGCTGGGACTTTAAACATCGATCAAAAGACACAAACATATGGCTCAATGATCAATAATTTTAATGTTATCTTAGAGATAACTATACTCTTCCATGTTTTCAGATTTTCTTTTCCAAAATATAGATAGATAATTTTTAACGTCCTCGAGGCTAAACAAAGCTAATGGGACAACTTGGCAAATTAAACCAACTTTAGTAACTCATTTCTTTTCTTGTGCAAGTTGACGATGAGCACTCCCAACTTCTCAATCTACTCTTCGCTAAATAGGATATGCTAAGAGCAATCAGATAAAATAATAACAAATTTGTCCCTGCTATCCTTGTAAGCATCGCATTCTAAATTAAAATGTTGTTTAGTTTCCACATTCCTAGAATTGCAAAAGTGCAAACTCTCTCTTCCCAAGCCTCTTTTGGCCTCTTCCAATGCCCGGTCTCACAACGTAGTTGATGAGAGCTGGTTCTCTGCTAAGAAATAAGAATTTTAGCTCTCCATGAAATGTTGGCCTCGATGTACGCTTTTTGAAGTTGATCACATGTGGGATTGAACTCATTGATATAATAAATTTTCTTCCTTCCAAGCCCATTTTCCTAATTTCTCTTGTAGATTTCATCCATAAAAAAGACCTTTATGTCTTTGTTATTTGTGAGACACATATTAAAATGGATATTCCATTTACTCATCCACTTGATGTTTTGTTGCATCCACGTCTTTTTCCTTTTGCATAATATATCATTGAAGACCACTTTAGGCCATCTACCTTCTTCCATTTGTTTGGTTCTTTTTAGATAGCTTATGAGACACACCATAGCAAGTGCCTCAATAGGGGTGTTGTTCACCAAAAGTGATAACCCAAGAACACCTGCAATCCTTCTATGAAATGGCCAATTTCAGTCTACAAAACACATCAGGGCTTAGACAACATAACATAGGATCCTAATTGATCCTCCTGCACTTCAGGTTCTGCTAGACCTAGGGGGGGATACCCTTTGATGCTTTGAATACAACAATTAAAAACACACAACTGCATCAACTATAAGCAGATAGATCATTTCACAAGCTCAATAAGTTAGGAAACACTACAGATCTGATGAAGTCAATGTTCTGGCAACACATGATGCCTTTCTCAAAAATACCAAACGACCTCCGTAGACCCTCAAATTTGAAACATAGGTACCTTGAAGTACATATTAAAACTTAGAATTCTCAGTTTGATCACAAGACTGACATGATGCAAATGGTGCACTCATGAAAATGGCTACATTAACTGATATAGCACTGAAAGTACAGATAACTGAAAACGATGGCTAAAGGAACTCTTTTGAAAATCGATCAAACGGATTGACAAAGGCTTGAAATTTGAAACATAGCTCATCATTTATACCAAAATTAACCCAGAAGAAACATTATGGTATGACACTTACTGAGGCAACTTTTACACTTATGCGAAACAGGGCTCCGACTAGCTGTCGAAATAGGGACTTGCCAAAACATAGAAATTGCAAATGGATTTGACTTGGTAAACTGAGCAAATGGATTCGTTAAGACTTGAAATTTTGCAGGATGACTCACATTTATGCATAGAATTGAATCCATTTTTAAATTCTCCATGAAGATCAATAGGGAAAAAGATGCAGTCGCTCAAAGTAGGCTACTCAATAAAATCTGCATTTGTGCCTAAATGCACTTTCAACTCACGCCTCGAAATGGGTACCTCATAAACTTATCCAAACTGAATTCTAAAAGTTGCACATCACTGAATAGGCCAAATGAAAGGTGTAAGACATGAATCCCATGCCTTACCCTCTGAAAATCAATCGGCTCCATTTTGCCCTCTCGCAAACTAGGCCATTCAAACTGACTCATTTAGGTACTTTTCTGACATGCTGAGCAAAATTTTGAAATGGGCCTATAAACTTTGACTCAAATTTAATGACTCAAATTTAAAGTTGATGCTCCCCCTATGGAATACATCCACTTCTTCATCAATCCATGTAAAATTCTGCAAGTAATTCAGGGACTAATGCAACCAGCATCATGCTCAATTAACTTCATGAAGAGGGATAACCCCCAATTGAATTCTAAGATACTCAAAAGTGGTCTTAGGCAGAGGTTTGGTAAAGATATCTGCAAGCTGCTCCTTGGTAGAGACATGCTCCAAGATAACATCTTTACTTTGAACTTTTTCCCTCAAGCAGTGATATTTTAATTCAATGTGCTTAGTCCTTGCGTGCAAAACATGATTTTTAGAAATGTTTATTGCACTTTTATTATCACACAAAATATTTATTGGTTCTGATATTTCCATCTTCAAACCTTCCAAAATGTGCCTCATCCACATAGCTTGTGTGCAATTCATATAAGATCCTACATACTCAGCTTCAGCAATAGATTGTGAAGTGCAACTCTGCTTTTGATACTCCAAGAGACTAGCCTTCCTCCTAGAAATAATGCTCCACCAGTAGTAGTCTTCTGATCATCAATATTTTCTGCCCAATCAACATCTGTGTATACTTTCAAGTCAAATTTTACACCATATGGATACCATAACCCATAGTCAATAGTACCTTTTAGATATCTAAAAATTCTCTTGGTTGCCATCAGATGTGCCTCCTTTGGATTATTCTGAAATCTAGCAACAATACCAACTGTATGGGCAATATCCAATCGATTGTGAACAACATAGTGTAATTTGCCAATCATTGACCTGTATTCCTTTTCATCTACAAACTTAGATGCATCTTCCTTGGACAATTTACAACTTGTAACCATTGGGGTTCCAACTGGTTTACAGTCACTCATACCGAAAGTCTTCAAAACCTCTTTCACATACTTGGATTGAGTAATGAAAATACCATTCTTCATCTGCTGTATCTGTAAGCCTATGAATTTTTTTATTTCCCCTACTAATGACATCTCAAATTCATTCTTCATTTCATCTGCAAAGCAATTACTCATGTCATCATTACCTCCAAATATAATGTCATCTACAAATACTTCACTAACCAGTATTTCATCTCCTTCAAACTTGAGATAAATGTTGCTATCATCACTAGTTCTAGTAAAGCCTATCTTCATCAAATGAGTATGAAGCTGTTCATACCATGCTCTGGGTGTCTACTTTAATCCATACAAGGCTTTATGCAATTTGCATACCATGTCTTCCTTATCCGTCAATGCATAACCATCAGGCTGCTCTATATAAACCTTTTTTACCAGTATCCCATTCAAGAATGCAGACTTGACATCCATTTGGTATACCTTAAACTTCTTATGAGCTGCAAATGCAAGTAGTGTTCTGACACCTTCCAGTCTTGCTACTGGTGCAAAATTTTCTCCATAGTATTCTCCTTCTTCTTGCGCATATCCTTTGCATACTAATCTTGCCTTATTGCAAATTACAACACCATCTTCATTTAATTTGTTTCTGAACACGCATTTAGTACCTATAACATTCTTGTTTACCAGTCAAGGTACTAGGGTCCAAGTGTTGTTCTTCTCAATTTGATCTAACTCCTCCTCCATAGCACTCCTCCTCCATAGCTTTCACCCAATGATCATCACCAAATTCCTCCTTAGCACTTCTAGGTTCAAAGGTGGATATCATGCAAGAGTCCTCTCTTATTCTCCTTCGAGTTATTACTCCAACATCCATATCCTCAATCATCTGTTCAGAATTGTGATTCAATCTCACATACCTAGGAATATCATGATCATTCTCTTCAGGTTCAACTTCTTCATTATCATCTTCCTCTGAATTTATTTGTTCCAGTTGAACAGGTACATCAGGATTTTCTTTACCGGTTTCTGATTTAACAATTTCAGGTTCCAAAAGCAAAATGCAAGGATCTTCATCCTTCTTCTCAGAACTGGTTCCTTCGGAAATTTCAGGAAATTCATCTACACGAACATCAACACTTTCAACAATTTTCTGTGTCTAGTTGTTTAAGCATTTATAGGCCTTACTCTTGGTGGAATAGCCAAGAAATATGCCTTCATCACTCTTAGCTTCAAACTTGCTTATGTAATCACCTCTTTTAATAAAACATTTGCTTCCAAATATCTTAAAATAGCTAACATCAGGTGATCTCCCATACCAATACTCATATGGGGTCTTGTCCTTACCTATTTTTACCAGAACTCGGTTCATTGTGTACATGACTGTACTTACAACTTCTTTCCAAAATGTTTTTAATACACCTCCTTGTATCAACATAGTCCTAGACACTTCAACCACCGACCGGTTGTTTCTCTCTGCTATGCCATTCTGTTGTGGTGTCCTTGGTGCAGAAAGCTACGGCTTGATACCATTATCATCACAATATTTAGTGAACTCTACATAAGTGAATTCACTGGCTTGATCTGTTCTTAGACATTTTATCTTTTTGCCACTCTCTTTCTCAGCTAAGGATCTGAATGCCTTGAATTTACCAAAAGCTTCATTCTTATCCTTCAAGAATATGACCCACATCATCCTTGAACAATCATCAGTGGAGATCATGAAGTATCTATCACCTTGAATGCTTCTTGTTCTTATTGGTCCACATAGATCTGTATGAACCAATTCTAACAAGTGCTCTGCTGAGAAGGACTTGCTCTTAAAAGTTGAAGAAGTCATCTTTCCTAGTTGACATTCTTTACAAAGAGCATTAACCGGTTTGTCTAGCTGAGGCAAACCTCTTATTGTCTTAGACTTGCTTACTTTAAGAATATTTTTAAAATTTATATGATAAAATCTCCTATGCCAAAGCCAACTATCATCTATTTTTGCAATCAAACAGTTTCTAACTTTAGGATTGAGATGAAATAGATTACCTCTGGTCTATTTCCCAGCTGTAATCAATTCACCTTTGTTGTCAAAGATTTTGCACATTCCATTTCTGAACTCCAGTGGGTATCTTTTGTCATTAAGTTGTGCCACACTTAACAGATTGTGCTTTAGGCCTTCAACCCAATAGACATCGTCAAGACTTCTCTTCCCATTAAGAGAAATAAATCCCTTACCTTTAACCATATAGGGTGATTCATTGCCAAATCTGACAACACCGCCATCAAATTCTTTCAGGGAAAGAAATTTGCTCCGATCACCAGTCATGTGATGTGAACAACCACTATCAATGACCCAATCATCAGAGTTATCCATTCTGGATACTAGTGCCTTCTAATATGATATTTCTTCCTTAATAGCTACAAACACAATATTTTCACTAGCATCATCATCAGATTCTTCATCAGTAATACCATTGTCAATAGCTACAAGACAATCTCTCTTGCCTTTACCCTTATATTTCTTAAATTTGTCTTTCTTGTATTCATTTTTATCATTAGGGCAATTTGCTGCTATATGACCAATCTTGTCGCATGCAAAACATTTTAAAGGTAGCTTACCTCTATATTTACCAGTGCCTCTAGGCAATCATTTTGCCAACAATGCTTCAAGTTCCACTAAGCTATCTTCATCTTTAGCATCTCTGTTGGATCTAGATTCATAGTTATGGCTGGTATCTCTACTTCTTCTCATAGATGGGTTAGAGACAAAAGCTCTTAATGCAGATTTTGATTTCTATACACTACCATCATATCCATTTATTTCAAAAGCAGTAAACTTGCCAATAATAGAGTCAAGAGTTACCTTTGTCTTGTCAATGGATTTCAGCTCCTGAATAGCTGCAACTCAGATAGCATAGACCGGTAGCAGGGTTCTCAGTACCTTACTGATTACTGTGGCATCTTCCACTTTCCCTCTTGCACTCTTTATCTCACCAACCATCTATTTAATCCTTTGACCATACTGCTGGATATTCTCACCTTCAGACATTCTCATGTCGTCAAACTTTCCTCTTAAACTCTCCTCTTTGGCAATCTTAACATGTTCATCACCGCTGTAAATCTCTTCTAATTTCTTCCATAATTCATATGCAATTTAAAGACCACAAACATTTACATATTAAGAATTAGACAGGGAACTGATAATAACTTCTAATGCCTGGTGATTTTGTTGCTGTTCTTTCTTCTGATCATCAGTCAAGGGTCCAATAGGTGTAGTATACTTATTTTCTATATGATCCCAATACTAACTACCAAGACTCTTAATGTAAATCTCCATCCTGTCACTCCATATTCTATAGTTTTCTTTGTTGAACTTCAAACCTTCTTTCTTCATCATGATCTACAAGATCTTTTCCTCAAGCTGTTAGGATTTTAGATTAAGAGGACCTGATTCGCTTTGATAACAATTGATGGTATGATGAAAGAATAAGTATCCGGTAGAATAATGAGAAGGGGGGGGGGTGAATTAGTATATTGAAAAAATGATACAAAGTTCCCAAACTCAAACTCAGTCAAACAAAGTAAACATATCTCAGTCAATATCAATATTCATAAGAATGCTTGACATCAATCTGTTTAACTGTTATGACAACTTTAACAGTAAACAACTTCAATCTTGTGAATATCAAGAATACTTAAACATAACTCAACATATTCATCTCTCAATGTTTCTACATAACATGCCTTATCGGAAATTAACCACATCAACAAATAAGATCACATTCACAAAATCATTCACCACTTGACACAAATGTTTATACGTGGAAAACCCAAATAGGTAAAAACCACGGTGAGATGAGACTCACAAGGATAGCTATTTGAACTCTTTCGAAGTTCGCCCTGTTAGGAGTCAAGCTTGTTAAAGCTTTACAATAAGTCCTGTTAAGAACCAATTCCGGTTAGGAATCACCTGGTTAAGGGATTTACAAATATGCCTTGATGAAAAGAACAATACCCTGATAGGAGTAACCTCGTTGGATGATTTAAGAATCCAAGCTAATGGACCACCTTGTTAGAGGATTTAATGAGTAACCAAGCTTGTTAGAGCTTACTCGGTTAAGGGATTTTACTTCCGCTGTAATTGTTAGAAAACAACAGGTTTTCTTGATCTGTCTGAGTAGCACTACATTTGCTTGATAAGATCCTTCTATGCTTCAATCTGCCTTCACTCAAAGTGCAGATCCATTCACCGGTTAGGCAACTGCATACTCAACAGGTTTTCTACCAATCTTGCCAACAACCTTTACAACAACTTCATCAACCTTAAATAGAAATCAATTAGGTCGGTAACACAACAAAAACCTAATTCTCATCATCGAGATTACAAACAAGTGGGTAGAATCTTGACCGTTAGAAATCATGACAATCTCTTCACATTCTTCAAGAAAATTCCAATCGCTCCATGATCACCACTTCATAGGACTTCGTAACTCATCACATGCTGTGCATTAAATGCAATCCACTTTGCTCCTTTCCTAGACAAGAACAACGCACCAAAACAATTTGAACATATCCTCATTCAATGATCACATGTGTCTTCATCATTACTGCTCATCAGATAATAAACCATCAAACTTGATCGGTTAGGGTTTAACAACTGATAGGGTTTACCGGTTACAATTCATAGAAAGGTTTAACCCTTTACACCAGGTCACCGGTTTATCTCACAAATTTAACATACAGGTTTACAACATCTTCCACAAAGCTCTTCTTACCGGTTACTAGCCAATATCAAAAACAACAGTATTAGCAATAACATGAATACCATTACCGATTCAATTGACATCAATGACAACATATCATTAATGCAATCTCTATGCAAAATACCAACAAACTCAAAATATCAACATTTCCAACCCTCCATGCTTGGCGGATTTGACCTTGCCAAAGCAACACTTCACTTAGAAAGCCCCTTGTTAAATCAAGAGTGTGTTCACCTTCACCATAATCTTTTATGCCTTTGATAATTACATTAGATTCCCTGAACTACCTTTCTTTGATCTCTCTCTCTTGGGTATGATCTACGTGAGTATTTTCTTCCACACCTATACGAGTAGAGTGTTTACTACTCTTATCCCAAGTTTTGGTAACCTCTGCAAAACTTCTTTTTTCGTCTACAATTTCTGCCTTTCTTAACACACTAGCATGTAAATCTATTTCTCCTTATCACAAAATGCCTTAGCATCTGTTGAAGCTTTATTTTCTTCCATTGAAACTTTTGTATTTTTCCATTCAACTTGCATATTCTGCCATGCATCCTTCATGTTCTGCCATTCAAGCTGCCCAGCTGAGAGTGATTTTTGTAGCAGTAAAATTGATTCTTTTAGAGCATTGTTAATGTCTGCCAAAGATTTATTGGCTGCAGCCAGAACATGCATTTTGAGGTCTCTTTCTTGCTCTTTAGCCTCCAGAAGTTCTAACCTCTCCTTGTCTATCAATAATTCTTGCACATATAACTCAGAATTCCAAGTGAGAGGTGTAGAAATAGGGCTATAAAAGATGGAGTCAACAAATTTACTACTGTCACACGAAAGGTTGCTACCATCTAAGTAGGAAGGAGGGGGAAACTTGAGGCCACCCTTTTGCCTTACCCCCTATTTATTGACCCTCTGGCAATGTTATTTCCTTTCATGTTCCCATTTCAGCTGGGCAAGTCTGCATTTTAGAATGCCTTTGAACTGTCTAGCATTGACCCAGAGCCATTTACTAGTATTGCCTAGTGAGACAATTTTTACTTGGCCCAACAAATTGGTTTCAAAATGCATAGGGATTTCATGACCTTTTATGACAAGTAATTGCGTGATTGTGTTTAACATACCAGAAATGGTGTTTTGTACTAAACCATCTCTTTGAAACATTTCTCCTGCTTTCAAGTTGTCATTTGTTGCAGTACTTGATTCTAAGATCTTATTTACTCCACCTACTGCTATACCTGACTGTTGCTTTGTCACAGCTGTTTGGACTATCAAAATGTTATTGTCATCATGAAACCTGGTTATCTAAGATTCACCAAGCACTGGTGGATCTATTTGCACCATTTCACTCATTGATGGTTCTAACTGAGGTAAGTTGTGGTTACCTAAACCCCAGTTTGCAAAATTGAGAAGGTTTTACAAACCCCAGTTGCAAGTTTAAGAAAGTTTTCCAAACCCTACTACTGTTTGATCTGGATCAACCTTGCTTTGTTTTATTGATAGCCCACGGTTACCCTAATCCCAACTTGCAAGTGCAAGAAGGTTTGCAAACCCCAGTGGTAAGCTAGAGAAAGATTTTCGAACCCAACATTGTCAATTGAAATAGATTCTAGAAATGAGAAAATCGTTTAAAGAGAAAGGTCTAAGAAGGTTTTGCAGACCCCAAATTGAAAGTAATGCAAAGTAATGCGGGATACAAAGTGCTGTTTGAAGAGACAAAAGGGATGAAAAATATTAAAATAAATGACTCCAGGAAGGTAAGAAAAAGGCAAACCTGTTCCCACCAGCAATTGCTCTGGGCCCACAGTCAAGGAAAAAAAGACAAACACAACTTCCACCACCACCATCTCAAATGTAACTTCCACAGTCTCGAACCGAGCTTCCACAGTCTTGAACGCAACTTCCATAGTCTCGAACATAGATAATCCAATGAAAAACCTACTTCCAGTTTCCATAGTCTCATGATATATATACTTTTGAATTAGATACGCAAAGGTAAACAATTTAAGTAAATGATTTCTCATTATTACTATTACTAGTATACTTATATTCTAGAAAAAATATGCGTAAAATAATGTCCAGAGATATCACATAATTGTCTTGCATGTTTATTAGTTGTCAAGGACATGAATTTGAGTAATGCTGCACTCTTTCACTCTCATTAAAGATGTAACAGTTTCATATACTTAGAGACAAGTGGCAATGATTCTATTTTGTTCAGAGTAATAAAATAATACTTTTAGAGAAACTGAAACATGCATGCATTTACCTGTCATCTACACATCAAATTTATTCAAAATTAATTTTTTGTTTACGGATATTTGTATGTCATTGTAGATGCCTCTCGACATAATAAGTAAGTAAATGATATTTTGGGGTGTTTTGGGAACTAGATGCATAGTTGATTATTTAAATGAGACGTAGTTCATTGTTTCAATGATCTTTTATAATGGATCCCATTATTTTTCCTTATGGGCTAGATTAAGCTAAACCTTAGATTAATTTTAAAGAGTGGATTTAGCATTTAAGCCCATTCAATTTTGTGTGTAAAATGTTGAACCTTAGAATATTATAATCATCAAATGGCTAAAGTATGGTATAAATAAAAATGAGAGGAAGTATGGTTTATTTAATTTATTAAAAATAAATTGGACTCATGTTTTATTTTATCATCAATAAGAGTTCATATACTCGTTGTTGTATATCGTTAATAATGTTAATAAACAAATTCTATTTCCATGGTTATTATGGATTGAACCACTTGAAAGCATTAACATTTAGTATACAATGTGTACATAAGATATGTGATAATTAAAACCAAGGACTTAGTAATGGGCTTGATTTGATAGCACAACCCCTCAATTGCATCTTGGTTACATTGGTAATCAAGACTAATATTCTTATCTATAAAAAATTAAAATGGTTTAAATGTTGCATCAAGGTTATTATTTTTGTTGCAATGTTCATATTGGCAAATGTCCTTCAATTGTGTTTTATAGTGATGTCAAGATTAAATTCATGACTGAGTTGTGGAATTATGCATAGACCTACAATTGTGTAAGGGAAATCTAATAGATTAGAGTAAGGGGTTGTTAACGACAATGAAAAGTGTTGATTGCAAACATATTGTTTTTATATAGAAATCATTGATGGTTGACAAATAGGGATAGATTTAGTAGGAATATATAAGAAAAATATTAGCTAGCATATAAACTAAAACCATAATGTAAATTCATATTTTAAAATTGTTATAAGTTGACACTTTTAGGTAAGCCACTTCTGGTTTTGGACTATAGGCTTCATAAATATAAGAATCTAATATTCAAACTATCATGTGAAGTAAGGGAAGGTACTATAGATGTATCAAATATTATTGCATGATTATATTAAAGGAAGCTATCATTTATTTCAATGTGATGGAGTTGAGAAACATGTGCAATCATGTAGTGTAGCATTTATTAATATATTATAATTTTTAACAGTGAATATTGTTTATGCGTAAAATTTATCATTGTATAACTTATAATAAAAGGGAAATCATGAATCCCTATCTAATTAAAGAATCCTAAACAAACCAATGAAATAATACAAACAAAGCAATAGGGTTTATAATATTCAATCAAAATTCTCTATTCCATGATCGCATGTAGCTTCCATTGTTCTTTTGTTTCTTGTGGTACGATGGCTCTCAGATTGTGCTGCTAACCTGCAAGTGACACAAGATTTTGAAGTTTGTGATTGTCGAAAATGGAGAATTGATCCTGAATTTATAGATTTTTGGAGAGGATTGATTGAGAGGTGGAACTCAAGTGAGCTCACATGCTGATTGATAGTTAAACTGCTGATTTGGAGGTGGAACAAAATGATTAAGAGGTGGAACTCAATTGATTGAATAGATAAATGAGTTAACTGATTGAGAAAAAAGCTGATTGAAAGATGAAAAAAAATGATTGGAGGAAAAATAAAGAATGATGCAATTAATCAATTAATTGAATTGATCAATTAAAATAGATGGAATTGTTAAGTAGTTGATGACTGATTGAAAGCTTTTTGGAAAAAAACAAAGTGGAAGATAAAAATAAAGATTGGAAAGGTAATTGATTTAATTAATTAATTAATTGAATTGATTAATTTAACATGTTCTTGAACTTGATTTAGATTTCAATTTAATCTTTGCATGATAATTGATTTAAATATTGAATTTTAAATTCAACTTGATCTTTGAATTCATGCAAACTTGACTTAGAAATTCAATTTGATTTTTGAGTGTTACATGAATTTTGACTTAGAATCATGAAATTGAAATGCGCATGTAACTTAAATTAGATGAAATTGGAAGAATATGAATTTGAATTTGAATTTGAAGAAATAATGAAATTAGATGAAATTAGAATTTGGGGATTTAGATTTGAAATTTGAATTAGAGGAATTAATTAGTTAATTAAATAATTAAAAGAAACTACTTAATTATTTAGAAATAGACTTTAATTAAATAATAAAGATTATTTAAATTAAAGGAATTAAAGTCACAATTAATTAAGTAATTAAAATTTAATTAATATTTAGAAAAAGGGTTAAATGATTAATTGATGAGGAATAGAAATTGAAATACGATAATTAGTAAGATAATGAAGAAATATGAATTTAGAGGAATAAGATTAATTAATTAAATAATTAAAAAAATATTTAATCAACTAGATGAATAATTAGTACACCATTAACGCGACATGTTTAGGTGTCTACATTTGCCCCTCTTTGAGACAATGTCGAAACGACGTTTCAAAGAAATGAAATTTTTTTGCCCCAGTATGCCTCGATGATGCTTAGGGTGTAAATATGCCCCCTTAGAAAAAGTGGTTGAAAAATTCTGAAATTGAGACCCTTTTTTTGATACCATGCTAGTGAGCAATCATGTGAAGTTTCGTGTGATTTTAGATCTGTTTGACTGGCCTACAAGTGTTTTGAAGTTTAGGGGGACCACGACTGTCAAAGTGAGAAAAACCCTAAATTTGAGCTTATAAATAGTGATTTGAACCTTTCATTTGCTCATTTGCATTCTGTTAAGTTCTTGGAGTTCATTGTGATTTTTGAGATTTCCTATGAGCGTTTGATCATCATGGCTAACATTAGAGCACGACAACATTTGTCCAAGAGAGTGCGTTCATATCAGAGACCACCTGGGATGGGAGGCATGGTAGGGTAAGTGCACCAAGATGGTGAACAAAAAGGGAGGTATAAGTGGCCACTTTTTTTTCTTCTAAAAATGGGTAAACCTGAACTTCAAATAGATATTTGAAGGTCATGCACTCAAAACTAGGATTTGAGAAAATAATAAGAATTGTAGTACTCTAAATATAGTTTCTAAACTACTAAATTTTTAAAAAATTGGATAAGATTAAGAGGGTCAAACCTTTCACGCACAAATTTTTTTTTTTGATTTTTTCAAAAAAGTATAACATAGCTGTTTTCATGCGTTGCACAAAATATATAGTTAGATTTAGTATTTTTCAAAACCCTTTGGTAGGATGATAGGTAAGAGTGAGATCTAGAAGTTGTGTATTTTTTTTGTAATTTTCCGTTGAGTATTTTTTCTTTTATGAGTTTTTGAAGTGACCACATCCTGAAAATTTGGTACCTGTTCATGCGCTGGGCATAACTTGCATCAAAATAATAAAAATGCAAACTTTTTTTAAAAAAGTGTATAGAATCTAGTGTAGAAGAATAATATGTAATTTATTTTGAATTTGGTGAAGTATATCAAAAGTTATTAAAAAATGGTAGACATATGTCTTTGACGACTGTCAAGGCACTGATAAAGAAAATTAAAGTTTACTATGCTAATGTTGTCCAAAAATAGAAAAATTTATATGGTCAGAAAACTGAGAAGATGTGTATGATTAAGGTGGTAATTTTAGAGATACCCACTTGATCATTTGTAAACCTGATGACGAAGAAGTCTAGAAATCATGTTGGACGATGAAAAAATGTGTAAAGGGACAAAAATGGGGGGAAAATGGGCTTGCAAGCCTTAGGGTCGTTTTCCAACCCTCTTACCAAGCCAAAACTCGCATGGGTTTTGAAAAATAAAAAGTACTATTCGCAGTTCTAAATAACCTATACGGGTTATGTAGAACTAAAATCATTATTTTGTGTTTCACAAAATCCATACGGGTTATGTAGAACTAAAACCATTATTTTGTTTCACAAAACCCATACATGTTATGAAGACATAATAATGTATGCTTGTAAACTTAGCATTTAATACACATATATATAGACGTACATATATAATATGTGTTTATGTATGTATATATGCATATCTATAGTTATATATACATATATATATATATACATACATATGTATATACATACATATATATATATATATATATGTATATACATACATACATATATATATACATATATATGTATATATATATATGTATGTATGTATGTATATATATATGTACATATATATATATACACACACACACATATATACACATATATGTATATGTATATATATATATATATATATATATGTTTGTATACATGCATGTATCTCTTCTTTTCCTCTCTCTCGTCTTCCTTCCCCCATCACCGTCTTTATCTATTTTGAGCCCTAATTATCCTCCTTGAGTTCTATCTCATCTCTCTCCCCCTTACACTTCTCTCTCTGTTGATTCTCTCACCCTTTTCTCCTTCTTGTTCTCTCTCTACCTCATCTCTCTCTCTCTCTCTCTCTCTCTCTCTCTCTCTCTCTCTCTCCCCATCTCTTCCCTCCCTCTCCCTCTCCCTCTCTCCCAATTTCTCCTCTATCTCCCCCCCCCCCCCTCTCTCTATTTTCAAATATCCCCCTCTCTCCCTCTCCTTTTTCCAATCTCCCTCCCCCCTCTCCTTTTCCCAATCTCCCTCCTCCCCCTCTCCTTAACCCCTTCTCTCTTTGTCTCTAACTCTCTCTCCATCCCCTTCTCCTTAACCCCTTCTCTCTTTGTCTTTAACTCTCTCTCCATCCCCCTCTCCTTATCCTATTCTATTCCTCTTCCTATCTCCTATTCTCTCTCTTACCCCCCCTCTCTCTCTCTCTCTCTCTCTCTCTCTCTCTCTCTCTCTCTCTCTCTCCTTTTCCCAATCTCCCTCTCTCTCTCCCTCTCCATACATCCCCCTCTCCTTATCCTACTCTCTCTCTCTCTCTCTCTCTCTCCTTTTCCCAATCTCCCTCTCTCTCTCTCCCTCCCCCTCTCCTTTTCCCAATCTCCCCCTCTCTCCCTCTCCATCCATCCCCCTCTCCTCATCCTACTCTCTCTCTCTCTCTCCATCCCCCTCTCCTTATCCTATTCTATTCCTCTCTTCCTATCTCCTATTCTCTCTCTCTCTCGCTCTCGCATTTTTCCAATCTCCCTCTCTCTCCCTCCCCCCTCTCCTTAACCCCTTCTCTATTTGTCTCTAACTCTCTCTCCATCCCCTTCTCCTTAACCCCTTCTCTCTTTGTCTCTAAATCTCTCTCCATCCCCCTCTCCTTATCCTATTCTATTCATCTTCCTATCTCCTATTCTCTCTCTCTCTCTCTCTCTCTCTCTCTCTCTCTCTCTCTCTCTCTCTCTCCCCATCTCCTTTTCCTAATCTCCCCATCTCTCCCTCTCTCTCTCTCTCTCTCTCTCTCTCTCTCTCTCTCTCTCTCTCTCTCTCTCTCTCTCTCTCTCTCTCTCTTTTCCCAATCTCCCTCTCTCTCTCTCTCTCTCTCTCTCTCTCTCTCCTTTTCCCAATCTCCCCCTCTCTCTCTCTCCCTCCCCCTCTCCTTTTCCCAATCTCCCTCTCTCCCTCTCCATCCATCCCCCTCTCCTCATCCTACTCTCTCTCTCTCTCTCTCTCTCTCTCCATCTCCCTCTCCTTATCCTATTCTATTCCTCTCTTCCTATCTCCTATTCTCTCTCTCTCGCTCTCGCATTTTTCCAATCTCCCTCTCTCTCCCTCTCCCCCCTCTCCATTTCCCAATTTCTCTCCCCTTCTCTCTTTGTCTCTAACTCCCTCTCCATTTCCCAATTTCTCTCCCCTTCTCTCTTTGTCTCTAACTCTCTCTCCATTTCCCTCTCCTTATCCTATTCTATTACTCTCTTTCTCTCTCTCTCTCTCTCTCTCTCTCTCTCCATCCCCCTCCCCTTATCCTATTCTATTCCTCTCTCTCTCTCTCTCTCTCTCTCTCTCTCTCTCTCTCTCTCTCTCTCTCTCTCTCTCTCTCTCTCTCTCTCATTTTTCCAATTTACCTCTCTCTCACTCTCCCCCTCTCCATTTCCCAATCTCCCTCCCTCCCTCTCTCTCCCTCTCTCTCTCCATCCCCCCCCCTCTCTCTCTCTCTCTCTCTCTCTCCCTCTCTCCCTCTCACCTTCTCTCTCCATCCCCCTCTCCTTATCCTATTCTATTCTTCTCTTCCTATCTTCTATTCTCTCTCTCTCCCTCTCCCCCTCTCCATTTCCTAATTTCTCTCCCCTTTTCTCTCTGTCTCTAACTCTCTCTCCATTTCCCTCTCCTTATCCTACTCTATTCCTCTCTCTCTCTCTCTCTCCTTATCCTATTCTATTCCTCTCTTCCTATCTCCTATTCTCTCTCTCTCTCTCTCTCTCTCTCTCTCTCTCTCTCTCTCTCTCTCACTCATTTTTCCAATCTCCCTCTCTCTCCCTCTCCCCCTCTCCATTTCCCAATTTCCCTCCCCTTATCTCTCTATCTCTAACTCTCTCTCCATCCCCCCCTCTCTCTCTCTCTCTCTCTCTCATTTTTCCAATCTCCCTCTCTCCCTCTCCCCCTCTCAATTTTCCTATTATCTCTCTCTCTCTCTCTCCCTCTCCTTATCCTATTCTCTGTCTCTCTACCTCTACCTCTCTCCCTTCTCTTATTCCTATTCTCATCCTCTCTCCCTTCTCTTTCTTTCCCTCTCTATCTCTCTCCCCACTTCCTATTTGGTTCCTAGTTCTACATAACCCGTACGGGTTATGAGAAATTGTGAACGTTCACATTAAAGGTTTCCATAACCCGTATGGGTTGTGGGAAAATCTTAATATATTTTAGTCCCAACGAACTAAAAACCAACATTGCAAGTTGTTTAAAGGCCCCACTGCTTTTGCACATGATTTTTTGGGACAATAACAATAAGGTTTTCATATTTTTTTGTCACTTTTGCTTTGAAATGATTGATTTGTCTCGTATATTGGATTGTTTTTGAAGTTATTTTATCATTTTTACTTTAGATTATAACAAAATTATGATCATTTGTTGTTTTTGCTTTGATCATGATGGATTTGTCTTGTATTTTTTTTTTTTTTGAAGTTATTTTATTATTGTTACTTTAGATTATAACAAAATGATGATCATTTGTTGTTTTTTTGCTATTTGATTATGGATTGTCATAAAAAATGTTATGTGTAGGACAATGGGAAAGAACAAGAAAGGAACAAATGAACAAAGAGAAGTGGCAAAGGAAAGACAAAGGGAGTGTATGAGGAGATTACGTGAAGGTATGTCATCTAATGCACCTAATGAAAGTGATGAACATTCAACAATTGAAATTGATATGATGAATGCACCAAATCAAAATGATCAACATACACCAATTCAAATTCATATGATGAATGCACCTAATGAATGCAATGAACATACACCATTTGAAAATGATTCGATGAATTCACATGTTAATGAAATTGAAGAAGATATACCATTTGAATTTGGTGTGATCAATGCACATAATGCACCTAATGAAAATGAAGAGCATGCACCAATCTTAACACCTCTTAGAATAATTCTTAGAAAACCAAAGTTTCTAATAGATATTGATGAAAATATTGTGAAGCCAATGCATGATAAAATTTCTGAAAGAACTTATAGAAGAACGATTAGAATAATTTGGAATAACTATTTTGAAAACTTAAATCAAAATGGAAGATTCCAATTAGTTGTTGAAATGATTAAAAATATGAAATCTAGAAAGATAATGGAAATTTTGGGGTTAAGAACATCCGAAAATAATAGTGAAAGAACCATTGTGAAAAATATTTTTATGCATACCAAGCCATTGGTTCAAAATCACTCACTAAAGATGCTAATGTTACTCGTTGTGTCCTCACATCAACCATAATGGGAAAAGAAAGGAAAAAATATCGTTTAATAAGCAAAACAAGCGAGTCATTAAGGATAAGTAGAACCACATTACACTATGCCTTAGAGAGGCGAGAGAAAATCGTGGATCCTAACAATAATTCTCTTTGGGCATTCTCGGGTAGACTCCCATGCAAGGACAAGGTTGTTGTTGATGCACTGAGAACATTAATTGAGAAATATTGGCATGACAACACAAGGGTTTCATCCAACCAAAGAGATGTTGTTAGAAGGCGAATTGGAATTAGTAATCGTGAGCCACATCCAAAACACTATTTAGATACAACTCAAACACAATTTTATGAAAGGTTTCTTCAAAGCTTTCCTCAGATTAAAATTAGTCAAAGATTTTTTGAGATGACAAAACCATTTTATGTTAAGATTAATCATGCACGTACTACATGTTGAATTTTCCATGCATTATGATATTTATCACTATATATGTTGTACTTTGCACACTGATGATGTTTTGTAGGAATGTGGTCTACAAGAACCTCCTAAGTCACCAAGAGAATTTATTTCAAGTGTACTATGTAGACAAGATGATGGGTGCATTTACTATAAGATTATGTGTTTGAGAGGTTTTTGTCCTACATGTAGTGGTTTGCAACAGTTGCATAGATGCCTACATCTGGATAGCACACATGAAATTGGTAAGGAACTAGTTTCTATTGGAAAATAAAAGTCAGTCACATATGGTGTTAAAGATGGAAAATATTTAAAGAGGTGTGAGTTAGTGAAAAGGGATATATGCGTAGCTGATTTTATGAAGATGTTTCAAGAGAAACTAGTGTATGAGTACATAGGTCACACACATAGAGCTAGGTGGTTAGATGAGAAATTCAAGTTGTGTAAAGACACTTTCCCCCTCGGCACTATTGTGTATGTCGTTGATTTTGCTGAGAATTATACACTAAAGCCGCAAAATGAATTACAATCTATGTATTACCACTCTACACAAGTTACAATTTCTGTACACATAGCATTCATGCATGCACATGATAGGACTGAGGAGGACATAAAGGTTATAATAGAATATCACTTCTATATCAGTGACGATCGTACTCATTCCTCAGAGTTTGTGCAAGGATAATTTACAGTCTTCTATGATAGTTTAAGGGAAAGAGATATAAGATACAACCAACACTTAATATGGTCGGACAATTGCACCACACAATTCAAGAATGCAAGAATGTTCTACTGGTTGACTAGGATGCATGTGACAAGTGGTGTGCAATATTTTTGGAATTTCATTGAGGCAGGGCATGGAAAGGGAGAGCATGATGGTGCAGGAGAATGTGTGAAAAGAGCTCTTACCAGAGAGGAATTTAAGTACGAAGGTGGTGCAATGTTCATAGATGCGGAAACAATTGTGCAATGGTGTAACTCTATGATGGGACCAGGTAATGAAGGTAAGTCTATGGTTTCTAGATATTTTTGGTTAATACTTGAATCTAACATTGAAAACTATCTAAATTATTGTACACTTACCGGATCAAGTGACATGCATTCATTTAGAAGTTCAAATGCAACATCACTAGTTATTTATACTAGACAGATTGCATGCTTTTACTCTTCGTGTGTGGGATGAATGTGAATCAAAAGTGTGGGTTGACCAATGGTCTTGTAGACCTTTGAAAAACCTAGATACATATCAACTTCCTAGAGCACTACAAATGAACCGGATTGAAGCATCAGTGGATTTTGACCATGTATCAGACATAGTTGAACCAGGTAAAGGGTTGCAATTTGCTAAAATTTTAAGCTCAATTTATTAGTATTAACTTATGCTGATTTTGGTATTAACTTATATCCTTATTTTAAATGTAGGTCATTTATATGTAGTTATTGCGTTTGTGAACAATGAAGAAGGAACATATTACTTTTTGTGTCGTTGTATTGAGGCCAAAAATAAATTGACTTCTATAGTGGTTGATGGAGAGGGTATTGAGTACCCAATAGGATCCATTGTTGTGTTGAGTTGTATTGAGACCTCTTAAACTCATTTATTTAGTAGTTGTATTGATTTTAGCATTAACTTATCATTCTATAAAATGCAAGTACCCTATCAAAAATTCTAATGCTTGGTTGTTTGAGGACTTTGAGACACATAGACATATTCTTTATTACTCAAACCTTCTTGGTGCAACAAATATTCATTTGATTAAATATTGTGGTAGACCTCTTAACAAGGATTTGTCGAAAGTTCATGAATCTAACCACGAGGCAATACTTGAGACACTACGGGTTAGAGCTGATCCAAAAGGTTCACTTGATTGATTTTTGGCCATCTAGAAGAACAATTCTACAATATGGTAGAATAATTTTGACAATTTTGTAGATATCTTTTGCGAAACATTGTAACTTTGCTTTTTTGGATGTGCTCTACATGCATATGAGCTATAATATGCATATGAGTTATAATGTGCATATGTAGATGCCAAATTTGTTGAAATGTGGCGACTGATCAACAAAGTATTGTACACTCAGCACGTATCCTCGTTGGGGTCCGGGGGCGATAGCCCCCGAGAAATTTTTTTTTTGCCGTTTTTCGTTGATGAAAACCGACATTGTAATAAAACTCTAAAAAGGTCGACTTTGTTTGTTGCCCTAAAAACGCATGTTATAAGCGGCTGGCTTAAGGCATTGTAAGGTTGATGTACTATTTTTACTGGATAATAAGAAAGATTGGACGACTGTGTATGGTGGACGTAACCCATTCTGGGTGAACCACATTAAATCTCTGTGTTATCTGTGTCCTGTTTTATTTCTTTATCTTTTGTATTTAAATCTACATATAATTGTTAGTTCATATTTGCTTCGAATCTGCTTGAAACCCTAACAAAATTTTGTATATAAAAACATCAATGAGTGGTAATGTGCATATCTAGATGCTAAATTTTGTATAAAAAAATAACAATGAGTTGTAATGTGCATATCTAGATGCTAATTTTTGTATTAAAAAATGAGTTATAATTTGCATATTTAGATGCAAAATTTTGTAAATATAAATAGTAATGAGCTTGATCATTTATATTAGATGCCAAATTTTATATATAAAAGTGCCCATGGGGCTGATTTGCAAATTTTGAGAGCCCAAATTTGTACCATTTGATTATAAATACATTTGTAATAAACTTGTACCATTTGATTATAAATTTGTACTATTTGATTATAAATAACTGTGTCTGATTCTGACATATGTAAAATAACTTGCAAATGGGTATCTGAATATGCAATTGTTTTCCAAGTGTTTTGGGAAAGTTTTGAGTTATTGAAGAATTACCTGATTTGTAGGGCTAGTAGGAATAAGCCTCCTTAGTGCAATTTTGTGTATTGGGAAGTGAACCAATCAACTTGGGCATGCGAAACCTTGTGTCAAGGTGTCATAGGTGTGTTAAACCCCTGAGTTGTGTTTGGTTAAGCCATTGAAGTTGAAAACCCCATTTGAGTGGTTGGGTGATGCCTTGAGAGTGCATTCAAATAAGGTGTGAAAGGGTGAGAAACCTAGTATTGGATGATTGGAATTTGATTGGTGATAAAACTGGCCACTTGAACGCGCTCATGCTGATGGCTCATTCCCACGATGAGAAGAACGAAAGATGCACTATTTTGCCACCTCATTGACAGTTTTTGATGCGACAGAAAAACTATCACCACAAGAAAATGAAATCAAGTTTTCCGAGACTGAGAGAGGATTTTTTAGGCAGAAAAAAAATGACCCAATAGGTTCAAATAGGTCATCCATAAGTGCCACGGTCTCCGAGTTACGTGACGTCAAAGTTTGACCATTTTTTTCACTTTGAGCATTCAAGGGAAAATGTTGCTACGAGGTGGCTCAGAATGATCAGACATATTGGGGAGTGAGACAAGGGCACAAATAGAATAAAACCGACCACCTGGGAACTCTCGCACTGATGGTTCATTCCCACGATGAGCAAAACGAAAGATGCACTATTTTGCCACCTCTCATTAATGTTTTTTGATGCGACAAAATAATCTCACCACAAGAAAACGGAATTGAGTTGTCCAAAACTGAGAGAGGATTTTTTAGGTAGAGATAACATGTCCCCATAGGCTTAAATGAATCATCCATAAGTGCCACAGTCTCTGAGTTACGTGATGTCAAAGTTTGACCATTTTTCCACTTTGAGCACTCAAGGGAAAACGTCGCTACGAGGTGGCTTGGAATGATCGGATATCTTGGGGAGTGAGACAAGGGAACACCTAGTGTAAACCTGGCCACCTAGACACACTCACACTGACGGTTCATTCCCATGATGAGAAGAACAAAAGATGCACTATTTTGCCACCTCTCACTGACGGTTTTTTATGGTTTTTGATGCGACAGAAAAAATCTCACCACAAGAAAATGGAATCAAGTTGTCCGAAACTGAGAGAGGATTTCTTAGGTAGCAGCAACATGAACCTATAGGTTCAAATGAATAATGCATAAGTTCCATGGTCTCTGAGTTACGCAATGTCAAAGTTTGACCCTTTTTTCCACTTTGAGCGCTCAAGGGAAAACATTGCTACGAGGTGGCTTAGAGTGATCAGACGTCTTGGGGAGCAAGACAATATCACACCTAGCATAAAACCAACCACCCGAACATGCTCGGGCTAATGGTTCATTCCCACGATGAGCAAAATGAAAGATGCACTATTTTGCCACCTCTCATTGATGATTTTTGATGCGACATAAATAATATCACCACACAAAAATGGAATCGAGTTGTCCGAAACTAAGAGAGGTTTTTTTAGGCAGTAACAAAACAACCCCATAGGTTCAAATGGATCATCCATAAGTGCCACGGTCTCTGAGTTACGTGACATCAAAGTTTGATTGTTTTTTCCACTTTGAGCGCTCAAGGGAAAACACTCCTATGAGGTGGCTCAGAATGATCTGACGTCTAAGGGAGTGAGACAAGGGCACACCTAGCATAAAAATGACCACTCAAATATGCTCGCACTGACGGTTTGTTCCCATGATGAGCAGAATGAAAGATGCACTATTTTGCCACCTCTCACTAATGGTTTTAATGCGACAGAAAAAATCTCACCACAAGAAAACGGAATCGAGTTGTCTGAAACCAAGAGAGAATTTTTTAGGTAGAAAAAACATGACCCCATAGGTTCAAATGAATCATCCATAAGTTCCACGGTCTCCGAGTTACGTGACGTCAAAGTTTGACTATTTTTTCCAGTTTGAGCACTCAAGGGAAAACGTCGCTACAAGGTGGCTTAGAATGATCAGATGTCTTGGGGAGAAAGACAAGGGAACACGTAGCATAAAATTGACCACCCAGACATGCTCATGCTGACAGTTCATTCCCAAGATGAGTAGAACCAAAGATGCTCTATTTTGCCACCTCTTTGATGGTTTTTGATGCGATAGAAAAAATCTCACCACAAGAAAATGGAATCGAGTTGTCTGAAATAAAGAGAGGCTTTTTTAAAAAGAGACAACACAACTCCATAGGTTCAAATGGATCATCCATAAGTGCCATGGTCTCTGAGTTACGCGACATCAAAGTTTGACCATTTTTCCACTTTGAGCACTCAAGGGAAAATGTTGTTACGAGGTGGCTTGGAATGATCAGACGTCTTGGAGAGCGAGACAAGGGAACACCTAGCATGAACCTGACAACCCGGACATTCTCATGTTGATGTTTCATTCCCATGATGACCAAAATGAAAGATGCACTATTTTGCCACCTCTCACTGTCAGTTTTTGACTATTTTTTAGGAAAGAAGAGATAATTGGTTTGATTTGATGTTAAAATGATTTCTTCAACTCTTCTTTTATAGGCGATTTGGATGAATAGGTGTGTCTCTTACCCTAAGGCCGACTTATTATGGAATAAAATTTAAATGAAAACCTTACCTAAGCTGACTCATCCTTAGATAAATTTTAAATCTGCTTTGTGCGCTCAAATCTTGTCTTAATTGATTCTTGAAATGATGAACTTCGCTCCATAAGCATGAGTTTATGAAATAGTAACTTCACTCCAATCTCTTCATGCACGAAGGACTCAAAGAAAATTCACTCAATCAAAATACATAATATTAGCATTACCGGTGTCAGTACTTGGGTATACACAATATGAGCAATAGATAGTTTAAAAGTATACGCCATATGAGTTACATGTAATGAACAAATTGGATCACATTTCAAGACATATACACAATGAACAAGTTTGATCACATTTCAATAGCAAATAACTAAGTTTCAAGAATATCAATTTTCATATATATCAATGAACAAATTGTATCAAATATCAAGTTTCATATATATCAAAATGAACAATAATCGTGTACATATAAAAAAATGGCATAAATGCCAAATCAATAATAGTTACAAAAATGTGGCATGTGCCATGTCTATCAAAGTCGATATATACATATACAAATGTCGAATATATAAAAAAATTGGTCCTTCAATGACCACAACTATAACTATATGTCTCTATCGGTATCTATGATTGTGGCGGATCATCAAAATCGAGTCTCTTTGAAGCAGTACATGGCTTTGCAAGTGGCTGTACAAGGACAATTCAAATGTCGAATCAGATATATTTTCTCAATATAACATCAAAATAACTAAATACTGAACTCTAAATTGTTTGAATTTGGAATGTTGATTACCTCATCTTTGTCTTCTACAATTGGGTGAGGCTGAGGATCTATAGGATGTCCTGAAGGGGGTTGTAACTGGTAAAACAAAATTAATACATGTTAATAACATATATGTCAAATAAAACATAATAACTAAAAATGAATAGACTAAAAAACTAAAGCATATCGGAGCCTCAGATGGATGTGCTGTGGTCATAGGAGGCAAAGTCACAGATGAATCAGTTATGATCATTTCCTATATCTATGGTAAGTTATCCAAAAGGAGTTAACTAGAGGGTTTCAACTTTGTTGTACACTTAGTGAAAATGAGTTGATCTAAGACAGACATACCTTTTCCCTTGGTTGTGTTGGATCCCATATTATACGTGTAGGACTTCTACTAAAATGGAATGGTAGAACATCAGTAGGAAGTTTGGAAGGGGGTTTTAATAGGTTAAAGACAATTATACAAGTTAATAACTCAAAGTTGTTGACAAACTAGATAGAACAAATATTTTTAACATATGTAGAACAAATGCACACTGAAGCCTTGTATAGTTCTCCTGTAACCTTAGGAGGCCTAGTTGAATCTGATGCAGCTATTACCATTTCCTGTATGAAAAATGATAACATATGATATAGGCATAAAAGGATTTAGTTATTTTGAACAAGCAAGAATGCAATCCAAAGTGAATATGAAGATATCACCTCTTCCCTCTACTGAACCTCATTGACATCATTAATTCTGTAAACCCCATATGTTTTTGTATATAGAACAAATAAATTAAGTGAATTTATTAATATCTACATATACATGTTTAATCATAATACATTTAAACAAATGAATTTAAATTGTACTGAATTACCTTATGTCGTTTGGGTGTCCGAGAGGATATCTTTTTCTGCCTCAGAGTGCTAGAGGATGGATTTCTCACACGAGATATCCTCGAGGTAGGTGGGGTAAACTAACAGGAAAAAATTAACATAACAGAAAAGAGCATGTATTTAATATATCACTTAAGTCAAAAATATATAAATCTAAATGGTACCGCATAGCTATCTTAGCAAAATTCAATGGCCAAAAGTGTGATATCATCAATTTGGGACATCTCAGCCTCTGATAAGACCAATAAAACACCAAGTAATGATACATATAATTAAAAAAAGATATTTGGAAACCAATGCATTATTATATTTTTAACAAATTTATAAATCTTTACCTCTGGTGGTAAAACTACTCGTGACTGTGGAGTCGACTGAAAAGTATGTGGTGTACTCCAACCACCTGCTGCACCCTGCAATGCATTTTATTTACATGTCACTTTAAATTGTTCTAAAAATAAAAATTCATTTCTTTTTATAAGATTTAGTCACTTAATTGATAGCATGTCATAAACAGTATTAAACACACTTGTGTTTGATAGAGAGGGTACAACATATTGATCAGGTCATCGGTGAGGGCCACATCCTTTGCAGTGGAAGCATGACATCTACTCCTGCAACATGTACACGAATGAGATGTCGAACCATCCTTGTCCACATCAGTGTCTATACCAGAACATACACCCTGTAAGGTGGGGCACATATGCTGAATGGGTTGGCCTGTGTCAAATGATGCATGAGGTGACTCTGATGAAGGAGGTGTTGCTAATGAAGGAGGTGGTGCTGATGAAGGAGGTGGTGTTGATGAAGGAGGTGCTACTGATGAAGGAGGTATTGCAAGTGCTGGTACATCCTCTTCTCCAACCAACTGTGTGCCATGTTGAACAATGACATCAGTCAATGATGCATCTGCCTGAAGAGTGTAATTTCATAGACTCCTTCAAGGATATAGGGACCGTGACATGAACCATGGGTTTAGGAGTTGTACGCCTCCTATGCTATGGATCTACCACCCTATGGGCCCGAGGTCTATCCTGCATAGAGCCTCTCCCTCTACCCTGAAATTGCTGGATGTCAAAGTAATTCGGCTTCTCACCAAGGATAAACTCACAATACAACTTTCTCAAAAAATATAGAGGCAACTCCCAATTATTACAAGGTGGTTGGTCAAAGACCAGATACCACCTATCCCAAAAAGCTTCTTTTAGCCTAGCATGAACACACCAATGTATAGGAAACCAACTCGTATTTAGTTCTAGGTTGTTACTGGTAACAAGATCGGTGAAAAGAGCACATATGTCAGCTTTAACTATGCCCTTTTTTTTCACTTGATCATATGACAACCCATCCGCATAAAATGTTTGACATCTATCCCTCCATGAACCCCATTTCGTAACCTCCCTAGATACCTCATTTGCACTATTGGCCATTGTTTCTAGTATTTTGGCGAGGGTTGAGTGGTGCTAAAGCCTAGAGGACCTCAACCTATTTACCAATATAGAAATTTGGGCATTATTTTATGTAAGGCAATTGATGAGATCCTCTTGTGTGGCATCTACATGATCTAATGGAAGACGTGGAGGGTTTCAGGGTGGTGGTGGTTGTTGAGGAGCAACATTTTGAGGATTTTGTGGTTGTGGAGCAACGTCTTGAGGGTTTTCTTGTTGCTCATGTGCAATGTTTACAGGGTTTGCTTGTGTTGCTTGTGCAGGAAGAGGTCTTTGTTGTCTATTTCATTTTTGGGGATTGCTTGAAGAATTTGACATCAAATTAATAAAAACAAAACTTAAATCAATTAAAAAACCCTACTTCAATTAAAATGCAAACAAAAATAATCAAACCAATCAAATCTTACCTGTTTGACAGGGTGCCATTGTTGAAAATTGCTCTCAATGCTGGGAAAATCCAAAATAATTACAAACCCGTGCGGGTTCTATGGATTTTTGGCTTTCTCTTGTTGTTGTTCCACGGGTTTTGGTGTTGAAAATGGCCAAAACCCGTGGCCTACACAAACAAATAATGTTTCTCAAAACCCGTACAGGTTTTGAGAAACTTTTAAATTTTTATTAAAAAACAAAATGTTCCTCAAAACCCGTATGGGTTTTGAGGAACTTTTTGTTTTTTAAATTGTTTTTGGTTAGGCTTGGTGTTACCAAGCCTAGCACATTTTTGAATTTTCAGAACTCGCATGGGTTATGAAAATTTCGGTTTTTTTTTGGCATGTGGCCACTTTTCTGTTCATCATCTTGGTGCCCTTACCTGGCAAGTTTCCAAAATTTTGCTCAATTTTTTGCCTTTTTTTTGGTCAAATTTTCAATTTTTTTCCAAAGCTTCAAATTTATTCTTCACGCATTCATATGTCGACTTTCACGCTTACTTATTAATGTTATGCATAAGTGTTAACCTTCATGCATTGGTGTATGTCTTCCACATTAGTTGCAAATGTCACGCATTAGACTACCATTTTACACATGAGTGCATATGTTCGTGCATAAGTTGCAAATGTCACACAAGCATTGTAAATGTTTTGCATTATTTATAAGTGCTACACATAAGTTATAAGAGTGACGCATACATTGGAAAATGTTGATTTCCTGATATGTATGTTATGAATTTTTCTCATGAAGTACAATATCTGACATTTTCATCATTTTCATGTGTAGGAGAATCTTGGCGTGCTCTATTGCAGACAAAGTAGACCCACTGGTCTCGATCTTTGTATCAGTTACTTGCTAAGGAGGTTGTGCATATCCGACATATGGGTTTATATCATGTTTTGCATCTTCCAGAGATTACGACCAATAGGGCCTTGATCACTGTGTTAGTTGAGTGGTGGCATTCCGAGACATACATTTCATCTTCCCACTGGTGAGGCGTCCATCACATTAGAGGATGTCTAGTGTATTTTGCATATTCCCATTCATGGAGATAGATTTGTTTATGATCATGATGATGGTCTCATAGGACTATGTGATTTATTTGAGTGTGAGGAGCAAGACTTGTAGATTAGTGGTCACTATGATATACAATGGGTTCGTTTGGACTATGATGACCTAACAATAGTTCTATGCAGTATTGTAGAAAGTCCACTCATCCCTGATAGGAGAGGTCACGGATTCCCAGTCGAATGGGGTAGGGTCATTCATCGACGTGTGTATGCTTGGGATCCTTGTGTCTTGGCCATGGTATACTATCATATGCATAGTGTTTTTTATTTTAGATATAGATCTATTAGTTGCGGCATGACATTACTCTAGGTTTGGGCTTGGGAGCATATTTATAGCTCTAGGCCAGTGATTCATGTTGATTTACAACCCGAGGAGCCACACACTTTCAGATATATTCCCAGGATTAGGCATAGGGACTCGAGTAATACTTTATATTGGTGAAATCAGATTGACATCTTACAACACTTTATCTGGAGGCCTTACTTGGATTGCCCTGGTTGGGTAGATGATGACTAATATTTACCATTCTGTAGGCAATAGAGATTCCTTATAGGCAGGACTATGGAGACACAAAGGATCATTGAGATGTACTTGTCAGAACATGTGCTTAGGCAGTTTGGGGAGGTACAAAGAGTACCTACTATTACAACTTATTTTGCTTGAGTTGCTCAAGAGGTAACTGAAGCAGTCACCAGCTAGGAGGGACCTCAAAGAGATCAGTCTAGACCAGTCAACAAGAGTAAATATAATGGAAACATAGGGACATGATGGAGGCAATGCAGAACAGATTGAATTACATCATGAAAACTGATTACAACCAACCAGTAACAACCGGGTTACAGAAACCGGCACACAAGCCTGCTAAAACATGCTCAAAATACATAACAGGTCACAACTGGGACCTCAAATCTTAAGATCTATCTTCTATACTTAGTCTAACTTCTTAAATTACATTCTAATGCTCTATTACAATGGTTTATATGATCCAAGGGGATTCGCGGCCCAAAAAGGGATCCAAACCCGAAGAACAAGACCTAACATGTAAAACCAACAAGGTCGACCTCCGCCGAAGAAATTCCTCTAAAAAATACAAAGGGTAAAGTATAGATCACAGGGAAAGGTCGGCCACATGCTAAGGAACATCAAAATCAACACTCAGGGCTTTGCAAGCTACGAAAGGGATCCAGTAGATCACCAATGCAAATAGGTCAAGGAAATCGGTAACATAAAACTTTCTCGAAAACTGGTAGCGATAACTTGTTGGAAAATGATTTAAATGCTCCACATTTTGGGAATAAGGAAGATGATCAAGTCTTAAAGAAAATCCCAACTCCATAGGTTCCGGTCAGCCAAATCCAGGACACATAGAAAGAAATGCTGAAAATGCAAACAGAAGGCAAAACCGAAAGGAAATATTTTTGGTTGATGCAATATTGCTATGAATCGGGGATGCTCCTGCATTAGACATCCGAGGTTGTTGAAAAAAGTGAGTCTCTCACTTTGTTGGGGTCAGGGGAAAACCAAGGCGGTCTACCCTTACCTGAGAAATCCAAGATGAATCTTCAACTGGTATGTTCCTCTACTTCACAAGATACTCCTTATACTGATTGCTCCGGGTACTACGCCCAATCCTATTGTCCAAAATGTCTTCAATCTAATCTGGTTCCTTTTGGGGCAATTGTTTCTCCAAGTCTGCAATAATGTCCTCACTAAATTCTAGTTCATGATACTGATAAAGATCTGCAATGTTAAACATGGGTGAAATACTTAGACTATTCGATAAGTCCACTTCATATGCATTTCCAGAATTGAATTTTCTCAAAATCCTGCAAGGTCCAAACTTTCTCATCTGCATCTTGTTATAAGATCCAACCGGGAATCTTTATTTTCTCAGATACACCATCACTTCATCGCCAACTTCAAATTCCTTATGTCTCCTCTTCTCATATGATTTCTCCTTATACTTGTTGTTCATGTCCTCCAGATGTTGCTTAACTTGAATATGTAATTCCTTCACGTGATCTGCAAATTCTTCTACTTTTGAACTTCTCCAATCTTCACTGCTAATATCTCTTAATTCTGATATACCTCTAGGGTGTGCTCCGATAACAATCTCAAAAGGTGTTCTTTCGGTACTCCTGTTTACTGAATTATTGGAGGCAAACTCTGCTTGTGCAAGAATCAAATCCCAACTTCCGGTTTTATCTCCGACTAAACATCTCAACAAATTTCCCAAGCTCTGGTTAACTACTTTTGTCTGTTCACTAGTCTATGGATGAAAAGTAGAACTGAACTTCAAATTTGTTTTCATCTTCTTCCAAAGTGTACTCCAAAAATAGCCAACAAACTTAGTGTCTCTGTCTGAAAATATGCTCTTAGGTAATCCATGCAATCTCACTGCTTCCTTGAAAAATAGGTCTGCTACATGTAATGCATTTGATGTCTTCTTACAAGGTATGAAATGATCCATCTTCGAGAATCTATCCACTACCACAAATATAGAATCATTCCCTCTCTACGTTTTAGGCAATCCAAGTATGAAATCCATGCTTATACCCTCCCAAGGTCTTACCGGTACTATCAAAGGTTTATTCAATCCCAAATTCTGACTACTACCTGTTTATGGTGAAAGTGGATAACAACAATAATATTGAAAGGCTAAATGAATTCAACCACAAACCCTAGCCTGACAACAACAAAGATCCACCATAACATATGAAGATTACCTAAGACAATGCAAATCAAATGAAATCACAAAGATTATACCATCACATGTCCAATAGGGTTTGGATCTCCATTCTTCCTATCTCCATTGATCTTGCTTGATATATTTGCTCTCAGATTTTATATGTGCACAAGAGCTCAACAAAGAACGGAAATGTGGTTGCAAGTAGGCTTGATCGCATATGAAAGTTCGAAAGCGTAGTCGGGTAGTCAATTGATTAGGCAGTTAGGGTTGATAATGAAGGAAGCATCTCCTTATATAGAAGACACTATATGAAATGGAGGGATAAGATTGAGAGGTGTAAAAGATAAATGGTCGGCTATGATTAGAGGGTAGGTAGAAGAAATAAGAAAATAATAAGAGGCTAGGTAGTGTATGAATTAAGAGATGAATGACATGTGTCATGGGTAGAAAAGGCTAATGAACTAATTAAATAAATAAAGATTTATTTAATTAATAGAGGAAGTGGGATCAATTAAATAAATAAGATATTTATTTAATTTAGGGAAAATGATAATTTAAATAAATAAATGTATTTATTTAAATGAGAAATAAGGCTAGAAGAGGATAAATGAATTAATTAAATAAATAAAGATTTATTTAATTAATAGAAGAATTAGGCTTAGATAGTTAAATAAATAAAAATATTTATTTAATTAGACATGACAATTTTAGGTGTCTACACTACCCTTTGCAACTTGACAAACTCTACAACTTTGCACATATTTCCTAACATCCTTATGAATCTGGGGCCAAAAGTATTGCTCACTCACCAATGCTATTGTTTTGTCAATACCAAAATGTCTGGGTAATCCTCCACTATGTTTCTCCTTTATCAGGTTCTCCCTCATACAACTCTTAGGTATGCACAACTGTATTCCTCTGAATGACATCCCATCCTGAATGAAGTAATCCAACCACTTGCTTCTATCTACCATAATCGGTTCTCTACATGCTCTCCAAGGTTCTACAAAATCCAGGTCATCATCATACAAGGTCTTCAATTCCTCAAATCCTAATATTGTCACTCTCATCTCTGTCAGCAAATTCCCTCTCCTACTCAGTGCATCAACAACTTTTCTAGATTTCCCTCTTCTATGCTTCAACACAAAGGTGTAACTCTGAAATTTTTTTACCCATCTCATATGTCTGTAATTCAACTTACTCTGACTGTTGAAATACTGCAAAGCTTGATGATCCGTATACAACACAAACTCCTTAGGCAACAGGTAATGTCTCCACTTCTTCAAGGATTGGACTATGCCATAAAATTCTTGATCATACATTGAATATCTTCTCTGAGCATCATTCAGTTTCTCAGTGAAATAAGCTACTGCTCTCCCTTCCCGACTCAAGACTGCTCCTGTTGCTGTTCCACTTGCATCACAATCCACTTGAAATACTTTATTGAAATTTGATAAAGATAACACAGGATGCTCAGTCACTTTCTGTTTCAACAGTTCAAAAAAATTGTTTACTCTCGTGGGCCACTTGAATTCCTTCTAATCTCCCCTCATGGTCTCATTCATAGGGTTATAAACTGAACTGAAATTTCTGATGAACTTCTGGTAGAAACTAGCCAATCCATGAAATGATCTTACCTCTCCAATGCTTTCTAATGTAGGCCACTCAACAATTTCTTTTACTTTCTCAGGGTCCATCTTCAAACCATCCTTAGATATCACAAATCTCAAATAGACTAATTCTTCCTTCATGAAAGTACACTTGCTAAGATTTATTAGCAACTTTTCTTCCCTCAACCTCTGCAAAACTTGTCTCAAATTCAACAAATGCTCCTCTTTTGTCTTACTAAAAATCAGAATGTCATCCAAACATACAATAAAAAACTTACCCAAGAATTTCTTCAATACCTCATTCATCAGCCTCATGAAATTACTCAGTGCATTAGTTAATCCAAAAGGCATCACCATCCATTCATACAATCCTTCATTTGTCTTGAATGTTGTCTTCCACTCATCTCCTTCTCTGATCCTGATATGATGATATCCACTCTTCAAGTGTATCTTTGTAAAGTATTTGGCTCTGCTCAAACAGTCCATTATGTCATCCATCCTAGGCAAAGGAAACCGGTATTTCACTGTGATCTTGTATAGACACCCGCAATCCATTCAAATATCTTGCAACTTGTTCAACTTCATCATCAACATGTTCGGATTTGATATCCAACTTTTAAACTGCTTCGATGTATTCCTTCACACTAGATTCTTTCTGTCTCAAATTCTGCAACTTCTAGAACAGATTCACTTGATAATCAACTAACATAAATTCTGATTTCAACTTAGCAACCATCCGATCCCATGTCTTGATCTTCTCTTTCCTCTTCTCTGTCCATAAACCTACAAATTCTCCCATCAAAGAGATGCATGACGTTTCAACCGGGTACAAACATATTTCACCTTTCTTTCTTCTATAGTGTTTTCAAAATCAAAATATTTCTCCATCTCCGAGATCCAATCCATTAATTCATCTGAATCCAACTTACCATCATATTCTGGTGGGGTAAAATGAGGTTTAGTATTCGCCCTACTCAAAACCTTCAAAAACCTTTTCTCATCCGGATCAATCGCCAGTGGGTTTACTTGTTCTGTTGGGGCTTCTTCTCCTTCATTTTCACTTACATCTTCAATGTGTTGGCCTCTTCTCTAGGCTATCTCCACAACTTCCAACTGGGCTGCTATTCCTCGCAACATTTCCATCACAACAAGGTCTACATTCCCACGCGCTCCACCATTCGTAGCTCCTCTTCACACCATCTTTACACGAGTCCTCTGCAGCTGCAGGTCAGATCCATAGTCCACCACCCTACAATAAAATTCTCAGGACAATGCAATCTCCTAAATGAAGGCTTGCTCTAATACCACTTGAGATCAGTCTAGACCGGTCAACAAGAGGAAACACAATAGAAACATAGGGACATGATGGAGGCAATGTAGAATAGATTGAATTATATCATGAAAACTGATTACAACCAACTAGTAACAACCGAGACCTCAAATCTTAAGATCTATCTTCTATGCTTAGTATAACTTCTTAAATTACATTCTAATGTTCTATTACAATGATTTATACGATCCAAGGGGATTCGGTCGGCCCAAAAAGTGATAAAAACTCGAAGAACAAGACCTAACGTGTAAAACCAACAAGGTTGGCCTTCGCCAAAGAAATTCCTCTGGAAAATCCAAAGGGTGAAGTGTAGATCATGGGGAAAGGTCGACCACACGCTAAGGAACATTGAAATCAATGCTCAGGGCTCTGCAAGCTACAGAAGGGACCCGATAGATCACCAATGCAAATAGGTCAAGACAACTGGTAAAAGAAAACTGTCTCAGAAACTGGTAGCGATAACTTGCTGGAAAATGATCCAAATGCTCCATGTTTTGGGAATAAGGAAGATGATCAAGTCTTCAAGAAAAATCCAACTCCACAGGTTCCGGTGAGCCAAATCTGAGACACAAAAAAAAATGTTGAAACTGCAAACAAAAGGCAAAACATAAAGGAAATATTTTTGGTTGATGCAAGATTGCTATGAACCGGGGATGCTCCTGCATTAGTATCTGATTGGGGAGCATGCATACAACCGCATGTGGCTGCTACAAAGTTTGATGTGCTTTGCGCATTTCAGTGGGGTTGGAGAGCTGGTGTTGCAGATCCGGGCACGACACTGGGTGAACTCACAATAATGGTTCCCACTTTTGCCCGCGAATGAAATTTGCAGGGTGGGAAATTTTTTTTTTTGAGGGGGGGGGGGGGGGGGTTCGAACAAACTAGGGGTGTTCGAGCGAACTACCCCCATGGGTTCGATTGAACCCCCCATCGGATCTGGGTTCGATCAAACCCAAGATGGATTTTTGGGTTCGATAGAACCCAATAAAATATTTATTTTTATTGGGTTCGCTTGAACCCCCCTTTCGAGCAAACCCTTTAAATTTTTTTTTTTTGAAGTCTCTATAAAAGCCGAAAATGATAGTTAAATTGCCATTTTTGATTTGGGAGTTTACTGTGGAGAGGGTGTTAAAGAGAACCTGACATCAACATTACATCACCGTGCCCTATTAGCAACAACCATCGCTTCTCACCTTTCAGCTTTCGACCTACATTATTTAAGGTGCACAAAATAACCTTTTTTTTTGTTTAATAATGTTTTATTTTTTATTTTTTATTATTAAATTTATTTAAAAATTAGTAAATAATTTGTTTGTTAATTTATTTTTTTAATTAAATAATTATACATTTATTATTTTTTTCAGCATTTTAGAAAAACATTAACAAAAACTTAGAAAACATAGATACTAAAATTTTAAAACTTAGAAAAATGTTAGAAACTTAATTTAATTTTTAATTCAACGTTAATTTGTTTTTTTAATTAAATAACTGTATATGTATTATTTTTTTCAACTTAAAAAAATGTTATGAAAAACTTAGAAAACTAAGGTACTAAATTAAAACTTAGAAAAATGTTAGAAAACTATATATAATAAATTAAAATGTTAGATAAATTAAATAATAAATTAAAACTTAGAAAACCATTATAAAACTTAGATTATAAATTTAAACAAATTAGAAAAAATAGAACCTCTATGACCCCTTTTCACATCCTATTACACACACAACATGACCCCTTAGGACCCCTTAAGACCACATATGCCCTTGACGACACTATATGACTCCTTAGGACCATAGAGGATCACATAGTGTCCGAAGGGGTCATATGTGGTCCTAAGGGGTCACACATGTGCTAGAACACATGCGTGACCCCTTAGGACCACATATGACCCCTTATAACATCATGTAAAGTGGAAAATTGGACCCTAGTGGTTCCCCGCCTAGGAGAGAGAAAGGAAACCACTAGGATGATTTTCACTTGATGCAAAAATGCACTTTACATTAAAAAGAGGGATTGAGTCCACTAGATCCAAATCCAAGGGAAATGAGGATGTGAATGCTAAGTGGATTGCAAGTTGTTGGAATGGTTTTTTCCCTCTTTTGTAAATAGATATGTTTACTTGTTGACTATGCAGAAAAGGAAGATAAAATGGATGAAATAAGGAGCTACTGATTCAGGATCATGTTGTAACTTCAGATCTGAGATATTTGGACTGATACAAATCTACCCTTCAATTTTGAGAAAAGTCATAAGGACCTGTAGCTAGGAATCTGGAAATCATCAAAGCAATGTAAACATTAGCCTAGTTCAATCACGAAAACTCAATTGCAATGACCAATCCTAATTACATTCAATGAAAACATGAAAACAAGACATTCAAGATTGAAAACTAAGAAAACCAAATGCAAATGTCTCCTTCATGTGGCTCCATTGTCCTTCTTTCTCCTTCAAATAGCTTTGTTTGTGGATCTCACCTACTAGTGCATAAGCATGATGTGAAAGCAAGTAGACAAGACGAGACGACAACATAAGGGTACTAGAAGCGTGATTGATTCGGCCTTTTTGATTGAAGAAATTCATCCAATTTATAGACAAATTGGAGAAAAGATCAGATTAGCATGAAGAGATTTGAAAGGAAATTTCAAATCAAGAATGACAATTATGACAAATTATGACAAATTGACACTTTCTATGCAAGATTGATTGATTGTCAATTATGAAAAATTACTATGTCAAAATTGATTGATTGTCAATTATGACAAATTATGACAAATTTGCTATGTCATTCCCATGAAATTAGGAGAAATATAGGAGAAATATAGGAGAAAATTGAAATTAGATGAATTAGAAATTAGGAAATTAGAAATGAGGAAATTACGAATTAGGAAAATTAGAAAATGAGGAAATTAGGAATTAAGTGAATTAATTAACAATTTTTCATTTATTAATTAATTCACAAAGAGGGAGGAATTAGTTAGCCAATTAAATAAACATTTAACTGTGACAAGATGACTTAGGATAAATAAATAAATCATTTATCCTAAAGAGAAAAATGGAGAGAAAATGACAAACAAGGTTAAATGAATAAATCATGAAACCCTAGAAGATAAATTAGAAATGCAAGGATGACAATTAGGTCTTGATGTAAGATTGATTTGATGTCGATTCGATCATGATTTTGAATTGATAAATGATTTGATTGATAAATGCACCAATTAACGAGGAACAATGACAAATTGATCCAAATTGACATGATTGAGAAAGACGACGATCGATGACAAATTGATCGCAAGACGACAAGATTGAAAATAACAACGATCGATGACAAATCGATCGCAAGTCGACAAGATTGAAAATGACAACGATCAATGACAAATCGATCGCAAAATGACAAGATTGATAAGTGGACAATGATCGATGACAAATCGATCGCAAAATGACAAGATTGAAAAGAGGACAAAACCCTAATTAGGATTGATGATGTCTAAAATGATGACAAATGAGCACGCACATTGATGCGACAGGATAAGATCGATCAAAATCATGACTGAAGATTGTTATCGACAAGACCAAATTCGAAATCAAGACAAATGAAGAATGTAGAAGAAGGACTCGATGCTCACAAATGATAAAGACCAAGTACACAACATATAAGAAATGTTAATGCGACGCAAAAAACCTAAAATAAGGCAATGCGTCAATGTTAAAATATGACTCCGCAAGCGTTGACCAATTTTAGATGTCTACAGGACCATACATAAGTTATGCACGGTCCTCCAAAAAATCTGTGAGTCGAAAAGGGTTTTTCCATCTCTGCAAATGAAGCCTAAATCTGCAATTACAACCACGCACCTGCAACTTGCACACGGAAAAGAAGGGAAGAAGGGTTGTGGATAGGGGGTTGCCTTAGTCAAACCCCGGCTGAGGAATCAACCTTGAAAGAATGTAATTGCAAATACTTAAATGTCAATAATGGAAATGTATACTTTGTAGATCTGCAATTTGTTGATGATGGTTGCTTTGCTTCTTGAATGTAATCACAAGTGTTGCATGAAATGACATGTAACATGACAAAACCTTAACACACACACATGCTTGCAAATGAATGTTGTAATATTGCTCCAATGGATGAGTGAAGAAGACACATGAAGAAGAAGAAGACTTGATGAATGCTTTAAGGCTTGAATGCTTGATGACGATAATGAAGGCCTCCTCATCAATTTATCTTATTCTTGCCCCCTTTTTCTTTTGTTTTCCCCCTTTTTCTTCTTTCTTCACCAAATGAGGGAATCAAGTCTCCTTTTATAATTGCCTAGGAGGGTTAATTTTCATCTCACCAAAGGCCGACATAGGAGAAATTAAATCCCAAAAAGAAAATTAGGTCCAAGGGTCGGATGGACCCATTTTGGGGCCAAGCAAAGAGGGAGGACATGGGTGCCACGCCCCTGTCCAAGGGGGACAGGGGCGTCATGCCCCTGTCCTACCCTATTTTGGGGCTTGGATAGGGTCATGAGGTGATGCAAGGGTTGAAACAGGAGGAGATTTGGAAGAATAATGCAGAGAGGGGTATCAATTGAGTAGGGAGATGCAGTCACTAGGGTGAGGGCCTAAAACATGGTCAAAATTTCAAGGGTCACAATTTTACGATGCTACACATCCTAGAGTGTATATTGTACCCCTTAGGACCCAATTTGACCACATACTGATCACATAGTCTCCTAAGGGGTCATATGTAGTCCCAAGGGGTCACACATGTGTTCTAACACATGTGTGACTCCTTAGGACCACATATGACCCCTTATTTAACATCCTAGTGTGTACAACATACCCCGTAGGATCACATATTGTCCTAAGGGGTCATATGTGGTCCTAAGGGGCCAGGCATGTGTTCTAACACATGCGTGACCCCTTACGACCACATATGACCCCTTATAATATCCTAGTGTGTACAAAATACCCCTTAGGATCACATAGTGTCCTAAGGGGTCACATGTGGTCCTAAGGGGTCACATGTGGTCCTAAGGGGTCACACATGTGTTCATGTGGTCCTAATGGGTCACACATGTGTGACCCCTTATAACATCCTAGTGTGTACAACATACCCCTTAGGATCATATAGTGTCCTAAGGGGTTATATGTGGTCCTAAATGATCAGGCATGTGATCTAACACATGCGTGACCCCTTAGGACCACATATGACCCCTTATAACATCCTAGTGTGTACAACATACCCCTTAGGATCACATAGTGTCCTAAGCGGTCATATATGGTCCTAAGGGGTCAGGCATGTGTTAGAACACATGCCTGACCCCTTACGACCACATATGACCCCTTATAACATCCTAGTGTGTACAACATACCCCTTAGGATCACATAGTGTCCTATTGGACATCCAGACTCTCCAAGGGGTCATATTTTCTATACACACTTAGGACATGTCCAATAGGACACATACTTTTGCACCCCTTATCACATACTTTTGTAGGGGTCTATTGGAGATCCAGATTCTCACCAGGACTCTCACTCAAACGGTCGCTCTGTTCATGGTTGACATGATGCAAGTTGATTTGCCACTTAATAGCTCATGTGTTTATCTTTTTATATACATTCCAGACTTTCATAGACATGTGTATTGCTACATTCAGACTTATTTTACATTGCTATGTATTCAGAGTTACTTTATATTGAGCTTGTATTCTTGGACTTACTTTATATTGTTATGTATTCAAATTATATCATGTGCACACTAGATTATACTTTATACAGTTTGTGTTTGATCATACTTGAACATTTGATTATACTTTATATATATTCATGTGTTTGATTATATTGTAGAGGTATTATTATATGTGTACACATGTGTTTGAATATACTTAAATATCTAGATCATGTGTGTTTGAAATTAAGAAAATGTTTAATTCACTTGAATATATATCATGTTTGAATTTGTGTTCATCTAGATTAAAGATGATTATATTTTGAATTTAGATTGAATGTACATGTTCATACATGTGTACAGATGCATTTGAATTTAAATGAATTTGAATAGTATAGATGTGCATTGAATTTAAATGAATTTGAATATATGTGCATATACATCTTAATTAAATTTCATATAGTTGTAAATGCATTTAAATTACATGTATAGTTGTAAATGCATTTAATTAAAAATTAATACATTCTAATTCAAACTTAAATACAAAAATGTACTAAAAATAATTTAAATCAAATTTCATACATGTCCTAATTTACACACATACATCCTAATTTACACAGACACACATGTATCCTAGTTTACACGTCATGTCCTAATTTAAATAAAATTTCAATCAAATTATGCATTTTTAATTAAATGAATTTATGTCACACGTGTCCTAATGAATACATCTATACATGCTAAATAATTTTAATAACTTACAAAAATTATGCATCTGCATTTAAAAAATTAAAGATGTACATGATCCTAATTATGCATACATCCCGTTAAGACATTTTCAACTCATCCACATCACAATTTACTTTGTACATGTACACGTGTACTATTATTTAACATCACAAGCTATATAAAAATCAATTCATGGGTTCAAACACATTTACCTAGGTGCACTAAATAGTTCATACCACATCAAGTGGTTTAGACTGCTCTTCAATAACACTTAATATTTTCTCATGATCTTCACTATCTAGTCTCCACTTTTGAGACCGTCTGTGACGTAGAACCATATGAAGAATTAGGCCAACAACAATGACCAAGTGGCTATACTGATATACCTTGTTGTCAATTTGGTATTCAGTGAAATGAATCCCATGCTGAAAATTTTTAACTTGTTTGGAATATGTCCCTTGCACTACAATTGAGCCTGCACACATGTATAAGAAACGAGATTTTTTTTTTTTGTAAGTTGTGTAAACAAATTTAAATGTGCACATGTGCATTTAAAATAAATAAATAAATTTAAATGTTCAAATAAGTTCAAACCTATGGGAAAGAACATTCCATTTCTCATTTCATATATTATTAACTTCTTTCTCTCTTATGTGCAATGCAATAAATAATAACTAACACCTTCGATTTTTCCATCTTCTGCTATGACTGCAAAAATATCTCCTGCAATTCAAAACAAGTTATAAATTTAAAATGTACTCGATTAAAAACTTATAATATTTGTACATGCACACAACATTTTTTAAAGGAAATATATATATAATAAATATCTATACCTTTTTTTAATCAATCCTGAAATATGGTCATAATCAACAGAAATCAAAGGAATGTCTTCAAAAATTTCATCCTCATTTTCCTCGTATGTGTTAGTAACATCTAGTGGCACAAAATTCTATTCACTGATATATCTAAGATCTTGATTCTTGCATTTATCATAGTTTTCCAAAATAAAATTGAAAAAAAACATGAATAATCCCTAGTGTACAATGTCCATGGGCGATTGTCTGTACTCATGACACAATGCAAAGATCTTGTCTTCTCCATGCTCTTGCATCCATGCATTGATCTTCTATCCACATCGGCAAAATATACATGTGTACACAAACATACATATCAAGTTGTTTTTAAACATTTGAACTAATTTTTTTTAAAACATTAAAAGAGATCACGTACCAGTTATCTCCCAAAACACTCTATATGGAATGGGCCTGTATGTTCCCGATGATGAACCAGGATAATTAGGTTGCACAAAGTGTTTCTTACACCATTCAACAACATCATGTGCATCATCTAAATAATTTGTTGTATAATTTATTTGATGCTTTCTTAGAGCAGGTTTGATACAATCTCTTGCATGATCATGTTCACCCTTTCCATGACCACTCTAAAAAAAACTCCAAACATGTGTTATTTTTTCATTTTGATGATATCTACATAGTGCATAAAATGGCCTCGAAGATTTGAATTGTGCCGTACATCCATCAAACCAATTTTTTTTTTAACTATTGTTATGCCTCTCTCTTTCAAATATTCAAAAAACTTAAACCAATGTTGTACAAAAAGTGTGTCATGCTCCTTATCATCACTAATATAGAAGTGGTACTCTTTCTTACTGACACAATTTTCAAATATACTATCAACACCATCCAAATTCATTTGTGCATGTCAATAACACACATGTGTTGGCAATTGACACTCATTTGGTTGGTTTCAATATGTTGTCTGGCTTCATGGAAACATGGAAACATGTTCCGGCTTCATATTTTGGTTTAGTAGTGTAGCGACAGACACTTCACCGACACCGATAGGTATCTTCATCAGTTGGAAGGAATTATTCAGTTACCGACATTGCAGGCCGACATGGTTCACATTTAGGTTATCGATATTGGAGGCCGACATCATTTGGGAGATCCAACATTAGTAATTATTTTTGATATTCATGTATTTATCTTATTGAGCCGACATGTATATTCATATTGTAATTATCTTTGTAAGCCGATATAAGGCATGATGGATTGTAAAGGGGTATATAGGTCAGTTTATTAGATCATTTTTATAAGAGGAAGGGATATGGATATGTAAGGTTATGGAATATGTGAAATATATAAGAGAGATCATGTATGTGAGGATATTTATGTAAGAGGGTATTCCGGTAAGGGTTTAGGGTTTTAGACTAGAACAAACAGAGCTTAACTGGAACTGTATTCAGCCATAGAAGATGCTATCATTATAGTTCAATCATTTCTCCAGATTGTAGTCTGGATTTGTATGTAGTCAGTAAGGCTCCTTTTGTGATTGAGCAGTGTGCTCTAGCCTTCCTGCAAGTGTAGGCCCCTATATTTTGTAATATCTCTTCGTATGGCTAGTGGATAGATATTGTGGGTCAAAAATCACATCGTGGTTTTTCCTCTTTGAGGTTTTCCATGTATAATTCTCTGTGTTATGGTATTCATTTGTGTGATTGGCTTATTGGTTGCTTTACTTCTTTCGATTCTATATGTACCGGTATACCGGTTGGTGAATGCATGTTTTAATAAGGTTAAAATTGATCATTCTGGTAGAACACTGATTCAACTCCCCCCCCTCTCAGTGTTCTTGGATTCCAACAATTGGTATCAGAGCCTTGTGCCTCAGAGGAAGTTTAACAACTTGAGGGAGATCCTGAATCTAGAATCCATGGATATGAGTTTGGAGAAGCAACTTGAGGTAGCACTTGAAGATTATGATGCTGAAAGGATGAAGAACTTGAAGTTAAAAGATGAATTGAATTCTTCTCAGGAATTCAATCTTGTCCTACAGGAGAGACTGTCATCTGTTTAGGCTAGGAGGAAGGAACTTTTGCAAAATAAGGATAATGAAGAGAAAGATGCACTTAATGAGATATGTCTGAAGCTGAGTCAGGAGAATATGGTCATGAGGAATGAATTGCAAGCTATAACTATGAGGATGTCTAAAGAGATTGAGGATCAGAAGAAAAAGGAAGAAAATCTTGTTGTATCTCTGAAAAACAAATTTGAGGAATGTGGAAGGTTGGTTCATGAAAATGATATGTTGAGAACTGATTTAGTACAATCCTAGAGTAATGAACAAGAAATTGAGAGACAAATGATAATTCTGAGAGATGATCTGACTATTGCAAGTGAGTATAAAGAAAAAATCAAGATTAGTTTAACACAACTTGATGAATTATTGCAAAGACAAAGGCAGAATGGAGATTCCAATGGACTTGGATTTGAACAAGGTCAGAGTTTTGGTACTGTAAATGAAGATGAAAACCAGAAGGCACCGGTAAGGAAGTTTAATGCTTATAAATTTAATGGTAGATGTTTTGTTTGTAATAAATTTGGTCACATGTCTAGGCAATGTAGAAATAGAGAAAATCAAAACCCTGATTCTGCTCCCAAACAATGTTCTAAATGCAATAAGTATGGTCATAAGACAAAAGATTGTGTAGAATGAATGTTAAATGTTATGCATGTGGAAAATTTGGACATATGGCTTGTTGGAACCCTAAAATTTGCAATTTTTAGAATTCCAAATTCCAAGACAAGGAGCAAGAAAAATTCTATATATATATATATATATATTTTGAATAGGTACAAGTAATATATTTTATATTTGTTGCACAATATGAAACCATAACATAAACACAATAATGGGCATAAAAAATGGAGTGTGAAGCACCAAATATATATTGAATAGGTACAAGTAATATATTTTATATTTGTTGCACAATATGAAACCATAACATAAACACAATAATGGGCATAAAAAATGGAGTGTGAAGCACCAAAGGGGGTATTTACATCATTTAAAGACCATTTATCCATTATATACCCATAAAATAGCCTTAAAATACCTCTAATATGCCTAAACAACTTGTAAAGTGACAATTAATTACATAAACTAAGGCAATTTCGGGATTTGGAATTATTTTTATTTAAAAGGGGGGTGTCTTCTCACCCAAAGGGGTATGAAAACCATTCAAACACATATATATGTGTGATGTAAAATGTAAAGAGAGAAGAAAACAGAGAAGAGAGATAGAAGAGGTGGAGGCAATTTTGTACTTTTAAACTTTTTATCAAAAATAACCAATTGCATTTTCTTTCTCATATGTGTTGAGAGTTAACATATTTTTAGAAGGCAGTTGCTTATGATATTATCTAAAAGTGGATAAGGTTATTTGTGTTCTTCTAGTAAAATTTTGTGTTTTATATTGTAGATTTGGATCAGAAAGATTTACTCGCGAATTGTAATTGTTCCTTGTATTTCTTCCTTGGATGGTCTCTTAAAAGTTAGGGTTAAATTCATTCAAGCAGTTTGCAATATAGACATTGAAGTAGAGCTCATAAGAAACAGTAACTGACAGACTCATCGAGAGGTGGTGGGATTAAAAACTGTCTCATAAGTTTACACAATAAGTCCTGAAGAAATATAAGACTCTGTAGCCCAAATAGGAGGAAAGGTACTGATCATTTGTAAACAAACCCTTTAACCATACTAGTTACCCTTTACCTTTAAGCATTAGGATTAGTAGAGTAGGTATAGTAGGTAATTTAGCCAAAGTGTAACATATATACTTTTGTAAGATACATAGATCAATACACACATATGAAATCAGTCTGTTTAAGAAACTTATGCCATTCTGAGACTAGGAGATATCAGATTAAGACACTAAATCTGCTATAAAAAGCATTAGTTGAAGGAACAACTAGTGAGTAGGTATACTCGCCTAGGTCCTACAGAGCCTAAAGTGAGAGAGTTAGTAACCAAATAGGTTCACTCTATAAGTTGGCCAAGTCGATTGGAGGGTTTGATCATAGGAGTTGGCATTTCCTTAGAACCTATCCAATCTGTTGATTTGAGACCCAACATGGCTAATGAGTGCAGGTTAAGCAATTATACCAGTTTTAGCAAAGCAATTCAAAAGAACAATGTTACATGCTATGCATGTAATGAGGTTGGAAATATTGCTAAGTTTTGTAGAAGCAGAAATCCACTAGTTGGTAATGATGGATCAAATGAGAAAGGGAAAGAGAAGGTTAATGAAATCTAGCAAGATCATACCTAGAGATGGGTCAGGAAGTGAGAAGATCAATCAATAGATGGAAATGCGTCTGTTAGTCAACTGACATAGGAGGTTGCTCCTACATCGGTAGGAAGCTCATTTGGTACCTAAGGCATATGCCTTAGGGGTAGGAAAAATTCATGATGATATTGCATATGCCCCGGGAAGAGGTTCTAGACATTTGAGATGCTTATCCAGCATGGAGATGTTTGATCGAGATCCGGTATCTTCTACTAGAACTCATTCATATCAATGAAAAATTAGGGTTTCTTGGAGGTTAAAAGGATGAGTTCACTTCATTTCTGATCACTTTGCATTCAGAGCGATTCAGAGCGATTCATAGGAAGTCTAAGGTGATTTAGTGCAATCGATATCATCTGAGCAATTTCACCAATGATCAGAAGAGTTCTTTAGGGTTTTCACTGACAACTATCTTTCAGGCATTTATCTTTCATCACGGAAGCGAGAGCATCATCTGTACCTATGTTTATTGAAAATCCTACTATAGTTGAGGTCAAGGACCATCCTAGGCTGATTTTCAAGTGATATCTGCATATTGCTACTTTGGATGATTCAGTTGGCACTTTTTCCCATGTCTCGAAAGGAGTCATGTATGTTGAAGATGTCAGAGCTTACGTTCACTTCCATATTGAGGATTTGGGAATAAGTGATATTAATAGAATGTACATGAGCGAGTTAATGGGAGATTCTGGAAAGATTAAGCTTGAGTACCAGCATATTGAGGATCTAGGGTTTACCGGCATTTTGGATATTCTGGAATTTAAATACGAGATTGTCATATATGTTTTGAGTAGAGTGCATGGAGAATTTATCTACTTAGATAGACCATATAAGATTTTGAAGGAGGGAATCAGAGCCATCACCGGTTTACTGCAGGTTGGACAACATCTAGAGAAGGTTTCTAATGATCAGGTCAACAAGATCACCAGTGCAACATCAGACAAGCGATCAATAAGGATTAGCACTATCATCGACATACATATCAAATTCAGAAGCATGGTCATTGGTTACAAGGCAACTCAATCAAACCGACTGAATTTTATTTCTAGCTCCTGCATTTATGCAACTCATAAAATGATGAGGGAAAATGAGAAGTTAGATCTATGTGGTTGGATGTTGGATGAATTGTTGATTAATCTAGGAAAGATCAAAGGATAGAAGAAGGGAAAATTCCGATATGGAAACCTAATTGTCTATTTAATGTTGTTTTTCATCAATGAGACTCCCAATTTTGGGAAGAGATAATGGGCATTCGATATCTCAGTAGGGAGACAACTATAGCAATCAATTGCTATATTGGGTAGTCAGTGAGATGACAAAGTGTGGGGTTACTTTAAGCCATTTTAGAAGGCTATGAATTCTAGGGAGAGGGTTCCAAATCACATTGTTGATAAGTACTCAACCGAGATATGCTTCATGGTTAAGAAAGATGAAACTTGGATGGAAGTTGTAAAGCCCTGGAAGATTTGGATTGAGGAAATGGGTTATGAAGTTGATTCTCAAATTCTAGATGCTTATGCATAGTTGCTAATTGATGAACCTATCAATGAAACTATAAAAACCTTTGGTACTGTTAAGTAGAAGAAGCAAGAGGTTGAAACTGAGTTCAACTGAAAGAAGAGGGAGAAGCAATAGGGCAAAACAAGCAAGTTTGTGGAACAAGTTTCATAGGACATCAAGGCATTAATTGATGTTGTTCCAGAGAAAGGGAGAAAAAGGAAAGGGCTAGAAATATTCATTAAGCCAATTGTAGCAGAATCTAGATTTGATGATGATACACCCTTAGCATTCAAGAGGGTATTAAGGAAGAAAGCTGAAGAGACTAAGATAGAAGCAAAGAAGCAACCGGTTAGGAAAGTTACAATCAGGGTACCGACACAGAAATGAGCTCCAAAGGAAACACCTTCAGCCCTATCCGGTATTGGAAGAAGAAAGAAGAAGGATGACACCGATAATGCACTTGTATCTGGTAATATAACTATTATTCCACCCAAGCCTTGTGTAGAATTAGTTGATGAAATAACTAAAGATGGTATGTTGAAGAATGTGCAATCTTATTATGAACATTTGGATGATGATGAATAGAGAGAAGTTGAGGGATCAGTTTTGTTGTATTTGGATATTTATAAGAAAGCCTTGTTAGAAATTGAAAACCAAATACCTACACAGTTATATGACATATTAGATGCTAGAAGATTGTCAACAATGGAAGAGGACATGCATATAAAGATTTAGGAGTTGTTATCTATTTGTGTTTCTATTACTCCAGAAGAGATGGACATGACACTTGAGGTTGCAGATAGAAAGATTTTTCATAGCAAACACATAATAGTAAGTCTTATGTTAGGTAGGGTTAATGAGATAGTCAAGGAGACCCACAAGGTATGGGTTTAATTTTTTCTGTAAACCATAGTTTTTATACTTCATCGGAACCCAAAACAAATAATATAGATATCCCAATTGAAGAGAAATGTAAAGGTATTGTGGGCACTTCACCCTGAATTTTAAAAAATATTAAGATATTGGATATAGAGCCCCCGGTAGAAACTAATGTACAGGAAAATGTTGAGATGCTGACAGAATCAGAGAGTGTAAAGGTTGCAAATATATAGGTTACTAATGTTGAGGACAATAGTCCTCTAGATCAGAATGTATAGGATGAGGACACATTTCCTAAAGAGGAACTGATAGTTATTGAGACTGCACCAAGTGGAAAAGCTACCGGTGCAAGTGAGGAAGCTATAAAAGTTAAACCATTAGAGGAGAAGAAAGGGGAATCCGATAGGGAACCGACAGTGAGTCCATCATTGTTGTCAATTGACGCCTCGCAAGTTGAAAAGAAAAGTATAACTAAGATGAGTTCTACTAAACTCATGATGATGGCTGCATAGAAAATGATGAAGGAGGGATCTATGGACAAAGGCGTTATTGATAAGTCTATCATTGTTTTGCATAGACTTATCCCGAAGTGAAAATTTGACAATGAAGAAAGCCCATTCGACAAGCTTAAGATAATCATAGAGCACATTTCAAAGGACTTTTAGTCTTTACAACAAATATCAAACCGATAGGCACTAGAGAGGTTTACACAAGCAAAGAGAGAAATATTTGATCAAATGATTGAGTCAGAGAGGAAGGAAATTAATGATAAGTTGAAATTTATTGATAATACATTAAGGAAGTGTACTAATATTTATAGACTATGTTGTAACATGGGTTTACTTACAACTGAGACAGATAAAAGGATTAAGGATATTCAGGAGGAGATTGTATGTATAGTCAATTCTTTTGATGGATAAAATTCTTTAACTACATTTATAGATGGTCAAATTTTGGTTTTTGAAGCCCAATTTTTATCTCTTGAGAGGGAAAAAGATAAAATCATAAGGAGAGCCAGAGGTCTTAGAGGATTGGTGAGTCCTTGGCTGGATTCATTAAGTGTACATAAGAAGGAGTGTATAGATATGGTTTGTAAGCCCACACCAAAAAAGCTTAATGAGAAAGAGTCATATGCCCATAAACTAAATGGACTTGTATCTATTTCTGGCATTTTCAAATCAGGTTGGGATACTTGTCTAGAGATTTTGGAGAAGGCCTATCCAGATATTTTCAAATATATTTAGCTCTGGTAAGGTATTTTGGGACATTCATTGTACAATCTTTCATTCTTCGTCCCAATTTTTGGTATTTTTAGCATTGATGTCAAAGGGGGAGTATAGGTGAAAAATATTCAGGAGGTATGGAGTATTTTGTTTAGATGGATATTCAGCTTAGGGGGAGCAGGCTCAAGATGAAACTGACAGATGGAAACCATGATCATTTTTCACATGAGTGTTGCCATCAATGCCAAATGGGGAGATTGTTGGCAATTGACACTCATTTGGATGGTTTCAATATGTTGTCATTGATGGCACCATGGAAACATGTTTCGGCTTCATATTTTGGTTTAGTAGTGTACCGACAGACACCGGCATTAGCACCGACATGTATCTTCACTGCTTGGAAGGAATTATTCACTTACCGACATGGTTCACATTCAAGTTATCGGTATTGGAGGCCGACATCATTTGGGAGATCCGGCATCGGCAATTATTTCTGATATTCGTGTATTTATCTTATTGAGTCGACATGTATATTCATATTGTAATTATCTTTGTAAGCTGACATAAGGCATGATGGATTGTAAAGGGGTATATAGGTTAGTTGATTAGATCATTTTTATAAGAGGAAAGGATATGGATATGTAAGGCTATGGAATATGTGAAATATATAAGAGAGATCATGTATGTGAGGATATTTATGTAAGAGGGTATTCCGGTAAGGGTTTAGGGTTTTAGACCGGAACAAACAGTGCTTAACCGAAACTGTATTCAGGCATAGAAGATGCTATAATTGCAGTTCAATCATTTCTCCGGATTGTAGTCTGGATTTGTATGTAGTCAGTGAGGCTCCTTTTTTGATTGAGAAGTGTGCTCTAGGCTGTAAGGCTTCCTGCAAGTGCAGGCCCCTATATTTTGTAATATCTCTTCATAGGGCCAGTGGATAGATATTGTGGGTCATAAATCCCACCATGGTTTTTCCTCTTTGAGATTTTCCACGTATAATTATCTGTGTTATGGTATTCATTTATATGATTGGCTTATTGGTTGCTTTACTTCTTTCAATTCTATATGTACTAGTATACCGGTTGGTGAATGCATGTTTAAATAAGGTTAAAATTGATCATTCCGGTAGAACACTGATTCACCTCCCCCCTCTCTCAGTTTTCTTTGATTCCAACAACATGCACCATAATATTGATTTTATTTGAAAAGTAATAATGTGACTGAATCTCTTTTTGATGTGCAAAAGAGTAATTTTCTACAAAGTCCACTACTGATAGAATAGTTCTAGGTGGGAAAGTGTCTCTTAATGTTGGAAATTTTTGTGCTTGCCACTTGGCAAAAAAACCATGGCATGTATGGTTTTATCAACATACAAATTTTTTCCATAAATGTTCCAATAAGTATCTCCTCTTCTACATAATATAACCTTGTAGATTCCTTTCGAAATTTTGTTTCAAATTTTTGGTACTTGTAATTTACCATCTTCGTCATGTCAGTATCTTCATCTCTCAAAGGCAATTTAGCCAACTCTCCACATGTTCCACAAATTCCTTTTATGCAATTTATTTGACCTATTGCATTATCATCTGATTTATCACATAAGATGGATGCTATGAATTGACTTGTTCGTTTAGGAGGAGCTTTTTCATACCCATCACTATCTTCTCTAATATTTTGAAACACCTGATAGTATATATCAAATTCGATATGATAAAGACAACAACAAGTTTCAAAGACTTTGTTTTACCTTCACATAATATGGCATTAACCTTTCAAACATGGTTTGCCCAATCTTTATATGAGGGTTTGATATAGTAAACAACACATACAATTCATGTTTTGTTGTGTCTAACCAATATTTTACAAGGAGATCATAATGATCAGGACCAATCTTTTTCTTGACAACATCTCTACTGTTTGATGAAGGACGAGTATTATCAATCCAAAAACTTGTCACCAAGTTCCTAACAACATCTTCAATTCTATCAAAATGAGGAGCTCTACACATAATTGCCCAATTCCCTTCAGAGGTAGTATCATCCAAAATCCTTCTCTTTTTCACATATTTTGATATTGTTCTTCTACTAAAACCAAACTTAGATGACAGTGAAGAGATTTGTCTTTTTTGAGGCAATCTTTCATTTACTAAAGATGTCAACATCACTCTTCTTTAAATGGTTTTATCTACTGTTCGATATTTTTTTACCAATGTTCACCAAACCTTTCTTAACATTTTCAACCATTGATTTTTGTAGCTGAGAAGTTTTCCTCTTGACTTGTTGTATCTATACCCAACAATTTCAATGGATCTATTAACTCTTTACGAGTAAGTACAATTGATAACAATTGATATTTCTCTAGTGTAGTATCAAGATTATTGAAATGATACATTATTTCTTTTTCACTTTTATTCATTGACCTCCTTTTAGTATGTCTAGGTTCTTCACTGAGATGTTTCAACTCATTCACATCCATTTCAAGTAAATGATCAATTTTTTTATAAGAAATATTTCTCTTCACCTATTTAGCTAGATCCACAATATGCTTATCTAAATTTGTAGGAGGTAAGGATCCTGACCCCTCTCCTTCGATCTCCATTGGTTCAACATGGGAAAGCTCCTCCCTATGTTCTTCAACTATAATGTGTTCTTCAACAGGTTCGTTTGCCTCAACTCCCACTTGAGAACTTCCTTCTTCTCGACCCTGTTCTGCACATAATTTAAGATGACAAATAATATTTTTAATGTAGTGAAATTCCAAGTATAATTTTAAACCAAATTTCCAAGTCATAATAAGACCTAAATATTATGTTATAATAGGTGGACTATTATGTCATATTTAAGACCTATTATCGCATAATAGGTCTTAATATCACATGTAATAGGTCCTAATATTTGCATAATATAGGTCTTAAGGGGACTCAAGTATAATGTGAAATGATTTTGCATACGTGGTCATATTAAGTCATAATAAGACCTATTATGTCATAATAGGTTCTATTATGTCATATTTAAGACCTATAATCACATAATAGGTCCTAATATCACATAATATATGGTGCAGGAGCACCTAGGTCCTAATTTTCTTGTTTTTACAAATTTTGGCTTGTACTGACCCTAGCCAAGTCATTAGTGAATAAGGAATCTAGGAGGGTCCAAGAGTATGTAATTTGTCAATGTAGGCCTAGGTGGAGTTCATTTTACCTAGGTTTGCATTTTTGTGTAAATAGTCTGTTTGAGTAGATTTTTTTGGCCTTTTTGTTGGTCAAAAGTATCAAATGTTGGAAAAATCATTAGAGAGGGTAAAATAGGTCATAGGAATGTTTTAAATGTCATATGTGATGACTGGTAATAGGTCTCTTAGGTTGGAGAGATAAAAAATGTAAAAAACACAAAGTTGCAAAAAGTTGTCATGACAACTTTTGTTGTCATGACAATTTTTGTCCTGAAATTGGTTCAACGTTGAAGCTAGAGATTTATCAATACCATGGAAGGACTCAAAACATGTTAAGGCTATATAAACCCTCTCTTTCATGTTTACCAAGGTTTGTGTACTTGGATTTTGGAAGCAATAATCAAAATACAAGATTTTGGACTGCACTTTTCATTGTTTTTGTCAAATTTTACATTCTTTGAAGGTTTAATGGATTGAATCCATGAATTAAATGATGGATTGAGGTTTAGTAGTGTGTTTCAGGGTAGGATTTTAATTTTAAAGCTTTGTATTTAGCATTTACTACTGTTTAGGTGATTTGATTCACAAGTAGCCAGTTTTGGCTTGTAATTAGCAGTTTTTACTAAAATGGGTGCCCCATAAAATCCCACCATGTGTTCATCACAAAATTTTGGGAAATGGTAGGAAACCAATTTTAAAGTATAAATATGTAAGGAGAAGATCGGAAAGTGCCATTTGATATTTTTAGCATCTTTCCCTAGGTGAGCCCAGGAGCAACTCGGCTAGAGTTGGCAAGATGAAAAGTTGGCACAAATTGCAAAGGTGAATGTAAATGAAAGTAAAAATATTTTGGGAAGTTTTAATAGGATAGTAAATGTTTTATTGTGTAGGAGGAAGCCTCAAGAGTTCCATTTGAAGGTCCAAAGACAATATTTACTTGCTGCTGCCAGTCAAGTGCCTAAAAGCCCTTGAAATTCTCATTTTGGGGTTTGTGTATGCAAAGAAGGGTTGGAAGATTAAAACCAATGAAATCCTTTGGGGTTGAGTGAATATTTGAAGAAAATACATTTTAGTTTTGGGGTCCTTTGGATCATTTTATCCCAAGACCTCAAAAACCGGTTCTAGGAGGCCTAATTGGGGCTCTTTCCCTTGTAGCCTTTTCTAGACCAATTTTTGAAATCGGTAAGAAACCTTTGGATTGCAAACCACAAATGGACCTTGAAACCATTAAAAAAAAAGAGAGAAGAACCCTCTACACCTCTGCAACATCTCAAAACCATTGGAGGGCATTTTGATGAATTTGAGCCAAGAAGCCATCATTGAGCATATGGGAAACATAGCAAATTGGTAAGGTTCCTAGCAAGGACACTTGAAGAAAAAACCTCGAAGTGAGTAAGAGAAAGCCCTAGAAGAGATTGAGAAGGAATTGTAGGTCTAGAAAGTAACTAGGCCTGGTGAGTTGGTGAAATTGAGCAACATCAACTTAGTGAAGTGTTGAGCAGGCTAGGTGAACTCTATCAAATTGGTATCAGAGCTTACAAGATTTGGGCTACTAAGGTTGATGTCCTTGTTGTCAGGAGATTCAGTTGGAGACAAAATGGTGACCAATGCTGAATTGGCAAGGAAAGTGGAAGATCAGAAGGAAGAGAACAAGCTCCTAAAGGAAAAATTGGAAAGATTGGAGAGTAAGCTTGGTGATATTGAGACCAAGGCAGAAGAAGTGTATGTAAAAGTGGAAGGTGTAGAAGGGAAGGGAAAGGAGGTGGATGAGGTTGATAAGGTACCCACACCTGATCCTATAGTGGAGCAAGAACCCTTCATCAAAGCATTGAAGGCCCTGAGTGGGAAGTCACTAGAAGGAGTACCATTGTTCACTGGCAAGATGGAAGTGGAAGTGATCCTAGAATGGATAGAAGGCATGGAGAACCATTTTGAATGTGAAGGTATAACTGAGGCACAAAAGGTCAAGGTGGCCAAATCTAGGATGAGAGGCACTTCTCTCACATGGTGGAAGTTTGTGCAAGATGAGAGGAAGAAAATAGGCAAGGAACCTATCTCCTCTTGGAAGGGAATGCTAGTTAAAATCAAAGAAGCCTATCTCCCTAAAGACTATGAAGTACAAATCCATAGGAAGAGACAAAACCTAAGACAAAAAGACCTTGATGTTAGCAGCTATACGGGGGAATTCCAAAAACTTAGTCTTAGATCTCAAGTGGTTGAGGAAGAAAGTCTCAAGGTTGCTAGGTATCTCAAAGGACTACGGTGGAACATCCAAGAAGAATCAATTTGATGAGTCCAAAAACAGTCCATCAAACCTTTCAAGTTTCTATTAAGGTGAAGGAGAAACTAAAAAGAAGACATGATTCAGGAAGCAATAGGGGCAGGGGTAGAGGAAAGGATAATAGAGGCCATAGGGGAGGCTTTGGAGGAAGGAGTTCTGAACAAAGAACACATGGAGAGTCTAAACTCATAGAACAACAAGAAAGTGGCACTAGTAGAGGGGGATACAATAGAGGAAGAGGATCAAGTAGTGGTTCTAGAGGAAGATCCAGTGGCCAAGGTAGAGGTTCCTTATACTTTGCAACAATGAAGTGTTACCATTGTAACCAACTTGGTCATCAAGCTTATAGGTGTCTAGAGAAGTCACAAGATGGTGAGAGAAGAGTGAGTTATCTTCAGGAAGAGTCTTCAAGTAACAAGGCATCAGAAGTTGCCTTAGAGTTAGAGGTAGGTGACAACTTGATGATAAGAAGAATCTTGATCAAGGAACTGGTTAGTGAAGAACCAAGCCAAAGAAGGTCCTTATTTAGGATCAAATGCAAAATAATGGAAAAGGTATGCAATGATTCAGAATCCATAGACAACATAGTATCAGAAGAGGCAGTGAGTAAGCTCAGATTGCAAAGGATTCCTCACAACAATCCTTATAGAGTCATTTGGTTGAACAAAGGCCAACATATTATGGTTAATGAGAAAGCATGGGTGGATTTTATCATTGGAAGGTATAAGGACAAGGTACTAGGTGATGTCCTACCCATGGATGGATGCCATCTTCTATTAGGAAGACCATGGAAATTTGATAGGCAAGCTATCCATGATAGAGCCAAGAATGCATACTCATTCAATAAAGATGGAGTCACATTGAAGATTCAGTCTATCCTTGAGGAAGGTGAAAAAAGGGCAGTAGGTCCTAATGTCCTTTTGGTGAGTGAAAATCAATTCTTGAAGACACTTGAGGAAGGTGAAGGTGTAGGGTTTGCACTAGTGATGAAGCTTAAAGAGCAAGGCAAGAAAGAGCAGCAAGTTCTACCAAAAGAAGAGCAAGATTTGTTGGAGAAGTTCAAAGGCATTGTAAGTGATGGGCAACCAGCCGCATTACCTCCTAAAAGAACCATAAGCCATCAAATAGACTTCATTCCCAGAGCATCCTTTCCTAATAAAGCATCCTATAAAATTCCTCCTCAACAAAACATTGAAATTGCCAAGCAAATCCAAGAGCTCTTAGACCAAGGCCTAATTAGGAAGAGTATTAGCCCTTGCGTTGTCTCTATCATGTTGGCACCAAAAAAAGGTGGTACTTGGAGGTTGTGTACTGATTCTAGAGCCATAAATAGGATCACCATCAGATATAGGTTCCCTATTCCTAGAATAGAAGACCTAATGGATTGTTTAGGGGAAGCCAAGTACTTTACCAAGATTGACCTTAAGAGTGGCTATCATCAAATTAGAATTAAGGAGTGTGATGAATGGAAGACTGCATTTAAGACTACTAAAGGTATTTATGAGTGGCTTGTAATGCCATTTGGCTTATCCAATGCTCTAAGCACCTTCACGAGACTCATGAATGAGGTGATGATGGACTTCATAGGTAAATTTGTGTTAGTATATCTTGATGATATTCTCATTTTCAGTAGGGATAGAGCAACACATATTAGTCATTTGCAAGATGTATTACAAAGATCGTATGATGAAAATCTAACCATGAATTTGGATAAGTGTGAGTTTGTCAAGAAGAAGTTGGTTTATCTTGGGTTTGTGTTGTCTCAAGGAAACCTCAAGATGGACCCAATTAAGGTGGAAGCCATTGTAAATTGGCCTACTCCTAGATCAGCAACAGAGGTGAGAAGCTTCCATGGATTAGCCCAGTACTACAGGAAGTTTATTAGGCAATTCAGTGCCATATGTGCCCCAATGCTAGACACCATTAGAGGTGGTATGAAGGCCAAGTTTTAGTGGGATGAAGCAGAAAACAAAGGTTTTGAAACCTTGAAGGAGAAAATAGCTACCCAATCGGTACTAGTGTTGCCTAGTTTTGAGAAACTTTTCATTGTGGAGTGTGATGCAAGCAATGTTGTAGTAGGCGCTGTCCTAAGCCAAGAAGGAAGACCAGTAGACTTCAATAGTGAGAAGCTAAGTGATGCCAAGAGGAAATACTCCTCTTATGACCTTGAGTTGTATGCTTTAGTGCAAGCATTGAGAAAATGGAGACACTATCTCTTACCCAAAGAATTTGTGGTGTACACGAATAACCAAGCATTAAGTTTTCTGAATTCCCAAGACAAACTCAGTCACAAACACATGAAATGGGTGGAGTATATGCAGGCCTATACATTCACCATTAAGCACAAGAAAGGGCAGCAAAACCGGGTAGCTGATGCACTAAGTAGGAGGCTCTTGACAGTCCAAGAAATCTAGTTGAGAAGAATAGGTGTGGATAGTTTTAAAGATTTGTATGCAGAGGATGAAGACTTCTCAAGTGCCTACCAAGTATGCAAGGAGTATCAAAATCATTTCCATAGTGAATACTCAGATTTCACTTTACAAAATGGGCTATTGTTTAAAGGTAGATAACTTTGTGTGCCTAAAGGCTCAATGAGGGAAAATCTTATACAAGAGAAACACAATGGTAGCCTTAGTGGTCATTTTGGAGTCAATAAGACTCAAGAGTTGGTTCAAAGATTCTATTATTGGCCAAGGATGAATCAAGATGTGAAGAGGTATGTGGAGACTTGCACAGTTTGCCAAAAAGCCAAGGGTACTTCAACAAATGCCAGTTTGTATCAACCTCTTCCCATCCCATGTAGACCTTGGGAATGCATAAGCATGGACTTTGTGGTAGGTTTGCCAAAGACAAAGCAAGGATATGACAACATTTATGTCATTGTGGACAGATTTAGCAAAATGGCTCACTTTGTGTCCTGTAAGACCACTCATGATGCACGCCACATAGCTCAGTTGTTATTTAAGGAAATATTAAGGATACATGGTTTACCATTAAGTATAGTCTTAGATAGGGACTCCAAATTTATGAGTCATTTTTGGAAAACATTATGGCAAAAGCTTGGCACAAATCTCTCTTTTGGATCAACCTACCATCCTCAAACAGATGGGCAGACCGAGGTGGCGAATAAAAGTTTGGGAAACTTATTGAGGTTCCTTACCAAGGAGTATGGGTAGACATGGGATCAAGTACTTGCTCAATCTGAATATGCATACAATGACACCATAAATAGGACTACTGGTAAAAGCCCTTTTGAAGTAGTCTATGGTGTGCACCCAAGAGGCATTTTTGAGTTGAGGGATTTAGGAAGTGTAGCAATGAGAAGTGGATATGCAGAGGACTTTGCTCAGTCCATGAATCAGTTAGGCAAGATTTGAAGGAGAACACACGCAAAATCAAACAAAAAGTTGACGAAAAGAGGAAAAATCTACAATTTCAAGTGGGAGATCTTGTAATAGTGCACTTGAACAAAGAAAGGCTACAACAAGGAGTGCCAAACAAGTTGCAGATGAGGAGGATAGGTCCATGTGCCATTCTAGCTAAGTATGGTGAAAATGCATACAAGGTGGATCTACCTAGTGACATTGGTTTGTCACCGGTTTTTAACATAGCAGACTTGGTTGCATACAAGGGGCTAGTCCAAGGTGTAGAATGCAGTCACTCAGAGGTTTAGATGATGTGCATAACCTTCAGTTACCAGCCAAGCCTAATCCTAAGGCCGAGAAGATGTTAAGTTCAATAATTGCCAAGAAGACTAGGCATCAAGCCTATTGGGAGCACCTCATTAAATGGAAGGGTGTGGATGATGCTGAGGCAACATGGGTGATGGATTCAGAGTTCTAGAATCTTGGAATTGATCCAACATTTATTCCTCAAGAGGTGACATGATCTCTTTTTGTTAGGGAGAATGGTGCAGGAGCACCTAGGTCCTAGTTTTCTTGTTTATACAAATTTTGGCTTGTACTGACCCTAGACAAGTCAATGGTTAATAAGGAATCAAGGAGGGTCCAAGAGTGTGTAATTTTCCAATGTAGGCCTAGGTGGAGTTCATTTTACCTAGGTTTGCATTTTTGTGTAAATAGTGTGTTTGAGTAGATTTTTTTGGCCTTTTTGTTTGTCAAAAGTGTCAAATATTGGAAAAAGCCTTAGAGAGGGTCAAATAGGTCTTAGGAATTTTTGAAATTTCATATTTGATGATTGGGAATAGGTCTCTTAGGTTGGAGAGATCAAAAATGTAAAAAACATAAAGTTGCAAAAAGTTGTCATGACAATTTTTGTCCTGAAAATGGTTCAACGTTGAAGCTAGGGCTTTCTCAATTCCATGGAAGGAATCCAAACATGGTAAGGATATCTAAAACCCTCTCTTTAATGTTTACCAAGGTTTGTGTACTTGGAGTTTGGAAGCAATAATCAAAATACAAGATTTTGGACTGTACTTTTCATTGTTTTTGTCAATTTTTGCATTCTTTGAAGGTTTAATGGATTGAATCCATGAATCCAATGATGGATTGAGGTTTAGTAGTGTTTTTCAGGATAGGTTTTTAATTTTAAAGCTTTGTATTTAGCATTAACTACTGTTTAGATGGTTTGATTCACAAGTAGCCAGTTTTGACTTATAATTAGCAATTTTTGCTAAAATGGGTGCCCCATAAAATCCCACCGTGTGTTCATTAAGGAATTTTGGGACATGGTAGGAAATAAATTATAAAGTGTACATATGAAAGGAGAAGGTCTGAAAGTGTCATTTGATATTTTTACATCTTTCCCTAGGCGAGCCCAGGAGCAACTCGGCTAGAGTTGGCAAGATGAAAAGTTGGCACAAATTGTAGAGGTGAATGTAAATGAAAGTCAAAAGATTTTGGGAAGTTGTAATAGGATATTATAGGTTTTCTTGTGCAGGAGGAATCCTCAAGAGTTCCATTTGAAGGTCCAAAGACAAGATTTACTTGCTGCTGCCAGTTAAGTGCCTAAAAGCCCTTGAAATTCTCATTTTGGGGTTTGTGTATGCAAAGAAGGGTTGGAAGATTAAAACCACTGAAATCCTTTGGGGTTGAGTGATTATTTGAAGAAAATACATTTTAGTTTTGGGGTCCTTTGGATCATTTTAGCCCAAGACCTCAAAAACCGGTTCTAGGAGGCTTAATTGGGGCTCTTTCGCTTGTAGCCTTTTCTAGACCAATTTTTGAAATCGGTAAGAAACCTTTGGATTGAAAAACACAAATGGACCTTGAAACCATCTAAAAACATGAGAGAATAACCCTCTACACCTCTGCAACATCTCAAGACCATTGGAGGGCAGTTTGATGAATTTGACCCAAGAAGCCATCATTGAGCATATGGGAAACATAGCAAATTGGTAGGGTTTATAGCAAGGACACTTGAAGAAAACACCTTGGAGTGAGTAAGAGAAAGCCCTAGAAGAGATTGAGAAGGACTTGTAGGTCTAGAGAGCAACCAGGCCTAGTGATTTGGTGAAATTGAGCAACATCAACTTAGTGAAGTGTTGAGCAGGCTAGGTGAACTCTATCAATATAGGTCTTAAGGGGAGTAATGTATAATGTGAAATGTTTTTGCATACGTGGTCATAATAAGTCATAATAAGACCTATATTATGTGATATATTAGGACCTATTATCACATAATATAGGACCTATTATGACATAATAGGTCTTATTATGACTTAATATAGCCACGTATGCAAAAAAATTTCACATTATACTTGACTCCCCTTAAGACCTATATTATGTGATATTAGGACCTATTATGCGATTATAGGTCTTAAATATGACATACTAGAACCTATTATGACATAATAGATCTTATTATGACTTAATAAGACCACGCATGCAAAAACATTTCACATTATACTTGAGTCCCCTTAAAACCTATATTATGCAGATGTTAGGACCTAAATTATGCGATAAAGTCATCAATATCACATGCATAATAGGCCCTAATATCACATAATATAGGTCTTAAGAGGACTCAATTATATAATGTGAAATGTTTTTGCATACGTGGTCATATTAAGCCATAATAAGACCTATTATGTCATAATAGGTTCTATTGTGTCATATTTAAGATAGTTATTATCACATATAATAGGTCCTAATATCACATAATAGGTTTTAGTATCACATAATATAGGTGTTAAGGGGACTCAAGTATAATGTGAAATATTTTTGCATACACTTGAAAACAAAGTGATAATATGATGAATCAATAATGATCCGGTCAACTGCTAAGAGGGGGGGTGAATCAGTAGATAGAAAATATACTAATCTTCACCAAACTCTGGAACAACTTGCAAAACTTAACTTAACTTAACTGGTTTAGACTTTGTGTCTGAAAACTGCAACTGCACTATCAAGCTTACCGGTTGACTAAAATATCAATATAATAGTAAAATAGATCTGTAACTCAGATACCTTTTAACAAAAACATAAAACCACTTTACTAACATTAGTAATAGCTCATTTCAGATCACTTCTGGTCATCTAAACATGTCTTAGTGGTTTTACCAGTTAAACATATTAACCATATAAAAAACACACACAAAATCATTCACCACTTGACACAATGGTTTTTCATGTGGAAACCCAAATGGGAAAAACCACGGTGGGGATGAGTACCCACAAGTATTCTGAACTCTTCTGAAGTTCACCCTATTAGGAGCCAAGCCTTGTTAGAAGCTTTACAAAAATGTTTTATTAGGAATAGATTTGGTTAATGACCACCAGGTTAAGGGATTGTCTATAATACCCTATTAAAAGAAATACCCTGTAAAAGGTGACCTCAGTGGAGGATTTGAAATCCAAGCTAATGGATCACCTTGTTAGATGATTTGAACAAAATTTTTGTTAAAGCTTATTCGGTTAGGGGATTTTACTGTTGTAATAGTTAGAGAACAACAAGGTCTTGCTGATCTGGTAATAGCACTGCTCTGCTTAATCAGATCCTTTTATGCTCCTATCTGCCTTCACAATATTCTACAGATACTCCTTCTGGTTTGGCAACAACAACTCATACTAAGCCAAATTTGCCAGCACAATTTACAAACAACTCATTGACCTTAAAAATAAATACAATAGGTTGCTAACACCACACAAAAACTAAGATCTCATACAGATTACAAACATATCGGTTCAAACATGACCGTTGGATTACATTGCAATCAGTTGCACATTGTTCAAGACAATGTCTAGTGCTCCTGGATCACCGCACATTGGATCCTATAACTCATCACGTGTTATTCACTTCATGCTATGCATTTGTTCATTCCCAAGATAAAACAGTTATCTCTACATGCCAAAACCACTTTGAAACTCATCATGTGCATCATGCATACCTGACATAATCATCTCCTCTCATCATTCGATCATGGAACATTAGTACTAATTCTCCACGATCCATCGGTTAGGGTTACCGGTTGATCTCTCTCCTTCAATAGTAATACCGGTTTCCAACAGTGCTTCTCTACCGGTTGGTTTACTACATCACTACCAGTTACAATACATCTTCATTACCGGTTTCTATTGACATCAATGACAACACTATACTTCATCAATGCAATCTTCAAACAATGCCAACAATATCCCCCTTTGGCATGGATGGCAATACAAATATCAATACCACTTGATTGTGATGATTGAGAGTAATGTAGATACACAGGTATAGGAATCCTGGTTTACATTTTTCATGTACTCTCCTTCAACTGTATCTCCATGTCTTCAGTTGGTAACTGGATATCAATTATATACAGTTCTTCTCCCTTTTTGATAGCAATGCCAAAGTGAAAGTAAAACATACAGTGTCATACTTCATTGTTCTACAACTAGCTTCTCCCCCTTGTGGAGTAGCTCCACTCAACACCAATCCTTCTTCAATATTTCCAATAGCTTTTGGGACTGATGTCTTCCACATCTGATCAATGAACTTCATGTAGGGGTACAACCCCCAGCTTACCCCTAAGATACTCAAATGTCACCTTAGGTAGAGGTTTAGTAAAGATATCTGCAAGCTATTGTTTAGAAGAAACATGCTCCAGTGACACATCTTTACTCTGCACTTTCTCTCTCAGAAAATGATACTTCAGCTCAATATGCTTGGTTCTAGCATGCAATACCGGGTTCTTTGAAATGTTTATTGCACTGGTGTTATCACAAAAAAACTTTACAAGTTCTGAGATTTTCAACTTGAAACCTTCCAAAATGTGTTTCATCCAGATTTCTTGTGTACAGTGCATGTATACTGCCACATATTTAGCTTCTGCAGTTGATTGGGAGATGCAACTCTATTTCTTGCTGCTTCAAGACACAAGTCTGCCTCCAAGAAAAAATGCTCCTCCTGTACTCTTCCTATCATCAATATTGCCTTCCCAGTCTACATTTGTATAGAATTTTAAATCAAAGTCTCCAGAATATGGATACCATAATCCATAATAAATTGTACCTTTCAAATATTTGAATATTCTTTTAGTTGCTACCATGTGTGTCTTCTTAGGAATTTTCTAAAATATGGCAACTAATCCAACTGCATGAGCAATATTCGGTCTGCTCTAAACAACATAATGTAGTTTCCCTATCATAGACTTGTACTCCTTTTCATCAACTGATGCAGAATCATCTTCCTTAGATAATTTACAGCCTGTAACCATAGGTGTTCCAACTGGCTTATGATCCCCCATTCCAAAAGTCTTCAACACCTCTTTCACATACTTGGACTGTGTGATAAAAATACCTTCCTTCATCTGTTGAATTTGCAAAGCTATAAAGAATTTTATCTCTCCTACCAGATACATCTCAAATTCACTTTTCATCTCATTAGCAAAGTCATCACACATGTCATCTTTGCCTCCAAAAATGATATCATCCAATACCTCACTAACCAGTATCTTATCTCCTTCAGTCTTGAGATATATATTTCTGTCTTCACTTGTTCTTTGAAAACCAATCTTCACTAAGTGAGAATGTAGTCTTTCATACCCACTGTCACTCAAATTGCAGCCATAGTGCACAAGTTGAAAGCTCAAGCAACTTGGTGACACATGGGATAATTCTCAGGCCTATGGGTTGCCTATAGTGAGAATTAACCTCCAGATGAAGGGCTGGTTCCCCGTTAATAACTCTAAATCTTTACTGAGAAAAAGGGGTAGAAAAACTAAAAAATGAAAATAGAATGACTTGTGAATGCTAAACCAAGGTGAAGCATCAATAAGATATCTCAAAATGATAGAGATACACTCCCAAAACCACCAATCTACACAAATAGACTTTTGGTTCATAACACATAAATATTTCATGCAAAGGATTTAAAACTTCAAGAAATTGAAAGGAAAGAAAAACTTTTACAATCAACCAAATGAACCAATTTATCACAATGCATAACCCATGACTTATAAATGAGATAGAAAATTCAAAGGTTATCTAGAAAATAACACAATAAACTAACTCTCAATCAAGGATAAGAAAATGAACTGTAAAGACATAAGGCATAAGCTGGTAATTTTTATTTAGAATTCTGTCATAAAACTGCATATGAGCTACAAGAATGTATTCTCTGTTAAAACCAGCCAGAGAATCATCAAGAACTAGTGAAGAAAGATAAAACTTTTCCACTTTATACAAAAGCCTTCCAAAAGGTAGAGGAAAGATAACTCCAGAATGACTGAAGATAAACTCTCACTAAAAATATCTCCTCTAAAATCTGATCCTCTCGTAGAAATAAAAAGCCACCAAAAAGGCTTCAAAACATGCAAAAAGAACTCATGCAAATTTGCTCTTAAGCTGGGTAATTCATTTCAAATTCTTAGTCAACTAAAGGTTGACCCATATGGCGCTCAAAATAAATCCTTATTACCTCAAGATCATGAGAAAGACTCATGCATACTTTCTCCGAGTTGAGTAACCGGACCTCAAACTACCTGATGACTTTTCTTCTAATTTTGCATGGATCCCTGGATGCTACTTTGCCTGCCACCACTTTCGGCTTCTGACTATAACTAGCATTGCTTTCTTCATCGATTCATTGGGTTAGCACTGAAATACTTATTTCGATGGCCAATGATACACTCCATTTCACTTGCTTTTCTATCGGGTTGGCCATGTGTCACATCTGGTTGGTTTCGAGTTTCTTGCCCTGCCATCTTACCATGACTTGGACTCACTGCCAGAATGAAGCTCTTCCGTCTGATCAACCTTAATCCGCATTCTTTATTTCTTCCTCCGAATTGCTTCCTTAGCAGGCCCCATTACTTGGTCACCAATTCATGGTGAATAAACACTGCGCATCTTCATCATGCAATATAGCGACCACCGCTAGATCTTCAGGAACCTGCTTGCTTTTTACCTCCTCCAATTCTATTAGTTATGCCACATCATCAACCTCTGATTTTCTCGCTGGTCCACTTTGTCTTCCATCTAGACCGCCATCTGGACTGGACCCACCTTGTCTCCAAGTCGCATGAGATAGCTGGGTGAGCAACTTTTCCTTGCGGCTTAGAGACCACCATGGGATATGTGCGATCACTGTTGGATGTGATAAAATCTGCTCGATCTTTACTTTGGCTGATCTTTGTTCTTGTGTCATGTCATCAATGTGTGTCACCCTCTGATTGGCTCATGAGATTTGCCTAGGAACCACCTGGACTTGCCACCTATTGCGAGGGTATTCATTTCGGGAACTTCACAACCGCGGTATAGTGATAGTCATGGATAGCCCCAGAATGCCACTCCACTGTTCGATCTCTCTTGATCTGATGGTCGATCTTTACTCTTTGTTCTGCCATGTCATTAGTCACCAAGTCGCAGTGATAATCCAGTGTGCATCTTTTCATTGCGGCATAGAGACAACTGTTAGATCTCTATGATCTACATCCAATCTTTTTGACTTGCTCAACCTTTAACCTCTTCCCGCCAGTTGGTCATAAAATTAAGATGCCTTGAGATGCGCATGCACGGAGTCCACTAGGTCACGCGCTACCTCTTCTTGCCAAAATCTCGTAAGCTTTAACACTATAGTTATATGTGACCTCATATTTAAATAGTATAAACTCCCTCTGCACAACCAATGTGGGATAAAAGGTCCTCTTGCCTGGCGACTCAAAACCGCTTGGAAACTCTAAGGCCTTTGAAAACCCTCTTTGGCGCCCAAGTGAAAACTGTTGGCATTTTTGATGTTTAGTTGTGATTGTCATTGATGGACACACTTGCTTTGAGATCACTTTTTGTATGTATGAGTTATGCTCAACCGGTATTGCATTATAGTCTATAGGCTATCGGTGTTTTGCAGAAAGTGTTTACCGATCTCAAGCAGTATGGAGACCTCAAGCGGTTCAAGGATCTCAAGCGGAGAAAAGAAACTGAAGCGGCAGTTATCATTTTCCCAGTCTTCATTTTTGGACAACCGGTAATCGGTAAAGTTGTATGAACCGGTAATACTCTGTGAGAGTTACCAACTGGTATTTTTGTGATGAGTTACCATCCACCGACACTTTGACGGTGATTTGTGCCGTGTTATCAAATGTGTCTAGATGCAATGAACCTAGGAACTTGCAATGTAATCCTATTGGACTGACATGAAATCAGATTCCTTTTTAAGGACATCATGTCTAGGGTTTTAGGCGGTGTAGCTGTTAGGGTTTTTGGTGGTTGATGAGTTTTTGTATGTGCGATCTTAATAGAGAAGATCAAGTCTGTGTGCTGTAACAAAGTGTGGATTTACTGAAGACTAAAGTAATGTTGAAATGCATTAGCAATGAGCTATCATGGATCTAACCAAGCAGATTGTGCTATTTGCTAGATCATTCACAAGTCGGAAACCCTTAACCGGTAGGCTCAGAAAAGCCTTTGTAAATCCTCTAATAAGGTGATTCACATCTATGGATCTGAAATCCTCTCACAAGGTAGTCTTTAATCAGACTTATCTCCTAACAAAGATTGAGATTCCTAATAGGATTTGTTCTGGTAAAGAACATTGTATGACCTTAACCGGTCTGGTTACTATTTTGCATATAGTTACTTGTGAGTTTCATCTCACCATGGTTTTTCCCATTTGGGTTTCCACGTCAAAATCTCTTGTGTTATGGTGATTGTGCTTTTGTGGGTGAATGCCTTACTTGTTGTTTGGGTTGCATTTGTGTTAACCAGTTTGTTAGTTAAACTGTTATACCGTTTTACTGCTAAACTGTTAAAGTGTTTTAGTTCACTAATTTTTGGTATACTAATTCACCCCCTTCTTAGTATTCATCAAAAACTTTACACAGGCCGATTGCATTTCCTCTGAGTTTCTTTTGGCCTTACATCAGCCCCACCATTTCATCTGCGAAGGAGCATAAATATTTTTGTGATATACAACATGCTAAGCTCAACCCTCGTGGGAGCTACATTTTAACCCACATGTTGTCTTACTTTCCTGTATCTATACATGAAGCAAACAAGTTAGACAAAAACAATGCATTTCTCCCTGTTTCATGATTTAATCTTTTCAAAATGAATGAATGCAAGGCTTTGTTAGGGCACTAAATTTGGCATGTGCAAAATTTGGTAACAATACCATGCCCTAGGTGCTTGCTTAAAACCATATAGTGCCTTGTGTAGTTTGCACACCATATCCTTTGCTTCAGTCAAAGCATAACGATCTGATTGTTCAATGTAGATTTCCTCTTCCAATATTCCATTTAGAAATGTTGACTTCACATCCATCTAACATACCTTGAATCCTCTATATGCTGCAAATGCAAGAAGATTCCTAACACCTTCCAATCTTGCAACTGGTGCAAATGTCTTGCCATAGTCTTCACCTTCTTCTTGTGCATAACCTTTTCATACTAGTTTGGCTTTATTTTTGACCACTACTCCATCTTCATTCACTTTATTTTTGAATACCCATTTAGTACCTATTACATTCTTGTTCTCCAGTCTGGGTACTAGTGTCCATGTATTATTCTTCTCAATTTGGTCAAGTTCTTCTTCCATAGCCTTAATCTAGTGATCATCTCCAAAAGATTCCTTTGTTGTTCTAGGCTCAATAGTGGAGATTATACAAGAATTCTCTCTTATTCTTCTTCTAGTTAACACACCAGCATCTTTATCTCCAATAATATGATAAGGATTATGATTGATTCTAACATACCTTGGAATAAAATGATCATGGTCTTCAGGTTCTTCTTCTTCTTCACTTTCTTCATCTTCTGCAGAATCTACCTATTCAGATTGAACTAGTGTTGCAGTATTCATTTCACCAATTTCTAGCTTCACGGGTTCTGGTTCCAAAACCAAAATGTAAGGTTCATCTTCCTCCTTCTCCTTATGGATTTCTCCCGAATCTTTAGGAAACTAATCCACTCAGACATTAGCACTCTCAATGATCCTCTTTGTCTGGTTGTTGTAACATTTGTAGGCTTTTCTCTTGGTGGAGTAACCAAGAAATATGCCTTCATCACTCTTAGCATCAAACTTACCAACATAATCACCTCTTTTGATAAAACATCTGATGCCAAAAATCTTAAAGTAACTGATATTAGGTGATCTACCATAACAGTATTCTTAAGGGGTTTTATCCTTTCCTCTTTTAACCAATATCCGGTTCATTGTGTAAACAGCTGCGCTGACAACTTCTCTCCAGAATGTCTTAGCTACACCTTCTTGAATTAGCGTAGTCCTAACATCTTCAACTACTGACCGATTGTTTCTTTCTACCTATGTGTAGAAAGTTGCCTCTTAATTCCGTTGTCTTCACAGTATCTAGTGAATTCCTCTGAAGTAAATTCACCACCTTGATTAGTTCTTAAGAACTTAAGCTTTCTTCCACTTTCTTTTTCAAATAAGGCTCTGAATGCCTTAAACTTTCTAAAGGCTTCTTTTTTGTCCTTCAAGAATGTGACCCACATCATTCTTGAGCAATCATCAGTAAAGATCATAAAATACCAATCACCTTTAATACTCCTAGTCCTTATTGGTCCATAGAGGTCGGTTGAACACAATCTAGCAAATGTTCGGGTGAGAAAGATTTGCCTTTGAAAGTTGAGGATGCCATCTTTCCTAACTGACATTCCTTGCACAAAGCATTAACTGGTTTGTCCACCTGTGGAAAACCTCTTACCGATTTGGACTTACTGCTCTTACAATGTTATCAAAGTTTATATGACAAAATCTCCAATGCCAAAGCCAACTAACATTTACTTTTGCAATCAAGTAGCTATTGACTTTAGAATTTAGGTGAAACAAGTTACCTTTTGTCTATTTGCTGGTTGCAATTAGTTCACCTTTACTTCCATAGATTTTGCACATCCCATTCTTGAATTCCAGTGGATAACCTATGTCATTGAGTTGAGCAACACTCAAAAGATTGTGTTTCAATCCTTCAACCTAGTAGACATCATCTACACTGCTCTTACCGTTAAGAGAGATGGTTCCCTTTTCTTTTACCATGCAAGGTGAGTCATTCCCAAATCTCACAACACCTCCATCAAATTCCTTCAAAGTAAGAAACTTACTCCGGTCACCGGTCATGTGGTGTGAACAACCACTGTCTATAATCTAGTCATCATAACTATCCATGTGAGAGACTAAAGCCTTCTGATCTGATGTCTCTTCTTTAATCACAACAAAGACAATGTCCTCATTTGAATCTTCCTTATATTCTTCATTTGTGATTCCTCCATCTACTGCAATGAGACGGTTTCTTTTACCTTTGACTTTATACTTCCTAAACTTCTCACGTTTCTCCTCATTGTCTCCATTTGGACAGTTAGCAACAATATGTCCAATCCGGTTACATGCAAAACACTTCAATGGTAATTTACCTTTGTACTTATCGGTACCTCTAGGTAACCGCTTGGACAACAATGTTTCAAGATTAATTAGACTATCTTCATCATCTACATTTTTGTTGGATCTAGTCTCATGACTATAGCTCATTTCTCTGCTTTTACTTACCGGTGGGTTTGAAACTGAGGCTCTAAATGCAGATTCAAATTTATGAACACTTCCATCATAACTATTTAATTCAAAAGCATTCAGTTTACCAATGATAGAGTCAAGAGTTACCTTTGATTTATCAATAGACTTGAGTTCCTGAATGACTGCAACACAAATAGCATAAACCGGTAGAAGGGTTCTCAACACCTTGCTAACCACAGTGGTATCCTCCACTGTACCTCCAACACTCTTGATTTCACTGACTACCTCTTTGATCCTCTAACCATACTATTGAATATTTTCACCTTTAGTCATCCTGCATATCATTAAATTTACCTCTCAAGCTCTCTTCCTTAGCAATCTTAACATGCTCATCACCACTATAGATCTCTTCCAGTTTCTTCCATACTTCATATGCAGTCTCCAATCCATGAAAACCAACATACTCTAAATCAGACAAGGAACTGATGATGGCCTCCAATGCTTGATTATTCTCCTATTGTTCCTTCTTTTGATCATCTGACAAAATCCCACTAGGCAAGTTATATTTATTGACAACATGTTCCTAGTACTGGCTTCCTAGACTCTTGATATAGATCTTCATCATATCACTCCAGATTCTATAGTTTTCCCTATTAAACTTTAGACCTTCTTTCTTCATCATGTTCTCCTACATCTTTTCCTCAAGCTATTAAGCTTAAACACAAGAGGACCTGGACTACTTTGATATCAAATGATAATATGATGAATAAATAATGATCCAGTCAGATTCTAAGAGGGGGGGTGAATCAGTAGATAGAAAATATACTAATCTTCACCAAACTCATAAACAACTTTCAAAACTTAACTTAACTTAACTGGTTTAGACTATGTATTTGAAAACTGCAACTGCACTATCAAGCTTACTGGTTGACTAAAATATCAATATAATAGTGTAATAGATCTATAACTCAGATACCTTTTAACCAAAACATCAAACCACTTTACTAACATTAGTAACAACGCATTTCAGATCACTTCCAGTCAACTAAACATGTCTTAGTGGTTTTACCAGTTAAACATATTAACCATATCAAAAACACACACAAAATCATTCACCACTTGACACAATGATTTTTCACGTGGAAACCCAAATGGGAAAAACCACGGTGGGGATGAATACCCACAAGTATTCTGAACTCTTATGAAGTTCGCCTTGTTAGGAGCCAAGCCTTGTTAGAAGCTTTACAAAAATGTCTTGTTAGGAATAGATCTGGTTAAGGACCACCCGGTTAAGGGATTGACTACAATACCCTGTTAAAGGCGATACCCTGTAAAAGGTAACCTTAGTGGAAGAATTGAAATCTAAGCTAATGGATCACCTCGTTAGAGGATTTGAACAAAAGCCTGTTAAAGCTTACCCAATTAGGGGATTTTACAATAGGGTCTTGCTGATCTGGTAACAACACTGGTCTTCTTAATCAAATCCTTTTATGATCCTATCTGCCTTCACAACATTCTGCAGATACTCCTTCTGGTTTGGCATCAACAACTCACACTAAGCCAAATTTGCCAACACAATTTACAAACAACTCATCAACCTTAAAAAGAAATACAATAGGTCGGTAACACAACAAAAAACCTAAGATCTCATAGAGATTACAAACATATTGGTTCAAACATGATTGTTGGATTACATAGAAATCAACTACACATTGTTCAAGACAACTTCGACTGCTCTTAGATCACCGCACATTATATTTTTTAACTCATCACGTGTTATTCACTTCATGCTATGCATTTGTTCATTCCAAGATAACTGTTTATCTCTATGCACCAAAACCACTTTGAAACTCATCACGTGCATCATGCATACGTGGCATAATCATCTTCGCTCATCATTTGATAATAGAACATTACTACTGATTCTCCAAGCTCCATCGGTTAGGGTTCTGCTTATTAATGGGTTAGGGTTACCAGTTGATCTCTCTGCTTCAGTAGTAATACCGGTTTCCAACATTACTTCTCTACCGGTTGTTTACTACATCACTATCGGTTACTATTGACATCAATGACAACACTATACTTCACCAATGCAATCTTCATGCAATGCCAGCACAAAGTAGACACAATGTTTGTTTGTTTGAAAGTGTTTGATTGTTTTGATCATGCAATCACAAATCCTAGGGCTGGTTGGGACAATAGTTGTTGAATCTCACTTGGGGGGTTATCCCGAGCTACGCAATTCAGAGTAGATACTTAGGTGCTTGACCCCACTAGCTCCCCTCCATTACACTCACTTCTCTAGGGCAGCCAAGCACCAGTCCCCATGAAAACTCCCTGTGGCGAACTTTGTATCTCTACTAAGAACCGTGTATGTGTGTGAGCTGCTCCAGATGTCTGACCTCCTGCCCTATCAACTAGAAGGTTTTAGGCTTCTAACACAAAAAGGCACACTAGTAAGGGCATCCGTTAAGGTGAGCATAGATCTGGCGAGTTAACGTTGCTATGCCATTCCAACACCCATTGCTTGCAACTTTCATTACAATCACTTTTATTTATAGTGGTCTGGAAGAGCCTGGCTTTAGCTTGTTACCACTTTGGGTCATTCCCTCTCATGAAGCCTTAAGGTATACTTGGAAGGCATGCCCCTTTCTAAGGATAAAACAAAAAGAGCCTATTGCTCAAGACACAAAAGACAAGTTTGTTAATTTTAGAGCACCAATTGAAGTGTTTGCTAAACTAAAAAGACACTTGGTTTCAAAATCTAAATTAAATTATAAATTATAATTTATAAATGGGAAAGAGAGGGGTCGTAAAGATCTAAATTTTAAATTAAAACTATCTATTATAAATGGACTTAAGGGGGGAGAGAAAATGTCAATTACACAACAAGCAAGTTAATGGAATTTGAAATGCAAATACACACATTATTTCAAATTAAAACAAATTTTTTTTTAATTAAAACAAGATTATTTTTAATCCTACCACTTTCAATTTATTTAATAAAAATTACATCATTTAGAATTAATTAAGATATAAGTATTATATAAATTAAATTAATTTAATTAAATTAATATTATTTAAAATAATTTTCATAAAATTATTACATAAAGATGACATTTTAAAAAAGGGTATGTAAGGGTTTTTCCACTTGTTTTATGCCTTTAGTTTTTTCAAAGCTTACAAAAAACAGGCGCTCCGACCTCAGCCTCTGTGCTCAGTGAATGTTGAAGGAGGAGCATTTCACATTTTTTTATTAAATCTATCATGCAACAATAACACCACATCAATGAGTGATCAAATCATTGGTTCGGTAGGCTAAAACTCCATGTTGCAAGATCGAGTGTTGTTTTGAATGACAGAGGCTATGAGTTCTGCAAATTAGGGTTTTTGCAAGAATGCCCTAGGGTTCCATTTTGTCAGCTCCTACATAAAAGGCACTCTATTTCATATATCGGAGGAGGATTTTGTGTGACAAATCTTTTTGATTTATGGTTATGGTGAACCTACAAATCATGAAATCCTTCTGAAATGATAATTATTGAATCGGTCAAGGGAATGCTTGGATAATAAAAGACACCCACTATTGTGCATCTTCTGATCCACACCTATTTTCGCCTCTATGCCTTGCATTATTTGGCTTTAGGGCTTCTTATTATTTGCTCTACATGTTGGTCAGTGCACTGTGGTTGTTCTGGAGCCTGTTTTGATTGCTTTAAGGTTTGAAGAATTGACTAAGGGGCGCATGCGAAGATTAATGTGACTTCGTGGAGAACATTTTCAGAGGAGAACCATCAACTCTTGACAAAACAGAGGTAGTGGATAATGCAAAAACCAAAGGCATGAATAAATCCTTCAAGGAGGTCATTGCTCAACCACTTTCCACTATCTCAGAAGGTGCTAGGTTTGTCTCTGTTGAGCCCTTGGCAATAGGTGATAATGGAAACTCTAGTGGGAAAGGTAAGGACCCTAGTTTTTCCTTGGGCTCCCTTTCTGTCATTCCTAATGATTCAATGTGTAATGAGATTGCTCTTGAAAAGAGTAGATTAAAAGATGTTTCTATTTTTTTGGTTGTTGTTGATGTTGATAAATGTCTGGCCCGAAAATTCCTAGATGATTGGTTTAGAAATGTGTGGAGTATTAAACTAGGGTTTCATGTTTCCTTCTGTAGATTAATTCAAAAAGGATTATTTGTTATTTTTTTCAAAGATCATAAGGCCCAATCTAAAGTTGTTAATAAGCAATATTGGATTGTTGGTAAATCCACATTTCGTGCCCTAGGATGGTCTCCTGAAGCCATTAATGAAGAAATCTTGGCACTGTCATTCCCTAGGTGGCTTTCGCTTGAAAATGTTATTCCGCTGCTGTGGAGATTCATACCCCAACTAGTTTAGCCAATTGGCAAAACCATTCGTATGGATAATTCGGCCTCCCTTATACCACATTTGGATGTTAGGGTTCTGGTTTCAATTAACCCTGGTTTAGATGTTCCTAAACTTTTCAATGTTAAATTTGGAGATGACATTGTCTCTTGCCCTATCAAAATTATAAGAGTCAATGCTTGCTTCCTCTGCAGAAAAGTGGGGCATATTCAGAAGAATTGCCCCATTATCAATTGGAAAAAGGTGTGGATAAACTCCAAAAGGGTGCTCATGACTCCTCGTCTGCCTCCAAGAATCATTTTCCCTTGTCAGCCTATGTACCTCTGATGGATAAAATTGACTCCTCAAGTAAAACTGTTAAAATTTATATGAGTGGAGCTAATAAAACGCTTCCCGAGTTTGATAAAAACGTAGATTTTGGAAAATTCAATGAAGCTCCCTCGCCCCACTCTACAATTACAGAAGCCCTAGAATAAATGGATAAAGATCAGCATGAGGGTTTTCAAATTGTTGGCAAAAACCATAGAAAGAGGAGGAGGAGAAATGGCCAGCAGTTGACACTCAAAAAAATTAGAGCGGCTAACCCTAATAGTAGTGAGCATAGTAAAGATAAAATTTTTGGGGCGAACAATTATGCTTCTCCTATGGAAGATGATGCGTAGGAGATTTCTCTCGAGAGGAGATTCTCAGGTACGAATGCAAAATCTTTGGTTAAGAATTTTGAAGGGAGAGACATAAACAATAGTGAACCAGGTAAGGGAGGGAGCTCTAGTGGGGCACTCATCAAACCTACTACTCGTAGGGACTCTGTAGATATGGATGTATCCTATGAGATCTCTCCATCTAGTGACCCAAGGTTGGCTGAGGGAGCACCCCCTCTTACAAAATTCACTACTGATTCATCTATAGCCCTTCCACCTAAGAAGTTTGTTGAGATTGCAGATAACTATGTTATAGAGGTCATTATTGCTAACCCTAATAGAGGTGACCCCAACCCTAGTGAGCCATCAACAGATGGTTTTGATTCCATAGGCAATAGTGATAGTTTAAAGACATACAGACCCTGTATTGGGGATGAGGTGGCACCCAGTCAACCTAATCCCAACAAGGATTTAGACAATGGGGATGACTCCCAATATAATGAAGAATTTGTCAAAGAAGGTGATGAGATGGTTGATAGTGAGAACACTGATCATAAACCCAGAAGAAGGAGGGGTAGACCATTAGGGTCCAAAAATAAAGGATCTTCCAATAAAAGGAAGGCAAAAGAGAAAAAAGATCTCCCCAAATGCTTCAAAAACTTTAAGTCTGCCAAAGAGTTACAACAAATCTCCTAGATATGATGAAGTGAATTTCATGGAAAATTAGAGGTCTGGAGCCACCAAATAGGAAGCAGATTGTTAGGAGGTTTCTTAACCAACATAGAGGTTCAGATTTTGTGATGCTGCAAGAATTGAAGGCAACTAAATTTACTCTGGAGGTCAATCTTGATTTCATTTAGAGAGACTCTATTATGATCTACTCGTATCATGATAAAGGGAGATGGGGAGTTGGGCTACTCATCAAACCTAAGTGGAAAGATCATATTATTAGTCAGGGGCACTCTCCATGTAATTGAGCAGTTTGGGCTTCATTCAACTTGAATAATTCTATCATAGGTGTTTGCTCAATTTATGCAGCCAATGATTATAGGGAGAGGACTAAACTATGGTACTGGATTACCTCTCTTCCTGACATTCCTTGGATTATTGGGGGAGACTTCAACATGATTGAAAACCATGAGGATAAGTCCAGAGGTGTTTCTACAGAGTCGAAAGGGGCTGAGAAACTACATTGGGAAAGGATGAATAATTGTAAGAAGCTCTTTGACCCCTTACTTGGTAATAATCAATCTATGAGAGGGATATGGTACACTTGGTGCAATTAACAAAAAGGAAAACACAAAATATATTGTAGGCTCGATAGATTTTATGCAGACAGAGATCATTTCTCCTTTAACCTAGATGACCAGGGCAATGCAATAACAGTCTTGCCGATTTCCCTCTGTGATCATCACCCTATTTTTTCTCTCATTAGTCTTGGAGACACACCAACCAAGAAGGGGAAAGGTGTAGACAAATTCATCCTCAACACCCATCTCCTTAAGGATCAGGATGTGCTGGTTGCCATTAACATTATTAGGTTTCTCAATTAAAAAAATAAGAATGTGCAATCTCATATCAGCAAATGGAATCAAAATGTTAAGAGTTGGAAAAACTTGCTTCAGACTATTGGGCAGAAAAGAGCTAAGGATAGTAGATTTTCGGAAAGAGCACTTGTTGATGAGCAACACCAGATTGAAGAGGATATTTAGAGCAACCCTAGTAGCCTTGAGTTATCCAACAGAGTTGCATAGGCTAGGGATGCTTTGAGGAGGCACCAACAGGTTAAGATTAGAGGTGCAATGATTAGGGCCCGAAGTCAGTGGATGCAATTTGGTGAAAAAGAGTCTAAGTTCATTTTCAATTTTCTTAGACAAAAGTAAAACAAAGAAAAAATTGATAGACTACGGGTTGATAACAAGGAGGTAGTGGAGGTAGAAGATATTAAAGAGGCCTTTTCCCTATTCTACAAGGAGCTCTTCTCCCATGAAGATTCTCCCAATTCACAAAGAGCTAGAGAAAGATGCAGAGCACCTATTCCCAGCAAAATAATTGATAAAGACTCTCATTCCTTGAAACAAGCTATGTCTGTGGAGGAAGTGAAAAATGCCATTAGAGCCCTTAATAATGACAAAGCACCGAGCCCACATGGATTGCCTGTTGAGTTTTATAAAGCTAATGAGGAATAGATTAGCCATGATCTCCATGAGATTTATGTTGAGGCTCTTGAGAAAGGATCCCTAGGAGACATCATCAACAAAGCTCGATTATCAAGTTGTTACCCAAAGAGGGGGATAAGACACTTATAAAAAATTGGAGACCTATTACACTTCTCAATGTGTCATATAAGATCTTGGCCAAAGTTCTAGCTCTTAGACTAGAAAATGTGTTGCCCAGGTTTATGTGTCCTACTCAAACAATTTTCATTAAGGGAAGATTCATTCTGGAAAACCTAATAATCAGTTGAGAAGCGATGGATTGGGCTAATGCTTCTGGGAAAAATGTTGCCATGTTCCTCTTAGATTTCGAGAAATCTTATGATAGGGTTGAATGGGATTTTATATTGATGATGTTAGAAGCCTTCAGATTCCCTACAAAATTCTGTCAATTTGTGAAGGTTCTTCTCAAAGATTCTTCCGCACAGATTGAGGTTAATGGTTCACTCACTCAGGTCATTAAACTTGGAAGGTCCATCAGGCATGGCTGCCCCCTTGCCCCGACCCTATTTATCATTGCCTCTAATGCATTTTACTACATATTGAGAGACCACACCATCTCCCCTAAAATCAGAGGTTTTGTGCTTCTTGATGGGTCAGATTTGATTAATATTCAGTTTGGAGCTGATACTGCATTATTTGTAGAACTCACCGAGCAGAACATGGAAGCCCTTGAAACAAAAATCAAGTTCCTCGGTGAGATCTCAGGGGCCAAAATATCTCAATGTAAATCCACCTTGCTTGGGTGGAGAGAGGACCCTCCAGACTGGTTACAAAAAATGGGGCTCCAGTGGATGTTTTGTAACTATCAGATCCTTGAAATCCAGAAAGTTATAAGGAATTTCTTATGGTATGATGGGCAAGGAAATAATAAGATACATTCAGTTAAATGGGGTTGGTGTCATATTGAGAAGAGACTGGGAGGGCTTGGACTAAAGGATCTGAGACTCCAAGGGATTGCACTTGCTGCAAAATGGATCTTTTAAGCATTTGAAGGTAGTGAACCATGGAAAGTCTTGGTCAGAAGCAACATTATGAGGGTTGTACCTAATGGGGATAAATATTGGAAGTATTTACCCTTTTGTGACCTGGTGGTTGGAGGTTTCCCAGTCTTAGAATAGGGTTCATGTGTCTTTAAATCTATCTAGAGGGCCTGGGAAATAGTCAAACCATTCATCACCAATAGTGGGGCCAGAAACAATGATCACATTCATGGAGAGAAATCTATCTGGTGGGACCTTTTCTACTCCTCCAAACCTCTTGCACTTACACAAGAGTGTTTTGCCAGAGCATGGGCTAACAAAGGTATTTGTTGCTTTAAATAAATTATTGTTAGTGATATGCTTATTAGTTGGGAAGCACTTAGTGCTAAGTATGATCTTTCAGCTTCCCAAAAAAGAACTTACAATATGGTTAAAAATACTTGTGTTGTTCTTTAGTTGCCTAAAAATTATAATGTGGATAATAACAAATTTATTGCTTATAAATGGAATAATGATATTCTTATTTCTAATGTTAAGTCTATCATTCTTTATAATACTCTCTTTTATGATGAGTCTATTATTAATCATGATAATACTTTGTGGTATGCAGATTTATCTTTAAAGCAGTGGTAGAAAGTATTCATAGGATTATGGAATAGTCCTATGTTCCTAAGAAAAAATGTTTTAAATGGCTGATGTTAATTAACAGGCTTCCTTTTAGGAAAGATCAATCCAATATTGATATGTGCAATATATGTAGAATGCCTAAATCTGTTAGACACATCTTCTTTGAGTGCATTATTGCTAAAGAAATTTGGTTGATGTTTGGTATTTCTATTCCTAACCAGGTTAATATTATGGAAGTTCTTACTGGTTGTATCCATGGTTTGAAAAAAGATACTAATCTATTTTGGCATATTCTTTCTACTGATATCTTATGGTACATTTGGAAAATTAGAAATGAAGATAAATTCCAATGTAAAACTAGGACCCTTACTAAGTCATTTCATAGACTCACTCTTAATTACATTATTTTGCAGGTCTCTATAACTATGAGGATAGAGAAAAACAAATTTCTGCGGTTTCTCAAAGATGGTCATGCTACTATGTTCATATATGAGCTGGAGAATGGATTTGAATGGAAGTGGGTTGCAAGAGACTACACCTCTTTTGCCACTGCAATGGAGAATCTTGGTGCTGAGATTCAAAAAGCTAGAAACCCAACAATTGAACAGATCCAGATGTTGACTCAACCGCATTAGGGAAGGAAGACAATTTGGATGGAAGGGCCTTTGGGGTGGACAACTTGGATAGAGCCCTGTCAGGATCATCTTCATGAGTGTTGAGATGTTGTTTCGTCCTTTTTGTTCGAACATGAACATTATCTATGTATACTTTTTTTTCTTGGACACATCATAGAATAGGCTATGTATAGGATTATGTTGTTTATAATGTGCATGCATAATTGTTAGTAGTCATTGATCGGATCTATGTAGGTCAATATTGTTGGTTTTGAGGCATGACCTCACGTTACTGTTGAAGCTATACTTTTTGTAAGTTTACTCTCAATATTTAATATATAAAAAAAATTATTACATAAAAAATATTTAACTAATACTATCAAATAAACACAATTTTTTGGTACGTAATACATATAAAATTAAATAAAAATACATACTTGCATCATAATATCTTTGCCTTCTTTGTTCTCAATATCTTTGTTCCGTTTTGGGTGAATAATTCCTTGAAGTCTTATTTTGCCTTCTCTTCTTGTTCCCCATGATTTTAAAATAACCTTCAAATATTGTCAAATTATTGCCCTCAAAATAACTTTCAAATGTCTTCTTTCATTAAAAAATGTGAATTATTGATCATTTGTGTTTAAAAAAATGAAAAAAAAAATCTATATTTATATGCCATAGTAAATTGATAAAAAATGAAAATTTGGGTCGTCTGGGGTTAGTACGAACATCAAACGTTACAAAAGGTTGGGTTCATTCAAACTAGGCCGTTATGTGAATGTTTGTGACATTATTCTACCAAGGGGGGTTCAAATGAACCCCCTATGGTTCGAGTAAACCCCCTTCATTCGATCTACCCTTTTTTGACATCTCTCCCCAAATTCTTCAGAATTCTAAGAAATTTTGGCCTTCAAACCTCTGGTTCAAGGCTCAAATTAAAGAATCTTGATAACCCAAAAATATAAGATGGTAGTTCTCGGAGCAAGCTTTCCAACGAGTATAGTTTTATTGCATTGTGAATTTATTATGATCTTGTTTTTTTTTTAATTTTATGAAATATTGGTTTTTCACTGAACATGAACTTCTCTATTCAACGCAATGGGAAAAATAGGAAACTAATTCAAAAAATTATTAAAAAAATATAATCCCTCCATATTGATGTCTTCTTTCTAACAAAAAATATATAAGTTGAATTTCAATATATATAGAACAAGTTATGTGTTCAAACCTAAATCTATGTCTGAATTATAATTAATCGGACTTCAGAACTTAATAAAATGAAAAATATTCAACATATCACTATCAAACCAACTGCAAGCCCTGGATATTGATGTTACAAACTAAAATTCGAAAGAATTGAGTTTTTTATCATTTGTAGAAAAAAAAAGTTATGCGTTTCGGGAGGCACATCACTCTTAAAAAATGTAGTTTGCTATAAAAAACTACTTTTCGAGGGAGATGGAAAATTTCTTAAAAAGTTCTTCAAAAATATTTGAAAAAAATATATTTAGAATCTATAGAGAAAATGCTACAAATCATTAATTCACATCATCTTCAAATTCATAATAGTTTAAAAGTTATAGTTGTCGAAAGTTGAAGATTATTTTAAAATATTCATCTCAGTGTCAAAAGTGGCAAAAAAGTGGGAACCATTATTGTGAGTTCACCCCACCACAATATGACATATGGTGGGCCAAACATAGGCCTATTCTACTTAGTGATCCTACAATTCCTATTGCACCTCAGCAGATACATCATTGGAGACAACAAAGGGGGGATGACAGGGAGGAGGGAGAGGGAGATGGAGAAGAGGACAAAGGAGATGGGGGTGGGGGAGGAGATGAGGAGGGAGGAGATGGAGAGGAGGACTAGACATCGGTGGAAACACCGAGTCTAGTAGCAGTGGGGATGACAATGATTCGACTTCAGGATCATCGAGCAACGATGATGGGGATGATATTGACATGCCAGAGTTAGAGGATGTACCAGCTACAGAGGGAGGTGGGGATGGAGGACAAGGTGGTGGTGGAGATGATGATGATCCGCATGTTCTAAGAGCCCAGATTTAGAGTCTGGAGGATGAGGTTGCAAGGTTGAGGCAGCAATGAAGTGATGAGCGGGAACTATTTCGTAGGGACTATGCTGCCTTGGAGAGAGAGCGAGATCGAATTTCTAGTGAGAGGGATCATCTCCAAAGGGAGCGAGATGATGCAGTGAGGAGGGATCAGTTGGCACATGATTCCTATGATCAGTATAGGGCCTTTGATACATGTATGTTGGCATTTGATGATCACATTATTCATTTATCTGAGGAGCATATGTATTGGCGCCTAGAGTACGAGAGAGTTGTCCCAAAGGGAGAGCGAGTTCCGAGCTATAGTGCTTATATATGTGGTAGGAGATCGGGAAGATCTACCTCGAGAGGTATGAGTAGTGTTGTCATCATGGGTCCACCTCAGACATCATTGGGACATCATGGGGTAGGGTCTAGCAGGCAGGATCCACCTAGAGATAGAGGCAATGTTAGTTGAGACACTTTGTATCATGTTATATGAGCCTTTGGGCATTTATGATAATTGTATTCTAACACATTATCATTTTTGAGTTATATATATGATATGTAGTTTTTTGGTGGTGATCTATTATGCTTTGTGTTATTTATATGATGTATAATTCTATGTGGTTTATGAATGTATGACTTCTATATGCCTTTGATACAATGATTTGTATGGTTAATGCAATATTTTGTATGGTTATCACTTGCATTTGTAATGATCATAAGTCTATATGAAAAAGATGCATCTAAATGAACTATATGCTAATGGTACTAAATGATACCAATGGCTAAATGAATGCTTACTATACTATATGAATATGATTCAAATGAGTAAATGAATGCAAAATGAATTATATAATGCCATATGAACTATATGAATGCAATTTAAACTTTATGAATAAGATTAAAATGACCAAATGAATGCAATCTATACTATATGAATGCAATTTAAAATTTATGAATGCGATTAAAATGACTAAATGAATGCCATCTATACTATATGAATGCAATGTTTTTTTTTTGTTTGACATATGCCAAAATATTGGTTTACCTCTTTTGACTCAAATATCCTTTTGAAAAAAAGTTAGTAAGATGAAAGAGAGAAAAGATTGATGAGAGGATAATGTTAGATGACACAATATACAATGATGTAGAAAGAGATGATGAAAGAAAGAAATAATGAGGAAAGAATCAACAAACTAGAAATAAGCAAATGGGGTGAAATGAGAATGATTGATTCACGAACTTATGTCTTTATTCATAGCACAATATATTCATCACTAAGCCTTATTATGTAACAATGGAGCTTTGCACATCATGGTATAAGGAACCAAGATGCAAATATATCTCATTGAAGAAACAAACACACAACAAACAAGGAGTGAACCCTCCATTCTGGGAATAATGCTAGGAGTTGAGGTATGTGTGGCGTTTAGAGTATAAAGGCTCTTATCACAGACACCCATAACACCTATCCCAAAACTTCATTGGTTCACACCACAAACAACAAACAAAGAAAAAGATAATACCCATCATGGCTCCTCTAGTCATTTGTGGACATCCTTGAGTAGCATAGGTACATAATTTGTTGCCAAATGATAAAAGATAGAGACTAACTAGGACAAAATTCAGCAGCTATACTGATTTGTGCCTTTGTTCTTGATTGCTTGATGTGATAGTTGATAATGTCCGATCTCAGAAATTTCAGACCCTATTTAAGATTGACCTATCTGATTTCAAGTGTATCCATCTCTGTTTAAGACAAGATAATGATCACTTGATATGGATATTGATACGATTGATAAGAGAGTTGATTAGTTGATTGTAGATGTTTGATTAGATAGTTGTATCCTTTGCAAACTTCGTGCGAAGCACTGGATATCTACTAGGGTATTTGTTTCTTGCGAGACATTTTATTGCAAGTATTTTATTATTATTATTTTTTAAAAAATTTTGTGGATTGATATTTGAATATTTTTTATTGGATTTCTTCAGGATCGTATTTGAACGTTTTTGGTTGATTTTTGTTTTTCAATGTTTTTTCGATTTTTTCAGGACTTTTTATGCTTTTTAGGGATTTTGTGTTTTCAATATTTTTTCTCTTTTTTTAGGACTTTTTATGATTTTTAGGGATTTTGTGTTTTTTGGATTTTTTTCAAGACTTTATATGATTTTTTTTTTTGGATTTTTTCAATACTTTATATGATTTTTTTTTTCAAGACTTTATATGATTTTTTTGGATTTTTTCAGCTATGCCCCTAGTATGCAGACCTATTATGATACGATGATCTACAAAATTGCACATGGAGACAATCAAATTTTCCGAAATGACCTATGTTAATGCAATATGCATGATGAAGATGTGTTTCCTATTCGAACAAGGATGATTGTGTTTGTTTAGCATTTTGTAATACACCAATTGAATTAGAGGTGCAAAACATTTCATAGATAAACGGTCAAGTGATCCTCAAGATCCATTGGATCATACAAATTAACACACTTAGTGACTAGGATTTAAAAATGGAGATGCAAAAAACTTCCCCATTGATTCTCAAAACTTTGATCTTCTTTTGCCCATGTGTGTGCAAATGAGTTAATTCCCGCTCTTGTGTTCACTAAAGATCCTTGGCATCCTATATGACTAGCTACGTAGATTATTCTAACTTCAAAAGAATCTTGGATAGAGCCTTGCTTCCAACAAGCGTTCATGTTAGTATTTAACTAGTGACTGAGAGGGGGGTGAATAAGTTAAAGCAATTTACTCATAATTCAACCAATCAAACTGACCAGTTTGCAACTATCCTTTGCATTGTCTTAAACATTGTGTAAATCATGAAAGAAAATAACATCATAGAAAAGAGATTTGCATGCACACATAAATATCACATAACACAGGTAATTATATGTGAAAACCCTCGATTAGAGGGAGAAAACCACGATGGGGATAACCCACAATCTCTCTTACTGCAGTGAAAAAGAATGCCCTGTTAAGAGCTTACAATCTGTTCTTTCTAAGAACATCACCCTATTAGGGGTGACTGATATTTGGTTAGGAATACCTTAGAACCTATTAAAGTTCACCTTAATAGAGGATTTTACAACTTCATATTTGAAGTGACTTTGTTAAGAGATTTTACACAAAGAATCGGTTAAGGTTCACCCTGTTAAGGGGTTTACAATGTTGCAATAATTGTTAGAAGGCAACAAAGATGATTGATCTGTTTGATGACACTACCTCTATCTCATAGATCAGCGTTGCATGCTCTGTTCAATTGATCGATGTCGGCTTCATTGATTCATACCTGTATCTGATATACTCTATTTTGCTCCCCCTGTCTACATTCACACAAATATTTTTCACATTGACAACAACATTATCAGAATGAATTGTGTGAATATATTATCCTATAGTTCTGGCACCAACTTTCCCTCCAAACATCATATTCAAAATTTTGTTACCGCGCCAAAAATTACTCTCTAGGAATATCGATCAAGACAGTCATTCATGCTGATAAATCCGTCGGTTGAAAAGGGAAGACTGACGGTTCAACTGGATGTTAACTAGACATTTCCAAGTTTTTCGGTTGAGACTCCTATTATGTTAGTGTACCGATCAAATTATGCCTAACCAGTTACCTTCTATATACTGGTCTATTATCTACTTAGCTGATTATCCTCATGTGTACCGATCTATTCACTTCTTAGCCGCTTGACCTCTTGTGTGCCGGTCTACTCACTGCTTAGTCAGTCTACACTCTGCTTAGCCGATTAACCTCTCTATATCGGTCTACTCATTGCCGATAGGAATAAGAAATCTTGTTCTTTACTGGTTATCCTTTACTTCTTTACCGATGGACTATGAAGACCTAGAAGATGGTGTTGCCAACAATGACAACCATTTCATTCACCAGTCATACAAAATGCACCAAAATGCCAACAAACTCCCCCTTCGACATTGGTGGCAAACCTTCCAAAAATGTGCCATTTCTGACCCCTGTTTCATCTACCCCATGTACATATACAAATTCCCCCTTTTGACATCAATGAAAAAGAATGTACAAAAGGATTTATGAAAGTAAAGAAAAAAGATCTTTGAAATTTTCTTTTGCAGATTGCAAAGAGGATTCCCATGAAGGCTTTACCCTTTTCATGGTGGTGAAGTGTCCATGCAAAATTGTAACAAAATTCTCCATATCAACTATTTTGCAGTTAGGTTCACTTATGAGATGTTATGCTTCTTTAACATTCCTTTCCATGAAATCAATAATTGGTGCCAGATAGCACTGTAACTCTAACAAGTTAAAACCTCATTTGTCCTCTTCTTCTTTTAACCTTTTGATTTCATGATTAAATTGTTTTACCTTTCCACTAAAAATTGTTGCTGAGCTATTAAGAGGATCAAAAGAACCTATCAATCTTGAGTTTCTCTTTGAGTCTGAGTTCTTTTATCTTCTAGATCTCTGATTAAATTATTAAAACTTGAAGATTTGACCAATTAATTTTCCAACTTCATGTAGTATATTTTTCATCTCTTCTGTGTGGTTGGAGAGGGCAACTTTTCCAACTGATATTTCTTCCACTAGTTTTTCTCCTTGCTTTGATTCATATTGTCATACTGCAACCTTTTTCAGATGGGTTGCCTCTGAACCGATTTTTGTTACAAGAGTGCCCAACTGATCAATGATCGGTGCATTGTCATCAACAACAATGTCAAGAATTAGGTGAGATAGAATTATCATGGCAGAATTGAGAATTCTTGCCTTTTTTTTCTTTTCTCTCAATTTAGCCTTTTTAGCTTGAATTTTCATTTTTTTGAGACTTTCATCAATTGCTTGGGGGTTATTTTCTTTATATCAATGACTGATTCTTCCTCTTCTTCCTCCTCTGTTTCATCTTCCTTTTCTGCAGTCTCAACCTCAAAACTGGCTGCAGTGGTGAGTTTTACTTTCTTCTTTTCACTTTCCTTTTCTAAGTCTAACTTCCTCTTTGTTGGAGGAGTATCCATCACTGCTTTCTTATCTTCTAATTTCTTCTCTTCTTCTTTGATTTTTTCTTACAGAATAGGATTTGGTGTCACTAAAGTTCTGTGAGGTGTATCTTCATAAGGAATGTCTTCAATTGTCACCTCATCTTTATTGAGATGCTTAGTTTGATCAGCTTTCTTCACCGGTGTAGTATGAACCGGTTGCTCGACATCCTTTGTTAGATTGGGAATGTCTGACACAAAATTTCCTATTATGTCCTCAACTAAGAAAACATGAAAACCTTTAGTAGAGTCTTTGTCTTTACCTTTCCCTTTGTCAAGGGCAGTTGCACCTTGGTCCTGTTTTGTTCCCTTTGATATTTCTTCTTTTGCTTCCTTTTACCGATTCATAATTATTTTCCACAAGGAAACACTTTCTTCATGCACTGCTTCAACTTCACCTACAACCACTCTGTTGGCATTTTTGATGATTATGTTGTGATTGTCATTGATGGACACACACTTGCATTGAGATTATTTTTGTATGTATGAGTTATGCTCAACCGGCAATTGTTCCAACTGGTATGATGCATTATAGTCCTTAGACTATTGGTGTTTTTCAGAAAGTGTTTACCGATCTGAAGCGGTATGTAGACCCCAAGCGGTTCAAGGATCTCAAGCAGTATGAAGGACCAAAGAAGCGGAACACATATTTCCCAGTCTTCAATTTTGTCAAATCGGCAACCGACATTTTGCTTGAACCGTTATTTTGTATGAACAGATAATACTCTATGATGAGTTACCAACCGACATTTTGTGATGAGTTACCATCCACCGAATGTTTGACGGTGCCGACACTTTAACGGTGCTTTTTGTGTCGTGTTACCAAGTATGTCCAGGTTCATTAAACCTAGGGAATTGGATTGTAATCCTATTGGACCGACATGAAATAAGAATCCTTTATAAGGACATCATGTTTAGGGTTTTAGGTTGTTGATAATGCTATTGTTGCAACAGTGGATATTGTGGGTAGGGTTTAAGGTGGTTGAGGAGTTAGAGAGAGTATGAATGTGTAGAAGACTGAAGTAATGCTAGAATGCATTAGGAATGAGCTATCAAGGATCTAACCAAGCAGTCTGTGCTATTAGCTAGATCAATTACTTGTTGATTACTCACATCTTCGACAAGTCTATAGCCCTTAACTGGGTAGGCCCAAAAGCCTTTTGTAAATCCTCTAACAAGGTGGTTCACATCTGTGGATCTAAAATCCTCTAGCAAGGTAGTCTTTGATCGGACTTATCTCCTAATAGAGATTGAGATTCCTGACAGGATCTGTTCTGGTAAAGAACATTGTAAGACCTTAACCGGTCTGGTTCCTATTCTGCAGATAGTTAATTGTGAGTTCCATCTCACCATGGTTTTTCCCATTTGGGTTTCCACGTCAAAATCTCTTGTGTTATGGTGTTTGTGATTTTGTGGGTGAATGCATTATTAGCTATTTGGTTTGCATGTGTGTTAACTGGTTTGTCTGCTAAACTATTTTACCAGTTTACTATTAGTCTTGCAAAGTGTTTAAGTGCAAAGATTTTTGGCATACTAATTCACCCCCCACTCTTAGTATTCATCAATTCGTATCAGAGCCAACCTTTCTATAAGTTTAACCACTTGGAAAGAGATATGGGGGAATACAGATTGAGGGAACTTACTCATCGGCTCACTCAATATGAGCAAGCCTATGATGGTCTTATGGTCAAATACAAGGCATCTCAAGCAAAAAGGAGAGAACATGCAGAAAAGTTGATGGAGCTATCTGAAAATAGTTCCTCTGATGAAGAGAACATGGAAGCCCTGATTCAAGAAGTAGAAAAGCTGAATGAATCCAATTCCAATCTGAGAAAAGAATTGGAAGGACTGACTATTCAAATGTGCCAAGAGCTTGAGAACTGGAGGAAAGCTAAAGATCTAGTCAAAGACAAGGATCATGAAATCTCCAAGCTGAAGCAAGAGATTAGTGCCCTAACTACTCAACTCCATGTGAGCAAAGTGGAAAAGGAAGACATGCAAGTAGAACTAAACATTGCCATCTTTGAGAATGAAAACCTAATGGAAACAAATGCTGCTATTTCCAAAGAACTCTCTAAGTCAAAGGAAATACTTGCTAAGTTCAACAAGAGTACTGTCAAGCTAGAGCAAAAGCTTGAATCTGCCAAATTGGTCAAGAATACAATTGGACTTGGTTACTCCGGTCATGAGGATGGTGATACCTCTGGTACAAATGTTGTAACATCAAAGAAACAACCGGCATCAAAGAATAAAGGTAAGCAAAAGTTTAAACCTGTTTGCTTTAACTGTCTTAAAGAAGGACATACTGCAAATGTGTGTAGGAGTAAGACTTACAACAATTTTCCTTATTTCCTAAATGATAAGCCTAGATCCTATAGATTCAATGGTAACTGTTATGCATGCAACAAGTATGGCATAGAGCATTTGAATGCAGGTCAGTTATGAACAACATTGGTAGGTATCCTCAGAGAACCCAAGGAGTTGGTCCTGAACCTTTTATGAATTGGAATCTCAACTGGTCTAGTGCCTTCAATCATCAGCCAAGAAGCGGTGGCTATCAAGCGGCAACCAGATGGAGAGAAAATTGTATGGTCTGTCATGGTCATGGTCACACTACTGCAACATGTAGAAGGAAGAATGACAACATGAATAATGGACCTTAGAGAGCACCTGGATTGGTTTGCTATCACTACAACAAACTAGGTCACGTTGCCAAATTATGTAGATCAAGAAAGAACACATTTGATGATATACCGGTCACTCTAGAAGGAAACATTGATGTTGACACTGTTCAGGCGGACATGAAAAAAACCTGGAAGAAGAAACTAGCGGTGTTACAAGAGGAACCAGTTTCTGCACCTAGTGTGGAAATCACAGAACTGACAAACTAAGCTTCAAAAAAGCTTAGGGGGAGCAAACGGTGAAATGTTTCGAACCCCCGGTTTACACCGGTAAAAGACCTTAACCGGTATGCGATACCTATCAATAGGCGGAAGACCGGAAATGGTAAAAGGCAAATTAGGGTTTATGCCCTAATGGTGGAGCATTAATTATGGTAGGTGAGGAATATGTTTAAAAGGATTTTTCAAATCATTTCTCACTATCAGTTTTCGAAGCGAAGGAGGTTTTCGAGTGCAGAGTGATGACAAAGCGATTTGTGCTGTGATTCTAAGAATTTAAGAAACCTTGAAGGAGATTCAAATTCAAATTGCAAACGGCTAAGTGAAGAATGCAAAGCGATGATTCTGCAACTGACAGAGTGTGAGGTGGAGAAGAATCTGAAAGCCCTAAATTTATGTTTTTCGAAAGGTATTTTTCAAGTTTTCAATTTCTATCATGGCTTCTGCATCCCTGTTGGTGTAAATAATTATTCATCTTGGATATTATTACACCTTACTTAAGTTTACTTAGGTACATGCATTTCATAGTAGTTTGGGTATGAGACACTTGGGTGTTTGTGCTACATTGGGATAGTGTGTGTAGGAGAATTTCCACCTTTTATGGTGTTGAGCTTGTTGTTACACTCCACATTCAGTGGGTGATCCACCTCATGTGGACTATTATATTGTTTCTCCTACCTACCCACACCTATTTCCTACCTACCCTTGTTTCTTATTGAGCCACATGTCATGTTTGTGTGCTCAAATATCCATATAGCCTTGCCTATATAAGCAGACTCATATTCATTGTATGTAATGATTGATGATCCAATTGATCATTATTTTCATCTTGATAGAATATAGTTTATTTCTATCATATATTTTGTCTCTCTTATTTGTACTTTCCATTGCCTCTTGATCTTGGCAAAATCTCACATGGTATCAGAGCTGGTCCATGTCTCACATGGTATCAGAGCCATTAGAGTGTCATTGGTTTGCTAATTGAGAGAAATTTGATGTTATTTGGGGTTTGCATTTTGGAGTTTTCTATTGCAGGTTATTATTGAAGCTTGATGGGTCAAATATGAGGTTACCATTGGATTGAGAAGGACCAAGAAAGTTAGTTTTGCCTTTTGTTTCATCCAAATCGGACTTCGGAGGCCAAATCTAGAGGCATTTGAAGTTTGAAGCCGCGGCGGAAATTTTCCAAAATTTATAATTTTGCAGGCAATTTTCAAATAGCGATATTTCACTCATCTGGGCTCCTTTTTTCGAGCAATTTTTTTTTGTTTTGGGGTAGAATTTCATGATCTGTACAGTGGTACATAATTTTTCTGATTTTCGGATACAGGGTTTTCGGAAATCGTGAAATCCCAATTTTTACAACTTTGGAGGCTTGATTTGGGCTCATATGGACTCCTTTTCAGGTGCTTTTTTTTTTTGAAAGTTCATATTTTTTCATCTACTTTCATAATCTGCCATTTGTTTGCAGTGATTTTAAGTAGAAATTGTACTTTCTGTATTTGACCATTTTTGGCATATTTGGTACTTGCATTTTGCTTGGATCTCAGTTTAGATCACTCACAGTATTTGTTGAAGTCTCTTAGATCTCATTTTGAGAAGTTGTAAATTGAAATCAGAAGTCCACTTTGCCTTGTTTTGCAAGTGGCCCATTGTATACACACTAAGTATAAAGTGCCAAAATCACCATTTTGGGGGATTTCTTGATTGAGTATTTTTGGGGTGTGTCTTGTGTGATTGTGCCTCTCTCTATCTTGTGTTTTTTCATTTTGGTGCTATGGGTTCTCCTAAATTTCCACTTTTAACTCCTCATAATTATGCATCATGGAAAATTAAGGCATGGAGTAAACTAATGGAAAAATGACTCATTCATTATGTAAATGAAACTATTACATCACCACCTGATCCTAAGGCCGATCCTAATGCTCAAATTGAATGGCTTACTAAGAATGCTAAGGCACTTGGAACTCTTAGAAAGTATGTATCAGATGACCTCATTTTTCACATTGATAAGTGTATAACAATTAAAGAGGCTTGGGATATTTTTAAGAAATTGTATGGTCAAGTTGATGAGATTAAGGGCTACAAGCTTTATAGTGAACTCACAACTTTGGATCCCAAGGATTTTGATACAATCCAAGATTATGTCACTAAAGCAACTGAGCTAAGAGCAAAGCTAAAGGATTGTGGAATTGACAAAAAGGATGCTCAATTGGTTTATAACTTGTTGGACAAGCTTCCTTCAGAGTATGCAGCCTTTGTATCTAGCTTTCACACCCATAGGTTAGCTCAAGGTTCCTCATACACTTCTCTCTCATTTGATTCATTCACGGAGTTATTGATACTTGAGCAATCTAAGTTGACCACAATGGGGATTCTCAAATCTTCAAAGTCACAAGCTTTGGTGGCTAACAAAGGGAATCAAAGTAATCAAGGAAAAGGCAAGAATCAAAAGCAACCTTAGTCTAAACCATAACAAGATGGACCACAATCTTCCTCTCCACAACAAGGTGATTCACCATACTCACCTAAGAGGAAATCATATAAGGATAATCTTTTTTGTGGATATTGCAAGAAGTCAGGACATGATGAACATCATTGTTATAAGATGGATATTGATGAGTTGAAGAATCTTCTTGAGAAGAATAGAATCAACCTACCTTCTAGAATGTCTACATCGGATTCTTCTTCCAATGATAAAGGAAAGGATCACTCTTTTGGGATAGATAAAGGAAAGGGACACACTCTTTGTGCTACTACAAGTCATGATTTAGGGAGATGGCTTCTAGATTTAGGGGCTTCTCATCATATGACATCTTCATAGTCTATGTTTTCTACATTTGAGCCTTGCCACATGCCACATATTTTGATGGGAAATCATACATACATGGATGTGATTTGGAAAGGATCCTTTGCCATTGGGGATAACTCCTTCAATGATGTGTTGTGTGCACCCCACTTGACAAACAATCTTCTTTCCATCTATCAAATCACACATGGGGCAACTAGGAAAACTGTGGAGTTCACACCTGATTTAGTTATCATTAGAGACTTGGAGAGTGGAGCTATCATTGCAACTGGGGTGGTTGATCATGCACCTCAATTGTACTCTTTTTCAGATTTTGGTCCTATTGATGAGGTTGATTCTTCCTATGTTGATGATTCAGATTTTGAGGAGAATTTTGGGAATTTGAACTTGGGGATTCTCACATGTGACCCCATTCTTGAGCCTTGCAATTCATCTCCTTCTATTGAGATCACACCACCTATTGCACTTGATGATGCAGCTAGTGCGATAGTTTTGCCTTCTTATGATTCAGTGCAACAAGGAGGTTAAATGTATATGGTGAAAATGGATAACAATAATAACAATATTGAAAGACTAAATGAATTCAACCACAAAACCCTAGCCTAACAATCAACAAAGATCCACCATAACATATGAAGATTACCTAAGACAATGCAAATCAAGTGAAATCACAAAGATTATACCATTACATGTCCAATAGGGTTTTGATCTCCATTCTTCCTATCTCCATTGATCTTGCTTGATATATTTGCTCTCAGATTTTATGTGCACAAGAGCTCAACAAAGAACGGAATGTGGTTGCCAGTAGAATCGTAGTGTAGTCAAGATGATCATTAGGTCATTAGAATGCTTGATTAGGGTTGATAATGAGGGAAGCATCTTCTTAAATAGAAGACACAATATGAAATGGAGGGATAAGATTGAGAGGTGTAAAAGGAGGTCGGCTAAGATTAGAGGGTAGGTAAAAGAAATAATAAAATAATGAAAGGGGTAGGTAGTGTATGAATTAAGAGATGAATGACATGTGTCATGTGTAGAAAAGGATAATGAATTAATTAAATAAATAAAGATTTATTTAATTAATAGAAGAAGTGGGATCAATTAAATAAATAAGATATTTATTTAATTTAGGAAAAGGATAATTTAAATAAATAAATGTATTTATTTAAATGAGAAATAAGGCTAGAAGAGGATAAATGAATTAATTAAATAAATAAAGATTTATTTAATTAATAGAAGAATTAAGCTTAGATAATTAAATAAATAAAATATTTATTTAATTAGACATGACAATTTTAGGTGTCTACATTTTGCCCCTCTTTGAGACAATGCGGCTTGTCGCGTTGTTTCAAAGAAGATAAGATGAACTGATACAGAGTTGCCCCAGAATGGGAATGATATGCCCCCTCGAGAGATTGAATGAAAATGTCTGAAAAGATTGCAGACAATCTCTCAATAAGAAAGAAAGGCTAGAATGGATTGACCGAATAAAGTGACAAAGTCATGGGATAATGAAGACTGACTCGGGAAATGAAGGTGAGGGCTAGGGTAGGCTATAAGATAGACCACGGGCAAAAGACATCCTCATTGTCATCTACACCATCACAAGATCAAAGTGCAGAGTGAGAAAAGAGCAAGAGCAGTCAGCAGTGATGGCTTTGGTTCACAAATTCGACCGCGTTCGTCGATTCCAGAGGCCAGCAGAGACAGGAGAGTCGGTAAGTACCATCAAACCTCCTCGTATTTTGACGCATGTATTTTTGTCATTAATGCATGCTAGTTAGAGCAATAAATGCGCTTAGGAATAGGGTACCAAAAAAGTCTGAAAATGTGCAACCGCGTCTGTGTCGGTGCCAGGCGCGTCTGTGTCCGACAGGCGCGTCTGTGTCGGTGCCAAGCACGTCTATGTCAAATGCAGGCGCGTCTGCGTTGTGCAGGGGCGTCTGCGTTGTGTAGGGGCCTCTGCATAGTATAGTCGCGTTTATGCACAGCCTAGGCCTGTCTATGTCCTACAGGCGCGTCTGTGTTTTTCAGGCACGCTTGTGCAGTCTGTAGGCGTGTTTGTGTCAGTCAAGCACGTTTGTGTTGAAAAAATGCAAGTTTTGGTCTCCGAGGTCAAATCGGCAGTTCTGTGATGAACATACGCTGTCGATTGGATAAGCTGCTGAGAGGATACACTCAAGCAGGTCCTCTAGGAAGACTAGGATAGATCAAGGCACTTTGTGATGAACAGTGAGCACCAAGATAGAGTACTTTGTGATGAACAGGGAGTACCCAAAGTATGAGCAGCACTTTGTGATGAACAGGGAGTGCAAATGTGAGTAACACTTTGTGATGAACAGTGAGTGTGACACACGTAGTACTTTGTGATGAACACGGAGTACTACTAGGATAGAAGCAACACTTTGTGATGAACAGTGAGTGTCACTAGGATAGATAACCATATGCATTTAGATAAAAAGTAGCATTTTGTGATAAATAGTGAATGCCACCATGACTGACATAATTGATTGGCTTGACTGCAGGAGTACTTGCCTATGCTGGAGTCACGGGAGAGATTCCCGTCGACACAGAGATTGTGACCTGAGTCGACATTTCAGGATAGAGCTGCCATCGAGGAGATGGGTTTGAGACATATATTGTATGTGCCTGAGTTTCGGGCAAACATGGGTTTGCTGACTGCGCTGGCTGAGAGATGGCACTCTAAGACGTGCACCTTCCATTTGCCGATGGGTGAGATGACAGTCACCCTTGAGGATGTCTACAGGATTCTGCGAACACCGATTGATGGAGAGTTGATTCCATATGATCAAGATGGTGACAGAGAGGCATTGAGACAGGTTTTTCAGGATCCCGACCTAGAGATGAGGGCAGGACACGTGGCATGGGACACCATGACTACCACAGGGTTAGCATTGCCGGTCGTGATCGGAGGGGCGATCAGTGGGTTCTTGTGTCCGGATAGGGCGACATGGGGATTGGCAGTGGGCTGGGGTGGAGCATTGGAGACACTGGTGACGCATCACACCAGATATGCTTGGGGACCATGTGTGTTGGCCCACTTATATTATGAGCTTCACCAGTTTGTATACCATGGGTCAGTTGGATTGGGTTGTGGGGTGACACTACTGCAGGTTTGGGCTTATGAGCATCTGCCAGTGACGAGGCCGATACACTTCCGAGGCAGGGGACATGGACGCAGCTTTTTTCATTTGTACGACATGATCACCTTGCAGCTGCGGATTGGCAGGTTAGAGCATTGGCGACGAGTGCTGGATGATATTGATGTAGTCATCTGGAGACCGTATCTAGGATGCGAGGAGTGGGAGGATGATGCAGTGGAGTTGCCATACACCTTCCGGAGCAGGTATCTGATTGGGCGGACGCCCTATGTGTTAGAGAGGTAGCTTGTGGATAGGGTTGGCCAACAGTTTGGCCGGATTCAGAGGATGCCACGAGGCTCAGGTATGTATGCCCATACAGTCAGGGATCAGGCGCAGTTTGGGCTGCTACTGTCGTATGATCAGGTAGTGACACAGCTGATAGAGATGATACCTCTACCCTGGGACATGTGGCCAGAGGTCGATGATGCTGGGATGGATGCTAAGTATTCAGCATATTGGGCGGAGCATCCATTCCCACGACTGACAGATCCAGGGGAGCTATTGGATGGAGATGGAGGAGGAGATGATGATGATGATGGCAGAGGTGATGGGGGTAGAGGCCGACGGAGGCAGAGGGGAGTAGTGGGAGAGAGGCAAGTTGCACCTCGGAGAGAGGGTGGAGAGGAGCGACAGGCTCGGGTGGTGAGGGGTCACAGTGGATTACCCCTACAGGTACCAGCAGGATAGGATCCCAGGCAGAGATAGGGACAGGGACAGGTGCAGGGACAGAGGCACGCATAGAGATAGGTACCCGTACAGGCACCAGTATAGGTACCGATACAGGGGCAGGCACCTGCAGAGGGAGAGCCACAGGCTGAGGCAGAGGGTGGGGATCCAGAGGAGGATGAGCTGATTGAGCTCAGGGAGATCTGCCAGGGTCAGGCAGATGAGATACAGGAGTTGGAGAGGGAGAGAGACCGACTCAGGACGAGGCTTAGGGATACTGAGTGGGTGAGAGATCAGGTGATTCAGCGCTACACAGAGGCTGAGACAGCGCTGAGGGCAGGGAGGCAGGCGGCGGAGGACACAGGGGCAGGCTATGCATATGTCCTGCAGGCAGGAGAGGAGATTGGATACTGGAGGGACCTCTACTACGATGCAGTGCCAGCAGATCAGCGGGTGAGGAGCTTCCATAGACCGTCGTGCACAGCGACAGCTACGGGAGGGAGTCAAAGGAGGCAGGCATCTAGCGGTGGGGTCATGGGTCCTCCACCACCACCAGATAGAGGGGGCAGATGGGATGATCCTGGGGTGGGTCCTTCAGGGGCTCAGATTCCATCGAGGCCAGGCGGCTCTGAGGGAGGGAGTTCATCATAGCCTTAGAGGGCTCCCATTGTATCAGTGTTGTACCATTCTTTTGTATTGTAGACACCTCCGGGTGATTGTAGCCATATGATTTTGACATCATTGTATCATGACACTTTTGATTATATATATGAGATGATTCATCTTTGCGGCAGCTATATGCATGTGTACCTATGTGATGAGATGTTCTTATGTAATGCTTATGATATGGATGCAAATATGTATGTAATGCCATATTTTTGTTCTTTTATGTTTTAAAATGTTATGCCAATGTAAATGTAAATGTATGTAATGCAGATGAATATGATAATGCAAATGTAAATTGTGCTAACAGGTGTTGTGTGCAGGATGTGATGCAGTTGTGATATCTATATGTATGTATGAAATACTTATATGTGGTAATGTAGGTGCAGCTACATGAAATGCAAATGTTTTTGGTGTGTCATTATACTCAGTCATGTGATAGCAGGCTACGCGGACTCGAGAAGGATGATGGAAGTCAATCGAGAAAGGGGGAGTGAAAGACAGAAGATATGAACGTGAAAGAGCTTCTTGTGCGTTATCATCATTGAGCTTTATTATGGCAAAATAGGTTATGACAATCAAGGCATATGTTTGACCCAAAAAGTCATTGTACCTGTTTGCATGGAGATAAGACAGTCACAAACAAGGAATGCCCTAGTTCACACTAGACTCACAGTGTCCTCATATCTTTGGACAAGTCATAGCATTACTAAGAGACAATCCACAGACATCAAATACAAATAGGTGACGATACCCCATCCTCGCCTTTCTAGTCAAAGACATCCTGAAGATAGAATCTCTAGTCAGAGACATCCCGGAAAAGCTAAAAGACATGTCACCAAAAGATAAAATCAAAAGAAAACCAAGACTCAACACCAACATCCACTGTAGTCCTCAAGTTTAGTGTCTCTTGTCACTTGTATAAGTCTTATTTGATTGTGGTCACAATGTTCACTTTCACAGAAAGGATAGATAACACTGAACCATAATGTTGTCTGAGTCTGTTGAAAGATTTGATTTGTTGAAGCCCATTGTTGCTGCTGTGTCTTATCTGAAACTGACTGAATCCATGAAACTGATAGTTTATTGTGGAGAAGATGAAACTTTATTGCGGATCTGCGATGCAAATGTTGCTTTATTGCGGATTGTGCGCGAATAGACTGAAGAAAGCTGGAAGAAACTTTACTCCTCGAAACATGTGATGTTCTCAGTTCCACACCCATCACTAGACGTAGGATTTTGCCTTAGCCACAGATAGGGTCTGATTTATTGTGGATGGAAAGGGATGTTTATTATGAATGGCTAACCAATCTTAGGTAGATCAATAACAAGCCATGATGGGACTGGGTAAGTTTATTATGAATGAACACGTTGTGAGTGTGTGCAAAGTGAAATGATGAAAGTGAATCCTGAAGGAGGGAGGAGCAATGTCTCTACGCATGGCGCTGGTGACCCAGTTTTCACCATGGTACTTGCCCAGGGCGCCACCGAAGTGGTTTTCACCGTTGGACGAAATTATTTCTCTTTACTTTTTTTCGATTTGTCAATGTTTTTTGTGTCACAAGGCGCCTGTTTGCCAGGTTTTCACCAAGTAACGATTTTTTTTGTTTTATAATTTTTTTTGTATTTTTGAAATTTTTGATTTTTTTGTATTTTTGAATTAGGATATTCTGACGAGCTATGTGTAGAACCTGCAAAGGTGCATGTTGTTGATAGGATCCTCCAAAGGTTCACCTTTTGTAGTTGAGAGCTGATATGCCCCAAAGCCATATGCTGCTGTGATGATGTAAGGACCAAGCCAGTTTGGTTCAAACTTGCCCTTCTTCTCTCTGTCTTGCTGATTCTTGGGGTTTTCTCTGAGAACCAAGTCACCTACCTCAAATGTGCGAGGCTTGACCTTGTGATTGTAGCTGCGACTCATTCATTGTTGGTAAGCCTTGGATGATTAAAAGCAGTTTGTCTCCGTTCATCCAGCAGTTCTAGTTCTTGTAAGCGAGAGACTCTATAATCTTCATTAGTGATGATGTTTTGCAAACAGACCCGTAAAGAGGGTAACTCGACCTCAATAGGAAAGATGGCTTCAGAACCATAGACTAGTGAATAGGGTGTAGCTCCTGTAGGTGTACGGACGCTTGTGCGGTAGGCCCAGAGTGCAGGATTGAGTTGGATATGCCAATTACGACCAGCGTCGTCGACTATCTTCTTGAGGATTTTAAGGATTGTTTTATTAGATGCCTCAGCTTGGCCATTACCTTGGGGGTAATATGGTGTGGAGAAATGATGGGAAATATGGAAGTGGTCACAGAGTTCACGAACATCCTGATTTTTGAAGGGACGCCCGTTATCAGTAATAATGGAAACTGGAATACCGTATCGGCAGATGATATAGTTAAGGATGAATGTAGCAATTTGTTTTCCAGTAACTTGTGTGAGAGGCATGGCTTCAATCCATTTTGTAAAATACTCTGTGGTAGTGATAATGAATTTATGACCATTGGAAGGAGGGTGAATCTTGCCTATGAGATCGAGTCCCCACTGACATAAAGGGCCAAGGAGACGCAAGTGGTTGTAGTGCTTGTGCTGGCGCGTGTATGAGGTCTCCATGAATTTGACATTGCTTACATTTCTTGACAAACTGATATGAGTCTTTTTCCATATTGGGCCAGTAATATCCAGTCCTAATGAGTTTCTTGGCCAAGGTAGGACCACTAGCATGTGGACCACATATCCCTTCATGCACTTCACGTAACGCAATCTGAGCTTCGTCACTTTCTAGACATCTAAGAATAGTGCCATCTAGACCTCGCCGGTATAGGATATCAGCTAAAATGACATATCGAGAGGATTGGCGAATGAAAGTGCGACGTTGGTTATTTGATAGATCAGGAGGTAAAGTATTGTCTCGTAGGTATGTGAAAATGGAACCATATAACTGGGATTTGGGACCGACAACACATATTATCTCAGTAGGCATTATCTCATATGAAGGGACTAAAAGGTTATCCACCAAGAACTCATAGCGGGTCTCGTTTGGAGGTAAATCAATCAATGAAGCAATTGTAGCCATGGCATCTGCAGCGCGATTCTGCTCTCTTGGTATCTGCTCAAAGTCTATCCTTGTAAAGTGCTGTTTCAGATCATCCACCATTTGTTTATAAGGCATTAACTTTTCATCTTTTGTTTGATAATCACCAGTTGCTTGATGGATAACAAGTTGGGAATCTCCAAAAACACGAAGTTCCTAGATCTTCCATTGAACTGCAATTCGTAATCCTGTTGTTAATGCCTCATATTCCGCTATATTGTTAGTGCAAGGAAATGATAAGCGGTATGATTTGGGTATAGAATCCCCTTGAGGAGTTATAAAGAGGATGCCAGCTCCTGCCCCATGTTGTGTGTATGAGCCATCAAAGTACAGTTGCCATGGCTTTGCATGTGATATTGTTAAAATGGATTCATCTGGAAATTCAAAATTTAGAGGAACATCATCAATCATGGGAGCATCTGCTAATTGATCTGCGATGGCTTGTCCTTTTATTGCTTTTCTGTCTACATACTCGATGTCGAATTCACTCAATATCATTACCCATTTGGCCAGTCGCCCAGTAAGTGTTGCTTTATTGAGAAGGTATTTTAATGGATCAATTCTTGCAACCAACTTAGTCTTATGAGTGAGTATGTAATGTCGTAATTTCTGTGAAGCAAAGACCATGGCGAGACATGCGCGCTCAATTGGTGTGTAGTTTAGCTCGTATCCCACCAATGTGCGACTGATATAGTATACTACTTTTTCCTTGCCCCCAGCAATTTGTTGTGCTAAGAGTGCCCCTAGTGCTGTTGGAGTAGCTGATATGTATAGTAGCAGTGGTTGATCTGGAATTGGTGGCATCAGAACTGGTGGATTTAGGAGATAGTCTTTGAGCGTCTGGAAAGCCTGTTGATAGTTTTCATCCCATTTGAATTTGATGTTTTTATGTAGCAGGTGCTGAAAAGGATTACACTTATCTGCCAGCTGTGCTATGAATCTTCGTATGGACTGGAGTCTACCTTGTAAGGATCGAAGTTGACTGATATTTCTTGGTGGTTACATTTCTAAGATAGCTTTGACTTTTGCTCGATCTACTTCAATTCCTCTTTTGGATACAATGAATCCTAGGAGCTTTCCAGAGGTTACTCCAAAGACACATTTCTTAGGGTTTAACCTAACTTTGTATTTTTCCAACCAATCAAAGGCAACTGAAAGTATGTCCAAGTGTGTATTTCTGTCTATTGATTTGACCAAGAGGTCATCAACATAATCTTCCACAGTTACATGCATGAGATCATGAAAGATAGTAGTCATAGCTCTTTGATATGTAGCACCTGCATTTTTTAGCCCAAAGGGCATGACATTCCAACAGAAAGTTCCCCACGGACAAGTGAATGATGTTTTGTGTTGATCCTCGGGTGCAATTCTTATCTGATTATAGCCAGAGAATCCATCCATTAATGATAGCATTTCATGACCTGCTGTGAGATCAACAATCAAGTCAATGTTTGGTAATGGGAAGTCATCCTTTGGACAAGCTTTGTTGATGTCTCTGAAATCTGTGCAAATTCTGATGTTGCGATCTGGTTTACTGACAGGTACCAAGTTAGAGATCCATTCAGGATAATCAATTGGGCGTATGAATCTGACATCGAGTAATTTCTCAAGCTCTGCTTTGACTAGTAATGCCACTTGTGGATGCATTTTTCTTAATTTTTGTTTTACTGGTTTTGCCCCCGGCTTGACCGTCAGATGATGCATTACCAAATCTGGATCCAATCCAGGCATATCAGCGTATGACCAGGCGAAGTTGATTTGTCTCTCTTTGAAGAAACTTATGAATTTTGTCCTTTCGGACCTTGTCAATGATTGAGCTAGGAATATGTTGTGCGAAACCTCTTCTGTACCGATGTTTGTTTTGATAGTTTTTTCTACCAACATGGATGATTTTTCCTCATATGATGATGGGAGAATGTCGAGCCTTCCATCTTCGGGCACCTCAGAGAGGTTTTCACCCTTAGATACATCCTTTCTTTTTACTTTTTTGGAATCAGATAGCGCCACAGTGTGGTTTTCGCCATAAGACCCTTGATTTGTTCTTATTTTCACATTTTTGCGACTAGAAGGTCCAACACCCTCACCAAAATATGCCACGCTATTGAGTTCTATGGTGTATCCCACTTTATGGTCTCCAGGGGGAAGATCATTTCGTATGCCTAGATAATCAATAAAAGCTTCATCATTTTGGAATGTATCCAACTGTGCCGGTCCTTCATTATCCCAGTCAATGAGTTGGTGATGAACAAGGGGAAGGTCGTTAATGTCTTTGAAGTTAGCGGGGCTAAGAGTGAAGATGTGGTTATATTCGAGTATGTCAAGGTAATTATCGAGGTCATCGATGGCACTCTCCTCATCAGTCTCAATCGCAAGCGAGTCCAAATTATCATTACTAGTAGCGCATTTCGGAACAGGTGTTCTCATCCTATGTGATTTCAACCTAGAACCTTGAGACAAGGACTGTGTAGACTCCTCATGGGTTGTTTCTTGACCAACTCTAAATTTGTTATAAAACTCCTCCTCTTCTGTGGGTTCATCTGGCTCTCTGAATGTCTCAGTGAGCTCATAGTCATTGGAGGATTTGTTTGAACCCCATTCCCATTCGTTGGAGTCTGTGGAATAGCGATCCTCTTGTTGAATTTTGGCAATTTTGATTTGTGATGCCTCTTCTGTCCTTTTAGTGTGGATCTTGGAAGTCAGAAAACCAAGTCCCTTCGAGTGTTCCCTTTTTACAGTCAATTCAGGTTGTAAGGGCTCCATAACGCCTTCTTTGCGTAACCCAAGAGGGCTTTTTCCATCATACCCAAATTTTTGTAGAATATTGAAGCCTTTGCCATATTTCTCACAGGGTATATTGATCTGATCTTGTGTGTCCTCTTCAATGTCTTTGTAGAGCATTTTGTATAAACCTTCCTCTTCCTGTTTGCCCCATCTTTGAAAGGTAGTAGGGTCCCATTTGAGCGCCATGATGAATGTTTGCTTGTTAGGATGCAGCCTTCCATATTCTTTTGGAGAGTTCATGACTTGTCGTAAATACATGGTCTGATTTAAAGTGTATTCTCCCATGCCTTTGTCCTGAAATTTGCCTTTAAGTTCACCTTGTTTTGATGTCAAAGGTTTTAATGACTCAGGATCAATGTATGCCGAAGAAGAAACAGCTTCACGATTACTGGGAATGATGGTCTCAGTATGTGATCTCAAGTTATTGCAATATATGAACGGATTAGGATCGCTGTTAACTGCTACCTCGACTCCATTGTGAGGAAACTTAATGCATTGATGATATCTCGATGGGACTGCCCTCATTTCATGAATCCAAGGACGTCCTAGCAATATATTATAAGTGAGATCTAAATCCAGGACTTGGCAAACCACATCCTTTGTAACTGGCCCAATTCTTAGAGGTAAGGTGACTGTGCCCTTGGATGAGCGCTCTTCATCATCATATGCCTTGATGGTGATTTGATTTTTTGAATTCACAGCTTTATCGGAATATCCCAATTGTTTAATGGTGCTCAATGTACAAATGTTTAGACCAGCTCCTCCATCTATCAGGACTCGCTTTATTCGATGTTTGTGTATAAAGGCTTCAATATGTAATGGTGCATTATGTGGCTGACTTATAGAGGCATCATCAGCTTCCGTGAATGTAAGGGAGTGTGGAATGGAAAGGTATCCCACCATGGCTTGAAACTGGTCCACGTTCAAATCAGTAGGAACGACGATGTCTCTCAAGATTTTATCAAGAATGGCTTTATGAGCGGGGGATATGCGTAAGAGCTCAAGGATGGAGATGAGCTCGGGTGTCTTCCCTAACTGTTCTACAAGGTCATACTCAGGTTTGGTAGATGAAGAAGTGGTGTTTTTATTTGAAGCACATGGCAAAGTAATTTTACCTCGACGAGTTGTAACATGACATTCAGAGGTAGGCTCGGAAGAAGATCCAACACCTCTTAGGACAATCTTGGGTCGCTGAGGAGGATTATTAGGGTTTTTGTTCTTGATGGTAATAGTAGAGATATGATTGTCCATCGAGATATGATTGATAGTTGAATCATAGTTGTAAGGTGCTCTAGTATAGTTGGCTTGATCATCTGTGACTTTAGCTTTTCCATTGTCATGCTTTGGGAACGGTTCCTTAAACATCTCATGTTCTTGATTGGATGAGTGTCCCTCAATCTCAATGTCACCTCTATCAATGAGATCTTGCACAATATTCTTCTGTCGATGACAATTACCTGTTTTATGACCCTTGCTTTTATGAAATTCACAATACTCATCATCATTCCACCAATTCGGCTTAACCTTTGGTTCATATGGGGGAAAATATGCAATTGTGATCACCTTGTTTGCCACCAGCTTTTTGAAGACTGACTCAAGTGGTTCTCCCAATGGAGTGTACTTCCTTCATGATCTAGAAGTTGTTTGAGTATTCACTTGATTGTTTGTAGAACTTGATCCTGAAAAGATAAATTTGGGTCGCACCGTGTTGGCATCAACCACACCATCATTGACTGTGTTCTTGTTTTTATTCCAAAATCTTGGCTTGTCTTTTCCTTTATAGTCATCTTTGTTTTCCTTAAATATCTTAATGACTCCTTGTTCAATTAGGACCTTTTCTGTTGCTAAACCTTTTTCGATAACGTCCTTGAAGGTAGACAAACAAGCTTTTCTTAGATCATAGCCAATGTCTTTGTTAACATTCTGGGTGAACATCTCTACCATTTGTTTTTGTGGAATTTCACAAGAGCATCTGCTGGCTAGATTTCTCCATCTTTGTAAAAATGATGCAAAAGATTCTCCCTCTTTTTGCTTGGTGTTGCACAAAGTAGTGACTGATATGTCTGTCTCTATGTTATAGGAGAAATGTTGAATAAATGCTTCTGCTAGGTCACCCCATGACTTAATTCCAGGTGGAAGTTGGGAGAACCATTCCATAGCTTGATCGCCTAAGCTTTGTGGGAATAATCTCATCAAATATGTCTCTTCTGAAGCCACTTCAATGCAAGCTGTAAAAAATTGTCTTATGTGTGCCTTAGGATCCCCTTTTCCTCTATACTTATCAAATTTAGGCGTCACAAAGTGTGTAGGAAAAGGAGGCATTGGAATGCTCTTGTCAAATGGATAGGGACATATGTCTCTCATTGTGTATGTTGGCTTCGGTGTATTTATGTCCTCCATTTTCTTTTGTAAGTTCCGGATTTGTTGCTCCAAATTGCTCTTAGGTGGAGATCAACTTCTTGGACCATATCCTATGTTTGAGGTACCCACTGGAGGAGGTGCATGTTGCATATATGGATGATATTGATCATACACATGTTCATACAGAGGAGGTCTATAGTGATGCTGCGTATATGGACCACTTGGTATAGATTCATGTTGAGGAACACCATATCTATTTTGTGCATGTATACCATACTCTACAGGCATGTCATGTTCTATTGTATTGCCCCCAAATTTGACATGAGGTTTCCTTGTGTCCAAATTTTGAGCATGCCTTGGAATATCCCATTGCTTTGGTGGTTGATCCTTAGCATTGATATGTGATTGAGCATATTTTTCTCCATAAGACTTCCATAATGGTCTGCGAAGGTGAGTATCATATGTTTGACCATGTGTATGTGGGACCTCTGGTTTTTGAAGCAAAGCTGATGGTGATTCAGGTACCATGTGTGGTCCTCTATTTCCTCCACTATTAGGTCTCCTTTGATCCATATTGGAGTGAGGTTGTTGCAAAGGTCTATGTTCCATTATTTGAGACATGTCAAAATCATGAGGTATCTTGGCTCCACTTTGTGCCATCATGTGTAAGAAGTATTGTCTATCCCTCCTCATTATCTCTTCAATCAGTCGATTGAAATGGCGATTCATAATGGATTCTTCCACATCTGCTGAATGTATTGATAAGTTGTCCAAATTGTCATTGTGTGTAGCATTGTTGTTTAGAGTGTCCATGTTCTCAACATTTGGAATGTTTCTATAAGCCTCCATGTCAGGTAATGTAGTGTGATCAGTATTGAAAAATAAATCATCATCATACTCATAAGAACTCATGTTTGCGGACTCTTGAGCCTCTTTAGTTTCTCTCCTAGATTTTTGAAGACGGGTTTCAACCATGAACTAGGTATTGACCAAGATGTGTGAGATTAGATGAAAAATGGAAAGAGTATGGAAGGCCAAGAGTTGGATGGAATGTAAATGAGTCTAAAGTGTACTTGCAATGTCCAAAGTGTAAGACCAAGTATGTATGTAGTAGAGTAGGTGTGACTTCCAAAGAGAGGATAGTTTCTCTTGATGAGGTAAGCTGACCTTGACCCTAAGTAAGACCAAATGAGACCCAAAATTAAGAAACCTTGATGAGGGACCACTTAGCAAAGTGTTGTTGTATGTAGTGTGTTGACAAAGTATGATGAGGACAAGCAAGTGACCTTTTGACTCAAGTTTAGACAAGTGTGAATGTAATGTGAGATGTGAAGCAATGATGGACTTTGTGAGACCCAAGGATAGGTTGAATGCTAAATGAAACCTTAGAGAGATGACCTAGGAAGCTCAAGATTTCCGAAACTAACTGTATTTGCTTGCTGGACTGTAACAGTTTTTCAATTCTGGACACAGATGCTTCTGTATTCTGCACAGACGCGGTTTCCTGACACAGACGCTAATCTGTTTAACACAGACGCGCTTCTGAGATTCTCCTGTTTATGTTTGCTGGACTGTGATAGTTTTTCAATTCTGGACACAGACGCAACTGTATACTGCACAGACGCGGTTACCCGACACAGACGTGCTTATATTCAACACAGACGCTATTCTGCCCTTCACAGACGCGCTTAGACAACACATACGCAGTTAAAACAGACACAGACGCGTTTCTGTAAGTTTTGTGCAATTTTTCCAATCTGTGAAGTTGTTTTGTTGTGACCCAATCTGACTGTTTGACTGATTTTCGTGACAAGAGGACACAATGTTGATGAGGACCCAATGTTTGCAAGTGTTTAGACTGACAATGACTCCAAGAAAAGTGTGTTGTTTGATGTAAAATTGTTTTGCATACACTTGAAGACACAAAAGACACAATGTTTTGCTGTTTGGTCTTGAATGTTTTGAATGTTTAACATAAGTCAAGCACAATTCTTATGGATGGCCAAGACAATAGTTGTTGATCCCACATGGGGTTTTACCCCCGAGGCTACGCTATTCAGAGCGGATACTTAGATGCTTGACCTCACTGGCTCCACCCTCGGCACTCACTTCTCGGGTCAGCCAAGCATCAGTCCCCATGAAAACTCCCCATGGCGAACTTTGTATCTCTACTAAGAACCGTATGTGTGTGGGCCGCTACCAGAGGTCCAACCTCCTACCCCAACAACTAGAAGGATTTGGGCCTCTAAAACAAAATGGTGCTAGTAAGGGCATCCGCTCGTGTGGCCATACATGCGGCACTTTCAGCTCTATAAATACAGAAGGCTCCCAGCCGGTAGGGGTTACGCCCTACAAATGATCAAATAAATTTGATCAAACGGGTTTATGGGGAGACATAGTGTCGGTATGAACTAATCAGCACACATTATCCATAGTTTTCACCATGAATACATTTGATTATAGTGGTTCCGATGAGGTGGGTTAGTCCGAAAATAAACCAGATCTGAAACCTTAAGTGCAAAATCCGAAAATCGAATCAATGAAAACTTCCAAATTCCAAAACAGTAAATACACAGAGGCTGTTACACTCAACACAGACATGCCTGGATAACACAGACGTGGTTTTGTGATGCATAGACGGGCCTAAAAATCACAAACGCCCCTTTCTGACACAGACGCGGGTGAATGCAACACAGACGCGCTCCTGTAACATAGACGCGCTTTTGTAACACAGACGCGGATAGAAAAGACACAGACGCGCCTATCCCGGAACCTGCAAAACGAAATATTGACAAAACACAGACGCGGATAAAGTTGTCACAGACGCGCCTGAAAATCAAAAACGCGATCCGAAAGTGCGCAAACGCGAAAATACCAAAAAATGCTGCCGAAAATGTCCGATCTGCAACTTCAAAAACACAAGATCTGCAACAAGGAGGTTAAATGCAAAGGGACAAGAGTCCCACCGGGCGTGCCAAAATGTATATGGTGAAAATGGATAACAATAATAACAATATTGAAAGACTAAATGAATTCAACCACAAAACCCTAGCCTAACAATCAACAAAGATCCACCATAACATATGAAGATTACCTAAGACAATGCAAATCAAGTGAAATCACAAAGATTATACCATTACATGTCCAATAGGGTTTTGATCTCCATTCTTCCTATCTCCATTGATCTTGCTTGATATATTTTTTCTCAGATTTTATGTGCACAAGAGCTCAACAAAGAACGAAATGTGGTTGCCAGTAGAATCGTAGTGTAGTCAAGATGATCATTAGGTCATTAGAATGCTTGATTAGGGTTGATAATGAAGGAAGCATCTTCTTAAATAGAAGACACAATATGAAATGGAGGGATAAGATTGAGAGGTGTAAAAGGAGGTCGGCTAAAATTAGAGGGTAGGTAAAAGAAATAATAAAATAATGAAAGGGGTAGGTAGTGTATGAATTAAGAGATGAATGACATGTGTCATGTGTAGAAAAGGATAATGAATTAATTAAATAAATAAAGATTTATTTAATTAATAGAAGAAGTGGGATCAATTAAATAAATAAGATATTTATTTAATTTAGGAAAAGGATAATTTAAATAAATAAATGTATTTATTTAAATGAGAAATAAGGCTAGAAGAGGATAAATGAATTAATTAAATAAATAAAGATTTATTTAATTAATAGAAGAATTAAGCTTAGATAAATAAATAAATAAAATAGTTATTTAATTAGACATGACAATTTTAGGTGTCTACAGTGACCCCATTCTTGAGCCTTGCAATTCATCTCCTTCTATTGATATCACACCACCTATTGCACCTGATGATGCAGCTAGTGCGATAGTTTTGCCTTCTTATGATTCAGTGCAGCAGAATTTTCCATGTCTTCCAGCTTCAGTTGATTGGGATTCCTACTTGATAGACATTGCAGGTTTGTTTGTGGACTCCTACATTGTAGATTTGGGAGACACCATTCATGACATTCATCTTCTCTTTGATGAAGATGATCCTTCTTTGATTGCTGCAAGGGATAACTCTGACCAACTTGTGCATTCTCTATATGATCAATCTTTAGAGGTTGACATGATTGTGGATACTTTTATACAACACTTGGAGGAGGTCTCTTTATCTTTTGAGGAGACATATGAGTCTTTGGATATTGTTCTACATTCATCTCCACTAGATCTTGGAGTGCCTTTTTCAGCAGTGTGGCACAGTTTACCACCTTTGGAGGGGGTACCTTTCAGCATCGACATGGGGACACTTGAGCGGTTTTCAGAGATTCCTTTCATCATGAGTATTTTTGCTTCATCTTCCCTTCATGGTTGGGGAGACTTCATGGATACACCTTTTGTTTTGTTTCTTCCTAAGGGGAGGAATGTTGTTCGACATTCATGGAGCAGTTTCTTCATTCATCTTCGAGCTTCTATCATTAGTGCAGATTCCAGATTGAGGGGGGGCTTCCTAGTCTCTCTTCTTCTTCTTCTCTCATATGGGGGGGACTTTTTCCTCACATGGGGTTTTGTCCTTCACATACTTCTATGAGAGTTCTTTGTATCTATTTTTCATCTCTCTTTTGGGGGAGGGTTTTTTCCCATTGGGTTTTTCTCTCTTTCCTCGCTTTATGGGATATTGCATTTGCATTTGTACATGTGTACCTAACATGGCCTAGTAGCCGGGACCTATCTTGCATTGCTTAGTTGCATTGTAGACTGAAGTGCATTCCCCTAAGTTGCACTTAAGGGGGGGTGTTGGTGTAAATAATTATTCATCTTGGATATTATTACACCTTACTTAAGTTTACTTAGGTACATGCATTTCATAGTAGTTTGGGTATGAGACACTTGGGTGTTTGTCCCACATTGGGATAGTGTGTGTAGGAGAATTTCCACCTTTTATGGTGTTGAGCTTGTTGTTACACTCTGCATTCAATGGGTGATCCACCTCATGTGGACTATTATATTGTTTCTCCTACCTACCCACACCTATTTCCTACCTACCCTTGTTTCTTATTGAGCCACATGTCATGTTTGTGTGCTCACATATCCATATAGCCTTGCCTATATAAGCAGGCTCATATTCATTGTATGTAATGATTGATGATCCAGTTGATCAGTATTTTCATCTTGATAGAATATAGTTTATTTCTATCATATATTTTGTCTCTCTTATTTGTGCTTTCCATTGCCTCTTGATCTTGGAAAAATCTCACAATCCCATACTAGCTCTAGTACATCTGTAGATTCAACAAGCTTTATTCAATGCAAATCTAGATATAATGCCCTATCACAAGTTCCAGCTGGTGTGATAGTAGAAGAGGGAATCTCAGATTACATAGATTGTAAAATAGAAGACCTAGGGTCTCTAGCAATTCACTCACAGCTAGGTTTGTTCTGTGGACAAGATAACAAGACCAAGCCAGAGTATAGTATCTTGGAGAAGAAGAAGCTCCACAATGCTATTTATTTTCAGGAGGATTTCATAGATGATCACATTAGGATCATTATGAGCAGAGTTCATGGTGACAAGATGTACCTAGAGAGAATGCATGATATAACACCACAAGCAATTCATGTCATCACCGATTTCTGCAATACAGGGGAAGTGCCAGCCCTAAGGACGGTAAGCAAAACTGAAATGTCCAAGCTCACCGGTTCAGTGAGTGACTCACGAGGTATGACTGTCAATTCTATCAAGGACGATCTGGTGAAATATGCATGTATGGTGATTGGATACCGGACGTTCTCAGCCAGTAGAATTAACTCTGTATCTACTGCAGTGGTAAATGTAGCTTACCGGATGATCAAGGAGGATGCATCATTTGACCTATGCACCAGTATGCAAAGGCAACTCCTATTCAATCTGAAATCAATCAAACAGGATAATGCATTGAGATTCAAGTTTGGACAACTACTAGTTGGGCTATTATTTTACTTCCAAGGCTATTTTCCAGGAGTAGGTGATGTCCAGTGGTCTGCTGACCAACCGGTAACCAAGCAAATCAAGGAAAGCATTCAAGTAGTTCGAACCAGTTACCTTGAAGTTGTGAACAAGTACTTTGATGAGTTCAGATGCAAAATGAGTCAGAGGGTGAGAATACCAGGTGATATTGTCAAGAAATATGAAGATGATATCTGTTTCACCATCAAAGTGGATCAATGCATAACGGAGGCTGTTGAGCCTAGATAGGAGGATGTGGAGCCTATGGGCTATGAGGTAATGAATGATATGCTGGAAGGATATGCCTCTACCCTTATTGCCTCACCGCTTGATCCAAAGGCTAAAAGAACCAACACCTACCTTGAAAGGATAACACTGGTTGAGGAAACCTCAACAAAGAAAGGAAATGAACCTTCAGTGAAGAAGGCAAAAATAGTGCCTTCAGCATCGGCACCGGCTACTACAGCCAGTCCTGTAGTGACCAAGTAGTCACTGGCTAAAAAGAAACCTGAAGCGACACCTGCTAAAGTGTTTGAGAGAAAGAGGAAAACAAGGAATACCTCTCCAGACTCAGAAGAAACTGTGTTTGAGGAAAAACCAAAGAAGAGACGTCAAGCAAGGAAAAAGACAAAGAATGAACTGACATCATTGGCACCAGTAAATATTGACATCTCCTCCTACAAACCTTTGACACATTTTCAAAGAACTATCAAAAACATTAGGAGAAAAGTGTTGAATGATTTGATTGATTGTTTTGATGACTTTAATGATGATGAAAAGGAAGTAGTTGAAAAAGAAATAATTCAGTATTTATGTGTTAATGACTGGTCGCCTTCAGAAATTAGATCTGAGACACCGGATTCTTTGTATAAATCCTTAGATAATAAATGGCGCATTGCCATAGAGCAGGAACAGGAAATGAGAGAAAAAGGTTTTGCTGTACATTTTCCTGATGTATCAAATTCGGAACTGTTCGAAGTAATGAACAAATACAAAGGCCTCTTCTTCATGAGAAGAAGAAGACTCCTATTACTGGAAGGGAAGGGTAAAGAAGTGCTCAAGAATATACACACCCTTGCTCTAGAAGCCATGAAGATGCATAAAGTGGCTGAAGCCAACAGGAAGGCTGATCAAGAACTGGCAATAACTAAACCAGATGAAGTGTTTGATGATGAAGGAAATCCGGTTACTGAACCGATCGACACTATTGATGTTGATGCTCTGGATGGAGAAGAAGCTGCTCAAGTTACAACAGAGGAAGTTACAGGACAGGAGAAGCGGGGAGAAAAGGAAGTAAAGCTAAAGGAAATAAAGGACAAAAAGGAGGAATCGAAGAAGCAAGCGGAGGAGAAGAAAGATGAAGAGGAGAAGAAGAAGAAAGATGAAGAGGAGAAGAAGAAGAAAGATGAAGAGGAAAAGAAGAAGAAGGATGAAGCGAAGAAGAAGAAAAAGGAAGAAGATGAGGAGAAACGGAAACAGGAAGAAAAGAGAAAAGAAGAAGAAAAGAAAAGAAAAGAAGAGGAAGAAGAGAAAAAGAAACAAGAAGATGCAAGGAAGAAGAAAGAGGAAGAGGATGAGAAAAAGAGAAAGGAAGAAGAGAAGTGAAAGGAAGCAGTAAAGAAGAAGGAAGAGGAAGGTAAGGAAGAGGAGAAGCGGAAGCAAACAGAGAAAAGGAAGAAGGAAGAGGAAGAGAAGGAAGAGGAAAAGAGAAAAGAAGCGGAAAAGAACAAAACAGAGGAAGACAAGGCAGGAGAAGTAGCAAAAAGCACGCAGATGGAGACACCTAAGGCAACTTGTAGTCAAGCCAAACCGGCTGACCTTACCAGTCCTATTGACCTCCAGTCTGCAAGTGAAATGGAGCTACTACAAATCATCAAGGTTGCTCAAGAACGCCTTGAGGTGTTAAGGAGAAAGAAGGAGGAATATGTGATCCAAACTGCGGTGGACACTTTTACCGGTTTGTTACCCGGTACAAACCTCCCTAGTATCGACTCATCATTGGCACAACTAAAGCTCCTGTGCACAGTAGTAGATGATCAAGTGCAGAGCTTAGAAGAGGTAGTAGAGGCAAATTCTAAGAAAGAGCATCAAAGGCTCTAAATATTTCTCTAGTGAAGAAGTTAAATGGGCTCCGGACTGAACTCCAAAAAGCACAAAAGGATATAAGGGATGCTCTGGATGAGGGGAATCTTCTACTCAGCAAGATTTGCCAACCCCATTTTTTTTGTGACGATGTGCTTGCACATAAGAAAAATCTTCAATTTGACTTGCAATCCTACATGAGCACATTCAAGCTGCCTTATGACTCCTTTACAACCTATGGGAAAACGATTCACTGGTTCCACATCTAGACATAAAAAATGGAGCATGAGATCAACACTCGGTCTCGAGATTTGCAGGAGTTACAACTGGTTCTCCTCCCATGTCTGCAAATTCTTCAAAAGTGCTATCTAAATCTGGATGCCTTAATAGTGACATAGGAGATGAGCACAATTTATGCCATGGAAGAACAAGTCTCCCAGATGTAGATAGAGAAAGAAGTAGCCACCTCCCTACTTGAGTCCTGGTCTTTATCTATGAAACAATTCTTGCAGGACTTTAAATATGTTTTTGACAAGTTTTATTCCTTATTGTCATAAATTTTTATTATTTTAATACCAAATGGAAACAGGGGTTGTTCAGCTGTACTTTGTCATTGTTGGCAAAGGGGGAGAAGTATTCTAAGAGGCAGAAGTATCTGGTATTTAAAATTTTGATGTATGCTCTGATATCTCTATGTGCAAAATAGTTATACATTGTATTGTTAAAGGGATAGTGTATATGCTTAGGGGGAGCAATTTTGCTAATGGCATGATTTTGTTGTAAAACACTTAGATGTCAAAATTTTATTTTCCTAAGTGTTGCCATCAATGCCAAAGGGGGAGATTGTTGGAATTTTTGATGATTATGTTGTGATTATCATTGATGGACACACACTTGCATTGAGATCATTTTTGTATGTATGAGTTATGCTCAACTGACAATTGTTCCAACCGGTATGATGCATTATAGTTCTTAGACTATTGGTGTTTTGCAGAAAGTGTTTACCGATTTGAAGTGGTATATAGACCCCAAGTGGTTCAAGGATCTCAAGTGGTACAAAGGACCAAAGCGGCAGAACACATATTTCCCAGTCTTCAATTTTGTCAAACCGGCAACCAGCATTTTGCTTGAACCGGTATTTTGTATGAACCGGTAATACTCTATGATGAGTTACCAACCGACATTTTGTGATGAGTTACCATCCACCGATTGTTTGATGGTGCCGACACTTTAACGGTGCTTTTTGTGTCGTGTTACCAAGTATGTCCAGGTTCATTAAACCTAGGGAATTGGATTGTAATCCTATTGGACCGACATGAAATCAAAATCCTTTATAAGGACATCATGTTTAGGGTTTTAGGTTGTTGATAATGCTGTTGTTGCGACAATGGATATTGTGGGTAGGGTTTAAGGTGGTTGAGGGGTTAGAGAGAGTATGAATGTGTAGAAGACTGAATTAATGCTAGAATGCATTAGGAACGAGCTATCAAGGATCTAACCAAGCAGTCTGTGCTATTAGCTAGATCAATTACTTGTTGATTACTCACATCTTCGACAAGTCTGTAGCCCTTAACCGGGTAGGCCCAAAAGCCTTTTGTAAATCCTCTAACAAGGTGGTTCACATCTATGGATCTAAAATCCTCTAGCAAGGTAGTCTTTGATTGGACTTATCTCCTAATAGAGATTGAGATTCCTAATAGGATATGTTCTGGTAAAGAACATTGTAAGACCTTAACTGGTTTGACCTTAACCAGTCTGGTTCCTATTCTGCAGATAGTTACTTGTGAGTTCCATCTCATCGTGGTTTTTCTCATTTGGGTTTCCACATCAAAATCTCTTGTGTTATGGTGTTTGTGCTTTTGTGGGTGAATGCATTATTAGCTATTTGGTTTGTATGTGTGTTAACCAGTTTGTCTGCTAAACCGTTTTACCAGTTTACTATTAGTCTTGCAAAGTGTTTAAGTGCAAATATTTTTGGCATACTAATCCACCCCCCCCTTCTTAGTATTCATCACACTCTCCCTATTCTATTTCTTATCTTAAAATATTGAATGCATGCTTCAACTACTAGTGAATCTTGATCAAGACTAAATCATGTTGCACTTCCATGAGTGATTTTATCATGTGCTCTTTCTCAATGGCTAGAGTTGTTTTCTATCTCCCTTCAATTTGATCTTGCAAATCTGATGGAATTATTCCATATAATTCACTAGGAGTTCTACAAAACTTGTGCAAGTTCCGGATCGGGGCTTCCTCAATTCTTCTTTTGTCTTTTTCATGACAGAGGGGATATGTTTTCCCAACACCAGATAGACCTCCAAATTCTTTGATCCCATGGACCAATTCATCAACTGTTGGAGTTATGTTTCTTCCACTTCTTCTAACCTCTTTAATTCCCACATCTGATTGGGTGTCAGTGTTATCACCCTCTTTTTCATCCTTTTTGGGCTTCTTTTCAGCCTTTGTATTAACTTTTCCTTCACTCTTTTTCTTTCTGGTATAAGTTACTCCTACTGGTCTACCTTTACTTGGGGAAAATACAGGACTACCTATGTCCTTTTCTTTTGTATATGTTGTTGGCTTGGTAGTTGCAGTCCCCTTGGGTTTTGTCATTGACACTTTCTTATTTTCTCCTGTTTGTTCTTCATCTTTATTACGTTTAGCTACTATTTGTTCACAAGTACCAGTGGAGATAGTGGCACCAGATGCTTCGCCTCCATATTTTTTGTCTAGGGTATCAATCATTTTTCTTACTTTCCTTTTAATGATTGACACCTTAAGTTTCTATTTTATTTTGGAGCTTGCCTCCTCACAAGTTCCAATTTTCTTTTCCTTTTGGTCTATTGGTTTGGATAGTAGCATGTTTGCATAAATTTTAACAATGTCTACTACAACCTCACAACTGTTAGAGTTATCTTGACGAAAATTTTCTGACGTATTTGCAAGTACAACCATTCGGATTTTCGTGCCTCGAAAAATATGCCAATAAAAAATCATGCCCTTGTCACCGAAAATAGGCAAATTATATATCAAAATTCATGGAATCAGCTTCCTGAATCCAACCGCGAGGTCCTTTTGGCACCAAAATGTACCAAAAAATTAGCTACCCCCAGAAATGGAAAAAAGCAACTGCACAAACCCCCGAATACACAGATCTGAAGAACAAGGCCCAAAATCTCTCATGCAGAGAATAGGGGCATGCAAATCTAGAGCTCTCATACCATATTGGAGTTGAGGAAAAATCAACTCTACAGCTCCTAAAGAGTCAGTTTTTTTAAAACGAATAGGCACAGGAAAGCTCTTTTTGAGCTCTACTCGGATCTGGAGGTTTGAACTTTTGATTTTGCTTTTTTGATTGTGTTTTTTGCTATCAAAGCCAGAGCTTCTTTTTACACTCTAGAAGACATAACTTGAGCATCTGAACTCCATTTTTTGAAAAATTTATATTGTTGGAAAGCTTGTTCTATGTACTTTCTAGTCATATGAGTTTTCTTTCCCGATTCTTCTCCAGGTATATTCTATTCATTTTTTTTCTTTTCAACACTACTAAATATCTTGGATGTTTCAGGTCCTCAGATCTCTTTCTCTGAGTAGGATGTCTCATTTTTTGTTGTTCTTTCTATTTCCAGCCTTTTGTCTCTTCTTATCATTGTAGCATTTTTTTTATGCAAACACATTGAGATAAAGTGCCACCATGCATTGTTTACTTGGGATCTTGTACATCTTGTGCCTTATTGTACATGCACTACTTATAAAGTGTCATGGTGGGGTTGATGTTTGCCTTTTGTTTGCCATCTATATTTTTCAAGTGAGTATTCCTTCCACGACATTCGCCTCATGATGTGTGTCAAGTGTGTGTTCCTTTCACGACACTATGTACTTTTTCTTTGCACCTTTGATGTTCCTGGTTCTTCTTCATGCAGTTCTTGTTGGCCGTTCTTTTCAGTGTACCTGTCCCTCTCCCTTTTCAATATTATGGGGAGGTTTGTCCTATTGTTTTCATGCTTCCTTGGTTCGATTGATCAGCTCTTTAGGATTTGGTGTCTCATGCCATCTGTATCTTCGAGTTTAGTTGTTTGCCCTTGTTTACCATTTGATTCGATTAGTGTCATTTGAGGGCACTCATGCAAATTACAGTCTTCTCTACCTGGTCAAGTTCTATTTCAGTGAAGGTTCTTTAGATCAGCAGTTACTCTTTGATAGTGTTTGCATCTATTTCATGCTTATGTGGTGTACTTATTGATTTTCCATCTCTTTTTGGAGTAGAGTTGTTTTTCCCATGTGGTTTTCTCTATTTCTTCGTTTCATAGAGATTTGGTTGTAATTGGGTACCTCATCAGGCCTTGTTGTCGGGACCCAAATTTGCCTTCATCATGTAGTTGCATTTTTTGCTTCATGCATTTATTTTTTTAGCTACTCCCTAAGTTCATCTTAAGGGGGGGTGTTAGAGTTATCTCATATTAGCTAATAATTAGGTGGAACCCAGGTTGAACCGCTTGAATGATGCAACAATCTATGTCTATAAGAAAGCAAATGTTGTCTTTGTACTTCTGCACTATATCGGTTGGTATTCTTTCCCTTTTGTGCATCCTGATTTGAAATTACTTAAAATATCCCCATGTTGTTTCACCAAATCTATCTCCTAAATCCCTAATCATTTCACCTATCTGAACCATGATAGGTTTTTCTTCAGACCATACTATATTACCCTTACCAGGAAAGAAGTTTTGCACATAGAAAAATATACATACCAGTAGTGAGCCATATTTGAAGGATTGCTTCTTGTCCTTCTTGATTCTCTCCATGTTTACTGAAAATTGGCTTTTGATCATCTCACAAATATCATATGTTTCATCCTCCTTGATGATTCGATAGGCAACATGTATAGCACCGCTCAACACACTATTCATCTGGCTTGATTGATAGACCCTGTAACCCAGCACTGCAGAAGCAAATCTTACTTCAGCATCCTCAATATGAGTGATTGTCATTGCTCTACTGTCACATCAGGATTTGGTTAACCGAGTGACTTCAGTTGATGAAATTGTTCTTACGGTTAGTGCTTCACCGGTTGCACTAAACCATGTTACTCTTTGAATTACATCCTTTGTAATCTTAATCGATGCTCTAGCTTCCAACCAGAGAAATTGATCATGCACTCTACTTAATACATACCTAACCCAGTTAGCATGAAACTAATCAGGAGAATCAACACCATTTGACAAACCCTTGGTTTTCAGAGGTAAATAATCTGCCTTCAACTGATCATTAACATAGAACCCTTTGTTAGAGTTATCTTGTATTAGCTAATAATTATTTATTTAATTATTAGTCTATTAAATTATACGCTTAAGCTATTATCCTTTTATAAGGATTGTATTGTACTTGTTCATTATATTGATTCCCTTTTTGAATGATAATTTTCTTCTTTAGAGCATTTATGCTTTTTTGCTTTATGTGCCCCATTCTTCTCTTGTGACAGGTATTTGCATGTAGGTGTTCTTGGGATCTCTGAGGTTGTATTTCCTCAACTTCTTCATGGTATCAGAGCCTACATCTGCTGCTGCTTGTTCCTGATTTTTCAGAAGATTTTTTGGAGGAGGGTTTCAAGTTTTTTCAGAGTTTTTTATTGGATCTGGGGTAGCTATTTTATTTTTTTTGATTTTGGGTTCAAACGGACCTCACCGTTGAGCTCAGAACGCCCCAAAACCGCCATTTCCATATAAAATTTGTCAATTTTTGACAAATTTGGGTTCTAAAATTTTTTCTTTGGTTTTGCCTTTTTTTTGGCACAAAATTCGAGACATTTGTCAAAAAAATCATTAAAATTTTTTTAGAGCAGTTTGGGCCAAAAAATACCTCTCCATTGGCTTCTGAAGAGCGTTTCCAGTCATTTTGATATATAATTCGACCTATTTCGGTGACAAGTGCATCTGGGCCATGATTTTTTTATTGGCATGCTTTACGAGGCACAAAAATCTGTACGGTTGTATCTGCAAATGTGTCAGAAAATTTTCGTCAAAAAATTAAAAAAAAAAAAAAAAATTTGATTTTTTTTTTTTAACCCTTTTTATGCCCAAAAAGAGGGGTTTTTTTCTTTTGGCCATATCTTGGGCATATGGAGTCATTTTTTCGAAAATGAATAGGCATCGGAAAGCTGGTTCCGAGCCAGACCTCATCATGTTGGTAATTGTTTCTAATTTTTCTGTTTGACAATGTTTTTTTCCAGTCAAAGTGGGGTCTCTTTTTTGCACTCCGGGAGCCATAGAATGAGCATTCGAACTTTGTTTTTTGAAAAATTTATATCATTGGAAAACTTGTTTTGTCCACTTTCCAGCCATATGGGTTTTATTTCTAGATTCTTCTCCATGGATATTTTATTCAGTTTTTTTCTTTTCAGCACTCTGGTGGATATCTTGGTTGTTTCAGGTCCTGGGATCTATTCTTTGGGTAGGATGTCTCTATTTTGGTTCTCGTTTCTATTTCCAGTCTTCTTATCATTGTATCTTGTATTTATGCAAATATACTGAGATAAAGTGCCATCATGCATTGTTTACATGGAATCTTGCACCTCTTGTGCCTTATTGTATATGCACTACTTATAAAGTGTCATGAGGGGGTTGATGTTTGCCTTTTGTTTGCGATCTACCTTTGTCCAGTGAGTGTTTCTTCCATGACATTCACCTCATGATATGTGTCAAGTGAGTGTTCCTTCCATGACATCATGTACTTTCTCTGCACCTTCGATGTTCCTGGTTCTTCGTCATGTAGTTCTTGTTGGCCATTCTTTTCAGTGTACCTATCCCTCTCCCTTTTCAGCATTATGGGGAGGTTTGTCCTATTGGTTCTAATGCTTCCATGGTTCGATTGATCAGCTCTTCAGGCTCTGGTTTCTCATGCCATCTGTATCTTCAAGTTCAGTGTTTGTCTTGTTTTCCATTTGATTCGAGTAGTGTCATTTGAGGGCACTCATGCAGATTACAGTCTTCTTTACCTGGTCATGTTCTATTTCAATGGAGGTTCTTCAGATCAACAATTACTCTTCAACAATTTTTGCAACTATTTCCTACTTCAGTGGTGATCTTCTTGCTTTTCCATCTCTTTTTGGAGTAGAGTTTTTTCCCATGTGGTTTTCTCTATTTCTCCAGTTCATAGAGATTTGGTTGTGATTGGGTACCTTATCAAGCCTTGTTGCCGGGACCCAAATTTGCCTTCATCATGTAGTTGCATTTTTTGCTTCATGCATTTAGTGTTTTAGCTACTCCCTAAGTTCATCTTAAGGGGGGGTGTTAGAGTTATCTTGTATTAGCTAATAATTATTTATTTAATTATTAGTCTATTAAACTCTACGCTTAAGCTAAACTTAGGCATTTAATAAATATTGTAGGTATTTAATAATTATTCTAATTATTAAATACACATTATCCCTTTAGGGTTTCTTTAGGGTTGCTATTATCCTTTTATAAGGATTGTATTGTACTTGTTCATTATATTGATTCCCTTTCTGAATGATAATTTTCTTCTTCAGAGCATTTATGCTTTTTTGCTTTTTGTGCCTCCATTCTTCTCTTGTGACAGGTATTTGCATGCACGTGTTCTTGGGATCTCTGAAGTTGTATTTCGTCAACTTCTTCACCCTTTAAATTCATTTCGAATGAATTTGTCTCCAAGTTCTTCAAGATTGCAATGGATGTAGGATCTAATATCTTCAACCAATAATACACCAGAGGGCACATATGATAAGGCACCAGTCATGTCGATCTCACCAGCTTTCATTGGATGCACCTTGAACTCGGGTTGAGGTTCTTTAATAGCTTCAACCAACACGGGAGTCGATATAGGTGCTGCCATGATGACCTTCAAACATTTTTTTCTCAAACAGGGTTTGAATACCTTCTCCTCAGAAATATCAAACACCACTATCACTCTCCTTGAATTCTTCGCACAAATATCACTAGCAAGGTTTCAAACGCCTTTGGTCGCACAAGAGCTCGAGAAAGTTCACAAGAAATCAGGGTAAGTGAAATGTATTGATATTTCCCTATTTATCCATTGAGATTTATTAGTGTTATGATACAACGGTTAGTTTTGAAACTTACAACTAGAGGTACACCAATTTACCTTTTACTGGTTGTTTGTTACCGATACCGATACACAAACAATTAACTCACAAGACATTTCTCAAACAAGAACTTTAGGCTAACTTTTATGCATCTCAACCATGCAGATAGATATAACCTTATATTGGTTAAGGGGATTCAAAAATGATCTTACCATATGTGCTCTCCCTGAGCATCGGTATGCCTAGTTTGAAGAGGAACTGTCATCACTGATGGATGATGACTTGGTTTCAGAATGATTTTCTCCTTATTTTATTTCTTCCTTCTTAATCCATGTCTTTTTCATTTCATTCCTCACTTCTTCAATTGTCTTCTTTCCTTTCAAGTAATTTTTCCCTTTCTTCTTGCCAAACTGGTTCTTGTCTTCAGACTGGTTATAGGATTGGTTCCTACATTCTCTAGCTAAGTGACCGATCTTATGGCAATTGAAACATGCCATACAAGTAGTCCTCCATGGTCCTGCATTATTCTCTGACGCATTCTCATTCTACAATTTGCTGCAACATGACCAAAATTACCACAAGTGGAACATGTGACATTGAACTGATTACTCCTTTTATTAGGGCTAATCGGTTTGAATGGTGATCTTGGTACATTTCAATTGAACATGTATTATTCATATTTGTGTCCATATTTCTTTCATGTAAAGCAATATCCATTAAATCTTCTTCTATTTGACATGCTGCTAGATTGAGATCTACACTCATAAGTAGTATGACCATACTTGTGACAATTATGGCAGTAACCATCAAAGGTGAAAGTCTTCTTTTGACTAACCGGTTTATTTCTATAAACATCAGACTTTTGACCCAGTTTACCACAATGATTACAAGAAGATTTAGAAAACTTCATACCTTTCACTCATGAATGGTTCCTTTTATCATCCTTCATCTTTTTTGGATTTATATGATTCTCCAGTTTCCATAGGACCTATACCAGAGTAACCAAGACCGGTTTTTTCCTTTGCTCTTCTCTCAGCTTTCAGCTGTTCATCTATCTTCTCAGAGCTTTCATTAAATTTCCTCAGCTTTTCATTTCTCTCATTTGCAGCTTTCAACTCGTGTTTGATTTGTTCAATCTCTTTCATCATCTTCTCCTTTTCCTCTATGTTGTCATGTAGATGCTCATGTATGTATTCATTCTCCTGAGTGAGAATTCAGATTTCTTCATCTTTTTCAATCATGATTGCATCATTTTCTCTTAGGGCTTCTTTAGGAAGCCTTTTGGTTTTTTTGGCCTTTGATAAAGCTTCTTCTGCATCTCTTTTTATTTCATCAGTATTACTACTAGCTTCCATTATTTCAATCATTCTCAAGGCCTGGATTTCATGTTCTCTTTTGAGATGCGTGAATTCTTCCGTCAGCTTCTTCTTCTTTTCCATGAGTTCTGAGACTGCTTCTTCTGCTTCTTCAGATCCACTTTGTTCTGAGAGTTGATCTATGACATCCTGACTCTCATTTAGTTGTAGAGCTATTTCCTTTCTTTTAGCAAGAGATTTTCTCAGTCTCTCTTTCAGCTAAGCAATGATTTCATTGGCTTCATCAATCTGCTTCTGATACTGGTATTCCTTCATGATCTTTTCCTCAAGATGTCAAGATTTTCTTCAGAGGACCAAAGCTCTAATACCAATTGTTAGTATTTAACCGGTGACTGCGAGGGGGGGTGAATCAGTTAAAGCAATTTACTCATAATTCAACCAATCAAATTGACCGGTCTGTAACTATCCTTTGCATTGTCTTAAACATTGTGTAAATCATGAAAGAAAATAACATCATATAAAAGAGATTTGCATGCACACATAAATATCACATAACACAGGTAATTATACGTGGAAACCCTCGATTAGAGGGAGAAAATCATAGTGGGGATAACCCACAATCTCTCTTACTGCAGTGAAAAAGAATGCCCTGTTAAGAGCTTATAATTTGTTCTTTTTGAGAATATCACCTTGTTAGGAGTGACTGATATCCGGTTAGGAATATCTTACAACCTGTTAAAGTTCACCTTGCTAGAGGATTTTACAACTTCATATTTGAAGTGACTTTGTTAAGAGATTTTAAACAAATAACTGGCTAAGGCTCACCCTGTTAAGGGCTTTACAATGATGCAATTGTTAGAAGGCAACAAAGATGATTGATCTGTCTGATGACACTACCTTTGTCTCATAGATCAGCATTGCATGCTTTGTTCAACTGATCGATGTTGCCTTCACCGATTCATACCTGTATTTTCTATACTTTGTTCTTCTCCCCTTGTCTACATTCACACATATATTTTTCACATTGACAACAACATTATCAGAATGAATTGTGTGAATATATTACCCTATAGTTATGGCGCCAACTTTCCCTCCAAACATCAGATTCAAAATTTTGTTACCACGTCATAAATTACTCTCCAGAAATCATTCCATGAATATCGGTCAAGACATTCGTTCATGCCGATAAATCCATCGGTTGAAAAGGGAAGACTGTCGGTTCAACTGGATGTTAACTGGACGTTTCCAAGTCTATCGGTTGAGACTCCTATTATGCCGGTGTACCGATCAAATTCTGCCTAACCGGTTACCTCTTGTATACTTATCTATTATCTACTTAGCCTAAAAACCCTTTGTGTACCAATCTGTTCACTGCTTAGCCGATTGACCTCTTGATTTTTGGTCTACTCAATGCTTAGTCGGTCTACACTCTTCTTAGCCGGTTAACCTCTGTATACTGGTCTACTCATTGCCGATAGGAATAAGAAATCTTGTTCTTTACCAGTTATCCTTTACTTCTTTACCGATGGACTATGAAGACTTAGAAGATGGTGTTGCCAACAATAACAACCATTTCATTTATTGATCATACAAAATGCACCAAAATGCCAACAGTTCAAAGCTCCAATGAGGATATACACCGTAATCTCTTGAATATTGCTCCATTGCCAATAGGCATCCATAGCCCTGATGGAGTTATTCACATGTTCCCATAGTCAATCTTTTTCGTCGCACTTGTATGTGTGATATTTCAGTTATATATATCATTTCTCTTTTACCTTGAGATGGATATTGGCATAGCACTTTTTCTTTTTTTATTTTCTTGTCTTGCTTGTAAGTAACGCAACCTACTTGGGTATGACAATTACAGCGACGTTGAAGCAGAATATTAGATTTTTCACTAGTCATATGACCAACTAGGTATCTAGAATGAATTAGAGATTTTGTTAATGTGTGAGATATAGCAATTGATAGATTTTGGGTTAACAAGTCTCAAATAGTAAAATCTTTGCCCAACCAAAGGTAAAGCGTTGTCATGTGGTGATATTGAAAATGAATGACCTTTGGATCTCAAGAATTTCATGTCCAAATATCTAAGAAAGGAGACAACCATTGTTTCTCTTGAATGCAAATGGATGATAAATTTGGATAGTTGCTTTGCTTATTGATGCTATTATATGTAAATGCAAAAACTTGGTAAGTGCGATGTATTTGAAAGATAAACCCAATGCAATATAAAGTTATTTTTGAGAAAATGATATGCAATGCAGAAAGTAAAATCTAAACTAACCCAGCCCTTAGATGTAGTATCGTTTAAGGTGCATGTTGTTCATAGGGTCAGAAAGTGAATCTTGCTTCATGGTAGCCAAGTTATATGGTATGTTTCCTATGACCCTTGTTATGATGAAAGGACAGAGGCAGTTAAGTTCAAACTTTCCTGGCTTTTCACGTTCTGCTAGGTTCCTTTAGTTCTCCTTGAGAACTAGATCTCCTACTTCAAAATTCCTTGGCCTTACTTGTTTATTGTAACTCCTTATGAGTTTATTCTGGTAGTCTTGAAAGTGATTTAAAATGGTTTGTCGCTTTTCATTGAGCATTTCAAGCTCTTTCAATCTTGGAACTTGATAGTCTTCCTCTGATATAATATGTTTTAAGGAGACTCTTAAGGAAGGTAATTCTATTTCAATAGGTAGAACTACTTCTGTACCATAGACCAATGAATAAGGTGTTGCTCCTATAGGTGTGCGTACCCTTGGTCTATAAGCCCAAAGAGCGGGATTTAATTGGAGATGCTAGTCCCGTCCTACATCAGTGACAACTTTCTTCAAGATCTTCAATATCATTTTGTTTGTTGTCTCTTCTTGTCCATTACTTTGTGAATAATATGGCGTTGAAAATATCTGTTGTATCTGGAATTGTTCACACACTTCTCTCATTTCTTGATTCTTAAACAGACATCCATTATCGCTCACTATACACATTGGAACCCCGTATCGGCAGATGATGTAGTTAAGCATGAATTTTGCTATCTACTTACCAGTGGTGTATGTTAGAGGGATTGCCTCGACCCATTTGGTAAAATATTTGATAGTCGTTAAGATGAATTTATGCACATTGGATGAAGTAGGATTGACTTTACCAACAAGATCTAACCCCCACTATGAAAATGGCTATGGTGATGTTATAGGTTGGATATCCTGCGCTGGTGCATGAATGAGGTCCCCATGTACTTGATATTGTCTACATTTCTATACATATTTGTAGGAATCCTTTTCCATAATAGGCCAATAGTACCTAGTTCTCAGTAACTTCTTCGTGATGAATACTAAGAGGGGGGGTGAATTAGTATACGAAAAAATACTGTAATCAATCTTTTAAACAGTTTAGCAGATAACCGGTGCAACAGATTCACTAATAAACCGATTAAGATAAGTGCAAACCAAATAGAAAACAAAGCATTCACCCACAAAAGCACAATCACCATAACACAAGATTTTTGATGTGGAAACCCAAATGGGAAAAACCATGGTGAGCAGAAACTCACAAGTAACTATCTATAGAATAGTAACCAGACCAGTTAAGGTCAGACCGGTTAAGGTCATAAAATGTTCTTCACTAGAATAGATCCTATTAGGAATCTAGATCTTTGTTAGGAGATAAGTCCTGTTAGAGACTACCTTGTTAAAGGATTTCAGATCCATAGTTGTGAACCACCTTGTTAGAGGATTTACAAAGGCCTTGATGGGCCTACCCGGTTAAGGGTTTCAGACTTGTCGAAGATATTAGTAATCAATGAGTGAATGATCTAGATGCTAGCACAGTATGCTTAATTAGATCCTTGATAGCTCATTGTTAATGTATTTCAACATTACTTCAGTCTTCAATAGCTCCACACTCTATCTCTTCACACAGACCTAATCTTCTCTTCAAATGATCACACATAACCTTTTCTATTCTATATCTCATACATGCAAACCCTAAACATGATGTCCTTATAAAGGAATCTGATTTCATGTCGATCCAATAGAGTTAGACTACAAGTTCCTAGGTATAGTGCATCTAGACACATTTGGTAACATGACACAAACATACCGCCAAAGTGTCGGTGGATGATAACTCATCACACATTACAGTAATACCAGTTGGTAACTCATCACATATATATACCGGTTAATACAATATACTGATTACCGGTTGTCAAAAATGAAGACTGGAAGATCGTAGTGTTTCGATCAAAAGTTAACTACTACTTGGGTCCTTCATACCGCTTGCGATCCTCTAACCACTTGGGTTCTTCATACCGCTTGGGATCTTTAGTCAATCTGTGATTGGTAAACCATCTTCTGCAAATACCAATAGTCTAAAGACTATACATTCAATAATACACCATACCGGTTGGAACAATTACCGGTTGAGTATAACTCATACATCAAGAAAGTGTGTCCATCAATGACAATCAAAACATCATCAAAATGCCAACAATCTCCCCCTTTGGCATTGATGGCAACACTTAGGGAAATTTTGACATCTAAGTGTTTTTACAACAATAGCAAAAAAAAATATGCTACAATCAAAATTACTCCCCCTAAGCATTTACATTACCCCTTTTGCAAAAATTACAAGTAAGTGCATGAAATGGTAACATTCACCAAAATTTTAATGTACACTACTCCCCCTTTGCCAACAATGACAAAGCAATGCAAAAACTATCCTTTTTATAAAATAACATAGAGTAGATGTTCATGACAATAAGGAATGAAATTTCTCAAAAACGGATTTAAAGTTCTACACAAAAGTTTTCATGTCCAATGTCCATGACTCAAGTAATGAGGTAGCAACCTCACTTTTAGTCTTCATCTAGAATGTCAGTTCTTCCATTGCATCAATGGTACTCAGCTCTTGAGTTACCATGATGGCTTCCAAGTTGAGAAAACATCTCTGAAGAACCTGTAGTTTAGGTAATATGAGCAGTTGAAGCTCCTGCAGATCTTGAGTCCAGTTGCTGATTTCTAGGTCCATCTTGACAGTCTAATGCTGAAAATGATGAAGAGTTTGTCCATAGGCGGTGAATAAATCATAGGGTATCTTGAAGTTGCTGATATATTCCTGTAACTCTGATTGGAGTTTAGCTTTCTGTTGAAGCACATCTTCAAAAAATAGATGGGGTTGGTAGATTTTACTCAAAAATAATTTAACGTCACTCATAGCAATACTGATATCATTCTATTGTTTCAGTAGTTGTGTCCTGAGTTCATTCATTTTATTTACTAAGGCAATATTGAGTGCCTTTTCATGGTTCTTACTTGCAGTTGCTTGAGCAACATCTTCCAAGCATTGTACTTGGTCCTCTACTATAGTACAAATAAGTTTGAGCTTGGATAGAGAGGAGTCGGTACTGGGGAGGTTAATACCAAGAATTAGATTGGTAAGGGTGTCAACTGCAATTTGTATGACATCTTATTCTTTCTTCTTCCGCAATTCTTCCAGTCTCTCGTGTGCAAGTTTGATGCCTTGAAGTAGCTCAGACTCATATGCTAATTGAGTCAAACATGCAAGAGTTAGATCAATAGGACTAGTGGAATCAACCTGCTTGGTTTGATCACTGGTTGCCTTAGGAGTCTACCCTCCTTCTTTGGTCTTGATCTCCGCTTGTTTTCTCTTCTCTGCTTCCTTCTCCTCTTCCACTCTTTTCTTTTCTTCTTCTTTCTTCTTCTCTGACTTTGTTTTTCTCCTCTTATTTTTTCTTCTCCATTTCTTCCTTCTTCTTATTCTCTTTCTGCTTTTTCTTCTCTTCTTCCTTCCTTTCTTCTTCCTTCCTCTTGTCTTCTTCTTTCTTCTTCTCTTCTTCTTTTCTCTTATCTTCTTCTCTCTTCTTCTCTTCTACTTTTCTCTTATCTTCTTATCTCTTCTTCTTTTCTCTTATCTTCTTTTCTCTTCTTCTTTTCTCTTATCTTCTTCTAGATTTTTATTTTCCTCTTTTCTCTTGTTTTCTTCTTGCCTTGCTTTTTCCTCTTGTTCTTTCTCTACTTTCTCTTTGTCCTGTTTCTCTTTCTCAACTTTTTCTTTGTCGGGAGTGACATCCTCATTATCTAATGCATCAACATCAATAGGGTCAATTTGTTTTATCACTCTTTCACCTTGACTATCAAATACCTCATCCGGTTTGCCTCAGGATAGGTCAGGTTATTGATCAGCCTTCCTAGTGGCTTCAGATACTTGGTGTATTTCGACAGCAGCTTTAACATGTATGTGTGTATCCTTTTCTACTTCAAAAGTTTTACCTTCTAGTAACCTGAGTTGCCTCCTTCTCATAAAGAAGATGCCTTTGTTCTTATCCATGATTTCAAATAATAGAATTTCAAGCATCAGGAAAGTATTGTGCAAAACTTTTCTCCCTGATCTCTTGTTCTCTTTCAATGGAAATGTGCCATTTATCATCCAAAGAATTATACAAAGAATTTGGAGTAACATATTTAATCTCAGATGGTGACCGATCATTAACACATAAATATTTAATGACCTCTTGTTCTACCTCCTCTTTCTCACTATCATTAAAGTCATCAAAATATTCCTTTAAATCATCAAGCACTTTCCTCCTAATATTCTTTATTGTCCTCTAACAATGTGTCATTGGTTTATAATAAGAAATATCTATATTTACCGGTGCAGAAGTTGATGGTACATTATCGGTAGACTTCATCTTTTTGCTTGATTGCCTTGTCTTCTTTATTTGAATCTCCAATTCAGTGTCTTCTACCTCCGGTGAGTGAGTCCTGGATTTCCGCTTCCTCTCGAATACTTTTGTCAGAATAATCTCAGGATTCTTTTTGGTTGGTGACCGCTTGGTCACTTTTGGACAAGCAGATGTAACTAGTGCAAATACCGATGGTAATGCTTTGTCCTTTTTCTTCTTCGGTTCCTCAATCGGTGTGACCCTCTCTAAGTAGGTACCGGTTCTTTTCTTCTTTGCATCCAGTGGTGAGGCAAGTAGGGTAGAGGCATACCCGATCAATGTGTCATTTACCACTTCATACCCCATAGGACCAACTACTTCCTTTCTAGGTTCCACAGCTTCCATTATGTAGTCATCTGTCCTTACTGTGAAGTAGATGTCATCTTCATACTTCTTCACTATATCACCAGATATCCTCATTCTCTAGCTCATCTTACATTTGAATTCATCAAAATACTTATTTAGAAGCTCAGGATATGCAGTTCTCACTACTTGTAGACTCTCCTTAATCTGTCTGGAAACCGGTAGGTCAGTAGACCATTGTACATCACCTACTCTAGGGAAATAACCTTGAAAATAGAAGAATAGGCCAACCAAAATTTGTTCAAACTTGAACCTCAGTGATTTATCTTGTTTGATGGATTTCAGATTCACCAACAATTTCTTTTGTAAGTAGGTTACATAGGTCATATTTAGTACCTTCCTTGATCATCCTGTAAGAAGCATTCACCACAGTAGCAAGGATAGAATTCATTTTGTTGGCATAAAATATTCTGTAACTAATCACCATGCAAGCATATTTTACCAGATCATCAAAAATGGTGTTGACGGTCATTGCCCATTGGTCACTCACAGAACCGGTGAGCTCTGTAATTTTAGTTTTGGTGACCTTCCATAGAATTGGTACTTCCCCAACATTGTAGAATTTGGTGACGGTATGAATTGCTTCCGGTGTGATGTCATGGGTCCGCTCGAGATACATCTTGTCACCATGCACTTTGCTGAGGATAATGTGAATATGGTCTTCTGTAAATTCTTCTAGAAAGTATACTGCATTGTGTAGGTTCATCTTCTTGAGGATTCTATACTCTGGTTTGATCTTCTTTTCATCTCCATAGCACAGACTTAGCTAGGAGTGAATTACTAGGGATCCTAGGTCTTCCAACTTACAGTCTATATACCCTAAAATATCTCCCTCGATAATGACTCTGACAGGAATTTGAGATAGGGCATTGTATCTCATTTTCTTTTGAAGAAACTCAGGTGTATCTTCAGGTGCACTAGAACTAGAATTGGATGTAGAAGCCATAACCAAATGATAAGAAAGAATTTCAGAAAATACCTTCACAATCTAAAGTTTAGGTTTTGCTGATATCACACACAATACACCACTTCAGTCGCTAGTTCACCGCTTAGTGTTCTTCACTGATTGTTTGAAAATGATTGCTAGATTTTGCACAAGATTTCTTCAACTGCTAAACAAATCACTTTGGTTACTCTGCTCTTGAAAATTCTTCTTTTGAAAATAGATAAGTGAAAATGACGATGAAAACCCTTTTAAACAAACTCTCACCGACCATAATAAATGCATCACGGCTGGGGTACAAACCTTAATTTTTCCTTTTACCGCTTTAGATCTTCTACCTTCTGACAGATAACATAAACTGGTAAAGGTCTTTACCGACATAAACCGGGGTTCAAAATATTTCACCGATATGTTCCCCCTAAGCTTTTCTAAAGCTCAGTTTGCCGATTCAGAGACTTCCACACTAGGTGCAGAAGCAGGTTCATCTTGTGACTCTTCTTCTGATTTCTTTTTTCAAATTTTATTCATTTCTACTTGAACGATTTCAACATCAATCTTCCCTTCTGGAGTGATCAGTATATCACCCGATAGGTTCTTTCTCAGTCTGCAAGTTCTGGCAGTGTGTCCCGGTTTGTTGCAATGATAGCATACCATTCCAGGTGTTCTCCATGGTCCGTTATTCATACTTCCATTCTTCCTTTAGCATGTTGTAGCAGTGTGACCACTACCATGATAGATCAAACAAGTTGATTTCCAACTAGTTGTCACTTTATAACCGACTGATCAATGGTCATAGGTATTGTATCAGTTGGGATTCCGGTTCACAGGAAGTTTCAGAATAACTCCTTGAGTCCTTGGAGGATATCTCCCAGTGTTGTGCAAAACCAAGTTGCATTCAAATGGCTCTATGCCCAAACTTGTTGCATGCATAATAGTTTCCATTGAATCTATTGGATCTAGGCATATTGTTTTGAAAATAAGGAAAATTTTTGTAGGCCTTGCTTCTACACACATTGGCAGTATGTCCTTCTTTGAGACAATTAAAGCAAACATGTTTAAATTTTTGCTTACCTTTATCCTTGGATGTCGGTTGCTTCTTTGATGCTTCATCTTTTGTTCTAGAGGTCTCACCTTCCTCATATCTAGAGAAATCAAGTCAAGTGGTATTCTTTACTAGCTTTGTTGATTCTATCTTTTACTCTAGCTTAGTAGTACTCTGATTGAATTTGGCAAGTATCTCCTTTGACTCAGTAAGTTCCTTGGAAATAGTAGTATTGGATTCCATCAAGGTTGCATTCTCAGAAATGGCCATGTTTAGTTCACCTTGCATTTCTTCTTTTTCCACTTTACTCTCCTGGAGATGAGCGATAAGGGTACTGATTTCTTACTTCAGCTTGGAGATCTCATGATCTTTGTGTTTTACTAGATCTTCATCTTTCCTTCTGTTCTCAATCTCCTGACTCATTCTGATAGTCAGTCCTTCCAACTCCCTTCTCAGATTGACTTTAGATTCATTCAGTTTTTCAACTTCTTCAATTAGGGCATCCATGTTAGCTTCATCAGAAGAGCTATTTTCAGTGAGTTCCATCAGTTTCTCAGCATGCTCTCTTTTCTTGGCCAAAGAGGATTTATACTGGACTTTGAGTTCATCATAGGCTCTCTTAGTCTGAGTGAGATGATGAGTAAGTTCCCTCACATTCTATTTCCCATATCTCCTTCCAAGTGGTTAGACTTATAGAAAGGTTGGGTCTGATACCAATTGATGAATACTAAGAGGGGGGGTGAATTAGTATACCAAAAAATATTGTAATCAATCTTTTAAACAGTTTAGGAAATAACCGGTGCAACAAACTCACTAATAAACCAGTTAAGATAAGTGCAAACCAAATAGCAAACAAATCATTCACCCACCAAAGCACAATCACCATAACACAAGATATTTGACATGGAAACCCAAATGGGAAAAACCATGGTGAGAAGAAACTCACAAGTAACTATCTGCAGAATAGTAACCAGACCCGTTAAGGTCAGACTGGTTAAGGTCATACAATGTTCTTCACCAGAACAGATCCTGTTAGGAATCTAGATCTCTGTTAGGAGATAAATCCTGTTAAAGACTACCTTGTTAAAGGATTTCAGATCCATAGTTGTGAACCACCTTGTTAGAGGATTTACAAAGGCTTTGTTGGGCCTACCCAGTTAAGGGTTTCAGACTTGTCGAAGATATTAGTAATCAACAAGTGAATGATCTAGATGCTAGCACAGTATGCTTAATTAGATCCTTGACAACTCATTGTTAATGCATTTCAGCATTAATTTAGTCTTCAATATATCCACACTCTATCTCTTCACACAGACCTAATCTTATCTTCAAATGATCACACATAACCTTTTCTATTCTATATCTCATACCTGCAAACCCTAAACATGATGTCCTTATAAAGGAATCTGATTTCATGTCGGTCCAATAGAATTAGACTACAAGTTCCTAGGTACAGTGCATCTAGACACATTTGGTAACATTACACAAACACACTGCCAAAGTGTCGGTGGATGATAACTCATCACACATTATAGTAATACCGGTTGGTAATGCATCATAGATATATACCAGTTAATACAATATATCGATTACCGGTTGTCAAAAATGAAGACTGGAAGATTGTAGTGTTTCAATCAAAAGTTAACTACCGCTTGGGTCCTTCGTACCGCTTGCGATCCTCGAACCGCTTGGGATCTTCAGTCAATCTATGACTGGTAAACCATCTTCTACAAAATACTAATAGTCTAAAGATTGTACATTCAATAATACACAATACCGGTTGGAACAATTACCGGTTGAGCATAACTCATACATCAAGAAATTGTGTCCATCAATGACACTCAAAACATCATCAAAATGGCAACACTTCGCTAGTGTAGGGCTACTTGAATGTGCACTGAAAATTCCATTGTGTACCTCTTTTAAGGCAAGTTGTGCTTCTTCAAAATTAAGACATCAAAGAAGTGTTCCATCAAGTCTCTTTCTATACAATGTGTTAGCAATAATTGTATGTCTGGATGCTTGACAAATGAGAGCCTTCTTTTGATTTCTTGATAGATTAGAAGACATATACTGATTATGTAAGTATGTATATATCTCATTATACCATGGGGATTTAGGACCCACAATTACACACACATATTCTAATGAGGGAATTTCATATGTCGGTACCATCAATTGTTCTACAATGAACTCTAACTAAGTTTCATTATTAGGCATGTCTAGGAGAGACCCTACTGTAGCCATGGCATCTGCTTCCTTGTTCTGCATTCTTGGAATATGCTCAAAAGTGATGTTGTTGAAATATTGTTTGCAATCTTCTACAATTTGCTTATAAGGCATCAATTTATCGTCTTTTTCTGGTATAGTCATCATTGACTTGATTGACAATTAGTTGTGAGTCACCATACACTTGTAGTTCTTTTATCCTCCATTGTATAGTGGTAAAATCCTATGATGAGAGCTTCATATTCAACTATGTTGTTTGTATAGGGAAAATTGATTTTGAATGACATTGGGATAGAATCACCTTGAGGGGTGATGAAAATAATCTTGGCTCCTACTCCATGATTTCTATAAGAACAATCAAAGTACAATTTCCAAAAGGTGGATTCTATCAATGTAAACATAGATTCATCAGGAAAATCCACTAGTAGCGGGTGATTGTCTTGCAAAGGAGATTCTGCCAATTGATCTGCTATAATCTGCCATTTGATTGCCTTTCTATCCATGTATTCTATGTCAAACCCACTTAAAATCATGACCCACATGGCCAATCTTCTAGTTAATGTTGTTGTACTCAACAGATACTTGAGAGGATCAAAGCGTGCTATGAGTTGAACTTTGTGACTTGGCATATAGTGTCTAAGCTTTTGAGATGCAAAGATCACTGCTAGACATGCTCATTCTATGGGAGTGTAATTAAGCTCGTATCCAATAAGAGCTCTACTTATATAGTAGATTGCTCTTTCCTTTCCTTGATCATCATGTTGTGCCAAAAGGGCTCCCAAGGATGAGTTTGTTGCTGATATATACAGTAATAAAGACTTACTTAGGGTAGGTGGAACTAATACTTGAGTAGTCAAAAGATAATCCTTTAAAGCTTGAAAATCTTCTTGACACTAATCTGTCCATTTGAAGGTGACTCCTTTCTTGAGTAAATGTTGAAATGGGTGACAAATTTATCTGCTAGTTCTGCTATAAACCTTCTTATGGACTGTAATCTTCCTTGTAATCCCCTTAACTACTTGAGTATTGATGATGGTTGCATATCAATGATTGCTTTGACATTTGCTAGATCTACCTTAGTTCCTCTGTTAGAAACAATAAAACCTAGAATTTTGTCAGCTGTGACACCAAACATAGACTTCTTTAGATTTAATCTAACATTATATTATTCTAAGTGATCAAATATCTTAGCAAGGACTTCAAGGTGACCTTCTCTTGTTTTTGATTTAGCTAGTAGTTCATCAACATAATCCTCCATGATATTGTGGATCATGTCATGGAATAATGTTGTCATGGCTCTTTGATATGTTGCTCCAGCATTCTTAAGACCAAACGACATGGCGTTCCAGCAGTATGTTCCCCATGAACAGGTAAATGCAGTCTTGTGTTGATCTTCTGGTGCAATCCTGATCTGGCTATACCCTGAGAAACCGTCCATTAGTGAAAGCATTTCATTCCTAGCAATTATATCAACTATCATGTCTATGTTGGGTAATGGAAAATCATCCTTAGGATATGCCTTGTTTAAATCTTGAAAATTTGTGCAAATTCTTATGCCCCCAGTGGGTTTAGTCACAGGTACTAGATTTGATATCCACTTTGCATAGTCAATAGGTCTAATAAAGCCCACATCCATAAGTTTATGTAGTTCCACCTTTACTAGTAATGTGATCTGGGGATGCATCTTTTTAAGTTTTTGCTTGTATGGTTTGATTCCTGGTAACAATGACAAGTGATGTAATACCAACTCTAGGTCTAGTCCTGGCATGTCTGCATATGACCAAGCGAAATTGATCTGGCATTGTTTGAATAACTATATGAACTTGTTTTTTTCTTAATGATTTAAGGACTCAACTAAGTGGATATTGTGTATAGCCTCTCCTTCTTCTATTGATTTCTTTTGTCTTTTCCACAAGCAATGCATAATTTTATTGTTCAATAGGGAGATTGTCTAACTTTCTTTTACCATTGGTATCACTTTCATTCGCATATTCTTATATAGAAGAACTTATCTCCCCAAAGTATGATGTTCTATCCAAGTCTATAGCAAACCCTGCCTTATGATCACCATAGGGAAACCCTTCTCTGACACCAAGGAATTCTACAATAGCTTCATCATTTTCAAATAAGTCTAGACTTGGTGACTCTTCTTATCCCCAGTCAATTAAATGTGAAAGTATAAGGGGTAAATCCTTTCTTTCCTCTGCTGGAGATGTCTCTAACAGCATGCACACTTGGTTATTCTAAACATATTTTACTGATCTTGGGTGAATTTGTTTATCCTTGTATAAAATATCATCATTAATAAGTGGTTGATTGTCATATGTCATGTATATTGTTCGTGGGCTACTGTTGTGAATAGATAGAAATTCATAGTCACGAGAATCTGTCACACTTTCTATATATGTTTCACTGTCTGATGTTGTGTCATTTATCTCATCTTGTTCCCCAATGGGTGATAGAGAAACTTCAGTTGTAGTAATAAATAGTGGGATTTGTTCCTGACTTATGGACCTTCTTTCTGTGGTAGAGACTTTTCTCAATCCTGGGATAAGATGTTCTAGTCTTTCTTCATCTAACTCATTTGGTAGAGATAGGTTTGTTTCCCTTGGTATAATTATGGAATCCATTGGTAGAATCCTGACATTAGACTCATTTGCAAGTGCTAATCTAGTTTTTGTTATCACATTTGTAGGTACTAACCCAGTCTCTATTACTAGATTTGCTTGTGAAGATCTTTCAGGTACCATATTGTTGAATGGTATCACATTAGTTTCTTGTTAAAGGCGCTTGAGATCTTCACCATCTGATTCCTCACTAGGGTATGTTTTTTGTTTTTTCACTTCTATGAGATGAAGGAGGAAATACCCGCATTGATGAATGACTTTGAGGTAATTTCTCTAAAGCTAGTCTAGGCCTATTTAATATGTCAAGTGTCAGTTGTCTTGCCTCTGTTACCTTTGTGATGTGTTTGTATCCTAACCCTTGATTCTTTGGGTTCTCTTGAGGTAAAATAATGTCACGAACCCTATTTATCCACAATTATTTAATTAGGAAAATAATGTTTACTTTTCACAAATGAAATGAAATTGAAATGGAAATGGAAAATTTTAGAGGAATTAGATGATAATGTGAAATAAATCCAAATGCAAAGAAATGATTTATATTATTTTCTGTAAGTGCAATTGAATGGTCGGTATTATTTTTATTAATGGGGATTGTCATTGATAATGAGCAATTGAGTGCAAGTGAATGCAGGAATAGGAGAACATAGATGAAGGTGAGAACAAGGTTCAGGTAGAGTTGTCTTAGCTCATGCACTTCGCTAGAATAGATGGAATCTCACACACCACTTTATAATACTTATGCATGCATTTGATATATAATTGGAGTTTGTGATAGAATTAGACTTGAATTACATTAGTGATTGTGAAATATTATGCTTTATTGTTAAAAGAGATGTATTTTATTTAATGATTTAAAAAAAGAATAAATGACCATATGATTTCACATTCTTTTGTGCAGATGTGTGTGATTTAGTGAACTATATATTTATTTGCTTACTTATAGATGTACTTATAACTATATGAATTATACATATATATGAGTTCGGATAATGATTCGATCATATACATACATATATAATTATATATATATGATAATAACTAGTGATTTAATTAAATGGCATATTAACCGAATGGTGGCGGATTATAAGTATAATGTTATAGACAAGGTGGTGGTTTATTTAATGCAAAGTATATGTTAAATGAGGGAGGTCGATAGTAATATCAACCACCTTCCCTTATTTATAGGGAGGGGTCAGGATTACCACCAACCACCTCTCCTCCCCTTTTTACTTTCCGTATCAACCACGTTGCAGATTTTTTATTCCTTTGACCACGTCGACCAAGCCATGGACAATGCAGTACGTGGTAGGCATAACGAATTCTTGCTCTTCGAAAAACAATATGTGCAGTTTGGGAATTAATTTAATAAACTTTGCATGTCGAACACATAGGTGTTCGAATAAGATTAGGACTTAGTGGAAGAAATATGTAAGACACCAAACTAGCAGTGGTGTCAAGATAAATAAGTCACCACTAAGAGAGATGGGCCTGAAAATAGGAAAGAAGGTAGATGAAAACACTATATATAGACCATCAAATTGGAAGAGAAAGACAAACACATATAACAAAGGATTAGATAATGGAATGTAGAAGAGAAAAGCATTGGAGATTTAGGAGTATTACGACCAGTCGTAAAAGATCGGTGATGATCATCTCAAATTTAGCGTCGAATTTCAGAGGTAGGCTCTTAAATGAGCATTAGTTTGTTTTATTATTAGAGAATAAGAATATAATTATATTGAGATTTGATTGTTTAGATCTTTAGTGAAGAAAAGATTTTTATTTCTGAATAGATTATCGCTTTAGAAGTCACAAAGATTATATGAAAAAAAGTCATATAGGTAGGAACAATTAGAATTATTATTTTAGATCATGTAAAATATTTGTTAGTATCAAATTCGAGAGAAGAAGTAGATAGTCAAAAACATGTGGAAATATAGAGAACTTATGCATTCTAAACTTAAGAATTTGAAACCATAAGATATATGATTATGCTATTTGGATTTTATAAGAAAAGATGAAAGAATGTGTACTCATAATTTCTATTTCTGAATTTTACTTTTGCCTATATGCAAAATATGCATACATGTGTTACACCTTATTTCTAGTTCTTATTAGGTTTTATTTGAAAAGATAGAAGCAGAAGAATGTTTTCTTATTAAATGTAAATGTTTGTAAACAAAAGATTGTTTCTTCTTTATCTATTAAGTGAAAGATTGTCTTCTTTGAATACCTTACAAAATATAGGAAAGCTAGATGTGTTTGTGTTTGTGGGAAAGTTACCTTCTGGGACGGGTGCCGAATATAGAATCATAGAGAGAATAGTTTTTTTTCCAAACTATATTTTATTGCTATGCATGGCATTATACTTGGCTGAGTAACTTATTGACCATTGAAATAGATGGATTTATTTATGCTCTTTACCATATCATTGATTGATCTTGCTTGTTTCTTAATGAAATTAAAAAATAGAAAATGCATGTATCATTCTAGGCATGCACTAGATTCCATCTTGTCTATCAAATTATTTTTTCTAAGCAATTCGTGCAGGGTCGGGTATTCTTGACTAATTAAGAATTCCAGGGAAGTGTAAGCTTCAAGGTTGGGTGGAAAAAGCACCTAAATCTTGTTCCCGTCTTCATTCTAAAGATTGCATTGAAGATAGTTTGGATTGTAGATCAAAGGACGCGTCTCATTCTTTACTTTATATTTTTCTTGTTATTTGAACTTAAGGCATTAGAAAGGCCTAAGTATTGTATGTAGATATGATTGAGATACTGCTACATTTTCTCATTAAATAAGGAATCTTTATCTCTTTATAGAAATCTCGTGTATATTATAATATAGATAGAGTGATCATTTAGAGCTAAGAATGGAATAATGGAAGAAAATAGACTTATTAAAGGAATTATGAGTTTATTTAAGAATAAAAAGTATTTCATTTTATTATTTAATTTAGAAAGTTTTACGTCTTTACAAACAGGTTCTATTCTGCCTTGTTTCTGTGGTCTCAAACTTGTGGTACCTTCATACCCTTGTTTCTATAGCATTTTGAAACCATTGCCATACTGATCTAAGGGTAATCTGTCTATTTTCATGTCATCTTCTTCTTTATATAACCATTGATTGACATCTTCATCTACGTATTCTTCCTGTAAGTCTCCCCATCTAATGAATGAGCATGAATTTGAGTATTTGACTATCTCTTTTCCTTTATCTTGTTTTATTAGAGTAGTCTGAGGTTTCCCAAAAGATCTAGGAGAAAGAGATAATTGTCTGACATTTGATGTTGTTATTGTGAGGATCCGGTTATTTCTGAGAGGGGGGGGAGGTGAATCAGTGATAACAATAAACTGAATTCTTTCACCAATAATAAAACACTTCTCAAAAATAGTTCATAACCAATACCAGTAACTACTCAATCAATCACTTAAAGCAGATTAACCAAACTACTCATTCATGTGTTCATCAACATGTTAACATTGTAATGATATCAAATTCACACATACACAAATCAACCACCATATGAACACTTATATTTTTCATGTGGAAACCCAAATGGGGAAAACCACGATGGGAATTGGTACCCACAAAATTTGCACTCTTTCAGAACGTACCATGTAAAAAGCCTAGCTCGGTTAGGAGCTTTACAATAATGCTTGGTTAAGGGAAAACCCTGTTAGGAGTCACCCAGTGAAGGGATTTTAACCTTAGCTCTGTTAGGAGCTCTACCCTATTAGGAGTAACCTTGCCAAAGGATTTAAACCCAAATTAATTAGCCACCCAGTTAAGGGATTTACAACATCAGGCTTGTTAGGACCTACTCAGTTAAGGGATTTTAATACTGTTGCAACTGTTAGGGAACAACAGATAAATGATCTGATCAATGCACTCTCTGCTTGCTAATACAAATCCATTTTAGCTCCAATCTAATTCACACATGAAGACATCTCAATCTGGTTCGACACACTTTTCTTCTCTGATCATCGACACACTAAACCTTCTCAAACTTGACCTAAATACACTTTACAATTAGGTTGATTACAAAACCCTAGCAAAATTCAAAATACATTGAATTTACATCATAGATCATATCAGATCATTATAAATCATTACAGATCATTACAACAATTTCAAGACAATTACAACCATTGAATGATCATAACACATCGATCTGATAAGTTGTCAAACCCTTAACACATTCTGCTAAGAACTTTGTTGTTTCCCAGGAAATTAGATCCGTGTATGTGCTTAAATGCACTATTATCATTAGACATGATTTTTGACACATCACCACTAAGTAATGAACATGATAAGATTCATCGCCAAACCATAAAACATCACCCGTTAAAGAGCTTGTCACCGGTTCTCAAACCCTACATTGAATATACAACAGTCAATTACAAACATGACTTTCGGTTCTCCAAACATGACGTGGTTCCATTCATAGACTCGTTATAATGTCATAAGCATACATTCCAAACCACAACATCTAACTCAACATGGATCTCTACCGTAACAATCTCATTCTCTATTCATGCTTACTAGTTGACTGCAACTTAGCAATTTTGTTGTCCAACTCAATCATTACTGGTTGGGCTAAACCTAGACATCTTAGATGGTATACCAAACATAAAAAAACATGTGTGCCATCAATGACAACACAAATAATTGATCATAAAGCATCATATCATAATTATATCATCACCAACAGTCCATCAATATATCATCAACATCCTTTACTGGTGCATCATCATCTCCATCAGTTATGCCAATATGCCAATAGATGTACCTTCACTAATACATTTTCCCTAAAATTCCAATGGCAGTTTCCGACGGAGAAGGTATATTGTGAACAAATTTGTTTTTTTTTAAAAAATTGCCCACATTCGTCGAAATTCCGATGATAATTCAATATATGTTTGTGGAAGAGAAGGAATTGGTGAAAACATTTGTGTTTTTTCACAAAGAGTGCCGCGTTCATCAAAATTCTGACGACATCGAGCATTACTTAAAAACAAAAAGACCAAGACATTTCAATTCATTTTGGCGGCCTCTTCCCATTCTCTCATTGCCGCCCTAGCAGCGTATTCCCGCCCACAGTTCCACCTCTGTTTGCTATAATCCCCCAGCCTTGCCTCCACCACTACTCATTGCTTGTTCCTAGTCATAGTTGTTTAGGCAGGAACCACTAGTCAAGTGGTTAACTAGTTTTTGTTCTTATGGTGGAATTTTCTTGGAACTAGAACAAAGCGCAGGATCTTTGAAGCGAAATCTTTCACTCGGCCATGGAAGGAACTCGAACAAGGATTGAAGGCCCCCACTTCGTGGTCATGGTGTGGTTCACTATCTATACATACAGTGACAAACCCCAACAATTGTATCGATCGAGGTTGTGTCTGCGTACGTAATGCCACGACCGGTTTTTTCTGGGCGATCATCTGGGCCTTGAAGTGGACACGCAAGGGAGAGGTTTTTCTGATCTTAACACTTTTTGTTTTCATGACATTTGAGTGAAGTAGACCATAGCTGCAATTTTTATGGAATCAGGAAGCTGCTTGAAATTTTATATTGATCAACCTTGTGAGTAAGCCGCGGCTCCATTGGGTTTGTCATAACAATTTCAGCACCATCCATGATTAGTCCATCATCTTTCATGATTAACAACAGCGAATTTATCCAATGGCACATTACACCATGCAATGAAACTTAAGACAACTCATTATTCTTTTATATGAGATTTTTTAACCAAGATTATCATATTTCATCTTGTGTGATAAGTTTTGGCATGGGAATCAACTAATAGACAACATAGATATTTATCATCAACCTCCTTTTTTTTCACCTAAGGGATAAAAATTTATTAAACACAACGAGAATTACAGAGCAAGAAAGTAGATACATAACCTAATCTAATCTCCATTTGCATAACCTAAAAAGGTAGATACAACTAAATAATCTTGAAAGAATTGCATATGAAGGGCACTATTAGAAAAGAACTTATGTACCATGCTAGTCTATGTTGCTACTACTAATTATTGCATAGAAATAGATACATGTGTTAGAATGTGTTGAAATAGTATCTAGCTCGAATACCTATCTATTGTATTTTAATGTTGTACTCCATGTTTTATTTAAGCAATTACCTTAATTGTGTTAAGTTGAAGAAAACTATATGATAAACTTATGCTGCCCTATAGATTAGTTAGCTCTTCATGAGAAGCAATGACTTCAATTGTGCTAAGTTAAAGAATCAAATTTAAGTCCCATGGATCGGTGGACCCTGCTTTTAAAGCAATGAAATCACTGTATTCAATTAAAAAATCAGATTATAATATTGTGTTGTTCTATGGATTCAGTAAATCTTTTTTTAAGAATAAATGACTTCAATTGTATTAAGTTGAAGAACCAAATTGTAATTTTGTGTTGTGCAATTAAGCCTTGTACATGCTGCATTTCTAATGTTCATATTTATTATGAAATTAGTATTAATTTTATGTTCATATGGAAAAGCAAGTTCAGTTTGTAATTTGTATTTGACAAGTTTTAACAGAGGTTGACAACTGTGACATTTGTAAGATTCAGCATGTTAGCTCACTTGATTTGAATTTTCACTTTAGACAATCCAAGTCGTGAGTTAACTCCTATGAAAGGCACTATTAGAAAAGAACTTATGAACAACTAAATAATCTTGAAAGAATTGCATATGAAGGGCATTATTAGAAAAGAACATGATGAATACTAAGAGGGGGAGGTGAATTAGTATACCAAAAAATACTGAACTCAAACACTTTATCAGTCTAGTAGCAAACCAGTATAACAATTTAACTAACAAACTGGTTAACACAAATGCAAACCAAACATCAAGTAAGGCATTCACCCATAGAAGCACAATCACCATAACACAAGAGATTTTGACATGGAAACCCAAATGGGAAAAACCACGGTGAGATGAAACTCACAAGTAACTATCTGTAGAATAGTAACCAGACCAGTTAAGGTCATACAATGTTCTTTACCAGAACAGATCCTATTAGGAATCTCAATCTCTATTAGGAGATAAGTCTAATTAAAGACTACCTTGTGAGAGGATTTCAGATCCACAGATATGAATCACCTTGTTAGAGGATTTACAAAGGCTTTTATGGGCCTACTCGGTTAAGGGTTTCTGACTTGTCAAAGATGTGAGTAATCAACAAGTGAATGATCTAGCAAATGGCACAGTCTGCTTGATTAGATCTGTGTTAGCTCATTTCTAATGCATTTTAGTATTAATTCAGTCTTTAGTAAATCCACACTCTGTTATAGCCCACAGACTTGATCTTCGCTATTAAGATCATACATACAATAACTCATCAACCACCAAAAACCCTAACAACTACACTCTCTAAAACCCTAGACATGATGTCCTTACAAGGAATTTGATTTCATGTCGGTCCAATAGGATTACATTGCAAGTTCCTAGGTTCATTGTATCTAGACACATTTGGTAACATGACACAAAATCACCGTCAAAGTGTCGGTGGATGGTAACGCATCACAAAAATATACCGGTTGGTAACTCATCATAGAGTATTACCAGTTTATACAACTTTACCAATTACCAGTTGGTAACTCAGAGTAATACTAGTTTAACTATTAAACAGATTGTTGGTTTGACAAAAATGAAGACTGGGAAAATGATAACTATCGCTCTTAGTTCCTTTGCTCCGTTCCGCTTGAGATCCTCAAATCGCTTGAGGTCTTCATGCTGCTTGAGATCGGTAAACACTTTCTGCAAAACACCAATAGTCTAAAGACTATAACATAATACCGGTTTGGAACAAATACCGGTTGAGAATAATTAATACATTCAAAAAGTGATCTCATAGCAAGTGTGTGTCCATCAATGACAATCACAACATAATCATCAAAAATGCCAACAATATTCCCCTTTGGCATTGATGGCAACACTTAGGAAATTTTTTGACATCTAAGTGTTTTACAAAAAAAATGCCATAATAAAAATAACTCCCCCTAAGCATATACACTATCCCTTTGTAGAAAAAACAATGTATACTACGTCCTTACAGAGATAAACATGAGAGTATACATAGCATGCATCAAAATTTTCAATACTAGAATACTTCTCCCCCTTTGCCAACAATGACAATATACAGCTGAATAATCCCCTATTTCTATTAGCTGAATAAATTTTTATGACAATAAAGAGTGAAACTTGTCAAAAATAGATTTAAAGTCCTACATAAATTGCTTCATGGATAAGGACCATGACTCAAGTAATGAGGTAGAAACCTCACTCTCTGTTTGCATCTGGGATACCTGTTCCTCCATGGCGTCCAAGGTACTCATCTCTTGAGTAACTGTCAAGGCATCCAGATTGAGATAGCACTTATGAAGTATTTGTAGTCTTGGTAGTAGAACCAGTTGTAGTTCCTGCAAATCCTTGGTCCGGTTGCTGATCTCCAAATCAATTCTTGCAGCCTGAAGTTGAAACTGGTGAACGGTTTACTCATAAGCAATAAAGGAATCATATGGCATCTTGAAGGTTCTTATGAATGTCTGCAAATCAGTTTGCAGTTTGTCTTTCTGGGCAAGCACATCATCACAGAATAGATGGGGTTGACATATCTTACTAAGCAGTAATTTCCCCTCATCCATTGCATCTTTGATGTCCTTCTGTGCCTTCTGCAGATCGGACCGGAGCTCATGTAACTTTTTCACCAAGGTAATGTTCAAAGCCTTTTGATGCTCCTTCTTGGCATTTGCTTCAGCAACCTCTTCCAGGCTTTGTACTTGGTCCTCCACAACTGTGCATAAGAGTTTCAATTGGGCCAGAGAGGAATCGGTACTAGGGAGGTTGGTATCGGGTATCACACCGGTAAGAGTGTCCACTGCAGCTTGGATCACGTCTTGCTCCTTCTTCCTCCTTATCACCTCCAGGCATTCTTGAGAAAGCTTAATGCTCTGCAGCAGCTCCGATTCGTTTGGAGATTAGAGATCAATGGGACTGGTAATGTCAACCGGTTTGGCTTGACTACTGGTTGCCTTTGGAGTCTCCACTTGAGTGCTATGTGCCACTTCCTCCTTCTCTTTTGCTCTTAGGTTGTCTTCTTGTGCCTTCTTTTTCTCCTCTTCCTCTATTTTTCTTTTCTCTTCTTCTTCTTTCTGCTTCACTTCGTCCTCATCCTTCTTCTTCTTCTCCTCTTCTTTTCTCTCGTCCTCTTCCTTCTTCCTCTTGTCCTCTTCCTTTCTCTTCTCCTCTGCCTGTTTCTTTTCTTCTTCCTTCTTCGCTTCCTTCTTCTTCTTCTCTTCCTCTTGTCTCTTTTCTTCTTCCTTCCGTTTCTTTTCCACTTCCTTCTCTTGTCTCTTATTCTCCTCTTCTTTTCTCTTGTCCTCTTCCTGCTTCCTCTTCTCTTCTTCTTTTCTCTTTTCCTCTTCATCTGCCTATTTTTTATTTCCTTCTTCCTGTTGCTTCTTCTCTTCCTTTGCCTGTTTTTCTTGTCCTGCCACTTTAGTTGGTGTACTCAGAGTAACATTTTCACCGTTGAAGGCATCAACATCAATGGGTTCCATTTGATTAGTGACCGATACTCCTTCACTGTCATACGCTTCATCTGATTGATTGATTTCCGGTTATTGCTCAGCTTTCCTGTTGGCTTCTGCCACTTGGTGCAACTTTAGAGTGGATTGAGCAAGGGAGTGGATATCTTATACCACTTCTGGGACTTTTCCTTATAGCAACAGGAGTCTCCTTCTTCTCATGAAGAAGAGGCCCTTATATCTTTCCACCACTTCATAAAGTTTTGTTTTAGGCACATCAGGAAAGTATTGTGCAAATACTTCCTCTCTTATTTCCTGTTCCTTCTCTATGGCAATTTGCCATTTGTTATCTAAAGAATTATATAAAGAATCAGGTGTCTCAGATTTAATTTTTGATGGCCACCGATCATTAATACATAAATAATTAATGACTTCTGGTTCAACTTCTTCCTTTTCATCATCATTAAAATCATCAAAGCACTCTTTCAAATCACCAAGCACTTTTCTTCTAATATTCTGAATAGTTCTTTGACAATGTGTCAAAGGTTTGTAGGAGGAAATATCAATATTTACCAGTGCAGATGTTGTCGGTTCATTCTTTGTCTTTTTCCTCGTTTGCCTAGTCTTCTTAGGCTGTTCTTCAGACACAGTGTCCTCTGAGTCCAGTGTGTTGTCTTTTGTCTTCCGCTTTCTCTCAAAGACTTTGGTGGGTGCAGCTTCTTATTTCTTCTTTGCTGGTGACTGCTTGGTCACTTTGGGACTTGTTGCGGTAACCGGTGCCGATACTGAAGGCACTGCCTTTGCCTTCTTTACTGATGGTTCTTCAACTGGTGTAACCCTTTCCAAATAGGTGTCGGTTCTCTTTGCCTTTGGATCAAGGGGAGAGGTGAGTAGGGTAGAGGCATACCCATCTAGCATGTCATACATTACCTCATATCCCATGGGTTCCACTTCTTCCTGTCTAGGCTCAATTGCCTCCATTATGAACTCATCAACTTTGTTGGTGAAGCAGATGTCATCTTCATATTTCTTGACAATATCACCTGATATTCTCACTCTTTGGCTCATTTTGCATCTGAAATCATCAAAGTATTTGTTCAAAACTTCTGGATAACCGGTTCCAACCGCTTGAAGGCTTTCCTTGATTTGCTTTGTAACCGGTTGGTTGACAAACCATTGAATATCTCTGACTCCTGGGAAGTAACCTTGGAAGTAGAAGAACAACCCAACCAATAGTTGTCCAAACTTAAATCTCAAGGCATTGTCCTATTTAATCGACTTCAGGTTCACCTAAAGTTGCCTTTGCATACAGGTGCATAAATCAAATGATGCATCTTCCATGATCATTCTATAGGTAGCATTTACCACTGCAATAGAGACAAAGTTGATCCTGCTACAATAAAATGTTTGGTAACCTATTACCATGTAGGCATATTTGACTAGATCGTCCTTGATGGGATTGATGGTCATTCCCCATTGGTCACTCACAGAATCGGTGAGCTTGGTCATTTCCATCTTGCTGATCTTCCTTAGGGCTGGCACTTCACTGACGTTACAGAAACCGGTGACAACATGAATCACTTACGGTGTGATGTCATGCATCCACTCTAAGTACAATTTATCATAGTGCACTCTACTCAGAATGATGCGGATGTGATCATTTGAAAACTCTTCAAGGAAATAGATTGCATTGTGAAGCTTCTTCTTTTCCAAGATGCTAAATTCCGGTTTAATCTTCTTGTCCTTCCCGCAAAACAAACTCAACTAAGAATGGATTACAAGAGATCCTAAGTCTTCAATTTTACAGTCAATGTAATCAAAAATGCCTTCCTCCACTATAACACCAGCGGGTATTTGAGATAGGGCATTGTATTTTTCCTTCTATTGAGTGAAGTCTACTGAATCAACGGGTGCACTAGAGATAGAGTGTGATGCGGAAGCCATGATAAACAGAGAAATTTGAGAAATAACTTTGTAATTCAAAATTTAGGGCTTGCAAATTACACTTCGCCACACACTCCTTCGGTTGCTGAAATACCGCTTTGTGTTCTACACTTGATCGATTGATATTAGCTTCAGATTCTTCTTCAAGGGTTTGAAAATTCTTTGAATCGCAATCCAAATCACTTTTCGTCGTTCAGTGCTTAAAAAATTCTTCGCTTAAGAACTGATAAGTGAAAAATGACTTGAAAAATCCTTGTAAACAAGTTCTTCACCTACCATAATAAATGCTCCACTATTAGGGTGTAAAACCCTAATTTGTTTTTTACCATTTCTGGTCTTCTGCCAGTTGGCAAGTATCACATACCAGTTAAGGTCTTTTATCGGTGTAAACCAGGAGTTTGAAACATTTCACCGTTTGCTCCCCCTAAGCTTTTCTGATGCTTAGTTTGCCAGTTCAGTGTCTTCCAAACTAGGTGTAGAAACCGGTTCTTCTTGAATCACTTCTTATGGCTTCTTCTTCCAAGTTTTCTTCATATACGCTTGAACAGTTTCAACATTAATCTTTCCTTTTGGAGTGACTGGTATATCATGCAGTATATTATTTCTCATTCTGTAGAATCTTGTTGTATGACCCGGTTTGTTGTAATGATAGCAAATCATTCCAGGTGCTCTTCAAGGTCCATTGTTCATGTTTCCACTCTTCCTTCTGCATGTTGTAACAGTGTGACCACTACCATGATAGATCAAATAGGTTGCTCTCCATCTGGTTGCCGCTTGATAGCCATTGCTTCCTGACTGATGATTATAGGTATTAAACCGGTTTGGGTTCCGGTTCCCAGAGGGTTCAGAAAAAACTCCTTGAATCCTTTGAGGATACCTTCTAGTGTTGTGCATGATAGACCTGCATTCAAATTCTCTATGCCCAAACTTGTTGCATGCATAACAATTACCATTGAATCTATTGGGTCTAGGCTTATCGTTTAGAAAATAAGGAAAATTATTGTAAGCCTTACTTCTACATAACTTAGCAGTGTGTCCTTCCTTGAGACAATTAAAGAAAATAGGTTTGAACTTTTGCTTACCTTTATCCTTTGGTGCCGATTTTTTCTTTGATGCTCCATCTTTTGTTCCAGAGGTCTCACCTTCCTCATAATCAAAGAAACCAAGTCCATTGGTATTCTTTACTGGTTTAGCTGATTCAAGCTTCTGCTCTAGCTTGACAATGCTCTTATTGAATTTGGCAAGTATTTCCTTTGACTCAGTAAGTTCTTTGGCAATAGCAGCATTAGATTCCTTTAAGGTTGCATTCTTAGAAACAACCATGTGTAGTTCACCTTGCATTTCTTCCTTTTCCATTTTATTTTCATGAAGATGAGTGGTAAGTGTACTGATCTCTTGCTTCAGCTTGGAGATCTCATGATCTTTGTCTTTTACCAGATCTTCAGCTTTCCTCCAGTTCTCAAGCTCTTGACACATTCTGATAGTTAGTCCTTCAAGTTCCCTTCCTAGGTTGGCATTGGACATTCAATTTTTCAACTTCTTGAACTAGGGCTTTCATGTCCGCTTCATCAGAAGAACTGTTTTCAGTTAGCTCCATCAGTTTTTCAGCATGCTCTCTACTTTTTGCCTGAGAGGCCTTATATTTGATTTTAAATTCATCATAGACTTGCTCAGTCTGAGTGAGCCGATGAGTAAGTTCCTTCACAATGTATTCCCCCATATCTCTTCACATGTGGTTAGACTTATATAAAGGTTGCCTCTAATACCAATTGATGAATACTAAGAGGGGGGGTGAATTAGTATACCAAAAAATACCAAACTCAAACACTTTATCAATCTAGCAGCAACCCGGTATAATAGTTTAACTAACAAACCGATTAACACAAATGCAAACCAAACAACAAGTAAGGCATTCACCCACAGAAGCATAATCACCATAACACAAGAGATTTTGACATGGAAACCCAAATGGGAAAAACCACAGTGAGATGAAACTCACAAGTAACTATTTGCAGAATAGTAACCAGACCGGTTAAGGTTAGACCGGTTAAGGTCATACAATGTTCTTTACCAAAACAGATCCTGTTAGGAATCTCAATCTCTGTTAGGAGATAAGTTTGATTAAAGACTACCTTTTGAGAGGATTTCAGATCCACAGATGTGAATCACCTTGTTAGAGGATTTACAAAGGCTTTTCTGGGCCTACTCGATTAAGGATTTCTGACCTATCAAAGATGTGAGTAATCAACAAGTGAATGATCTATCAAATGGCACAGTCTGCTTGATTAGATCCATGGTAACTCATTGCTAATGCATTTCAGCATTACTTCAGTCTTCAGTAAATCCACACTTTGTTATAGCCCACAGACTTGATCTTCACTATTAAGATCGTACATAAAAGAACTCATCAACCACTAAAAACCCTAACAACTACACTCTCTAAAACCCTAGACATGATGTCCTTAAAAGGAATCTGATTTCATGTCGATCCAATAGGATTACATTGCAAGTTCCTAGGTTCATTGTATCTAGACACATTTGGTAACATGACACAAAATCACCATCAAAGTATCGGTGGATGGTAACTCATCACAAAAATATACCGGTTGGTAACTCATCACAAAGTATTACCGGTTTATACAACTTTACCGATTACCGGTTGGTAACTCAGAGTAATACTGGTTTAACTATTAAACAGATTGTCGGTTTGACAAAAATGAAGACTAGGAAAATGATAACTGCCGCTCTTAGTTCCTTTGCTTTGTTCCACTTGAGATCCTTGAACCGCTTGAGGTCTTCATGCCTCTTGAGATCAGTAAACACTTTCTGCAAAACACCGATAGTCTAAAGACTATAACATAATACCGGTTGAGCATAATTCATACATTCAAAAAGTGATCTCATAGCAAGTGTGTGTCCATCAATGACAATCACAACATAATCATCAAAAATGCCAACATAACTTATGTACCATGCTATTCTATGTAGCTACTACTAATTATTGCATAGAAATAGATACATGTGTTAGAATGTGTTGAAGTAGTAGCTAGCTCGAATACCTATCTATTGTATTTTAATGTTGTGAATGACAATTAAAATACACATGTATTATCTATTATGTAAATCAAACTTAGGGCTGGGCCCAAATACATGTAACTTGTAATTATGTCTTGCTTGGGCAAGACCTATATATAATGTAACTTGTGGATAGGATAGGCCCTATAAATGTAACTTGTAATTTGGTCTGACCCTAATTGGGTGTTGTAACTTGTGGTCCTATATTGAATGTAACTTGTAGATAGGGTAGGTCCAATATGTATTTTGAGCAATTATGTAATTGGGCTGGGCCCAAACTCATGTAGCATGTAATAAAGGCAATCAAGCAATAATGTCTTAATAGCTCAAGACCTATTTGGATGATATATATAATATTATTATAAAATTAACAAGGTAGACTGACTTGAGACTTGACACCACAAGTCAAGTATATAAGCAAATCATTTTCATGGCATAATGAATCAATAACATACAAGGCGATTTATTCTTAAGGTTGTCAACACATGTAATCTGCTCTCCAACATTTGGCGATCTCTCTCTCTCTCTCTCTCTCTCTCTCTCTCTCTTGTGCGAACTTGCTCCTCATCCATTGTGTGAAGGTTGACTATTAGGTGATACTAAGGATAAATATTCAAAAAGTTAATAATTACACTAATGCATATATCACTCTCATGCCTTCCTTAATTTGATATAAGGTCCCTCTATCCTATTAATGCATGATAGCCTCGGTAAGATAAATGATTGAATGAGAGCTAAATGAAGTCTCTCATTCAATCATCTATCCTATCGATAAACTATGATGAAGACTTCAAGCTATTGTTCCTTCATTTGGTGATCATTCTTAAATTTGTATATATTCAACCATACTTGCAAAGTTCGATCAATGCTTAACTATCGATAATCATCAGTTGTAAATCTCATAGCACAAAATATCAATTGGTATCAGTTTATATTAAAACCAATGCACTCTGATTAATATTGGTTAACATATTAACTATGAACACCGATTGTTATAGGGCTTAACCAATGCACTTCGATTCATATCGGTTAATATATTAACTGTGAACATTGATTGTTATTGGGCTTAACTAATACATATCGATTAGTATTAGTTGTCTTACATATGATAGACACGTCGATTAAGTATCAGGTGGTTTGTTAAGTGATATACACCGATTTAGGTTTCTATCCTCTTCCTTTGTTGACATCCCCTCCCCCATTGTCTAATATATCTATGAATTTTCCAACAACTTTTAATATCACAACAAGAGATAATTTTGTATGAGTTTCTTAAAGCCAACTTTATTACTCTCCCCTTGAAAAATTGAAGAAAAAACCATAAACAAAATTAGGACAATCCTTTTTTCAAGCATCATCAACTATTCCACTAATGAATGTCATGATTTGGAGATTAAAATTCCACAACTTATTGTAGTTCTAGTAACATTTAAATAATAGGTGACAATGAGTTATACACTCATCATATCCCTTCTAGTAAATGACATTTATAACCTATTATGTTTTTATCTTGCTATATGACATTGGTAGCTTAATTACCTATTAGGGGCTCATTTTCATTCACGGTACTATGATTTCATGTGCAATCATACTTGGGAGGCAACGTAATAGCCGAGTTCTTCTTGTCTCTATATTGTGGAGCAAGAATAATAGTTGTCAATTGTTCCTCTTTTTTAAGGATCCACTTTACCTTTGTTGATTTTTATCTTTTATAACTTGATATCCTTTCTTGCATAGAATTGTCCTAAATCCAAATTCTCTCCTTGCTTGGACATGTATGTTCCTTGATTAGGACCTCTTTCATTGTTTTGTAGGCAAATAAACAAAGACATCGACCTCTCCTCTCTACTTATACACAAAATGGCTAATTAAAACCACTTCATATACACAAAATGTCTCCTTGCATTGATCGAGCCTCAACACGATGCCTATCATTCATGAGCTCAAGGTGGTTTCTTTCATGCTCAATAAAAATATGATGAAAACTTTTTGTAGTTTCTCCACCATCATAATATCATTTTGCTATTCTTAACATCATACATCCTCATGCTACGTTGGCAATTCATCGAGCTCTTCAATCTATTCACTCTTTATATGTTAGTGACTACCTTTAACTTATGAACCTTCAAATAAATCATCATAATGACCCCTTCACTATCTTGTGTTGAATGAAAATCCTTCAACTGGACTGCATTGTATAAGAATTTGGTGTGGATCTTTCATTCTTTCCTTGATTTGCCATTTTTTATTGTTCCACCCTACAATTTTGTATTTGAGGTATGTAAAATAGTTTCTCTATAGATTTTTTTTATTTCTCTACATTCTTTTGGTTTCCTTCATTTAAATTATGTAATGTTTCCATAATATCTCTTTTACAACTATCTCTTCCTTTCTTTTGCAATTAAGAGATCACTTGAATTGTAGGTAGACCCCTTAAAATGATAGGGTAGGCTTCCTTTTATACCTAATATATGTCTTGAAATCATTTTATCCCGATGGCATTAAATTAAAGTACTTTCTCTTCTATCTGGTATTGGTGGAGTAGAGGTTGCATTGTGTAGCATAAGAATATGGAAATCATCACAAGCAATTCAAAATACTAATCATTAGCTCAATCACGAAAGCACAATTGCAATGATCTATCCTAATTACATTCAATAGAGACATAAAGATAAAACATTCAAAAAGATTATGCAAACCAAAGGTATGATTTGAATGCTCCTTCATGTGGCTCCATTGTTCTTCTTTCCTCTTCAAATGGTTTGGTTGTGGATCTCACCTAGAAGTGCACACACATAATTGAAAGCAAGTAGACAAGATTATTGATCAAGAGTACTAGAAATGTGATTGACTAGAAATTCGATAGTCTGATTACCAATTAGCTTTGATCGATGAAGATCATCCAATTTATAGAAGAATTGGAGAGATGACAAGATTAGCATGATTCAATTCAAATGGAAATTGCAAATCAATTATGTCAATTATGACAAATTATGACAAATTATGACAAATTATGCACTTTCTATGCAAAATTTGTTGATTGATGATTTATGACAAATTATGACAACTTCTATGTCAAAATTGATTGATTGTCAATTATGACAAATTATGACAAATTGACATGTTATTTCCATGAATTTAGGAGAGAAATAGGAGGAAATGAAATTAAGAATTTTAGAAAATTAGAAAAATTAGAAATGAGGAATTTAGGAACCAAAAAATTAAGAAATTGATGGAAATTAGAAATTAGGTAAATTAATTAATAATTTGTCATTTATTAATTAATTCACAAAGAAGAATAATTAGCCAATTAAATGAACATTTAATTGTAATGAGAAGACTTAGGATAAATAAATAATTTATTAATCCTAAAGGAAGAAATGACACACAAGGTTAAATGATTAAATCATGAAACCCTAGAAGACGAATTAGCAATGCGGGAATGACAATTAGGTCTTGATTGAAGATAATTGATATCGATCATGATTTTGAATTGATAAACGACCAATGTGATAAATAATTTGATTGATAAAATGTGCCAATTGACGAGGAACAATGACTAATTGATCCAAATTGACATAATTGAAAAGAACGATGATTGATGACAAAATAGATTGCAAAACGACAATATTGATAAGGACAAAGATCGACCAAAATCATGACTGAAGATTGCTATTGACAAGACCTAATTTGAAAGCGATAAATGAAGAATGCAGAAGAATGACTCGATGCTCGCAAATGATAAAGACCAAGTGCGAATCATAGGAGAAAATGTTAATGCGACACAAAAACCTAAAATGAGGCAATGTGCAAATGTTAAAGCATGACTCCGCAAGCGTTGACCATTTTTAGGTGTCTACACATTGTATCAACCTAGGATACATATTTCCACATATACAACACAAAATAAATTTATCCAGGTCGATGCAAAGCAACCTTTGCTCCAGAGATCACCAGAAAATAGAGAAAGAATTTTAATTTAATGCCATTAGGATAAAAGGCTTTCAAGACAGATAAATGGTATGCAACTATATCTATTTGGAATGCATTACCCAAACAATGCAATTGATCAGTCGCCTTTGAAAAGAAAGTGGTATGATGAAATATTTGGGCATAAAATAGATGAAATGCAATAGTAAAGGAAGGTGTATGGAACAACCAACTTCTTATCATCATAAACAATGAATATTTTAAGATCCTGTTATGATGTGTAAGTTGAGAATATTTTATGAAAGGTCCCTAAATGAATACACTTTAAACTGATTTTAGCAATGACTATCAGATGTAGACAAAATGAATGATTTTTGGATTAGGATGGTACATAGAATCTACTATCAAAAGGTTGTCAAAAATTATTGGGACAAGGAGGTGTGAAATGGCCTACTCTTATGCTTTTTATGCCATCAAAATTTGAGTTTGATTGTCATCATTTACTTTGCCAAATTCTTCACATGTATCTCCTGAATCAATTTCCTACACACAAAATGACAAAAATTAGGTTTGTTGATGGGGGATTTCCTAGGTCAAACCTCGGGTTGTGAATTAACCTTGAAGTATAATGTTTTCTTTTTTAGGGAAAGGATATATCTAATCTAAAAATGCTTAAAATTGAACATGATACCTTGATGAATCTTTCTTGAATCCTCACAGAAGGTTTTAGGATGTCATGCAGACTGTTGATCAGGAATGTTGTGCTTTAACTTGTGATTCAAAGGAAGGGTGTGACAAATGAACCTTTAATATTTATAAGGGAAATACAAGGTCCAAACCCCTAGGCCTACTAGCACCCAAATGGCTCAAATAGATCAAATGCAAACCAACACTTTTTCAAATGATTCCAAAGGTATGGAATGTTTTTACTACCTCCAAATAAGTTGTTTTAACTATTTTTATTGTTCCAAGAACTTGTTTAAGTGCAAAGCCCTCTTTTTAGCCTTCTAGGCGTAGTTGCCCAATTAGCCTTCCAGCAAGGAAAATGAATTGTTTTCTCTCAACTTTCCAAAACAACTAAACAAAAAATTTGGATATTCACACACCCATTTGTCTTCTCTTCAACAAACCAGAAGATTGCATATGGTTTCTTTGGAAAGTATATGCTGTCATGTAACTATGCACTATTTTTGGACTCCAAAAATGACAATTTTACAAAGGAAGTATATAATGTTTTAACTCCTCGACTCTCAAAAATCATCCAATATGATTCAAAAATAAGGAAAATGCAATTATTTACAAGTTTTAACCTTCTTAGATGCAAAATCCCTTATTTAGCCTCTCACAAACCCTTAAAAGTAGGGTTTCTCATATACCCCTCTTCCAAACACTATACCATCCAAATGATGATGGATTCACCTTTCATTTGAAATTTCTAAACACTTTCAATCATAAAATGTGCCCCTCCTTAAGGAGGATTTGCTACTATTTCTCCTTAGCAAGCAATTTCTCCACTCTTACATTCGTTGTTTTGGTGATCACCCCGGTTCTCCACTCAATCTGCACATCAACCTATTAGTAAATTATTGTACATGTTAGAATAGTTCCATCCCATGAATATTAGGCCTTTTACATTTATGGAATGACCATTCTCATTGTAAATCAACCAAATCAAATGCCAAATTGCACAAATTTGTTAGAATAGTCAATGCAACTAGTCTAAAGTCTGAGACAAATGGATTATTAGTGCATCTTCTTTGCAAATAAGATGTTCAAGGTCTCTTCAATACATTAGGAATTCAAATACAGACTCAAGACAAAGTTACCATAAGCCAAAACACCAAAAAATTTCAAGAAAACAAAAATTTGTTGTTATTGCTTGTCCCAGTCCGTACACCAACATTATCTGCTGTACAAAGCATTACATCAACCATTTGATCAAAAACTCTTAATTTCAGACACACAAGGTCATGAAATGATTTATTGAACCTGCCTAAACTCTTCTAGACTCCCTAAGACATAAATTCCTATTACATTTTTTTTTGGTCCTAAGGTCCTTACCAGGCCCTTTAGGATAAATTACAAACTTATTACAATTTTCATAACTGATTGTCTCTTCACTCCGAAGACCTTCAAAAGTCTTTAATGGATTTATTGAGTCCTTTGGTCTTCCAAATGCACCTTCACCAACTTGAATTCTCCTTCAATGCTTGATGAATGCTTGATTGCTTGTTCACTTGGAATTGAATTGATTTTATAATTAAGAGATCACTTTAATTGTAGGTGGACCCCTTGAAATGACAGGGTAGGCTTCCTTTTATACCTAATATATGTCTTGAAAGCATTTTATCTTGATGGCATTAAATTAAAGTACTTTCTCTTCTATCTGGTATTGGTGGAGCAAAGGTTGCATTGCATCGACCTAAGATACATATTTCTGCAGATACAAAACAAGTTAAATGTATCCTAGGTTGATGCAAAGCAACCTCTACTCCAGAGATCACCAAAAAATAGAGAAAGAACTTTAATTTAATTCCATCAGGATAAAAGGCTTTTAAGACAGATAAAATTTGAGTTTGATTGTCATCATTTACTTTGCCGAATTCTTCACACGTAACTCCTGAATCAATTTCCTACACACAAAATGATGAAAATAGGTTTGTTGATGGGGGATTTCCTAGGTCAAATAAGTTTGAATATACCTTGAAGTGTGCAATATGGAAGGTTTGTATTCTTAATCTCCTACCCATTTCTTAATTTAAAAGATGATATCTTTATTAAAATATCTCCTCTATTTTTGTAGGTAGACATCTTTAGGAAAAGATCTCTTCCTCCCTCTTTAAAATGATCCCTTTAGATCTAATCTAAAAATGCTTAAAATTGAACATGATACCTTGATGAATCTTTCTTGAATCGTCACACAAGGTTTTAGGATGTCATGCAGATTGTTGATCATGAATGTTGTGCTTTAACTTGAATTCTCCTTTAATGCTTGATTGCTTGTTCACTTGGAATTTAATTGATTTTATAATTAAGAGATCACTTGAATTGTAGGGTAACCCCTTCAAAGGACAGGGTAGGCTTCCTTTTATACCTAATCATACATAAAGTGTTTGAATTTTTTCTCACACATGAGGCAAGAAATGAGGGGTCATATTTTGGGTCCCAATCATGAGTCTTGTCAATTTAGGATGTGACATACTAAAGTGGGCATCAATGTCTCAAGATCAGATGGACCTTAAGTGATTGTCTCCCTTGCATATGATTTGTTTGGGTGATAAACTTCACCATTCTACTCACAAGAATTTTATTAAGTCTCAAATATAGGGAAACGGAAGGCTTCAAATAGAAAACTTGTATATGCAACTGAATCCATTGACTAATCAGAAGAACAAAATTAAGAAATGGTTCGATCATCTGAGAGATGTTGTAGACTTGCAACTCACTAGCTACTTAGATTTTGCGGGTAAGATTTTCTTTTGTTTTGGTTATGGTTGTGGTGTTTGTAGGGAGGCATTTACAAATTTATATCTATTTTCACTATTTAATGGTTTATGGGTTTGTAATGGTAATTTAATGTTCTTTCATATTTTTGTATATAGTCTTTATAATAGCCTATTATATTGATTTGTTCTATTATGGATAATGGTGTGGGTCAGACGGCTTTGCCGTCAGTGCATGAAAGCATTGCATGAGTTCTACTTTTAAAAATTACATGAAACATTTTTAATTTATTTGATTCAGTGTTATTTGAAAAAAAGTTTATCAATGATATTTCCTTTCTCTAAGAATTGGATCTAGGATCTTTCCGTTAGATAATATGTAACATCTAATGACTAAATCTTTTCTTTACAAATGCTTATTTTATTTAATTATCATCTAAGTGTGAATTAAAATTTATATCTGTACGGAAGCAAAACATACAAACTGAAGACTCATGTGCAAGTAAATTTCGTAAAAGAAAGAAAGCAAGCATTATCTTGAATGACATGGAAACAAGCTCATCAGCTGCCTAGAAGAGAGCAATTGGAGAAAACAAGAGGAAAGTGTTAAAGGGTGATAAATACATAGAGAGTATGCAATACAAACAAACAATGTCTGGAGTGTGTGATGTGATGTCTCTAATTTATGTCCGGGGGGACTAATTGGTTTTGGAGTTCCTACAAAACCTATTGGGCCACGCTTGGAGGAAATAAATGTGTTCATGCAAGGAGCACCTTTTTTCTATTATGAGAATGTTGCTTTTGCACCAAAGGATATTTGGAAGGAAATATCCGAAAATTTCTATAGTGTGGAACCAAAGTTGGTGGACTCGAAGTAATTTTCAGCTTTCAGAAGACCAAGAGGTTATGTACACAATCTCCCAATAGAAGGGCGATTTTAAGCATTAGCTCTCCCCCCCATGACTATTCAGGAAGCACTTCCTTAGACAAAAGGACTATTGGCCTCCATGGGATCAAAGAAAAAAATTGAAGCATAGACTCTAGATGATGTGGTGGTGTCCTTCGTGAAGAACTTTGCACTATAATTGAAAATTCATGAGGGAAACTGCAAGATAGTGAACAGAAATACATTCTTGAAAAGTGTGAAGAATGGAACTTGGTTTGGGTGGGGCCAGGTCAGGTGGATTCTCTAGAGGTTGATGAGATAGAAATAATATTAGGATTTGAAAAAGATCACACTCGTGGAACTTCATGTGCGACTGATCGATTGCGATGTTTGGGTAATGCATTCCAAATAAATACAATTGCATACCATTTATCTGTCTTGATTAAAGCCGTTTATCCTGATGGAATAAAATTAAAGTACTTTCCCTTCTATCTGGTATTGGTGGAGAAGAGGTTGCATTGCATCGACCTAAAATACATATTTCCATAGATACAACACAAGTTAAATGTATCCCAGGTTGATGCAAAGCAACCTCTGCTCCAGAGATCACCAGAAAATAGAGAAATAACTTTAATTTAATTCCATCAGGATAAAAGGCTTTAATCAAGATAGATAAATGGTATGCAACTGTATCTATTTGGAATGCATTACCCAAACATCGCAATTGATCAGTCGCTCATGAAGTTCCACGAGTGTGATCTTTTTCAAATCCTAATATTATTTCTATCTCATCAACCTCTAGAGGATCCACCTGACCTGGCCCCACCCAAACCAAGTTCCATTCTTCACACTTTTCAAGAATGTATTTATGTTCACTATCTTGCAGTTTCCCTCATGAATTTTCAATTATAGTGCAGAGTTCTTCATGAAGGACACCACCACATCGTCTAGAGTCTATGCTTCAATTTTTTTCTTTGATCCCATGGAGGCCAATAGTCCTTTGTCTGAGGAAGTGCTTCCTGAATAGTCATGGGGGGGAGAGGTAATTCTTGAAATCACCCTTCTATTGGCATATTGTGTACATAGCCCTTGGTCTTTTGAAAGCTGAAAATTACTTCGAGTCCACCAACTCTGGTTCCACACTATAGAAATTTTTGGATATCGCCTTCCAAATATCCTTCGGTGCAAAAGCATCATTCTCATAATAGAAAAAAGGTGCTCCTTGCATGAACACATTGATTTCCTCCAAGCGTGGCCCAATAGGTTTCACAGGAACTCCAAAACCAGTTCGTCCCTCGGGACATAAATTAGAGACGTCACATCACACACTCCAGACATTGTTTGTTTGTATTGCATAATCTCTATGTATTTATCACCCTTTAACACTTTCCTCTTCTTTTCTCCAATTGCTCTCTTCTAGGCAGCTGATGAGCTTCTTTCTGTGTCATTCAACGTAATGCCTGCTTGCTTTCTTTTATGAAATTTACTTGCACATGAGTCTTCAACTTGTATGTTCTACTTCCGTACAGATATAAATTTTAATTCATGCTTAGATGATAATTAAATAAAATAAGCATTTGTAAAGAAAAGATTTAGTCATTAGATGTTACATATTATTTGACGGAAAGATCCTAGACAATTCTTGGAGAAAGTAAACATCATTGATAATCCTTTTTTGCAAATAACACTGAATCAAATAAATAATAAATGTTTTATGCAATTTTTAAAAGTAGAACTTGTTCAATGCTTTCATGCACCGACGACAAGTTGTCTAACCCACATCATCTAACACCATCGGAATTCCGACGATAACTAAAGAAATATCTGACAAGGATGTTGTATATCCAACATCACTTCCATGTCGGACAGTCGTCGAGGAGAAAACATAGCATCTGTCAGAATTACGATGGTAATCCACCAAAAATTTTGGTTGAGGGAGAAAATATAGCCACCGTTGGAAGAGTTCATAACGTCATCGAATGTCCGACGCAAATGGCATCGTCGGGAAGACCGACGATGAGTTTTTGAGGGTTAAATTTGTTGGAAGTCCAACGTAGTGTCATTGGACTTCCGACAAATAGCCATCAGAAATTAGGCCCAATTATACTAGTGCTTTAATAAAATATTCCCCATATCCAACTTCTTTAATCTATAAAGAAGGTGTCACAGGTGTAGCTTTATGTGTTTTTGTAATTGTCAATGAGTTCATTTGTGCGGTGAGCGGGGCTACTTGATTGATAGGTACTTGGTTATCCACACTTGCCTTTAAGTGATTACAAATATGGAATGGGTTTGGATCACCATTGATGGTGATTTCAATGTCATTGTATGGAAATTTAACACTTTGGTGGAATATCGAAGGTATGACCTGCATGGCATGAATCCAAGGGTGACCTATTAGTATGTTATATCTTAGCTCTCTATCCAAGACTTGAAAGGTAACATCTATTGTGATATGTCCTACTTGCACTGGCACTGTAACCACACCTTTTGAAGGGTGTTATTCATCATCACATGCCTTTATTTTTATTCTCTTTGTGGGATCAATGTGAAGTTAATAATAACCCAATGTCTTGACAAACTTTAGTGTACAGATGGTAAGACTAGCTCATCCATTTATGAGTACTCTTCTGACTTTCTTCTTATGTATATAAGCCTTTAGATGTAGTTGATCATTTTGAAAAGGCCTATCAGTAGGAACATCCCATTTGGTGAAATAAATATGAGTAGAAGCAACCAAATTCCCTACCATGGATTGAAAATTATTTTCATCTATGTGCCTGGCAACTACTGATTCTTGAAGTGTTTTATCTATGATAGCCCTATTATTTGGTGATATACGCAATAATTCAAAAAGGGATATTTGTGTTGGGGTTTTCTTTAGTTGTTCAACCACATTATAGTTACCTACTGCTAGTGAATGGTTTGATAGTACCCCTTATAAGGTCACTTTTGATCGGTGCGTGATTACTGCATAATCTCCATCTCTTTGATTTACTATGATAGTAGCCACTATATTATCTCTTATGAAGGATTTTACTCCTTCCAGATATGTTGAAGGGTATCAAGGTTTATTTCATATCCCATCTTATAATCATCATGTGGAATTTGAATACCCCTGAATTTTTCTATAACCCCGTCTTCTTCAAACCATTTTGAATATGGTGGTTCTTCTTGCCCCCAGTCTATAAGACAAATATTCTCATCTTTATCATACCTTGGTGCTTCTGACATCATACAAACCTGGTTATCACAATTATTGGTCCATTGACTTTTCTCATCATCACTTGTCCCATCACCAAATTTATCTGTTCAGTCAATATTTATTGCCTCTCCTGCACTAACTGCATGAATGGTATAGTCATATGAAACCTTTGTATAGTTAGCAGTGTTTTCTTGTGTTCCTGAGGTTGATGTCTTGCCTTTGTCATATTTGGAAAAAACATCTTTAAAGATGGTATGATCTATGTTTGTCGAACCTTTGTTTGTGTCCACTGTGATATCACCTTGGTCCATCAAATCCTGAATAAGGTCCTTCAACTTGGAGCAACTTGCAATCTTATGACCCTTTATGCGATGGCAATCACAAAAATCATTATCATTCCACTAGTTTGGTTTGAAAGGACAAGGTTCATTTACTCTAATCTTTGACAAAGTTATCATATTTGTTTGTATCAATTTCTTTAATGTTGATTCAATGGGCTCTCCCAGTGGTATGTAATTCCTTGTTGGAGCATTCATTCTTGGGAATCTTGTATTTGTAGCTGGTGCAGCGTTTGTATTTGTTGATACTGTATTGTTTTCGAGATACAAACTTTTATTCTAAAAGGGTAACTGGATAGGTCCTTGTAAAGATACAGTTGGTTGAGCCCTATTCACTATACAGGTGTCCACAACACCATCATCAGTCACATTCCTATTTCTTGGCCAGAACTTAGGTTTATCATTATTTGTAGCACCTCCATATTTTATAATACCTTTCTCTACAAGAACTTTCTCACATTTTTAAGGTTTTTTCCATGATTTGTTTGAATAAGGTCAAACATTGCATTTGTATTGGGTATTTAATCTTTGGAATTAAGTTCTCTGAAAAGATGTCAAGTTGTTCAGTTTCTGGAATATGACTCTGGAATCTTCTGTAAAGGGATCTCCATCTTTGTAAAAAGGATGTGAAGGTTTCATTTTCCTTTTGTTTTGTAGCACAAATATCCATTAATATAAATGGGGTATCAATGTTATGTAAGAAATTTGCAATAAATTGTTCATCTAGTTCACCCCATGTTGTGATCTTTGGTGGAAGGTGTGAAAACCATTCTAAAGAGGAACTTCTGAGACACTTCGGAAACAATCTCATTAGATAGGTGTCCTCATGTGCAACCTCTATACATGCAGTAAAAAATTCTCTGATGTGATCCCTAGGATCACCTTTTCCTCAGTATCTGTTGAATTTTGGTGTTTCAAAGTGTGGATAGAAAGTGGACATGTATATTGTATGATCAAAGGGATAAGGACATAAGTCCTGCATTGTATAACTCTTTTTGTTATTACCGGTTTGCATAGTTGTCACTTGTTGTTGGACATTTTGTACTTGTTGGGATAGAATTTACGTTTGAGTTAATGGTGCACTTTGTGCATGTATATTCCCCACAAAAGGATTAGTGGTAATGTAAATAGGAGCTTGTTGAAATGTACCATAACTTTAATTCTGCATGTTGTGACTTCCTCTAGGTGTTGTGAAATAAGAAAATTATGAACCAATGTTTGGTTGAGTTGTACCCATTATATTAGCAGAACCTAGATTTATGTTTTGATGACTGTATATGGAACCTATTGAGTGATATACTTGAGGTTGTGTTGCACTTGTCATATGGGAAACATGTGAGGCTTGTGTTTGAGTTGGCACAAAATCACTTGATATTGTTGGTGTGGTTTGAGAAGCTATGATAGCCCACCTTTGTGTGTTAACATTCATAGTTGAGGATGATGCGTTTTCTTGAGAACTTGTGTTTGACACCAAAGTTGCTTGAGTTGATGATGTTGATGCATTTTGGGAGGAACTTGAAGTTATAGCTTGTGTTTGTGTTCCATTGGGTACTTGACTGCTATTTTGTCTTAAGGTGATTACTTGTGGTAGGATCGCTGTGACATAAAAATCTTGAGGTAACTTAGCACCATCTCATAATAGCAAAGAAATATACCTATCTTTGTCATTATTTATAAGAGTATTTAGAATCATGAGGATGTGTGGGTCTTGTTGAGCAGCCTCAATCTCTTCACGTGTCAAGTTTTGTTGTAGCTTTTGTATTGTTGGCATGACATAAGGATTCAATTATTGATAGTTATGATTGTTTGATAGATCCATGTTCCAAGTAGGGTTAATCGACAGGTCTTTGTTTGGATCCATTTTACCCTTTGATTTTTGTGACCATGTGACATGCATTTAAGACTACTATATGAGGATACTAAAATGTAACGAAAGATGACGACAAACCTAGGGTATGAATGCAAGACTCTGGACCAAAGAGAAGTGATGTATGCAAAACTAGACCTAACTCTCTATTGGGGATTAGGACGCAAAACTTGTTGAGGATTTTGTTGACGTGTTTGTAATGCAATTCTCTCAAGTTCTTGTCAAAGGAGTTCTACCACAATTTCTCTATCAATTATGTGGGCAATCTTATATTCTCGATCTAGTTCAAACCCGACTCCTATGTATTGAGGTGCACTTGTCTTTAATTCCCAAGCCAAGTTATCTAATTCGTTAAGGATTTGTTGTTGGCTGTCGTTCGACACTAGATTAGGTTTCTCAAAAGGGAGCAAACCATCACCCAATAGATCCATTATGACACATGCTATGACCTTCTAAGATGATTATGCAAATGGTGATGGACTGTGATAAATGTATATGGAGCCTGAACAAGGATTAAAATGAAGATTATGATTCTCCTAGAATGAATATCTATGTAAAGATCTATGATGATGCTAATGGGACACAAATGAGGATCTTCTTATGCAAGGACCTATACAAAGATTATGACGACGTATATATGAATTGTATGAAGACGTAGATGAAGACTATGCAAGGACTGATGTAAATGAGGATTATAACGAGGATGATAATAAGGACCATAATGAGGACTTATGCAAGGACCGATGCAAAGTAAGGACGTAAATGAGGACTATAACGAGGACTTATACAAGGACCCATGTAAAGTAAGGACATAAATGAGGACTATGATGAGGATGATAGGGAGGATGATGCAAGGACTTATGCAACAACTGATGTAAAGTAAGGACTATAATGAGGATTATAATGAGGATGATGCAAGGTCTTATGCAAGGACTGATGTAAAGTAAGGACTATAATGAGGACTATGAAAGGATTGATACAAAACCTAAGGACTCTAGGAAAACCTATGGTTACAAGTATATAAGGTGTCTTTGTTGTAAAAATTTTGGACTTTGTTGGACTATTTGATGTTTCAAGTAACTCTGTTTGTGGGACAAGTCCTTTATTTTTTTCAATTCTAAGAACACTATCTGAAGATAAGTATAGCTGGATGAATTGTGTTTTGACAAACTTTGAGAATTCAGAGCCACACAAGGTAGGGCCTAAAATAGCCCAAGATCAATATTGACTTAATACTGGTTTAACACAACGATACATACAAAAAAATAGCAAACAATCTTAGGCTAGGTAATGGAAACCATTCAAATAGGCCCTTACGCAATATTGAAACAAGATGAACAACTACAGAGTTTGGTAGCACTAGCTCCACTCCATGACACACATTTCTTGGGCATGCAAATCTCTCTTACCCCAAAGATCTTGAGATCTTATAACTGAGGGATTTCTATTTCATAATGCAAGGTACATGAAGGGTATCTACGGGGTACGACCTGCATTCCTGGAATCAATGAATGTGTGATTTGGGATACTAAGTGTTGGAAAATTGGAGGAATTGATTATGTGTTGCATTGATGTTTTGTCATTGATGGCAACACCGGCTATTTTGGTTATTTACTGGTTTTCGGTAGGTTCCGGTAGAGCGGTTGGATAATGATATTGATCTGGTATGCTCTGGTACGTTTTGGTTTGTGGAATTGGTTTGGATATGTCATTCATGTTATTTAGATGCGTATCATGGTCAATTGGTTCAAGATTTGATGACTTGGGAGCTATCATTTGTTCTAGTAAGCCTTTTGGTCACCGGTAAGTGTTTTACTGGCAGAGCTTTGTTGAAGATATTTTCATGCACTTGATTGGTGGTGTTGGTGTGGCTTCTAGATGGATTTTGGGATGTTGTTGGTTATCTTGTTCATGTTCATGTTGATCGGTGGTGTTGCATTTAGGACCAGACCTAATGTTATCTTATTCTGCTAGGTTATGGACTGGTTTATGTAACGTGTTGGTGGATAATCCCAATGTGTTACCGATTGGATCTATTGATTGGATTATGTTGTTTCGGCCTTAGACTGACTTGGTTGATCATTGGATTGCGATTTTATATTATGAATTTATTGTATTATCTTTTAGGTGGCCAACCTAATTGTTTAGGTCCCGTGTTAGTATAAATATGATATAAGATCTCTTTGTAAATCATGGGTTTATGGTTTTATGGGTTATGCAATTATATGTGTGCGAATAAGTGTTGGAAATGTGCCTCTAATTAACTTGACATGTTCGGGTTGATCGAGCTAGCCTACATTGATGGAACAACAAAAGTGTTACCTTCTTAGTAGTAGAACACCTTCTTATCGGTATGACTTACAACGATGTCTTCCTCTCTTTCGGGATAACTTCTACTCTTGGGAAGACTGCATCAGAGTTGTGTTGATGACCCAATGGAGCTATCTTAGGTATTTCGGGTTGTCATCACCTATCAGGGGTTCCGGTTTGGAGTTAAGTCGATACCCGATGAAGTCACCTTCGGTGATTAGGTCGATATCGGCTATCGGGTTAATATGTTGAAGGCTACGCTGAAGTCCTGATCAGTCTACCTTGTTCTGTCTCAGAGTGCTTCACTCATCAGGATAGCAGTTTTGGGTGTGAGCCGATGACCCGATGAGGCCACCTTAGGTTATCGAGATAACAATACATATCGGGGTAACATCGCAGTGTTGGTTCCGATGGGCCGATAAGGTCGCCTACCAGTTATCAGAGATCGGGGTAACAGTTCATATGTCTGGGCGATGACCCGATGGAGTCACCTTAAACAATCGGGTATCATCAGGCAATTGACTCTACCATTTGAAGGCTATATCGATGGCCAATGGAGCAAAGACCGATGTCGGTGTGAGATTGAACCGAGATTTGTCTAAGTTGTTATTGTTTTGGTTATTCTAGTTAGATGAATTTGTTCCTTCTTTGAAGAATTTCAATGTTCCTTTCTTGACACATTCCTCTTCTACTTTGATGCCATTCTTAGTCAATTTGGCAAAAGATTATATACATTGAAGCTTGAGTATGTAACTCATCTCACTATTCAAGTTGTCGATGAAAATTTCCATCTTTTCTTTTTCAGGCACATCTCGAGGATATCTCAAAACCATAAGTCGCCAACATTGAAGGAATACCATGAATTTTTCATTGTTATTCTATTTGGTATTATAGAGATCTAGCATAGTCATAGCATATTGAATGTTATAGGAATATTGAGTTATGAATTTGTTGACTAGTTCAACGAATGATCTGACAGGAGGTGTGATTTTAAATAACCATTCCATTGTTTGTCCTCCCAAGATTCTTGGGAATAACCTCATCAAATAGGTGTCATCATGGGTGAATTCAAGACTCATGGTACAAAATTACCAAACTTGATCACGGGGATCTCTTTTCCCATCATATTTGTCAAATTTGGGAATATATGAGTTTGGGGGAAAAGGCAAAATGTTTAATCGTCTGTCAAAAGGATAAGGACAGATTTCAGTTAAGGAGTACCATACTGTTGTCCCTTAATGCATGTCTTGCATTTTTCTTTCTAAAATTTTCATTTGTTGAGTGAGAGCAATCAAAGGTGCATTATTTTGTTGTGGGAAGAGTTCTTCCCTTGTATTAGTTCTAAGCTAAAATGGTGTGTGGAATGGTATGTTTTTCTCAGGGATGTTTTGCTTAGGGATATTTTGCTCAGGGATATTTTTCTCGGGCAAGTTCTATTCAGGTAGATTTTTCTCATGTATGTTTTGTTCAGGGTCACGTGCTTCCTCCTCTCTTTGTCATTCTTGATAGTCATAATGTCGAGATCTTGTTCTAAATATATTAGTGTCAAAGTCTTCGAGGAGTTTAACTCCTTTGCTTGTGAGCATGAGTAGATATTTTTCTTTGTCGTTTTCCATGAGTCTTTCCACAAGTTTTTGAAATGAAGCTCTTTCTTGACACTCTTGGAGGAGTTCCTCAGAAATTTTTGTGTCCTCTATATTTTGAAACTCGAAAGGATTTGATAATCTTCGATTCATGCTGGACTCTGGTTGCATTTTGCTTTGTTTGTTTCATTGAGAGCGAGTAATAGCAGGCATCTAGTAAAAGCTTTCTGTGACAAAAGGAATGAACTCCTCTTCGATGTTATGTTCATGGGTTGGTGGTTCAAATCAGGGTATGTTGTAAGTGATACACTCTTCAGGAAAGTAGGGCAGATTGATCTTTCCTCCTTGATTTAGGCGTTGACTGAATGCTGATTTTTGATAGAATGCTCTACTCCTCAATGGTCACTTGTCAAATTCATTTGATTTGTCTTGAAGATACAAGCGCATATGACAAAGGAATGTTTGATGAGATTTGAAGAGTTGGTGATTGATGTATAAAATTTATTCTGTTTGGCAAGTTTCAGAGAACTGAGTTGTTGTTTGCTCAACTTAGTGTTATGATAAATACTCTTTCTTCTCAGAATATGAGGATTAGTCATACACAAGTGATCAATGGTTTCCTTTGATTTGTTTTGGATTTACCTTAGCTTGTTTTGGAAGTGCAAGTTTTACTTTATCAAATGAAAGTTTAGATGCCCCCTATGACAAAGCGTGTCAAATGATATGGAATACGAGCTTTCCCGATATGGAAACTCAATTTGACAACTTGGAGTTTTAAAACAAGTGTGTTTTTTCATAGAAATCCATTTGATTGAAGGACTTGTTTGATACTTGTGATGAGGTTTCCTAATTTTGATAGGAGAGATGTGTTATCTTGCGACTAGTTTTCTTATTTTGTCAATTTTGTTCGATGGAAAACTTTCTTTGAGAATAGTTTTTTATACTTTGTTTTGCTTTTCTATTTGATGAAGGAAAGCTCCCTAAATTGTTTTCAGATTTTTCAAAAATGACCTCTGTTTTGCCCCCTATTTTCTTGGCTTTTTCCACGTGCTAAGACAAAGATGCAATGCACTACAAAATTTCTTTAATGCACTAGAGAAAAGACCCCACACGCTATGTTGCCCCTTGTGATGTGCTAACTGGTTTTTTTTGCCCTTGTCTTGGTTTAAAAGATTATGCGCTAATAAGGGCCCCAAATGCGCTAATTGTTGATCTCTACATGCTAAAGTTTGGTCTCCACGTGCTAAGTTGATGCTTCAACGTGCCAGACTATTTTCAAAAGGTGCCACTTTAAACTGCTAGTTTTGGATTTCTATGAAGCGCTAATGTTAAGACTTAATGCGCTAAGGTGAAGGTCGAATGCGCTAAAAGATAGTTTCCACATGCTAAGAAGTTGCTCTTATGCGCTAAACTGCCCTGATAGTTTTGACTTGGTCATTTTTCTGCAATTTTTGGAACTTTATTTTTAGTTTTCAATGATGATGGATGATTTTCTGAAGTAACAAATGAAAGAACAACACAAAAGAGACAACCATTTTGCTTAATCTAAACAATGAGTGTATGTTCTACGAGGATGTGTTCAAATCCTCAATGTTTTAATAGGTTTAGATACAACATGCAATTCAGTCAGACTCTTTATTCAAGGGTCATAAGTAATATCATAGCCCACTAGTCTCAATACTCTGTCAGCTCAAACAGTCGTGTCACCCCCTAGAAGGTGCCCATTTTTTTGCCTTTTGCCAGAAATTAACCCAAAGTGAATTATTTCACAATTGAGTAGTTATCTTGGGAGATATATGGTGAGCGATCTTGGGGTCGGATTCTTCCCCATCCTTGCACTATGATATTACAAATGTCAAGATACTGACTCGACTCAAAGTTTCTATGCTAAAGTTCATAATCAGGCTTCCCGTTCGGCCGTCAGTAATAAACTCCCTTAGAAGGATTCCCAACCTTTAGAACAAAGGCTTTATGTATCGTAAAGATACTAGGGGGAGGCTAATTGCTGAGCGCAACCGTTGAAAAGGACTTTCGTCACTTTCCACTTTTGATTATAGTGGGTTGGAACACTTGGCTTCAAAGTTATTCCCCACTTAGGTCGTTCTCTTCACACCGGCCAAAGAATGGCTTTAAGAGTTTTTCAACCCCTCGGGAAGGCAAGCCTGCTAAATGATTTAATGCAATATCACTTAAAGCGTAAGAGTGGTCTGGTTTTTTTTATCACCCAGTTAAGGGGAGAGAATATTCCTTCCACTTTCAAGACAAGGCAAACAAGGTTCTTTTTAACTTTTCACTTCAATGATTTGCTAAAATCTATATGGAGATGTTGCTCTACAAAAACATGGTGTTTATTTTACCCTTTTAAAGCAGTGATTTTCTGATCTTATGAAAAAGAACTGGTCAACAAAGCAAATTCGATGTTTGGTTAACAAAAGAAATCGATCAAAAGGGGAAGATCCTCCCTCTTTAAATGACTTTGGACATGTGTGATTCTTTTACTTTGCAAAAATTTTAAGTGGATACTTTTATGCACCAAAGGATGGTGAAGTTCTTTTTAAACACCTTTGTTTTCAAAAATGGAAAAATTGATTTGTTCTTTTTAGAGCCCAAATTGAAAATTTATCTTCTAGAAAAGCAAGAAAAGATTGTTTTTGTGGTTCTTTTTATAGCCCAAATAAGGTGAGTTTAATTTTATCTAACAAGAATTAAAAAGACTCTAAATTCTAACTAACTTAAATAAGTTAGTAAAAATTTAAACTATTTATAATCCTAAAAATAACACTAAGCTCCTCCCTGCAAGTAAAATGTTAGAAATCCTGCAAAATACCGATTTAAAATGGTTAGAAAGATTTTTGCTCTTGTGGACTTCTACAAGTCTAAGTTTTATCTCGGTTACAATTTAATTCTTGTTTTCTATTTGTGATGCACTACAGAAATGAATGTACACGCTACAAGATGACTGGGATGCACTATCGGGCAGACCCGATGTGCTGAACTATTTTCTGAATGCACTACTCTATTATTTTCCCATGCTGAGACCTACAGGAAAATGTTAGTAAAGTTTATGCACTACGTAATGGTATACACACGCTAGGGAATGAGTCCCATGCGTCGAACAATGAGCCGGATGCGCTGGACTTTTAACCAGATGCGCTAAGGGATGTTCCCTACGTGTCGATTCTTGTTTCTCATGTACCTACAAAAGTGATTAGTTTTAAAAATCAATTTGATTAATGGGGTTGAGCTCCACGGTGGGCGCCAAAAATGTGTGCGGAAAAAGCGGGTCAATGAAACTCAAAATGTGAAAATGTGGTCTCAAAGAGCTTGTTCACACACCCACAAGACTTCTTCGTGCAAGTTATGGAGTCATGAGGAATGACTCAACTTCCCAAGGTAGGTTCCATGGTTCTCTATCTCACAAGGTCCCTCAAGACAATGCCTTTGCTCTCAGATCACTGAGAAAAGTGACTTAGGGATGATGAATGCCAGAATGAGGATGCTTTAGATTGATTTTAACATGAAATGCATCCTATCTATGCATGATTCTACAAATGAAATAAACTAGATTATAAAATGACAAGGTTAGTAGCAATACTATCCTAACATGATATACTAGTTAATGATTTAAGCTAATGATAAAGGAAATAGTCTAAATGCTTATTAGATTAATTCCCATTACAAAGAGAAGCTAGATGTATTGATAAATTTGAGCATAAATGAGATACTAAAAGATTTTGATGGATACTTAAAATGGAGGAATGAGAGCTCTATTTATAGTAAAAATAGGGAAATGGATGGTCAAGATTGGAGTTAATCAAGGGCCAGGATTGAAAGTTAATCAATCCATGTTTACAATTCTCACCAATGAAATGGTGACAATTGTCAATAAGAGACTACTTGAGAGGAGATGTAAGAAGCATTAAATGCTTGAGAAGACCTCATGGTTACCTTAGAAGGTAAGGGTTAAGGTTAGGTTAGGGTTATCGAATGGATAAAGCTTTTATCCAAGGGGTAAACTCTTGTGCAAAGGTTAAAGGGATAACCATGGTCAAAGCAATAAATGCTTGATGAGACCCTTGGGTTAAATTAGTCAAAAAGTCTCTAACCATGCCACTAAGGGTTAATTAACCATTAATGGTTTGAAGACTTTGGGGACAAATTTGTAAGTCCTTCCAATTTTTGGGGTATTCAACAAGTTAGCTTGTTGAAGGCATAAAGGCTTTAATGCCTTTTGAAGACTTTACTCAAAATTTGAGAAGTGACCTCAAATTTAGGGAAAAGGGATAATGAATGGGTTTGGGTTAATTGATTAGGATTAGATGGGTTCTAGAAGAATTTAGGAAGGGATTAGGATGCAAGTGGGTGAGGAATAATAGGATTAATTAAAATAAATTGCTTTGTTTCAATTTGGTTGCAAGTTGGGAAAATAAATAATTTAGAATTATTTAATTGGGGTAAACTATTTAATTAAATATAAATTTAATTAAAAAGTAGGGAGAAAGGATTTAATTAAATAAAATGATTTATTCAATTAAATGACATAAAAGGCTTAAGTGAATTTAACTAAATAAATTGAATAATTTATTTAATTAAAATAGAAGAATGTGGGTGATTTAATTAAATTAGATTTAACTAAATAGAGGAATGAGAATAAAATGAACATTGAATATTCATTTAGGAATATGGTCATTTTTATACGTCTACATTTTGCCCCTCTTTGAAGTGACGTGTGTGCACATGTTGATTCAAAGAAAATGACGTGTCATCATAATTTGGTTATGATCAGTGTGATGTCGTGCCAAGATGTTCATGTAATGCCCCAGATTTTATAAATGATGTTGATAATGCCCCCTCGGGAGATGAATAAAAAATTTAAAAATTTGATTTGCTTTGATAAATTTGATTGCATTTTAAATTTTTGTCTATGTTGAATGTGATAAATTGATTCATCTCCCAATAATGATGTTTGCGAGGGTTAGAAATGAGCCCACGAGCAATTTACGTGCGCACCCATGCAACCCTAATTTTCATTTACCCTATAAAAAGGTAAAAAGTGATTATTTTGTCTCATTCGTGCTTGTTGACTTTGGAGAAAATGACACTTGGAGAGAAAGTCAAAATGTCGGTTCCCTTTGCTTCTCATCAATTCGAGTGTGTTCGGAGGTATCGAAGGCCCACCACGTATGGACCACTGGTAAGTCGTCCTTTTTTACCCCTTTTTGATTTTTGTTTTTTTGTTTTCGATCATGTTTTTGAATTTTGTCATGTGAATTTAATAGTTTAGCGTTGTAGACACTTAAAAATAATTATTTTAATTATTTTTAATTCATCGCATAATTAATTAATTTATTATGTTAATTCAAATTCCTCTCAATATTAATTAAATATAATTAATATTGTCACTATAGCATATGAAATCAATCCATCAAATCCTCACAAATCTTCCTCTTAGCTAATTAATTTCAATTAATTAGTTAACCTACATGATTCCTACAAATCATCTTCTTAATTCATTCTTGTAGAAACTCCGTAAACTCACTTAACATTATTCTTCTAATTTTTTATTCCCTCCACTCATTCTCTCTCCTAGTCAAATTCTCCTACAAATATTAATCCCACCTAACATTTCTTCTAATCCCCCTTCTAATGAGTCGTTAATGGTTAATCATCATGATTAGCCACAAAGTCAACTCTTTGTCTTATTCATCTAGCCACTAGCTTTAAATGCTCTTTTTCTAGGTGATTGTAAGATTTTTGAAATCACACATTCCTCTAGGTATCCCTTCTCCCAAGGAATTTTTAATTCCTTTTTATCCCTCCAATCCCCATGATATCCTTTTTTGGAGAATTTTTAATTCCTCCAGTGCATCTTGTGGAGTGTGGAGATACGAAATGCATTTAAGGCATATTTCTTGGTCTCTACACCCTCTCTTGGACCTTGTGTGAGCTCACAAGTAAATCTTAACCCTTCATCTCGAATTCATCCTAGCCATCCGTTTTCCTCTCCTCTTCCTATAAAATAGGGCTCCATCCCTTCATTCAAAAAAATCTTGAAATCCAGTAAGTTTATGCTGCCCTTTTGAGCCCAAGAAATCATCTTGGCAACTTGATCATCTCATCCTTATCATTTTTCAAATCCATTCCATTTGTGCACAACATTGGAGAGCCATCCACATCTAGCAATCAAAGGAGCACATCAAGTGAAGCATTATCAAGGGGCACCTTCACTTCATCAAGCTCAATCCAAAGGAGAAGGTAAAATAGCAAGGTGAAATGGTCTTTTAATGATATTTTAGCATTCTGCATGTTTATTTCATTATGTTTTGATCATTTGACCTTCAAATCTATTTCCCCTCTTCATTTTGGCACGCCCGGTGGGACCCACGTCCCTAAGAACTAATATTTTTTTTTAGGTTTTTGTGAGTTGTGAGACGCAGGTTCCAGAATAGCGCGACTATAGAAAAAAAAAACTTTTTTTGTAGGTTCGAGAATAGCGACTCTGTATTTCTGCGCAACTTCTTTTCTATTTCTGTTTCGTTTTTGTTTCTGTTCTTTTTCTGTTTCTGTTTTAGTTTCAGCACTATAGCTCTGCGATTAGTGTGAGCGTTTATGTGGGAATTTGAATTTCTGTTATCCGATCTGTTATTTGCTCTGTTATCTGCTCTGTTTAATTATAATCTGTGTGAAAGTAGGAGAGTATGCTCTTGTCTATATAGACAATCATAAATCTAGACCTTTCACTTTTCTATTATGTCTGTTTAGCGCGACTGTATGCTCTGACAGCGGGAAAGTGTGAAAATAGGAGAGTATGCTCTTGTCTATCTAGACAATCAGAAATCCAGACCTTTGACACTTTTCTATCTATTTAGTGCTACTGTCTGCTCTGTTAATCTGTCTGAAATTTTTAGGGGCTAACTATAGTCTGCATTTCTTTTTTTTTTCATTTCTTGTTATCTGCTCTGTTTAAATATAATCTGTCTGATCGCAGGAAAGTGTGAAAGTAGGAGATTATGCTCTTGTCTATCTAGACAATCAGAAATTCGGACCTTTGACATTTTTTTTATTTTGTTAAATTTAGGGTTTCTGCTCTGTTAAATCTAGGGTTTCTGTCTGCTCTGTTAAATCTAAGGTTTTAATAAAAATTAAAAAAATAAAAAAAATAAAAAATAAAAATTTTGTTTTTTCATCATATCTTCTTTATCTCGACTCCATTTTCCTCCAAACTTCACCAGATTCTCCGCATTGCCATTTTCCACATTTCCTTCCTTGGAGACCTTATCCCAAAAATCCACTTTTTGGAGCCCAAAATTCCATATTTCTCTATTTTTAGGGTTTGCCATAACTTCTTCCCCTTTTATCCAATCACCTCTATATTTTTCCCATATTATCCATCTCCAACTTTTGCTTCTTTGCCCCTCTTTGACAAATTTTCCCATTCCTTCATCTCTCCTCCAAAATCCCCATTTTTTGCTTGCCTATCCCTTGGAAAGTGGCAAAAACCTAGTCAAACCCCATTTACCCATCAAAGCTTTCTTCAAATCCACATTTGTCATTAGTAAAAAAGTTTTTATTCATGTTTTTCTATTCATTCCCAAAAACTTAAAAAAAAAAATATTTTTGTCATTTTGTTGTTTTTTGCAGGACGCTTGTTGAAGACTCTATTTTTCCAAACTAATCAAATTGTTTTGCAGGACGCTTGTTGAAGACTCCATTTTTTTTTCAAACTACTAATCAAGTTGTTTTGTAGGACGCTTGTTGAAGACTCCATTTTTCAAAAATACTAATCAAGTTGTTTTGCAGGTTGCCTAGCTAATCCAACCAAATCTTGTGCATTTATTTAAACTAGACACCTAGATATTAATTAAAATGGAATGAACCATTGTCTTATGTGTCTTTAAGAAAAGCATAAAGGTAGGAAAGTATGCTCTCATCTTACTAGACGATCAGAAATCCAGACCCTCCAACCTTTTCTTGTTTGATTGTGTGTTTACCTCTAGCGGGCCTGCCCTCCCAACTTGCTCTTTGAGAAGGTAAGAGGGGAACGACCAAAGTGAGTACACCCGGACCTGGGGTTCCCAACTCACTATAATAAATAGGCCATTGACTATGAAAGGGTTAATGGTTGGGGCTATATAGGAAGGAACCTTGAAATATTACCATAAATCAACACAAAGTTCTTCCTCTTATTATAACGACAAGCCAAAATTTTGGTCCAAAAATAAAAATATGGTCAATGATGGTATAATTGATGCAAAGCGGGTCCAAACCGTGGTCGCTCCCCCAAAATCCACCACCAACAATCATCAATTCAACAACCAAAATCAATCACAAAAACCTCACAACAATGTCTCAATCCAGGGATGACCACCTCGATCGAATAACAGGACTCCAAGAGATTTCACTCCTCTGGCTGAGCCTATTGAAGTGGTGTTTCAAAAACTTGTCCAAGCAGGTATCGTGGTTTTTCCAATCACTCGCCCGTTTGACCCCAATCAACCGAAACCAAGATGGTATAATGAAAATGAGTATTGTGAATACCATCGTATCAAGGGACATGATACACGAAAGTGTATGAAACTGAAGATCTACATACAAGATCTCATTGATAGAGGTGAAATTGAGATAGCAAATACAAAACCTGGTAATAACAATGACAAACTCAAAATGTACCAGGAACCCTTCCCGAAGCATGATAAAGGAAAAGGCTCATCATCTAACGCAATAGGTTATGGCTATGCTAATCACGTAACTGGTTTTGATTTTTTGGTAGGTCGCATTGAACCTACAGACAATAATGTCAATGTCATAACCATCCAAGAAGTCAATTCTTCTTCTTCCCAAAGCAGACCAAATCCTGCTAGGATAGTCATTCAAGGCACCACACCTTCCACCTCCCATTTCCAGAATGACTGTAATGCAACTACACACCGAGGAAGAGTCACCATCCAAGGAGTCCCTCCCCCACCAAACCCCCCACCCATGTCTTCCACCTGCTGATATGACCTCCTTGATCAACTTGGGAAGACACCCGCGTAGATCTCCATTTTGGAACTTCTCAAGACCTCCCCGGTCCATAAAGAAATTTTGGAACAAGCCCTTCTCCAATCATGTGTTCCAGATAACATCAACGCCACCCAATTCCAAGCCCTCAATGGAAACCTTGTTGCCCAACAGCACATTGTATTTAACTCCAAAGATGCTCCTGCAGATGAAGACCATAACAAACCTTTGCACATCGAAGCTCTCATCCACAAGCACAAGGTCAAACGTATCCTAATAGACGGTGGATCTGGGCTTAATCTGTGTACATACACATTAATAAAACAATTGGGACTTTCTGAGGATTTGATAGACACATCAAGAAGGATCACAATAAAGGCATATGTGTTGGCATTTTTGATGTTTATGTTGTGATTGTCATTGATGGACACACACTTGTATTGAGATCCCCTTTATATGTATGAGCTTGTGCTCAACCGGTATTTGTTGTAATCGGTATGTTGTATACTAGTCTCTAGACTAGTGATTTTGCAGAATGTGTTTCCCAGTCTGAAGCGGCATGTCGACCCCAAGCGGTTCATAGATCACAAGCAGTATGAGGGAGAAAAGCGACACAACACATTCTTACCAGTCTTCATTTTTGTCAAACCGACAACCGATATTTTGTATGAACCGGTAATACTCTGTGATGAGTTACCAATCCACTGATTATTTGATGGTGCCGACACATTGACGGTGATTCTTGTGTCGTGTTACTGAGTATGTCTAGATTCATTGAACCTAGGAAATTGTAATGTAATCCTATTGGACTGACATGAAATCAGATCCTTTAAAAAGGACATCATGTCTAGGGTTTTAAGTTGTTGCTGAAAGGGTTAATGTTGAGCTAGGGTTTAAGGTGGAAGTTGAGAACGATCTTATAAGAGAAGATCAAGTTGTAACTGTGAGAGAGAGAGAGAATACTGAAGTAATGCTGGAATGCATTAGCTGTGAGCAATACTGGATTTAACCAAGCAGTTTGTGCTATTAGATAGATCAAACACTTGTTGATTACTCACATCTTTGACAAGTTTGTAGCCCTTAACTGGGTAGGTCTCAAAGCCTTTGTAAAATTCTCTAACAAGGTGGTTCACACATGTGGATCAAAAATCCTCTAACAAGGTAGTCTTTAATCAGACTTATCTCCTAACAGAGATTGAGATTCCTAACAGGATCTGTTCTGGTGAAGAACATTGTAAGACCTTAACCGGACTGGTTTCTATTCTGCAGATAGTGACTTGCGGGTTCCATCTCACCATGGTTTTTCCCAGTTGGGTTTCCACGTCAAATATCTTGTGTTATGGTTGTATTGCTTTTGTGGGTGAATGCTTTATTCTCATTTTGGTTTGCATGTGTGGTAACCGGTTTGACTGTCAGACTGCTTTACCAGTTTATCTTTAGACTTTGTAAGTGTTTTAATGCAGTAGTTTTTGGCATACTAATTCACCCCCCCCTCTTAGTATTCATCAATTGGTATCAGAGCCAACCTTTCTATAAGTTTAACCACTTGGAAAGAGATATGGGGGAATACACCTTGAGGGAACTTACTCAACGGCTCACTAAGTCTGAGCAAGCCTATGATGATCTTATGGTCAAATACAAAGCATTTCAAGCAAAAAGGAGAGAACATGTAGAGAGGCTAATGGAACTATCTAAAAGTAGTTCTGAAGATGAAGCTAACATGGAAGCCATGATTGCTGAAGTGAATAAGTTGAATGATTCAAACTCCAATCTGAGAAAGGAGTTGGAAGGACTAACTATTCGGTTTAGTCAAGAGCTTGAGAACCGGAGAAAAGCTGAAGATCTGGTAAAGGACAGAGATCATGAGATCTCCAAGTTGAAACATGAGATTAGTGCACTAACTGCTCGCCTTCATGAGAGAAGAATGGAAAAAGAAGACATGCAAGGAGAATTGAACATTGCCATCTCAGAAAATGCAAGTCTAATGGAGACAAACACTGCTATTTCCAAAGAACTCTTTGAGTCAAAGAAAATACTTGCTAAGTTTGGCAAAAGTACAGTCAAGCTAGAGCAAAAGCTTGAGTCATCTAGACTGGCAAAGAATACCAATGGTCTTGGTTTTTCTGGACATGAGGAAGGAGAATCCTCAGGAACAAATGCTGAAGCATCAAAGAGGCAATCGACACTCAAAGGAAAAGGTAAGCAAAAATTCAAACCTGGTTGCTTTAACTGTCTTAAAGAAGGACACATTGCCAATGTATGTAGGAGCAAATCCTACAATAATTTTCCTTATTTTATCAACAATGTACCTAGATCCAATAAGTTCAATGGTCATTGTTATGCATGCAACAAGTTTGGGCATAGAGCATTTGAATGCAGGTCTGTAATAGATAACACTGGAAGATATCCTCAGAGGACCCAAGGAACTGGTCCTAAACCTTTTATGAACCAGAACCACAACCGATTTAATGTCTTCAATCATCAGTCAAGAAGCAGTGGTCATCAAGTGGCAACCGGATGGAGAGAAAGTTGTATGATCTATCATGGTCATGGTCACACTACTGCAACATGCAGGAGGAAGAATGGAAACATGTATAATGGACCTTGGAGAGCACTTGGACTTGTTTGCTATCACTGCAACAAATCGGGTCACATTGCAAGATTCTACAGAAGCAGAAAAAGTATATCTAATGATATACCGATCACTCAGGAAGGAGAAATAGATGTTGAAAAAGTTCAAGGAGACATTAAGAAAACATGGAAGAAGAAACCAATATTGTCGGAAGAGGAACCGGTTTCTGCACCTAGTGTGGAAATATTAGAACCGACAAACTAAGCATCAAAGGCTTAGGGGGAACAAATGGCGAAATGCTTTCAAACCCCCGGTTGACACCGATAAAAGACCTTAACCGGTATGCGATACCTGTTGCTTGGCAGAAGACCGGAAACGGTAAAAAAAAAAGGCAAATTAGGGTTTACGCCCTAATAGAGGAGCATTAATGATGGTAGGTGAGAGACATGTATAAATGCATTTTTCAAATCATTTCTCACTATCTGTTTTCGAGCGAAGAAATTTTTTCAAGTGCACAGCGAAGAAAAGACGATTTGAGCTGAGATTTCAAGAAATTGGATAACCTTGAAAGAAATTCAAATCTAGTGTGCAAGCGGTAGTGGAGAACACAAAGCGGTGATTTGGCATCCGATGGAGAGTGAAGTGAAGCAGAATCAGGAAGCCCTAAATTTGTGTTTGAAAGGTATTTTTCGTGTTCTTGAAATACTCTTCAATGGCTTCCGCATCTCATACCAGTTCAAGTACATCCATTGAGTCAGAAAGTTTCATTCAGAGGAAGTCCAAGTATAATGCTTTATCACAAGTTCCAGCTGGAGTCATAGTCGAAGAAGGAATTTCCGATTATATTGATTGCAAAATAGAAGACCTAGGGTCTTTAGCCATTCATACTCAGTTAGGTCTATTTTGCGGAAAGGACAAAAGGATCAAACCAGAATTTAGTGTCATAAAGAAGAATAAATTCCGCAATGCAGTATATTTCCTGGAAGACTTCATAGAGGATCACATCAGGATCATCTTGAGCAGAGTCCATGGTGACAAGATGAACTTGGAGAGGGCGCATGATATCATGCCTCAGGCAATTCATGCAGTCACTAGTTTCTACAACACAGGGGAAGTGCCAGCCCTGAGAAAAGTGAGAAAAACGGAAATGACCAAGCTCACCGGTTCAACAAGTGATTCACGGGGTATGACAGTCAATCCTATCAAGGATGATCTGGTGAAATATGCCTGCGTGGTGATAGGCTACAGAACATTCTCAGCCAGCAGGATTAATTTTGTATCTGTTGCAGTGGTAAATGCTGCTTACCGAATGATAAAAGAGGATGCATCTTTTGACTTATGCACCGGCATGCAGAGGCAACTCCTGCTAAATCTTAAGGCAATCAAGCAGGACAACTCACTGAGGTTTAAGTTTGGACAACTACTGGTAGGGTTGTTCTTTTATTTTCAAGGCTACTTTCTAGGTGTAGGAGATGTCCAGTGGTCACTTGACCAACCGGTAACCAAGCAGATAAATGAAAGCATGCAAGCCATTGGAACCGGCTACCCTGAGGTATTGAACAAATACTTTGATGAGTTCAGAAGAAAGATGAGTTAGAGGGTAAGAATCTTAGGTGACATAGTGAAGAAATACAAAGATGACATCTGTTTCACTATTCAGGTGGACAAATGTCTAATGGAGGCTGTTGAGCCTAGAATGGAGGAAGTGGAGCCTATGGGCTATGAAGTCATGTTTGACATGCTAGAAGGGTATGCTTCAACCCTTATTTCCTCGCCTCTTGATCCTAAGGCTAAGAGGACCAGAACCTACTTGGAGAGGATTGTACCGGTTGAAGAACCATCGGTAAAAAAAGGAAAAGAACCGGCAGCTAAGTAAGCTAAGGCAGTGCCTGCAGCATCAACACTGACTACCACTGCAACTCCAAGAGTGACCAAGCGGTCACCAGCAAAGAAGAAACCAGAGGTAACACTGGCAAAAGTCTTCAAAAGAAAGAGGAAGACTAAGGCAAATGAACCGGACTCCGAAGAAACCAAGTCTGATGAACAACCAAAGAAGGCTAGATAGACAAAGAAGATGAAGAAGAATGAATCGGCAGCATCCGCACCGGTAAATATAGATATCTCCTCATAAAAACCTTTGACACATTGTCAAAGAACAGTAAAAAATATTAGGAGAAAGTTACTTCATGATTTAATAGATTATTATGATGAATTCAATAGTGAGGAAAAAGATGAAGTACTATAGGAAATAATTCTTTATTTATGTAAAAATGACCGGTCACCATCAAAGATTAAATCTCAGACACTGGATTCATTATTTAAAGCATTAGATAATAAATGGCGCATTTCCATTGAAAAGGAACAGGGGATTAGGGAGAAAGTTTTTGCACAGTACTTCCTCGAACTCTCAAATTCAGAATTATTTGATGCCCTGGATCAAAATAAAGGTCTCTTCTTCACAAGGAGAAGAAGACTCTGATTGTTGGAGGGGAGAGCTGATGATGTTGAAAAAGATACACATCAGCATATGGCTCATGCTATCAGCTCTCACAAAGCATGAATGGCCAACCTCCAAGCGGAAAAGGAACCGGTTATTTCCAAACCGGATGAGGTCTTTGATGAGGAAGGAAACCTGGTGGAAGAACCAATCAACACCATCGATGTCAATGCCCTAGATGTAGAAGATGTCACTTAGGACATACCTTCTGAGGGAACAAAACGGGGGTAACAGGCCGATCAAGGTGGTGAACAAGCTGAGGACACACAACAAGCGGAAAAGGAACAAGAAGAGAAAAAGAAGAAGGATGAAGATGAGAAACAAAAGAAAGAGGAAGAGAAGAGAAAAGAGGAAGAGGAGAAACGGAAAGATGAAGAAAAGAAGAAGCAAGAAGATGACAGGAAAAAGAAAGAAGAAGAGGATAAGGAAGAAAAGAGAAAGAAGGAAGAAGAGGAGAAGAAAAAGAAGGAAGAGGAAGAGAAGAAGAAGAAGGAAGTGGAGGAGAAGAAAAAGAAGGAAGAGGAAGAACAGAAGAAGAAGGAAGCAGAAGAGAAGAAGAAGAAGGAAGAGGAAGAACAGAAGAAGAAGGAAGAAGAAGCAAAGAAGAAGGTAGAAGCAAAGCAGAAGCAAAAAGAAGAAGAAGACAAGAAGAAGATGGAAGAGGAAGAGAAGAAAAAGAGAGAAGAGAAAGAGAAGGAAGAGAAGGAGAGAAAAAAGAAGGAAGAAGTAGATAAAACAATTGAAGCAATGAAGACCACACAGATGGAAACTCTTAAGGCAACCGGTAGCCAAGCCAAACTGGCTGCTATCTCGAGCCCCATTGATCTCCAATCTGCAAGTGAGTCTGAGCTTATGTAGAGAAGCAAGGTTGCCCAAGAGCACCTTGAAGGCATTCGCAGTAAAAGAGAACAAGATATTATTCAGGTGGTTGTAGACACGCTTACCGGTTTAATCCCGGGTACTAATCTTCCTGACACTGAATCATCACTAGCACAACTCAAACTTTTGTGTACTGTAGTGGATGATCAGGTGCAGAGTCTAGAAGAAGCAGCAGAGGCCAATGTAAAGAAAGAGCACCAAAAGGCTCTTAATGTTTCTCTAGTGAAGAAGTTGAATGAGCTTAGGACTAAACTGCTAAAGGATCAAAAGGACATAAGGAATGCCTTGGATGAGGGAAACTTGCTACTCAGCAAAATCTGTCAACCTCATCTATTATGTGATGATGTGCTAGCCAAGAAGCAATAGCTTCAAATGGACTTACAGTCCTACTTGGGCACATTCAAGACTCCTTATGACTCCTTTGCAGCATATGGGAAAACCGTTCACCAGTTCCAGATCCAGTCAGCCAAGATGGAGCAAGAGATCAGCACACGATCTAGGGATTCGCAAGAGCTTCAACTGGTATTACTTCCACGACTACAAATTCTTCAGAAGTGTTATCTGAACCTAGATGCCCTAACATTCACACAGGAACTGAGCACAATAGATGCCATGGAGGAATAGATATCCCAGATGCAAATAGAGAAGGAAGTGGCAACCTCCCTACTTGAGTCCTGGTCCCTATCCATGAAATAATTTTTGTAGGACTATAAAGCGGTTTTTGACAAGTATTATTCATTATTGTCATAAACTCTTTTATATATATATGGAAATAGGTTTTTCAGCAGTACTTTGTCATTGTTAGCAAAGGGGGAGAAGTATATCTGGTTTTTGGTTTTAAAATTTTGAAATTTTGATATATCAAGGGAGAAGTATATTAGGGGGAGAAGTATCTGTTTTGAAATTTTGATATGTGCTATGATATATGTTATATGCTCTGATGATTATGCTTTGTATGCAAAATTTCTATACACTTCGTTGATTAAGGGATAGTGTATATGCTTAGGGGGAGCAATTTTGTTAATGGCAAGTTTTTGTTGTAAAACACTTAGATGTCAAAATTTTATTTTCCTAAGTGTTGCCATCAATGCCAAAGGGGGAGATTGTTGGCATTTTTGATGTTTATGTTGTGATTGTCATTGATGGACACACACTTGTATTGAGATCCCCTTTATATGTATGAGCTTGTGCTCAACCGGTATTTGTTGCAACCGGTATGTTGTATACTAGTCTCTAGACTAGTGATTTTGCATAATGTGTTTCCCGGTCTGAAGCGGCATGTCGACCCCAAGCGGTTCATAGATCACAAGCGGTATGAGGGAGAAAAGTGGCACAACACATTCTTACCAGTCTTCATTTTTGTCAAACCGGCAACCGGTATTTTGTATGAACCGGTAATACTCTGTGATGAGTTACCAACCAGCATTTTGTGATGAGTTACCAATCCACTGATTGTTTGATGGTGCCGACACATTGACGGTGATTCTTGTGTCGTGTTACTGAGTATGTCTAGATTCATTGAACCTAGGAAATTGTAATGTAATCCTATTAGACTGACATGAAATCAGATCCTTTAAAAAGGACATCATGTCTAGGGTTTTAAGTTGTTGCTGAAAGGGTTAATGTTGAGCTAGGGTTTAAGGTGGAAGTTGAGAATGATCTTATAAGAGAAGATCAAGTTGTAACTGTGAGAGAGAGAGAATACTGAAGTAATGCTGGAATGCATTAGCTGTGAGCAATACTGGATTTAACCAAGCAGTTTGTGCTATTAGATAGATCAAACACTTGTTGATTACTCACATCTTTGACAAGTTTGTAGCCCTTAACTGGGTAGGTCTCAAAGCCTTTGTAAAATTCTCTAACAAGGTGGTTCACACATGTGGATCAAAAATCCTCTAACAAGGTAGTCTTTAATCGGACTTATCTCCTAACAGAGATTGAGATTCCTAACAGGATCTGTTCTGGTGAAGAACATTGTAAGACCTTAACCGGACTGGTTTCTATTCTGCAGATAGTGACTTGCGAGTTCCATCTCACCATGGTTTTTCCCAGTTGGGTTTCCACGTCAAATATCTTGTGTTATGGTTGTATTGCTTTTATGGGTGAATGCTTTATTCGCATTTTGGTTTGCATGTGTGGTAACCGGTTTGACTGTCAGACTGCTTTACCAGTTTATCTTTAGACTTTGTAAGTGTTTTAGTACAGTAGTTTTTGGCATACTAATTCACCCCCCCCTCTTAGTATTCATCAATATGATGATGCAGAAAGAATTTCAAAGGGCGTGGTCACCTTACCTCTTCAAGTGATCCCCATTACAATTGAAACCCCTTGCCAAGTACTAGATCTTGACCTCCCCTACAACATTCTCCTCGGGAGGCCATGGATTCATTCCTTGCAGGCCGTACCCTCCATCTATCACCAATGCATCAAATTCCCCTATAACAGAAGAGAGATCACTATCAAAGGTGATCCCCAACCTTTTCAATATTGCAAACTATTAGAGGGGAAGCATTCGTATCATTGCCCACTAAATAGACCCTCGCCAATGCCTCCATCTGACACATCAAATGTTGCCTCCACATCATCCCAACCAGATAATCAAATCAAGATCTTGGACAATGGCTATGGAGAATACAAATTGGAGGACGTCTTATTAATAGGCAACCTCCTTGTCTCTCCTAAGTCATTTGGAAAACCAAAAAAGATAAAAAAGGACCCAAAACCAATTATGCAATGCCAAAACACTACCTTCCAGCAATGGGGCCCACTTGATAATGAGAGCCTCAAAGCATATATCTCTTCATGGATGTACCAGGAAGAAGATGAAGATCCAACAAGAATATCCAAAGAAATGTACCCAAAAGCATCTACCATAGTTGAAAAAATGGGTTACAAAGGACATGGCCTGGGACCAGAGGAGAAAGGAAGAAAAACACCCATAAATCTTATCTCCTACAGATAAAACAGAGGCTTGGGGTACACCCCAGTGCCTAAGATTACTATCGCTGGTGCCCCTTCTAGTCCTTCTTCGGATATCAAAAGCGTTGACGAAGAGGAATTCCATGAAATGCCTTATGAATATGAAAAAGATATCTTCTTGGACGCTTACATCAATACCATCACCCCCGTAACCCCTCCCACTTCACATGAGCTACATCTTGTCCATCCTGAACTCATTGACTGGGGCCAATGAGACAAACCCACTTTAGATATCTGCACCGATGATAATGCTCTCATTGCTCTCCTAACAACGCAAAATATGGAAGATTGTAGCAGAATTGAGGGTATTAAACGACATGAAAAGGGATACTTTGGTAGTTAGGTCAATTCCCTTAGCCACAAAAAAGATAATAAAAGGAAAATACATGATTCCCTAGGTGAAAACCTCCCTGAGGCACCTTTGGATGAGCAAAAAATAAAAACAAAGGGCGTATCCGAAAGTGAAAACCTGGAAAAGGCACTTAACGATGAGGGATTTGACCTCCCTACCATTGGTTATCTTCCATAGGACAAATCAAATTTGCTGATAGAAGAAACATACAACATCAACATGGGCACCGAAGTCATTTCAAAAAATGTGCTCATTGCCAAATCCCTCATAGAAATCGAGAAACAAGACTTCACCGACTTCCTTACAGAGGTAAAAATCAATTTTGCATGGTCCTATTCCGATATCCGAGGGTTGGACCCTACCTTGGTGGTTCACAATCTCATTGTCCACCCAATGCAAAACCTGTAAAACAAAAATTGTGCAAATTGCACCCACATATTGCACTCCTGGTCAAGGCGGAACTCCGAAAGTTGTTAGACGCAGAATTTATTAAACCAATAGATTATGCTGAATGGGTCTCCAACATTGTACCTGTCGGCAAACCTGCTGGGGGCATTCGCATCTGCACAGATTTCCAAGATCTAAATATAGCTTGTCCTAAAGATGATTTCCCGCTCCCCAATATAGACATGATTGTGGACCTTACAGCAGGACATGAAGTGTTATCGCTAATGGATGGGTTTTCTGGATACAACCAAATCAGGATAGCAGATGAGGATCAGCATAAAACTGCATTCACAACACCATGGGGTACTTTCTGTTATCGGGTCATGCCTTTTGGCCTTAAAAATGCTGGAGCTACGTATCAACAGGCAATGACAACAATTTTTCATGACCTCTTGCACAAAATTATGGAGGACTACGTGGATGATCTACTAGGAAAATCCAAGACAAGACAAGAACACATCCCCATTCTAAAACAGATCTTCGAAAGATTGGAAAAATACAAGTTGCGCCTAAATCCCAAAAAGTGTGTGTTTGGCGTCACATCGGGAAAACTATTGGGATTCATTGTTTCCCACAGAGGCATCGAGGTTGATCCCGCAAAGGTAAAAGCTATTATGGAAACGCCTCCACCAAAAACTCTCAGACAACTGCGCAGTCTCCAGGGAAAACTCTAGTCTGTCAGGCGTTTCATTTCACAGCTAGTAGACAAGTGCCATCCATTTGCACACCTATTGCGTAAAGACACAAAATTTAAATGGGATTGCCTATGTCAAAAGGCCTTTGAGAAATTAAAAGAATATCTAGCATCACCTCCCGTATTGATGCCTCCTGCTCCTAGAAAACCCCTTATTTTGTATATATGTGCTACTGCAGTGGCATTGGGGGCATTATCGACGCAAACAGATGATCAAGGGAAGGAACACGCCATTTACTACATCAGTCAGACATTGGTAGGATATAAACTCAATTACACCCCCATTGAAAGAGCATGTTTGGCATTAGTGTTCAGCACACAGAAACTACGACACTATATGATAAATAATAAGACAAAATTAATTGCTAAAATTGATCCACTTAAATATCTCTTGTCCAAAGCTGCTCTCACTGGCAGAACCACCAAATGGGTCATGCTCTTAAGTGAGTTTGAAATTGAATATGTGGACAGAAAGGCAATCAAGGGACAAGTCATTGCAGATCAATTGGCTGAAGCTCCGCTTCCAGGTGACTATCCTCTTCTCACATAATTACCAGATGAGTTCATTATGACTGTTACCACATCCTCCACATGGAAATTTTATTTTGATGGCTCCTACACTCAAAATGGATTGGGGGAAGGAATATTATTGGTCACACCTCAAGGAGATGGCATCCCCAAATCATACAAGATAGCCTTTGCATGTACCAATAACATAGCAGAATACGAGGCCCTCATCATAGGTTTACACTTGGCTATCCACTGGAAAATAAAGGAATTACAAGTCTATGACGATTCCCAACTCATCATAAAACAAGTCAATGATGAATACTAGACAAAAGATGATAAACTCATTCCCTACCGTACCATGGTTGAAGATCTTAAGCAACATTTCACGGCAATCAAGTTTGACCAAATCCCACGAACAAACAAAAAGGTTGTAGATGCAATGGCCACCATTGGCTCCCTCCTTCAAATGCCAGCACACAGTCAGAAGTGTGAGTTCTTGGTTGAGCAATTGTTTATACTGACATATGACCTACCAGAGTCTGAAATGGTGTGTGTTCTCATTGGTCCCGAGTCCCCTTGGTACCAAGAAACCTTCGCTTTCCTCAAAGACAACACCATTCCCCCACACCTCATCAAAACCCAATAGCAAACCTTCATCCGCCGATGTGCCCGTTACACCATCCTTGTAGACACCTTGTTCAGAAGGCATTTTGATGGTTCCCTCCTAAGGTGTTTAGATAAACAAGAAGGAGAATGGGCATTACGCAAAGTACACGAGGGTATCTGTGGGGCACACTCAAGTGGACTCACATTGGCTAAAAAAATTTTGAGAACAAGATACTATTGGCCTAAAATGGAAGAAGATGCATACAATTATGTGAAGAAATGCATCCCTTGCCAGCAGCATGGCGACAAGATTCATGCACCATCACACGAATTTCAGCCATTCATTACACCATGGCCCTTCTCCCAGTGGGGGCTCGATCTCATTGGTAAAATCCACCCTTCATCTTCCAATGGACATAAATTCATTATCACCACCACCGAATACTTCACCAAGTGGGTAGAGGCTATCCCTCTTACTTTCACCACTGACAAGCAAATATCCAAATTCATCCTGAACTACCTAATCTGCCGATATGGCATCCCAAAAGTTATCATCATAGATAATGGTAAACAATTTAAGAACCAGGATGTCAAAGAACTCTGCCAAAAATTCAACATCCAACACCGCTTCTCCACTCCATATTACCCCCAAGGCAATGGCCAAGCTGAGGCTTCTAATAAAACCCTAATAAAAATCCTCAAAAAGATAGTCAATGAAGCAGGCCATGATTGGCACCTCCAAATCCATCCTGCATTATGGGCCTACCGCACCTCCATCTGCACCCCCACAGGCGCCACTCCTTATTCTCTAGTATTTGGTTCTAAAGCCATCCTTCCCCTTGAGATTGAGATCCCCTCTCTAAGGGTATTGCTACAAAACATCCTACCAGAGGAAGAATACAGAATTGCCCACTTACAAGAGCTAGAATTGTTACATGAAAGGCACCTCAAGGCCTTGAATCATCTCTGGGTATATCAAAGCCATCTACGCATGAGTTATCATAAAAAAAGTCAGAACCCAAGAATTCCAAGTTGGTGATCTTGTCCTCATGAAAAATCAGAAAAATCTACAAGAAAGAGAAAAGAAAGGCAAATTCGAGCCTAATTGGCTTGGACCATATGTAATCATAGTGAAATATGGATCAGGAGCTTATCAGTTGGCTACTCCTGAAGGCAATCCTTTGGATGATCCAATGAATATCATGCACCTCAAAAGATTTTATGCTTAGCCCTCAGAAAGTCTTAAATTGTCAAAAAAAAAAATCAAGAAAAATTTAAAAAAATGAGAAAAAGATCCTGAAAAAATCATCACTTTGGTGAAAACCTGGCAAACAGGCACCTTATGACACAAAAAAAATTAAAAAATCAAAAAAAGAAAGAAAAAACAATTCGTCCATTAGTGAAAACCACTTGGTGGTGCTATGGACAAGTACCTTGGTGAAAACCTCTATGCAGACACCAAGGTAAATAACCAGATCCACTGTCTATCATGTCGATACTACAAATCATCTGCCATCCAGCCCACCCATGCGCAACATTCCTTCTTTTCCACCTCCCAATAAAACATGTGTATGATAATGAAGTCTTCACCTGAGTCATGAACAAGGAATGTCCCATTGAAACTGAGATTTTATGCCTCTGTGTGTAAGCTTCAAGAAGTCTTGAGAAACAATCCCAAGTCCATCCTAGTTCTACTCTTGGCAAGAGGTATCATGTGGTCGCAAGGAAGAGACTTGTTAGATTTTGTTAGATCTTTTCATATAGGCTTGCATCTTTTGCCCTATGACTGCCACTATTTATGACTGCCTGGGTTCTTCCATATCCAGGTAAGTTATGATAGGTGCATACTAGGGCATATTTCATAGTATGGCATGTTTTGGATCCTTCTTGTATAAATCAGTGACCTGGTACTAGTGTTTATCAACACTTACCTTCTCGTGTACAAGAGGCATCGATGTGTTTGAGGGTTTCCTTGCACGAACCCACAACTCTGTATTAGTGTTTCTTAACACTTGCATTGTTGTGTACAAGAAATTCCCATTTGTCTATAGAGTCAGTCCATGCCCTGCGTTTCTCATGGCATCCTGATTTCTATAATCAATGGTGCAAGTCACTCAGGGCAACATCAAACTAGGTTGGCTCTCCACATTTGTTGTGCACAAAATCTCACCATCATTCCATCAAATCCTAAACTCAATAATCCCATGGAGTTTTCAATTGCCCCCATTTTCCTCCGCGGTCTCGCATCTCGTATTCTTCTTTCCAAATACCTCATGACTGCTTCATATTTGTTCCTCATCTATCCCTTCCACCTTAATTTTTCTTCCTCTATTTTTTCCTCACATAATCAATTCTGATTCTGATTCATGTCTTATACAGGATGTATCCTTCCTGAAACCAGATGCTCTGATCATGTCTTATACAGGATGAATCCTTCTTGAAACCGGATGTTGTGATCTGATCAAGTCTTATATAGGATGAATCCTTCTTGAAACTAGACGTTGTGATCAGTCATGTCTTATACAGGATGTATCCTTCCTGAAACCAGACACTCTGATCATGTCTTATACAGGATGAATCCTTCCTGAAACCAGACGTTGTGATCAATCATGTCTTATACAGGATGAATCCTTCCTGAAACTAGACGTTGTGATCTGATCATGTCTTATACAGGATGAATCCTTCCTGAAACCAGACGTTGTGATCAGTCATGTCTTATACAGGATGTATCCTTCCTAAAACCAGACACTCTGATCATGTCTTATACAGGATGAATCCTTCCTAAAACCAGACGTTGTGATCAGTCATGTCTTATACAGGATGTATCCTTCCTGAAACCAGACACTCTGATCATGTCTTATACAGGATGAATCCTTCCTGAAACCAGATATTGTGATCAATCATGTCTTATACAGGATGAATCCTTCCTAAAACTAGACACTTTGATCATCTTTGTCTTATACAGGATGAATTTTGCTTAAAACCAGACTGAATCTAGATCTTATCAATCGAATCAAATCAAATCTATCAAGATATCAATTTCACAAAACTCCAAAGATCAAATACCTGAATTGATCTCCCGAGGGGGCATCACCATACCATTATCTATCAATCAAGAGCCAGGGCATCCTATCAAACCAATATCAGCATCAAAACAAAATTATTCTTTGAATCAATGTGTCATCACACCTCGCTTCAAAGAGGGGCAAAATGTAGATACTTAAAAATAATTATTTTAATTATTTTTAATTCCTCACATAATTAATTAATTAATTATGTTAATTCAAATTCCTCTCAATATTAATTAAATATAATTAATATTGTCACTATAGCATATGATTGATTTATTTAATAAATCAATCCCTTTCTTTATTCTTCTAAAAAAATCAAATCCTCACAAATCTTCCTCTTAACTAATTAATTTCAATTAATTAGTTAACCTACATGATTCCTACAAATCATCTTCTTAATTCATTCTTCTAGAAACTCCGTAAACTCACTTAACATTATTCTTCTAATTTTTTATTCCCTCCACTCATTCTCTCTCCTAGTAAAATTCTCCTACAAATATTAATCCCACCTAACATTTCCTCTAATCCCCCTCCTAATGAGTCGTTAATAGTTAATCATCATGATTGGCCACAAAGTCAACTCTTTGTCCTTTTCATCCAGCCACTAGCTTTAAATGCTCTTTTCCTAGGTGAATGTAAGATTTTCGAAATCACACATTCCTCTAGGCATCCCCTCTCCCAAGGAATTTTTAATTCCTTTTTATTCCTCCAATCCCCATGATATCCTTTTTTGGAGAATTTTCAATTCCTCCAATGCATCTTGTGGAGTGTGGAGATACGAAATGCCTTTAAGGCATATTTCTTCGTCTCCACACCCTCTCTTGGACCTTGTGTGAGCTCACAAGTAAATCTTAGCCCTTCATCTCAAATTCATCCTAGCCATCCGTTTTCCTCTCCTCTTCCTATAAAATAGGGCTCCATCCCTTCATTCAAAAACATCTTGAAATCCAGTAAGTTTATGCTGCCCTTTTGAGCCCAGGAAATCATCTTGGCAACTTGATCATCTCATCCTTATCATTTTTCAAATCCATTCCATTTGTGCACAACATTGGAGAGCCATCCACATCTAGCAATCAAAGGAGCACATCAAGTGGAGCATTATCAAGGGGCGCCTTCACTTCATCAAGCTCAATCCAAAGGAGAAGGTAAAATAGCAAGGTGAAATGGTCTTTTAATAATATTTTAACATTTTGCATGTTTATTTCGTTATGTTTTGATCATTTGACCTTCAAATCTATTTTCCCCTCTTCAAGCGCGTCGGGGTCAAACTGTAGCGCATCCTATAGGTTGTGTAGCGCGTATGTTTTAATAAAATAGGGTAGCATCCGAGTAGATTAGGATAGCACAACGATAGGTTAGGGTAGTGCATAGCGTTAGGTTAGCGCACCGGGAGCACAGGGTAGCGCATAGGGGGAAACGAGTAGCGCGTAGGAGAGACCTAGCACATAGGTTTGGCCAAGGTTCGCAGGGGTAGTGGAGGGTAGCGTGTAGGTATACCCTAGCGCATAGGGTTAGGTTTGCAGTGTAGGGCCAGGATAAGATAGCGCATAGGGTTTTTTAGCACTTAGGGTGGTTTAGGTGACGCATAAATAGGATAGGGTAGCACATAGGTGCTAGCTAGCACATAGGGTGAATGGTGTAGCACGTAAGGGAAAAATTTGGGTAAAGTAGGATTTTGGATGAAGAAAGATAGGTAAGTTTTTGCCACTTTTGTCAGGATGGGTGCGAAGTGTTAGTCTGCATGCCTGCTGTCATTGTTTTGATAAGTTGTCTAATATGAGTTATGATATAACTTGATTTGATTTGCAATATTTTGAGTTGATATTGATTTGATATGATGTGGGTTTTGATATGGATGTTTTGATATGAGCTTGATTTGATTTGTATTATTTCAAGTCGATATATATGTGGAGGTTGAGTTGTTTTACAAGCTGATATGGTTGTGGAACTTGAGTTGTTTTACAAGCTGATATGAATGTGAAACTTGAGTTGTTTTACAAGTTGATTTGATTGTGGAACTTGAGTTGTGTTACAAGTTGATTAGATTGTGGAACTTGAGTTATGTTACAAGTTGATATGATTTGATATGAAAATGGATTGATATGATGTGGAACTTGATTAGATTTTCAAAGTTTCAAGTTTGATATGAATTTGATTTTGATATGAATGGATTTGATGAGGAAACTGATATTGGACTTGTTTTGCTTTTTGACAGGAGCGTATTGGAGTGGTTCAGTTGTGAGAGAGATTTCCAAGACTGTGGTCATTGATACCACAATTGACATAGGCTGACAGGGATATTATTGAGAGGTGTGGCCTATCTTCTTTGTTAGAGATGCCCCGATTTATCATTAACCGGGGTTTATTGATAGTGTTGGCTGAGAGGTGGCATAATGACACCAACACCTTCCATTTGGCGACAGGTGAGATTACAATGACACCTGAGGATTGCTATCGGATTCTATGGATTCCTATGGTAGGTGCATTGTTACCATATGAGTAGACAGAGGAGGGCGGGATAGAGGCACTTCGCCGGATTCTACAGGATGATATAGTTTGTGGATATGTGATCCCATGGTAGGAGTTCATAGATTTGGATTATTCTCCTCTACCATTAGTGCTGATAGGGTTCATAGGTGGTTTCTTATGTCCCAACCGCAACTCGAAGGGACTAGCAGTAGGATGGGGATTGGTTCTGGAGGACATGGTGAGATAGGGTCACCGCTTTGCATGGGGGTCGGTTATGCTAGCCCACTTATATAGGAATCTACATTAGGTGGTGTACTTGGGTTATAGCAGTCTATTGGCTGGAGTTACAGGTATGGTCATGGGAGAATATTCCCGCAACTAGGCCACTTACAGACAGAGATAGACCTGTTGGGTGTGTGTATGCATACGAATATCGAAGGATAGTTGTCCAGCGTAAGCTGGGCAAACTAGAGCACTAGAGGAGAGTGTTAGATGATATTGATACAGTCATCTGGAGACTATACATGGAGTGCAAGGTATTGGTAGAGGATGGGATGGAGATGCCCTATGTCTACATGACTTGATTTTTGATAGGGAAAACGCCCTTTGTTATCGAGATATTTTTCATTAGCCGAGTGTTGCGGCAGTATGGTCGCCACCAGAGAGTTCCATAGGGAGCATGCTTGTATGCTCAACGGAGGCAGGATATACCAGAGTGGGGACCCACTATTGATAGCGCGACGGCGCTTGAGGAGTTCTTTCACTTAGTCAACCAGATATGGGACTATGCTTATGGGGTAGTGGAAGCGGGGATGACAAATAGAAGAGTTCGCCACACTATTTACGGCACATGCAGTTGCTAGGATATCAGATCCAATGAAGATGATTCCCACTTTTGATGATGATGAGGATGATGAGCAGATGGAGAGGCTAGGGAGACGGAGAGAGGATGGAGAGGAGCTAGATGTGGGAGGTGGGGATGGTGGTGGGGATGATGGTGGCGATGGTAGAGGAGGTGGCTGAGATCAGCGAGGGGATAGAGGGAGGAGAGGAGATAGGGGTGGAGATTAGGGGAGGACAGGAGACAGGGGTGGACATGGTGGTGCCAGAGGGATTCGAGTGGAGAGAGCTATGCGATGACATGTGGTGGATAGAGGGAGAGGAGGTTTGGCTATCAGAGCTGGGGGAGAGGAGAGAGTGGGAGAGGTGATAGCAGTGGTGGGAGGGACTGACGAGTTTAGATGGCCAGCTCAGAGGAGGAGAGATGATGTGTTACCCCCACCAGCACTGAGGACAGAGAGGCATAGGGGGTACCACTTCACAGGTACCCATCCAGATGCAGATTTTGAGGCACCGGGAGGACGCATAGATTAGGTCGTTGTAGTTATCAGTGCAGCACCTACATACACAACTATTGGTGCATCAGTGACAGATTACATAGCTAACCACTGAGCGAGATATGGTCGATCCAAGGCTCGAGCAGAGGCTTTGGAGAGAGCGGCAGCGGGTTCCTCGATGAGAGATACCCTGAGAGAGGTGGCTTTGAGAGCCAAGGAGGCGAAATACTATAGGAGGCATTGAGTTTTATAGCTTCGAGATCCATCGATCTCAAGAGACTGGGTCGAGGACAGAGAGCAGAGGTGTGATAGGGCCTCCTAGACAGGATCCATCAGAAGATCCAGGTGTTGGGACATCTGTAGTGAGACCGTCCCCTTCAGGAGATAGTCATACCTGAGAGACGTTGTCTCCATTGTATTTTGATCATTTTGTTGTATTGGCACAGACATGACATATTTTGTACATTGATCATTTTTAAGATATATCTACATATGACACCATTTTCCTTGATCCTCATGTGATGTGTTATGGATGATGCTTTCTATATGATTTTGATTTTTCTATGATGATGATGTGATTCTTAGATGTATGTGATTTGATATGTGATGAATATGATGTTGGCATTATGTGAACCGGTATGAGGACATGATGACATTGTATGTTGTCATTGATGTCAATATGCTGAAGAAGAGAGAACCGGTATATGTGAGAACCGTTATAACATTGTGAAGCGGTGTGTTTGTTCAAGGTGAACTGGCATGTGGATATGGGAACCGGTACATGGAAGCTTTGTATGACTACCAGTTGGTAGTCTCAACTTCAGGGTTTCCGGTTGAAGTGCTTCAAGCATGTGTGACTCAACCGGTGACTTTGTGTGATGAGTTAGCATTGTAACAAAGAACAGATCTTGTTGCCACATCAGCCTTGTGCGCGTGAAAGATCTTGCATGAAGGAGATTGTTCCTTTCTACCTTGAGAATGTGCGAAGTCTGTAAACAGTGAAAATGCGTGATGGGTTATCAGCCGCCATGAAAGCAGTGGAAAATGAACGATGGAGAACATCTTGAGATTGGTTCAAGATTGTTGCATTTAATGCAATGTGCTCAGTGGTCAGGATTGAACCGTTTGAATTGCTTAACCTAACAGGTTTATGGTTTAAGGTTTATGCTACCGACCTGTTTGTTTCCTATAAGGTTGTTGTTGTGTTTCTTTCTGAAGTTGTTGGCAAAATTTGTGTGTGTGTATCCAAGTGAAGAGATACGTGATTCTTGCCAAACCAAAGGAGAGAAGTGATACCTGTAGAGTGTAAGTGCAGAAGGTGAAGAGGAGCTAAAGCAGATCTGCATTGGCATTGAGTGTTGTTACCAGATCATTGTAATACCTGTTGATCTCTAACCACTTCAACAGTTGGGAAATCCCTTAATAGGGTAGCTTTAACCGGCTTATTGTAAATCCTTTGACAGGGTGACTCAAAACCATTGAGTTCTTGAAATCCTCTAACAAGGTAACCTTTAATAGGGTTTAACCCTTAGCCAGGTATTCTAGCCATCCCTTAACCGGGTGATCCCTAACAGGATCGGTTCCTAACAAAACCTATTGTATTAGTCTTTAACCGGACAAGGCTCCTAATAGAGCGGACTTCTAAAGAGTTCAAAAACATCTTGTGGGTATTCATCCCCACCGTGGTTTTTTCCAATTGGGTTTCCACATGAAAAATATGTGTGTCATGTGTGGTGTTATTCATGTGATGGTTTAAGTGATTTGTGTCTAAAGGTAAATCATGTTGATCTAGCTGTTTATATATTTTGATAATAGATTACCTGTTCATGCACTAGGGTGAAATGGAAATGAAGTATTAGATTGTATGAAAAGATAAGTGTCAACCGGTTTATGCTTGTCTCAGTTATTCTGGGTTTTGCCGGTTGTACTCTATTTAAGACCGGTGTTACTATTTGTCTACCAAAGCACAGTGTCTACTGACAAACCAGTTTTAGGAATGTGTTTTTGTCTATACTGATTCACCCCCCCCTCTCAGTACTAGTTTAGTACTATCCTTTCATCATTGAGTTATCAATTGGTATCAGAGCATCCTCCAGGTCCTTTGTGTTATAAGCTTAATTGCTTGAGGAAAAGATCCCAGTCTAATGATGAAGAGGGAAGGTCCAAAGTTCAATAGAGATAATTTCAATATATGGAAAGATAGAATGAAGATATACATCAGAAGCATGGGTGCTCAACATTGGAGCTATGTTGAGAATGCTTATGTTTCCCCTACCGGTACTCTCACCGATGACCAAAAGAGAGAGATGCAGGAGAATGGACAAGTCGTGGAAGCCCTAATTAGTAGTTTATCTGACATTGAGTTTATTGATGTCCAAGATAAAGTAAATCCCAAAGAAGTTTGGGATACTCTTGAAAATATCTATGGTGGTGATGAGCATGTAAAACAAGCTAAGGAAGAAAGCCTTAGAGGGAAGTTTGAAGACATGCTGATGGTTGAAGGTGAGACCATTCAACAATATGGAATAAGAATCAAAACCGTTGTCGGAGATATCAAGAGTGCAGATGGTAAAATGGAAGATTCCACTATGGTAAGAAAAGTTATGAGATCCTTATTACTGGTCTTTGCAATAAGGGTTGCTGCTATTCAGGAGTTGAGATCAATAGACAAGACTAAGGTATCCCTAGACTCCATCATTGCAAAGTTGACAGCCTATGAGGTAAATAGTTTTGATGGCAGTGTTTAAAAGACTGAATCAGCTTTTAAAGATTTTGTTGTACCATCCAGAAAAGGAAAAGAAGCAAGCACCAGTGGTGAACCAAGATAGAGCAGAGAAATGGATGATGAGGAGATTATGATGAAATTTAAAGCTCTTCTTATCAGGAAACTTCCTAAAGGAACTGGTAAATACAGAGGTAAGCTCCCTTTGAAATGCTTTTCTTGTAACCGGATAGGACATATTGCTGTAAACTGTCCTAATGGTGACAACAAGGACAAACCAAAAAGGTTCAATAAATTCAAAGGAAGAAAGTGGAGAAACTATTTTGTGGTAGTTGATGAAGGTGTCACAGATGAGGAATCAGAAGATGAAGAAAATAAAGATATTGTGTTTGTTGTTGTCAAGGAAGATGTGTCAGACAAGAAGGCTCATGTCTCCTGCTTTGATAATTCCAATGAGTGGATTATTGACAGTAGCTGTTCTCACCATATGACTGGTGACCGGAGCAAGTTTATATCCTTGGAAGAGTATGATGGTGGTGTGGTTCACTTTGGTAATGATTCACCATGTATGGTCAAAGGCAGAGGGTCCATCTCTCTGAATGGAAAGAGTAGTGCTGACAATGTGTATTGGGTTGATGGTCTCAGATACAACCTTCTGAGTGTTGCCCAACTGAATGATAGTGGTCTCACTCTAGAATTCAAGAATGGAGTGTGCAGAATCAAAGGAAAGAATGGTGAATTGGTGGCCACCGGCATGCAAACCAAAGGCAACCTATTTCAGCTAAATGCAAATATCAGTACATGTCTTATGGCCAAGTTCGATGATAGCTGGATATGGCATAGGAGACTCTACCATGTAAACTTTGATAACATTGTGAAGGCTAGTAAGATCAAGGTAGTTAGAGGGTTGTTGGTGTTGAGCAAACTAGAAAATACCTTGTGCAAGGAGTGTCAACTGGTGAAAATGTCTTCCTCAACCTTTAAAGGTAAACCTTTCACTGTTGACAATTTAATTGATCTTGTTCATACTGATTTGTGTGGTCCTATGAAAACTAGGAGTGTGAAGGGTGATAGGTACTTCATGATTGTCACTGATGACTGCTCAAGAATGATGTGGGTCACATTCTTGAAAGATAAGTATGAATCTTTTGGAAAGTTCAAAGCTTTCAGAGCATTAGTGGAGAAGGAAAGAGGTAAGAGGATCAAGTGCCTTAGAACTGATCAAGGAGGAGAATTCACTTTCAGTGAATTCAACAAGTACTGTGAAGAACATGGCATCAAGAGGCAACTATTTGCCCCTCGGACTCCATAGAAGAATGGCCTAGTAGAGAGGAATAATCAGACTGTGGTTGAAGCAGCAAGAACAATGTTGATTCAAGGAAAGGTTGCTCACACATTTTGGAGAGAAGTAGTGAGCACTGCAGTCTACACAATGAACCGAGTACTCATCAAGAAAGGTAAGGATAAAACTCCTTACGAGTTTTGGATAGGTAAGACACCTGTGGTTAGCTACTTTAGAGTGTTTGGTAGAAAATGTTACATCAAGAGGAGCGAACACGAGAGCAAATTTGATGTGAAATGTGATGAGGGAATATTCCTAGGGTATTCCACCAAGAGCAAAGCTCTCAAGTATTTCAATAATAGGACCTGGAGAATTATGGAAAGCATCAATGTGAGAGTTGATGAAACCTCTGAGAAAACTGAGGAAACCGGCAGTGAGCAAGCAGCAAATGAACCAGTTGTAACCTTCTTGGAACCGATTGCCAGTCAACCAAGTACCAGTAACAGTGTTCCTACACTGGTAGATGTAGATGTTGATACTGATGGAGATGAGGATGAAGAAGAAAATCAAGAGGAATCTGTTAAGACCATTCCTCAGTATGTCAAGCTGAATAATGATCCTAAGCAGATCATAGGAGATAAGCATGCAAGAATCCTTACAAGAAGAAAGGTTAGAGAAAACTCATGTATGATCTCTGAGTTTGAGCCTAAATCATTCAAAGAGGCACATAAAGATAAAGACTGGATCAAGGCAATGGAAGAGGAACTTGATCAGATAGAGAGAAATGGTACATGGTCTTTGGTACCCAGACCGGAGCATAAAAATGTCATCGGTACCAAATGGGTTTTCAGAAATCAGCTGAATGAGGATGGAACAGTGATTAGAAACAAAGCCTGACTGGTGTGTAAAGGATGTGCCCAAGAATAAGGAGACGACTATGGAGAAACCTTTACTCCTGAAGCCAGATTGGAAGGAGTTCGTATGCTTCTTGCATATGCAGTTTTTAAAGGATTCAAAGTATATCAAATGGATGTAAAATCTACATTCCTAAATGGTGTACTTGAAGAGGAGGTGTATATAGAGCAACCAGATGGGTTTGCCCTATCTGAAGATAGTGACATGGTGTGTAGGCTACATAAAGCCTTATATGGTCTAAAGCAGGCACCTAGAGCATGGTATGAATGCCTGGACTCCCATCTTGTGAAGATTGGATTTGAGAGAACAAGTGAAGATAGCAATATCTACTTGAAATCTGAAGGAGATCAGATCCTGATTTGTGAGGTATTTTTTGATGATATTATCTTTGGTGGAGATAACAAGATGAGTCATGAGTTTGCAGATGAGATGAAGAAAGAGTTTGAGATGTCACTCATAGGGGAGATTAAGTTCTTCATTGGACTGCAGATTCAGCAAATGAAAGATGAAAACTTTATCACTCAGTCCAAGTATGTCAAAGAGGTGTTGAAGACCTTTGGCATGGATGATAGCAAACCGGTTGGTACACCGATGGTGACTAGTTGTAAACTATCCAAAGAGGATGACTCATCATTGGTTAATGAGAAGGAATACCGATCAATGATTGGTAAGTTGCATTATGTAGTGCATAGCAGACCAGATATTGCACATGCAGTTGGCATTACTGCAAGGTTCGAGAAAAGTCCAAGAGAATCCCACTTGATTGCAGTCAAGCGGATTCTTAGGTATTTGAAGGGAACTATTGATTATGAAATGTGGTATCCATATAGCAAGGATTTCAACTTGAAAGTATTCACGGATGTTGATTAGGCAGGTAATATGGACGACCAGAAGAGCACAACCGGTGGTGCATTCTTTCTCGGTGGTAGACTGGTCTCATGGATGAGTAAGAAGCAGAGTTGTATCTCTTAGTCTATAGCAGAAGCAGAGTATGTTGTAACTTTCATGAACTGCACTCAGACAATTTGGATGAAGCATGTATTAAATGGCTTTAAAGTTCCTGTATCTGAACCGGTAAGTATATTTTGTGACAATACTAGTGCAATTAACATCTCCAAGAATCCGGTTTTACATTCTAGAACCAAGCACTTTGAGCTTAAGTATCATTTCTTGAGGGAAAAGGTTCAGAACAAAGAGATTGCACTGGAACATGTTTCCAGTGAGGAGCAGTTAGCAGACATATTCACCAAGCCTCTCCCAAAGGCTACATTTATGTACTTAAGAGGTGAATTAGGGGTGGTGCCCCTTCAGGAGGTGAACTAAAGGTATATGCTCCACATCAGTCAGGTATTGCATAGTCAAAGTTTTTTTCAGGATTGATGTGTTGAAGGATGCTACTCCTCGGGGGGCGCAACATAATGGAACACGGAAGCTTGTGCCTCCACTTTGGCATTGTTGTCAAAGGGGGAGAAGAAGTGAAGTGGAGAAGATATCTGTAGAGATTGGGGGAGAAGATGTGAAGTGGAGAGATATCTTTGTATATTGCCATCAATGCCAAAGGGGGAGATTGTTGGCATTATGTGAACCGGTATGGGGACATGATGACATTGTATGTTGTCATTGATGTCAATATGCTGAAGAAGAGAGAACCGGTATGTTACCAAGAACCAGTATAACATTGTGAAGTGGTGTGTTTGTTCAAGGTGAACTGGCATGTGGATATGGGAATCGATACATGGAAGCTTTGTATGACTATTGGTTGGTAGTCTCAACTTCAGGGTTTTCGGTTGAAGTGCTTCAAGCCTATGTGACTCAACCGGTGACTTTGTGTGATGAGTTAGCATTGTAACGAAGAATAGATTGTGTTGCCACGTCAGCCTTGTGCATGTGAAGGATCTTGCATGAAGGAGATTGTTCCTTTCTACCTCGTGAATGTGTGAAGTTTGTGAATGGTGAAAATGCGTGATGGGTTATTAGCCACCGTGAAAGCGGTAAAAAGCAAATGATGGAGAACATCTTGAGATCGGTTCAAGACTGTTGCATTTAATGCAATGTGATCAACGGTCAGGATTGAACCGTTTGAATTGCTTAACCTAACAAGTTTAGGGTTTAGGGTTTATGCTATCGACCTATCTATTTCCTATAAGGTCGTTGTTGTGTTTCTTTCTGAGGTTGTTGGCAAAAGTTGTGTGTGTGTATCCAAGTGAAGAGATATGTGATTCTTGCCAGACCAGAGGAGAGAAGTGATACCTACAGAGTGTAAGTGCAGAAGGTGAAGAGGAGCTAAAGCGGATCTACATTGGCATTGAGTGCAATTACCAGATCATTGTAATACCTTTTGATCTCTAACTACTTCAATAGTTGGGAAATCCCTTAACAGGGTAGCTTTAACCGACTTACTGTAAATCCTTTGGCAGGGTGACTCAAAACCATTGAGTTCTTGAAATCCTCTAACAAGGTAACCTTTAACAGGGTTTAACCCTTAACCGGGTATTCTAGCCATCCCTTAACCAGGTGATCCCTAACAGGATCAGTTCCTAACAGAACCTATTGTATTAGTCTTTAACTAGACAAGGCTCCTAACAGAGTGGACTTCTAAAGAGTTCAAAACCAGCTTATGGGTATTCATCCCCACCGTGGTTTTTTCCAGCTGGGTTTCCACGTGAAAAATCTGTGTGTCATGTGTGGTGTTATTCATGTGATGGTTTAAGTGATTTGTGTCTGAAGGTAAATCATGTTGATCTAGTTGTTTATATATTTTTATGATAGATTACCTGTTCATGCACTAGGGTGAAATGGAAATGAAGTATTAGATTGTATGAAAAGATAAGTGTTAACTGGTTTATGCTTTTCTCAGTTATTCTAGGTTTTGCCGGTTGTACTCTATTTGAGACCGGTGTTTCTGTTTGCCTGGCAAAACATAGTGTCTGCTGACAAACTGGTTTTAGGAATGTGTTTTTGTCTGTACTGATTCACCCCCCCCTCTCAGTACCGATTTGGTACTATCCATTCATCATTGAGTTATCATATGATGTGTTAGTGCATGATGTTATGAGATGCATGATATGATATGTTATGAGATGTATATTGAAAATGAGATGTATGATATGATATGGAAAATGAAATAATACTAATGCAAGATTAATGTGATATGCAACTAATTATAAAATGATATGCAACTAATTGTAAAATGATATGTAACTAAATTTAGCATCCTCATTTTGTGTTTGTCATCCCTGTATAGTTATAGGTTTTTGCTTTCTTTGTAGGTATCATCATTCAGCATTGATTTGGTTGGGATATGTTGAAAATTTATACAAGCATATGGTATAATTGAACCATAATGACCTGAGAAAAATTTACATGATTTTTGATTTTGCAAGATAGCACAAGCGTCAAGTATAATTGAACCAGGATGACCTGAGTCCGGATTGCGTATAAACAGACAAGATTAAACCACTTGTATGCACAAAGTGGAATCATGTCTTCGGTGATATGTTGTGAATCATGACTCGAGACAAGAATTTGCACAGTACAAGTGATCACCTCACAGACAGAAAACTAAAAAATATTGGAGTCTCCATGACTTTCTCTAGCTTGATGCATTGTTGAGAAAATATAGAGGATCCAATAGTTCAAAAAAAATTATGGGGAAAAAATAGTCAAAACTTCATGCAAAATGCCAAGATTTGATACTGCAAAAAATCATCCATCATATTTTGTGAATCTCATTAAGTGATCAATGTGTGGTTTTGTGATTGTTGAGTTGTTTGCTGGATATGATGTTTTGAGTTTGCTACAAGTTTTGATGTTTTGAATTTGCTGCAAGTTCTGATCAATGTTGCCCCTAGCTGAGTTTTCCTCTGGATTTGCATAGTGATTACCAAGCCATGGTGGGATATGATGAAATGATATTTGGATAAACCAGGATAGTGACTATGCTAAGTATGTCTTGGATAATGCGATAAAAAATGTCGGGCGATGGTCGATAGTGCTCGACTATGGATATACTGGTTTGGTAGTAAAAGATAGATAGAGGATCTATCCTCTCATAATAGCGTTGTTGCCAGGTTTTCACCAGTTGCTTTTATTGTACCTTTTTATTTGCTTCTTCTTGATTTTTGATATTTTTTTATTTTTCGATATTTTCAACTTTTCCATGCATTATACTGCTTAAGTGTAGTATTTCTTCAGATGAATATTGTTAGTTGGTTCATCGAGCACATCTCCTTCTAAAGTTGTTAGCTGATAAGCACCTGATCCATAGGCTGATATGATGACATAGGGACCTAACCAGTTAGGTTCAAATTTCCCTTTCTTTTCCCGATCTTGTTGATTTCTAGGATTTTCCTTGAGTACTAAATCAGCAATTTTAAAAATTTTGGGAATGACCTTGTGGTTGTAGCTTCTGCACATGCGTTGTTGATATGCTTTGAGATGAGTGTAGGCACGTTGGCATCTTTCATCTAGAAGTTCTAGCTCTTGCAGTCGGTTGACTCGATACTCTTCATCTGGAATTAGGCCTTTCAAAGAGACTCTGAGAGATGGAATTTCTACCTCCAAGGGTAAAATGGCTTCCGATCCATATACCAATGAATATGGTGTAGCTCCCATAGGTGTGCGGATGCTAGTTCTGTATGCCCAAAGTGTTGGATTGAGTTGTACATGCCAATCTTTGCCTGCATCATTCATTGGTTTCTTTAGGATTTTCAATATTGTCTTGTTGGATGCCTTTGCCTGACCATTTCCCTAAGGGTAGTAAGGTGTAGAGAAACAATGTTGGATTTTGAATTTTTCACATAGTTCTCACACATCTTGGTTCTTGAAAGGTCACCCATTATCTGTGATGATGGAACTTGGAATGCCATATCTACACATGAAATAATTAAGGATAAAAGAGGCGATTTATTTTCCAGTTACTGTGGTCATGGGGACCGCTTCAATCCACTTGGTAAAGTATTCTATTGCAGTTATAATGAACTTGTGTCCATTTGAAGATGAAGGATGAATTTTGCCGACTAAGTCCAGTCCCCACTGGCAAAAGGGACAGGATGTTGTGAATGGCTACAGTTCTTGTGCTAGTGGATGTATAAGATTGCCATGAATTTGGCATTTAGGACATTTCTTTGCAAAATGATAAGTCTTTTTCCATTGTCGGCCAGTAATATCCCATTCTTAGAATTTTTTTAGCCAGAGTAGGACCACTTGAATGTGTGCCACAGATACCTTCATGAAGCTCTTATAAAGCGGAGTCAGATTCATTATGATCAAGGCAACGAAGAAGAATACCATCTAGACCTCAGCGGTACAAAGTATCAACAGTGAGAGTATAATAGGCGGCTTGCTGGATAAAGTTGCATTTTTGGTTTTGGGATAGGTCCATGGGTAGGATATTTCTCTTAAGATAGTTGTGTATCGGTCCATATAATGGAGAGTCATAACCGGTCAAGGCATAGATAACATGGGAATCAGAATGTTCATAGGCTGGGGAGAACAGTTGCTCTACTAGAAACTCGTAATGATTCTGTTGCTATGGAATTTGCAGTAGTGAAGTGATAGTAGCCATTGCATCAGTTGCTCTATTGTCCAACCTTGGTATTTTCTCGAAGATGATGAGTATAAAATATTGTTTGAAATCATCCACCATTCATTTGTATGGTAGTAGCTTGTCGTCCTTTGTTTGATAGTCATTGTTGATTTGATTGATGACTAGTTGTGAATCTTCGTAGACGTTTAATTCTATGATTCTTCATTCTACGGCCATTTTCATGCCTATAACTAGTTCCTCATATTCAACAACATTATTTGTGCATGGAAACATGAGCCGATATGATATTGGTGTGGTGTGCCCTTCAGGAGTGATGAACAAAATGCCAGCACTTGAGCCATGTTGAGTATATGATCCATCAAAGTATAGGGTCCATTGTTTGGTGGAAATAGCAAGAACATCCCTATCCAAAAATTCGATCTCCATAGGTTGTTTTCTAGGTAGTGGTGCTTCAGCTAGTTGATCTACAATTGCTTGTCCTTTGATAGCTCATCGCTCTACGTAGTGGATATCAAATTCACTGAGAATCATGACCCATTTAGCCAATCTTCCTATAAGAGTTTCTTTGTTGAGTAAATATTTGAGAGGATCAATTTTTGCAACTAGCTTAATTATGTGAGCTAGCATGTAGTGTCAGAACTTTTGAGAGGCAAATACCACTGTTAGAAAACCTTTTCAATGAATGTATAGTTGAGTTCATATCTGTTCAATGTCTTGTTGATGTAATATATAGCTCGTTCCTTGCCTTGTTGATCTTCTTATGCTAATAAGGCCCCTAGTGATATATCTGTTGTTGAAATGTAGAGAATGAGTGGCTTCCCTACTATTGGTGGTACTAGAACTAGTGGGTTCATTAGATATTTCTTGATTTGATAGAATGATTCTGTACATTTGGCTTCCCATCTGAATGGTACATTTTTAAGTAGCAAATGATTGAACGATAGACTTTTATCCACTAGTTGAGCGACGAATCGCCTAATTGAATGGAGCCATCCTTGTATAGATCTGAGCTGGCTGATGTTCTTTGGTGGTGGCATCTCCATTATGGCTTGTACCTTTGCTGGATCAACTTCAATACCCTTAGCTGAAACTATGTAGCCTAATAACTTGCTTGATATAGCGCCGAAGATACACTTCTTAGGGTTTAGCCTGACTTGGAACTTTTCCAGTCTGTCAAAAATCTTCTCTAAGATGCTTAAATGTTCTGCCCTGGTGAATGATTTAGCTAGTAAATCATCCACATAGTCCTCCATGAAGGTATGTATCATGTCATGAAAGATTGTTGTCATTGCTCATTGATAAGTTGCCCCTGCATTCTTTAAGCCAAAAGGCATGACAATCCAACAATGTGTTCCCCAAGGACAAGTAAATATTGTTCTATCTTGATCCTCTGGTTCTATCTTGATTTGATTATAGCCTAAAAACCCATCCATTAATGATAGCATTGCATGGCCTGTTGTGAGGTCTACAATTATGTCGATACTTGGCAAAGGAAAGTTATCCTTTGGATAGGCTTTATTGACATCTCTAAAATCAATGCATATTCTGATACTGCCATCTGGTTTTGATACTGGTACAATGTTGGAAATCCATTCAGCATAGTCAATAGGTCGAATAAATCCGATGTCTAATAGTTTCTTCAGCTCAACTTTAACCATAAGTGTTATATGTGGATTCATCTTTCACAATTTTTGCTTGACTGGCTTAGCTCCTGGAGCAATGGACAAATGATGCATGATTAATTGTGGATCAATCTCAAGCATATTTGCATATGACCAAGCAAAGTTGTTTTGCTTTTCTTTAAAAAAATTGATAAACTCTAATCTTTCTTCCTCTGTCAAAGATTCTGCAAGGTGTATATTTTTGGTTGCTTCTATAGTACCAATGTTGATTGATTGAGTGGGCTCAATCAATATGGGTGATCACTCATGATAATGTTCAGGAAGAGTGTCAAGTCTCCCATGTTTAGGTGCCTTAAAAAGGTTTTCACCCTCAGATGCATCCTTTATTTTTACTTTTTTGTGATCTATTGCTACCATTGACTGGTTTTCAGCAGTAGATCTTTTATGTTGTTCATTTTTGCTACTGAGAGACTTGGCACTCCCCTGATTGCAGATGTTGTTACTTTATTCACTGGTAGAGTCTATTTCTGGGTTAACGGTACATAAGTAATGGATAATGGATTCATTTCTTGGGAAAATTGGTATGTCATGAGTTTTAGGTTCGTCCTAGTCTATGAGGTCAGGAAAGACAAGTGGTAAGGAGTCGTTAGGTGGATCAAGTTCTGTTGCTGTAAGTGTCAAGATGGAGGTATCATCATGGTTGGCCTGGGTGTTAAAGAAGTTAAATATTTTGTCGAGGTCTTCGATGGTATCATCTTCTATGTAGACTTGCTCGTAATGTTGCTACTCGTTTTCCTTAGCGTCATAGATATTTTGTGGACCAAATTCAAGTGGTCGAGATTATGTGTTGTGTTCTTCTTGAGAGATGGGTGTATGACTATCATTTGCACCAATATCTTCAGTAACATTAGAACAGTTTCCCCATTCATATTCATTGGAATCAGTCTCAGAGGTATTATCCCAGATTTTGACAGTGTTGTGGACTAGTATGTTGTAGAATGAGAATAGGTTTTTGATGATTGATACAAGTTTGATAGTTTTCTCTGATTCTGTGTCAGATCCTGCTTCCACTCTTTGCATTTGTTCATATATTGTTTCTCCTCAGGGAGGAATGATGTTATCAGGAAGAGATTCCTCTTTGTCGGATATTGGTTCTTGAATATGATGTGCTTCTGCAGTAGATGCTTCCTTCTTTTGATTGATAGGCTTTCTTTGATATTGCTTTTTTTCTTGATTTTCACGTTCTTTGCATATTGTCTCAGCTGACTCAAATAGTGCCTCCTGCCAGGAGTCTTCCTTGTATTTCTTCTTTGATCTCCACTGAGGTTTTTGGTATTTGCTTGGTGTCTTCCTTGGTGGTAGAATGTTTTCATAGCCCAATCTTGTCTTGTCATTACTGAATTGTGAAGGAAGATCTAATGGTTTTGTGACGCCTTCCTGATGTTTGCCAATAGGTCCTTTGCCATTGTATCCCATTTGTTGCGTGATCAAGTAGCCTTTTCCATATAGGTGTGTTGGTATAGCTACCTCCACAGTAGCCACTTTGTCTTCTTCCTCATCCTTGTATAGCCAACTAAGGATGTATTTTTCCTCTGATTCATGTGCTAGAGTGCCTAGTTGGATAAATTTGCCATCAAACTTGGTGATGGGTTGGGTTGCTTGATGTGTTGATGTTGTAGGTAATCCATGAGATTTAGGCGATGCTGGTAAGTTGGTCAAACACAAGGGTTCCAAAGAGTATTCTCCCATGCCTTGCTCTTTGATTTTCATTTTCTTCTTGAAGTCCATAGATAGTGATTTAGACTTTTCTTGCTGAATAGTCGGTGCTAAGGAACTTTGTTTTTCTCTATTATGTGGAACCAAGTTGTCTTGGGCTGCCCCCATAGCATTACAAAGTTGAAATGGGTTATGATCTATTGATATAGAAATCTCCTATCCATTGTAAGGGAACTTAACACACTGGTGATAAGTAGAAGGTACTACTTGCATTTCATGTATCCAAGGTCGACCCAATAAGATATTGTATGTGAGGTCTATGTCTAAGACTTGGCACATAGTATCCTTTTGTTTTGGTCCTACTTGAATTGGCAACATTACTGTTCCTTTAGATGATCTTTCTTCATCATCATATGCTTTGATAGTGATCTTTTTGCATGGATCAATAGATTGCTCAAAGAAGCCTAATGCATGGATAAGTTTCAAGGTATAGATATTGAGTCCAGCTCCTCCATCTATTAATACTCTTTTGACTCAATGTTTGTAGACCAAGACTTCAATGTGGAGTGGAGTATTGTGTGGATGGATCAATGAGATATTATCATGCTTAGAAAAGGTAAGGTTATGAGGCCCTGTCATATGAGCCACCATGGCTTGGAATTTTTCAGCATCCAGATCTTGAGGTACATTTGTTTCCAATAGTGCTTGTTCCAAGATGTCTTTGTGTTTTGGTGAAAGCTTTAGCAACTATAGTATAGATATTTGAGCAGGAGTTTTGTGTAGTTGACTGACTAGATCATATTGAATTTTGGGTATGGTGTCTGTTGTTGACATATGTCCCTTCAAGACATATTTTTGAGTTCTGGTTGTTATGTTGATGGATTCATGTTCACGTTTGTCTTTGATTGTGATGACGTTTACTTGATTGTCCTTAGCTGATATATGATTGATGGTGTTATTGTATATGTGAATGATACGAGCTTCACGTGTATCGTTTGATGTTGAAGCTCCATCCTTGTTGTAGTTGGGAAGATGATTCTTAAAGGCTCCATGGTCACCATTCATCTTGAGACCATCGACTGTTAAATCGCCTCTATCAATCATGTCTTGAACAATGTTTTTTAGTCTCATGCAATCATTTGTTTGATGACCTTTGTTTCGATGAAAATCACAAAAGTGTGAGTCATTCCACCAAGGTGGTTTGATTTGTGGTTCAAAATTATTGATCGTGAGTAAGGAGATAATTTTATTTTCTAGGAGTTCTTTGAATGTTGATTCCAAGGATTGACCTAGTGGTGTGTAAATGCATTTTTGAAAGTTGTTTGCATTACCTCGTGAGTTTGGATTAGGTCCTCAATTGGTGTTATTGCTTTTTGTATTGTTGGCATTGTTTGTGTTGAGTTGATCTTGATTGGTATTCGATGCATAAGTGGTAGTACCTTGATTAGCACCTTTTTTATTCTTTGTAGCTTGAGGATTAACTGATAACGCTAGCACGGGTTGCTTGGATTTAGCATCATTTGATCTGTTTCCTCCTTCATTTCCATTGTTTTTGTTTTGAGTCCAAAACCTGGATTTGTCTAAGTTGTTATTGTTTTGGTTGTTGTAGTTAGATGAATTTGTTCCTTCTTTGAATAATTTCAATGTTCCTTTCTTGACACCTCTTCTACTTGGATGCCATTCTCAATCAATTTGGCAAACGATGGTATATATTGAAGCTTGAGTATGTAACTCATCTCACTATTCAAGTTGTCGATGAAAATTTCCATCTTTTCTTTTTCAGGCACATCTCGAGGATATCTCGAAACCATACATTGCCAACGTTGAAGGAATACCATGAATGTTTCATTGTTTTTCTATTTGGTATTACAGACATCTAGCATAGTCATAGCATGTTGAATGTTATAGGAATATTGAGTTATGAATTTGTTGATTAGTTCATCGAATGATCTAACAGGAGGTATGATTTTGGATAATTATTCCATTGTTTGTCCTCCCAAGCTTCTTGGGAATAACCTCATCAAATAGGTGTCATCATGGGAGAATTCAAGACTCATGGTACAAAATTCCCGAACATGATCATGAGGATCACTTTTCCCATCATATTTGTCAAATTTGGGAATATCTAAGTTTGGGGGAAAAGGCACCATGTTTAATCATCTATCAAAAGGATAAGGACATATTTCAGTTAAGGAGTACCATATTGTTGTCCCTTGTTGCATATATTGTTGTCCCTTGTTGCATGTCTTGCATTTGTCTTTGTAACATTTGCATTTGTTGAGTGAGAGCAATCAAAGGTGCATTATTTTGTCCTAGGAAGAGTTCTTCCCTTGTATTAGTTCTAAGCTGAAATGGTGTGTGGAATGGTATGTTTTGCTCGGGGATGTTTTTCTCAGGGATATTTTGCTCAAGGATATTTTGCTCAGGCAAGTTCTGTTCTGGCAGATTTTGCTCATGTATGTTTTCTTCAGGGTCACGTGCTTCCTCCTCTCTTTGTCATTCTTGATAGTCATAATGTCGAGATCCTGTTCTAAATATATCAGTGTCAAAGTCTTCAGGGAGTTTAACTCCTTTGCTTGTGAGCATGAGTAGATATTTTTCTTTGTCGTTTTACATGAGTCTTTCCACAAGTTTTTGAAATGAAGCGCTTTCTTGACACTCTTGGAGGAGTTCCTCAGAAATTTCAGTGTCCTCTAGATTTGGACACTCGAAAGGATTTGATAATCTTCAATTCATGTTGGACTCTGGTTGCATTTCGCTTTGTTTGTTTTGTTGAGAGTGAGTAATAGCAGGCATCTAGTAAAAGCTTTCTATGACAAAAGGAACGAACTCCTCTTCGATGTTCTGTTCAGGGGTTGGTGGTTCAAATCGAGGTATGTTGTAAGTGATGCACTCTTTAGGAAAGAAGGCCGAATTAATCTTTCCTCCTTGATTTAGGCATTGACTGAATGCTGATTTTTGACAGAATGCTCTACTCCTCAATGGTTCCGTGTCAAATTCATTTGTTTTGTCTTGAAGATACAAGCGCATTTAACAAAGGAATGTTCGATGAGATTTGAGGAGTTGGCGATTGATGTATGAAAATTTATTCCATTTGGCAAGTTTCAGAAAACTAAGCTGTTGTTTCCTCAACTTAGTGTTATGATAAATACTCTTTCTTCTCAGAATATGAGGATTAGTCATACACAAGCGATCAATGGTTTCCTTTGATTTGTTTTGGATTTAGCTTAGCTTGTTTTGGAAACGCAAGTTTTACTTTATCAAATGAAGGTTTAGATGCCCCCTCATGACAAAGCATGTCAAATGATATGGAATACAAGCATTCCCGATATGGAAACTCGATTTGACAACTTGGAGTTTTAAAACAAGTGTGTTTTTGGATAGAAATTTGTTTGATTGAAGGACTCGTTTGATACTTATGATGAGGTTTCCTAATTTTGATAGGAGAGATGTGTTATTTTGCGACTAGTTTTCAGATTTTGGCAACTTTGTTCGATGGAAAACTTGCTTTGAGAGTAGTTTTTGATACTCTGGTTTGCTTTTTTGTTTGATGAAGTTCAGGTTGAGGAACGAAAGCTCCCTAAATTGTTTTCAGATTTTTCAAAAATGACCTCTGTCTTGCCCCCTATTTTCTTGGTTTTTGCCATGTGCTAAGACAGAGACGCAATGCGTTACAAAATTTCCTTAATGCGCTAGAGAAAAGACCCCATGCGCTACGCTGCCCCTTATGACGTGCTAACTGGTTATTTTTGACCTTGTCTTGGTTTAAAAGATTATGTGCTAATATGGGCCACAAATGTGCTAACTATTGATCTCTACGTGCTAAAGTTTGGTATCCACGTGCTAAGTTGATGCTTCAACGCGCCAGACTGTTTTCAAAAGGCGCCACTTTAAACTGCTTTTTTTGGATTTCTATGAAGCGCTAATGTTAAGACTTAATGCTCTAAGGTGAAGGTCAAATGCGCTAAAAGATGGTTTCCACGCACTAAGAAGTTGCTCTTACGTGCTAAACTACCCTAATAGTTTTGACTTGGTTGTTTTTCTGAAATTTTTGGAACTTTGTTTTTAGTTTTCAATGATGATGGATGATTTTCTGAAGTAACAAATGAAAGCATAGCACAAAAGAGACAACCATTTTGCTTAATCTAAACAATGAGTGTATGTTCTACGAGGATGTGTTCAAATCCTCAATGTTTTAACAGGTTTAGATACAACATGCAATTCAGTCGGACTCTTTATTCAAGGGTCATAAGTAATATCATAGCCCACTAGTCTCGATACTCCATCATCTCAAACAGTCGTGTCACCCCCTGGGGGTGCCCATTTTTTTGTCTTTTGCCAGAAATTAACCCAAAGTGAATTGCTTCACAATTGACTAGTTATCTTGGGAGATATATTGTGAGTGATCTTGGGGGCGGATTCCTCCCCACCATTGCACTATGATATTACAAATGTCTGGATACTGACTCGGCTCAAAGTTTCTATGCTAAAGTTCGTAATCAAGCTTCCCGTTCAGCCGTCAGTGATAAACTTGTTGGCATTATGTGAACCGGTATGTGGACATAATGACATTGTATGTTGTCATTGATGTCAATATGTTGAAGAGGTATGAATCGGCATATGTGAGAACCAGTATAACACTGTGAACCGGCATTTGTGCCAAAGTGAAGAGGTGTGCTTGTTCAAGATGAACCGACATATGGCTATGGGAACTGGCACATGGAAGCGTTGTATGACTACCGGTTGGTAGTCTCAACTTTAGGGTTTTCGATTGAAGTGCTTCAAGCCTGTATGGCTCAACCGGTGACATTGTGTGATGAGTTAGCATTGTAATGAAGAACAGATCATGTTGCCATGTCAGCCTTGTGTGCGTGAAGGATATTGCATAAAGGAGATTGTTCCTATCTACCTCGGGAATGTGCGAAGTCTGTAAACAGTGATAATGTGTGATGGGTTATTAGCTACCATGAATTCAGTGGAAAACAAACGATGGAGAATGTCTTGAGATTAGATCAAGACTGTTGCATTCAATACAGTATGATCAACGGTCAGGATTGAACCATTTTAATTCCTTAACCTAACAGGTCTAGGGTTTAGGGTTTATGCTACCGACCTATCTGTTGTCCTATAAGGTTGATGTTGTGACTCTTTCAGAGGTTGTTGGCAAAAGCTGTGTGTGAGTATCTAAGAGAAGGGATACGAGATTCTTGTCAGACCAGAGGAGAGAAGTGATACCTGCAGAGTGTAAGTGCAGAAGGTGAAGAGGAGCTTAAGCGGATCTACATTGGCATTGAGTGTTGTTACTAGATCATTCTAATACCTATTGATCTCTAACCACCTCAACGGTTGGAAAATCTCCTAACAGGGTAGCCTTAACCGGCTTGCTGTAAATCCCTTAACAAAGTAACTCAAAGTTATTGAGATCTGGAAAGCTAGAGAGCTTTGGAAATCCTTTAGCTATTGAGTTCTTGAAATCCTCTAACAAAGTAATCTTAACAAGGTTTAACCCTTAACCGGGTGATCTCTAACAGGATCGGTTCCTAGCAGAACCTTTTGTAATGTCTTTAACCAGACAAGGCTCCTAACAGAGCGGACTTCCAAAGAGTTCAACAACAAGCTTGTGGGTATTCATCCCCACTGTGGTTTTTCCCAGTTGGGTTTCCACGTGAAAAATATGTGTGTCATGTGTGATGCTTTTTTATTACCTATTAAGCATATGATGGTTCTGTGTTTTAAGTCTGTCAATAAAATATGTTGAACTAGCTGTTGTGAAGATATGATGATAGATTACCTGTTCATACATAAGGTTCAAATGGTAGTGTAGTTCTGAGTTGAGTGGAAAGCTAAGTGAGTAACCGGTTTATGATTGTTTTAAGTTGTTCTGGGTTTTACCGATTGCACTCTATTTCAAACCGGTGTCACTATTTGCCAGTCATTTGGAGTAATTGTTATTGAACCGGTTTAGGACTGTATTTTGTTTATACTGATTCACCCACCCCCTCTCAGTACCGGTTTGGTACTATTCATTCATCATTGAGTTATCAATTGGTATCAGAGCGTCCTCCAGGTCCTCTGTGTTGTAAGCTTAACCGCTTGAGGTAAAGATCCCAGTTAAATGATGAAGACGGAAGGTCCAAAGTTTAACAAGGAAAATTTTGGTATATGGAAAGATAGGATGAAGATATTCATCTGAAGCATGGGTGCTCAACACTGGAGTTATGTTGAGAATGTCTATGTTGTCCCTACCGATACTCTCATCGATGACCAAAAGAGAGAGATACAAGAAAATGGGCAAGTCATGGAAGCCCTTATTAGTAGTCTATCTGACATTGAGTTTATTGATGTTCAAGACAAGGTAAATCCCAAAGAGGTATGGGATGCTCTTGAAAATATCTATGGTGGTGATGAACATGTAAAACAGGCTAAGGAAGAAAGCCTGAGAGGGAAGTTTGAAGATATGTGGATGGTTGAAGGTGAGACCATTCAACAATATGGAATTAGAATCAAAACAGTTGTTGGAGAAATCAAGAGTGCAGGTGGTAAAATAGAAGATTCCACTGTGGTAAGCAAAGTCCTGAGATCCCTATTGTCGGTCTATGCAATAAGGGTTGCTGCTATTCAAGAGCTGAGATCAATAGACAAGACTAAGGTATCCTTGGACTCCATCATAGCAAAGTTGACAACATATGAGCTAAATAGTTTTGATGGCAGTGTTCAAAAGACTAAATCATCTTTCAGAGCTTCTGTTGTACCATCCAGGAAAGGAAAAGAAGCAAGCCCTAGTGGTGAGCCAAGACATAGCATAGTAATGGATGATGAGGATTTTCTGATGGAATTTGAAGCTCTACTTGCCAGGAAGCTTCCTAAAGGAACCGGTAAATACAAAGGTAAGCTACCTTTGAAATGCTTTTCTTGTAACTGGATAGGACATATTGCTATAAACTGTCCTAATGGTGATAACAAGGACAAACCAGAAAGGTTCAGGAAATTCAAAGGAGGAAACCGGAGAAACTGTTTTGTGGCAGTGGATGAAGGTGTCACAGATGAAGAATCAGAGGATGAAGAAAATGGAGATATTGTGTTTGTTGCTGTCAAAGAAGATGTGTTAGACAAGAAGGCTCTTGTCTCCCGGTTTGATAATTCTAATGAGTGGATCATTGATAGTGGCTATTCTCACCATATGACTGGTGACCGGAGCAATTTTCTATCCTTGGAGGAGTATGATGGAGGTGTGGTTCACTTTGGCAATGATGCACCATGCATGGTCAAAGGCAGAGGGTCCATCTCTCTGAATGGAAAGAGTAGTGCTGACAATGTGTACTGGGTTGATGGTCTCAGACACAACCTTCTGAGTGTTGCCCAGCTGAATGATAGTGGCCTCACTCTGGAATTCAAGAATGGAGTTTGCAGAATCAAGGGAAAAGATGGTGAATTGGTGGCCACTGGCATGCAGACCAAAGGTAACCTATTTCATCTAAATGCAAATATAAGTACATGTCTTATGGCTAAGTTTGATGATAGTTGGATATGGCATAGGAGACTGCCATGTAAACTTTGATAACATTGTAAAGGCCAGTAAGATCGAGGCAGTTAGAGGATTTCCGGTGCTAAGAAAACTGGATAATACCTTGTGCAGAGAATGTCAATTTGGGAAAATGTCTTCCTCAACCTTTAGAGGTAAATCTTTCACTGCTGACAACTTGCTTGATCTTGTGCATACTGATTTGTGTGGTTCTATGAAAACTAGGAGTGTACAGGGTGATAGGTACTTCATGATTCTCACTGATGACTGCTCAAGAATGATGTGGGTCACATTCTTGAAAGACAAGTCTGAAGCCTTTGTAAAGTTTAAATCTTTTAGAGCATTAGTGGAGAAGGAAAGCGGTAAAAGGATCAAGTGTCTGAGAACTGATCAAGGAGGGGAATTCACTTCCGGTGAATTCAACAAGTATTGTGAAGAATTTGGCATCAAGAGACAATTGTCTGCCCCTCAGACTCCACAGCAGAATGGCCTAGCAGAAAGGAATAACCAGACTGTGGTTGAAGTAGCTAGAACCATGTTGATTCAAGGAAAGGTAGCTCACACCTTTTGGAGAGAAGCGGTGAGCACTGCAGTCTACACAATGAACTAGGTACTCATCAAGAAAGGTAAGGATAAAACTCCTTATGAGTACTGGACCGATAAGACACCTGTGGTTAGCTCCTTTAGAGTGTTTGGTAGCAAATGTTACATCAAGAGGAGTGAACACCAGAGCAAATTTGATGCAAAATGTGATGAGGGAATATTCCTAGGATATTCCACCAAGAGTAAAGCTCTCAAGTATTTCAACAATAGGACTCAGAGAATTATGGAAAGTATCAATGTGAGAGTTGATGAAACCTCTGAGAAATCGGAGGAAACCGACAGTGAGAAAGCTGTAAATGAGCCAGTTGCAACCTTCTGGGAACTGGTTGTCAGTCAACCAAGTACCAGTAACAGTGTTCCTGAACCGGTGAATGCTGATACTGATGAAAATGAGGATGAAGAGGAAAAGCAAGAAGAACCAGTCAAGACCATTCCTCGGTATCTCAAGCTGAATCATGATCCTAAGCAGATCATAGGAGATAAGGATGCAGGAATCCTTACAAGAAGAAAGATCAGAGAAAACTCATGTATGATCTCTGAATTTGAGCCTAAATCATTCAAAGAGGCTCATAAAGATGAATACTAGATCAAGGCAATGGAAGAGGAACTTGACCAGATAGAGAAAAATGGTACATGGTCCTTGGTACCTAGACCAGAGCATAAAAATGTCATTGGCACCAAATGGGTGTTCAGAAACAAGTTGAATGAGGATGGCACAGTCATTAGGAACAAAGCCAGATTGGTGTGCAAAGGATATGCTCAAGAAGAAGGAGAAGACTATGGAGAAACCTTTGCTCCTGTAGCCAAATTGGAAGGAGTTCGTATGCTTCTTGCATATGCAGCTTTTAAATGCTTCAAAGTATATCAAATGGATGTAAAATCGGCATTCCTAAATGGTGTACTTGAAGAGGAGGTGTATATTGAGCAACCAGATGGGTTTGCCCTATCTGAAGATAGTGACATGGTATGTAGGCTACATAAAGCCTTATATGGTCTAAAGCAAGCACCTAGGGCATGGTATGAGCGCCTTCATTCCCATCTTGTGAAGATTGGATTTGAGAGAACAAGTGAAGATAGTAATATCTAATTGAAGCTTGAAGGATATCAGATCCTTATCTATGAGGTATTTGTTGATGACATTATCTTTGGTGGAGATGACAAGATGAGTCATGAGTTTGTTGATAAGATGAAGGAAGAGTTTAAGATGTCCCTCATAGGGGAGATTAAGTTCTTCATTGGACTACAGATCCAATAGATGAAGGATGGAATCTTTATCACTCGGTCCAAGTATGTCAAAGAGGTGTTGAAGACCTTCGGCATGGAAGATAGAAAACCGGTTGGTACACTGATGGTGACCGGTTGTAAACTATCCAAAGAGGATGACTCAGCATTGGTTGATGAGAAGGAATATAGATCAATGATTGGTAAATTGCATTATGTAGTGCATAGCAGACCGGATATTGCACATGCAGTTGGCAATACTACAAGGTTCCAGAAAAGTCCAAGAGAATCCCACTTGGTTGTAGTCAAGCGAATTCTTAGGTATCTGAAGGGAACTGTTGACTATGGATTGTGGTATCCATATAGCAAGGACTTCAACTTGAAAGTGTTCACAGATGCTGATTGGGCTAGTAATGTAGATGACCAGAAGAGCACAACCGATGGTACATTCTTCCTTGGTGGTAGACTGGTCTCATGGATGAGTAAAAAGAAGAGTTGTATCTCTCAGTCTACAGTGGAAGTGGAGTATGTTGCAGCTTTCATGAACTGCACTTAGACAATTTGGATGAAGCATGTACTAAAAGGCTTCAAAATCCCTGTATCTGAACCAGTAAGTATATTCTGTGATAACACAAGTGCTATCAATATTTCAAAGAATTCGGTTTTACATTCTAGAACCAAGCACTTTGAGCTTAAGTATCATTTATTGAGGGAAAAGGTTCAGAACAAACAGATTGCACTGGACCATGTGTCTAGTAAGGAGCAGTTAGCAGACATATTCACCAAGCCTCTCCCAAAGACTACATTTACACACTTAAGAGGTGAATTAGGGGTACTGTCCCTTCAAGAGGTGAACTAAAGGTATATTATCCACATCAGTCATGTATTGCATAGTCAAATATTTCTTCAGGATTGATGTGTTGAAGGATGCTACTCCTCGGAGGGAGTAGCATAATGGAACTGAGAAGCTTGTGCCTCCACTTTGACATTGTTGTCAAAGGGGGAGAAGATGTCAAGCGGAGAAGATATCTGCAAAAATTGGGGGAGAAAATGTGAAGCAGAGAGATATCTTTGTATATTGCCATCAATGCCAAAGGGGGAGATTGTTGGCATTATATGAACCGGTATGTGGATATAATGACATTGTATGTTGTCATTGATGTCAATATGTTGAAGAGGTATGAACCAGCATTTATGCCAAAGTGAAGCGGTGTGCTTGTTCAAGATAAACCTGTTGTTCACCAAAAGTGATAACCCAAGACACCTGCAAATCGATTTATGAGATAGCCAATCTCAATCAATGAAACACCTCAGAGCTTGGACAACATAACATAGGATCCTAATGATCCTCCTGCACTTCAGGTTCTACTAGACCTAGGAGGGGACACCCTTTTGATGCATTAAATACAACAATAAGCAGATAAACCATTCCACAAGCTCACCAAATTAGGAACACACTACAGATTGGCTAGATCTGTATAAATCATAAATGAAAACAGAGCTTGGAATGAGAAGAACACACCCCTAAACATAAAGGGAAATAGATTTGTCTTTTAAAATGTATATCTGAGAAACATCCCCAAACTTGCAAGACCAGTGCCTTATCCAAGGGCAACAGAGTCACTCATTAAACTATAAATGAAAGGTTATACTGCAAATCCATCTTCATTACTAAATATTCATGCATTTAATGCCTTGCATAAATGCATTACTCAGCTCATTCATAGAAAATATCAAATCCAGAGACTATATTCCATTATTCATGATCTATTACAGAATTTAAATTCTTCCTTGAAGAATCCCTGCAAACAATCACAATTACCTCCTTGAGATAACAAATCTCAGCCTCCTTGAGGATCAGATTTGAATATAATGAAAATACAAATCCAGAGACAACTTCTGTGTGAATTTGTGCATGCCTTACATACACAAGAACCTGCAACTAAGAACACTTATAGCAAGGAATTGAACTCCATTACTGAAAGGATAGCCCTACTCTGTACAATCTTGAAGAATACTCAGAATTGGAAGCCATGAAAAAATGGAGCCATTCTACAAATTTCTGGAACCCCTACAACTGATAAGAATGGGGAATAAAAAGGAGAGGGAACCAAATCAAATCTGCAACTGAATTGCCAAGTGTCTCCTCTCTAACTGAATTTTGTTCCCGTGGAAACTGCTTCCAAAATATCCCACATTTGTCAAAATTAACCGCCTGACCAGATTCCTCATTCTGAGAGCTTTCCGAAAATAGATAACACTTTATATTTTGGCCAAAAATTGAGTCCTGGGCGAATTAATTCCCCAATATGCACATCATTTAAATTTTTGAATTATTTAATATAGTTTAAACTATATCATTAACTAATTTTAATTTTAATTTTTTGCCTCTGATGTGCTCTGACATCTTGCCATGTGGTGGCCTCCAATTGGTTGATGGGGTTGACCGAATGCCACCTGGGATGACACCTCATCTTTTGCCACTTGTCGGCCACATCACCGCCACTGGGCTGCTTGCTTGTGCGCCAACTGTGTGCCACGTCACTGCCACCTCATCAGGACTTGCTTGCTGGACATCTGACTGTACCCGCCACCTGGCTTTCGCAACTTCACGGGGTGTAACTCGCGTGCATCTTCCTTTCGCAAAATAGCACGCACCGTTGATCCATCTCGAACCTGCTCACTCGTTAACCCGACCTTCCTCTGCAAAATTTTGCATGTCTACCTCGGGAAGTGTCCCTGCATGGGGTCCACCTGTCACCACCCAGTCACCTCTTTTGTTGCCTCGGGATCCATGCTCGCGTGTGGGCCCACCTTGGGCGCCCATGAGCACCATCCATCAAAAACCTTTTATGGCTTTGACATTATATTTGTGTGGAGCCTTGCTTTTAAACATTAAAATTTTCCATTCCCCAGCCAATGTCGGATATTGTACTTATGCCTGGGACTGTGCATTTTGAAGCTTTTTCTTGAGTTTTAATGGTTTCTACCACATTTCGCCTATTAAATGCATTTACTGTTGGTGTTCAAACGACCCTTTTACCAGCCACGCAGAGGGACTGAAGGAGGCACCACGTGAAGCTTGCAATTTGGAGTTTTCTTCAAAATTGAAAACCTCCAAAATCTTCCAAAACCATGCTCCATGATTGCTGAAGAATAATTCTGAGTTTGGTCTAAGTTTTATATTGCCTCTCCTCCACCATGCATAAGGATGTAGTTGCTGGGAGACCTCAAAAATCCCGCACAAAATTTCACATCTGTCATTTGCATTGTTTAAAAGTTTATTTTAATGACTCTCCACATATCATGTAGGGAATTCAACTCTGTTAATTTCATTTGATTGGAACTACTGTTGCTATTTTTTAGTTGAAAGCTCCTTTACCAGTCACATGGGAGGAATTTGGCATTAAATTGCCAAATGAAATTGCTTTGACATTTACAATGCCCTTTTACACCACAAGCCCCATTCTGGAAGGAGGAGCTGCCCAAAACAATTTCTTAAAAGTTTTATGTTGCCTCTTCACTCACCACTCCACTACGCAAGATATTGGCTACCAATGTGCATTTGTTTGGAAAGTTTTAAATTGCACTCCCAGCCATCACACACAGCAAGGAGAATGCTGGGAAGGTTGTGGAATTTGGCTTTACACCAGCCAAAGGCATTTGCTGGGAAGTTAAGAATGGCATTTGCTTGAAATTTCACCGTGGGGCTGCTGTATATGAGAGGAAGGAATGGCAATTTTCATTTGCCAGAAATTTCATGATGCCCTCTTTCAACTTCTATGCTGCCATTGGAGGGAAGACATTGCAATTTAATTGCATTTACTATTCACTATGCTGCCCATTTACCACTTTGCTGAAGGTTCTAATCCATCAATTGGATTTGCTGAGAGTTTTTTAATGGATGCCTAAATCAGTCCATGCATTATTGGGCAATATGACATCTCATTGGAAAAATGGCCAGCAGCATCTAGTTCATCAAACACTTTTTTTTTTAAATGGCTTATACATTTTCATTTCAAATATATATCCATCAATCCATAAACAACAAGTACACTGAAGTCGCCTCTCTCCATCCTATTGGTGAATTACAGTCGAGCTGACATTGATATACATTACTCTGAATTAAGACCACTTTGCCATGAAATTGATGCACGGGCATGAGCCAGGTCGGGCCCCAAAGTGGGTCCGACTAAAAAATTTTTTGATTTCAAGCTACTGGCCTCTGGAATATCTTCACGGACCTCAAACATACCTCTGGGAACGATCGGCATCATTTTCGGATCATTAATCCGCATTTTACAACCTTCAGGCAATTACGCTACAATTTCGCATTTAATCGCGAAGACGTAATTTTCAAACCTGTCAAAACACCTTTCTGGAGCTCGCCATCTGACAGGTGTGTACTCTGATATACAAGGATGACTTCTACCAAACGGTTTCTCAAGATGAGTCCCGAGCAAAGAGATATTAATTTCCAAAAATGCCCAACTAGCTTTGTCGACACTGCGGACCTGATGAAGTCAATGTCCTGGCAACACATGACGCCTTTCTCAAAAATATCAAACGACCTCCATGGGTCCTCAAATTCGGAACATAGGTACCTTAAAGTACATATTAAAACTTGAAAATCTCAGTTTGATCACCAGACTGACAAGATGCAAATGGTGCACTCACCAAAACGGCTACATTTTCAGACTGATATAACACTGGAGTGCGGATAACTGAATTTGATGGTAAAATGAGCTCTTTTGAAAACCGATCGAACGGATTGATAGAGGCTTGAAATTTGAAACGTAGCTCATCATTTATATTGACATCAGCCTGGAACAAACATTATGGCATGATTCTTACTGAGGCAACTTTTACACTTATGCGAAACAGGGCCCCAACTAGCTGTCGAAACAGGGACTAGTCAAACCACACAAACTACAAACGGATTTGGCTTTGAAAATTGAGCAAATGGATTTGTTAGGACTTGAAATTTTGTAGACTGACTCACATTTATGCATAAAATTGAATCCATTTTGAATTTTTTCATGACGATCAACAGGGCAAAAGATGTAATCACTCAAAGAAGGCTACTCCATAAAATTTGTATTTGTGCCTAAAATGCACTTCCAGCTCACCCCTCGAAATGGGTACCTGATAAACTTATCCAAATTGAATTTTGAAAGTTGCACATCACTGAATAGGCCAAATGAAAGGTGTGGGACATGAATCCCGAGCCTTACCCTCTGAAAATCAACTGGCTCCATTTTACCCCCTTGCTAACTAGGCCATTCAAACTAACTTCTTTTAATCATTCGGAAATGTCGGGCAAATTTTTGAAATGGGCCTATAAACTTGACTCAGTTTTAATTAGTCCCAACAGAACCGGCATATGGTTATGGGAACTGGCACATGGAAGCATTGTATGACTACCGGTTGGTAGTCTCAACTTTACGGTTTCCGGTTGAAGTGCTTCAAGCCTGTATGGCTCAACCGGTGACATTGTGTGATGAGTTAGCATTGTAATGAAGAACATATCATGTTGCCACGTCAGCCTTGTGCACGTGAAGGATCTTGCATAAAGGAGATTGTTCCTATCTACCTCAGGAATGTGTGAAGTCTGTAAACGGTGATAACGTGTGATGGGTTATCAGTCGCCATGAAATCGGTGGAAAACAAACGATGGAGAATGTCTTGAGATTGGATCAAGATTGTTGCATTCAATACAGTATGATCAACGGTCAAGATTGAACTGTTTTAATTCCTTAACCTAACAAGTCTAGGGTTCAGGGTTTATGCTACCAACTTGTCTGTTGTCCTATAAGGTTGATGTTGTGACTATTTCAAAGGTTGTTGGCAAAAGTTGTGTGTGAGTATCCAAGAGAAGGGATACGAGATCCTTGCCAGACCAGAGGAGAGAAGTGATACCTGCAAAGTGTAAGTACAGAAGGTGAAGAGGAGCTTAAGTGGATCTGCATTGGTATTGAGTGTTGTTACCAGATCATTGTAATACCTATTGATCTCTAGCCACCTCAACAGTTGGAAAATCCCCTAACAGGGTAGCCTTAATTGGCTTGCTATAAATCCCTTAACAGGGTAACTCAAAGTTATTGAGATCTGGAAAGCTAAAGAGCTCTGGAAATCCTTTAGCTATTGAGTTCTTGAAATCCTCTAACAAGGTACTCTTAACAGGGTTTAACCCTTAACTGGGTATTGTAGCCATCCTTTAACCGGGTGATCTCTAACAGGATCGGTTCCTAGCAGAACCTTTTGTAATGTCTTTAATCGGACAAGGCTCCTAACAGAGCGGACTTCCAAAAAGTTCAACAACAAGCTTGTGGGTATTCATCCCCACCGTGGTTTTTCCCAGTTGGGTTTCCACGTGAAAAATATGTGTGTCATGTGTGATGCTTTTATCTTGTGATGCTTTGTTATTACTTGTTAAGCATATGATGGTTCTATGTTTTATGCCTGTCAATAAAACATGTTGAACTAGCTGTTGTGAAGATATGATGATAGATTACCTGTTCATACATAAGGGTGAAATGGTAGTGTAGTTCTGAGTTGAGTGGAAATCTAAGTGAGTAACCGGTTTATGAGTGTTTTAAGTTGTTCTAGGTTTTACCGGTTGCACTCTGTTTCAAACTGGTGTAACTGTTTGCCAGTCATTTGGAGTAATTACTATTGAACCGGTTTAGGACTGTATTTTGTCTGTACTGATTCACCCCCCCTCTCAGTACCAGTTTGGTACTATTCATTCATCATTGAGTTATCAAAACTCCCTAAGGAGGCTTCCCAACCTTTAGAACAAAGGCTTTATGTATCGTAAAGATACTAGGGGAAGGCTAATCGCTGCGCGCAACCATTGAAAAGGACTTTCGTCACTTTCCACTTTTGATTATAGTAGGTTGGAACACTTGACTTCAAAGTCGTTCCCCACTTAGGTTGTTCCCTTCACACCGGCCAAAGAATGGCTTTAAGAGTTTTTCAACCCCTCGGGAAGGCAGGCCTGCTAAAGGATTTAATGCAATATCACTGAAAGCGTAAGAGTGGTCTGGTTTTTTTTATCACCCAGTTAAAGGGAGAGCATATTCCTTCCATTTTTGATACAAGGCAAACAAGGTTCTTTTTAACTTTTCACTTCAATGATTTGCTAAAATATATATGGAGATGTTGCTCCACGAAAACATGGTGTTCATTTTACCCTTTTAAAGCAGTGATTTTCTGATCTATGAAAAAGAACTAGTTAACAAAGCAAATTTGATTTTTGGTCAACAAAAGTAATCGATCAAAAGGGGAAGATCCTCCCTCTTTAAATGACTTTGGACATGTGTGATTCTTTTACTTTGCAAAAATTTTAAGTGGATACTTTTATGCACCAAAGGATGGTGAAGTTCTTTTTAAACACCTTTGTTTGCAAAAATGGAAAAATTGATTTGTTCTTTTTAGAGCCCAAATTGAAAATTTCTCTTCTAGAAAAGCAAGAAAAGATTGTTTTTGTGGTTCTTTTTATAGCCCAAATAGGGTGAGTTCAATTTTATCTAACAATAATTAAAATGACTCTAAATTCTAACTATTTTAAATAAGTTATTATAAATTTAAACTATTTATAATCCTAAAAATAACACTAAGCTCCTCCCTGCAAGAAAATGTCAGAAATCCTGCAAAATACCGATTTAAAATGGTTAGAAAGATTTTTGCTCGTGGACTTCTACTAGTCTAATTTTTATCTTGGTTATAATTTAATTCTTGTTTTCTATTTGTAATGCGCTACAGAAAGGACTGTACGTGCTACAAGATGACTGGGATGCGCTATCGGACAGACCTGATGCGTTGAACTGCTTTCTGAATGCACTGCTCTGTTATTTTCCCACGTCGAGACCTACAGGAAAATGTTAATAAATTTTATGCACTACATAATGGTCTGCATGTGCTAGGGAATGAGTCCCACGCACCGAATAGTGAGTTGGATGTGTTGGACTTTTAACCAGATGCGCTAAGGAATGTTCCCTATGCGTCGATTCCTGTTTCCCGCATATCTGCAAAAGTGATTAGTTTTAAAAATTGATTTGATTAATGGGGTTGAGCCCCACAGTGGGCGCAAGAAATGTGTGTGGGAAAAGCAGGTCAATGAAACTCAAAATGTGAAAATGTGGTCTCAAAGAGCTTGTTCACACACCCTTAGGACTTCTTGGTGCCTTTTATGGAGTCATGAGGAATGAATCAACTTCCCAAGGTAGGTTCCATGGTTCTCTATCTCACAAGGTCACTCAAGCCAATGCCTTTGCTCTCAGATCACTGAGCAAAGTGACTTAGGGATGGCAAATGCAAGAACGAGGGATGCTTTAGATTGATTTTAACATGAAATGCATCCTATCTATGCACGATTCTACAAATGAAATAAACTAGATTATAATATGACAAGGTTAGTAGCAATACTAGCCTAACATGATATACTAGTTAATGATTTAAGCTAATGATAAAGGAAATAGTCTAAAATTCTTATTAGATTAATTCCTATTACAAAGAGAAGACAGATGTATTCATAAATTTGAGCATAAATGAGATACTAAAAGCTTTTGATGGATCCTTAAAATGGAGGAATGAGAGCTCTATTTATCGTGAAAATAGGGCAATGGATGGTCAAGATTGGAGGAGTTAATCAAGGGCCAGGATTGAAAGTTAATCAATCCATGTTTACAATTCTCACCAATGAAATGGTGACAATTGTCAACAAGAGACTGCTTGAGAGGAGATGTAAGAAGAATTAAATGCTTGAGAAGACCTCATGGTTACCTTAGAAGGTAAGGGTTAAGGTTAGGTTAGGGTTAGCCAATGGATAAAGCTTTTACCCAAGGGGTAAACTCTTGTGCAAAGGTTAAAGGGATAACCATGGTCAAAGCAATAAATGCTTGATGAGACCCCTGGGTTAGATGAGGGTTAAGTTAGTCAAAAAGTCTCTAACCATGCCACTAAGGGTTAGTTAACTATTAATGGTTTGAAGACTTTGGGGACAAATTTGTAAGAGTCCTTCCAAATTTGGGGGTATTCAACAAGTTAGCTTGTTGAAGGCATAAAGGCTTTAATGCCTTTTGAAGACTTTACTCCAAATTTGAGAAGTGACCTCCTCAAATTTAGGGAAAAGGGATCATGAATGGGTTTGGGTTAATTGATTAGGATTAGATGGATTCTAGAAGAATTTAGGAAGGGGATTAGGATGCAAGTGGGAGATGTAGGAAAATGCAAGTGGATGAGGAATAATAGGATTAATTAAAATAAATTGATTTATTTCAATTTGGTTGCCAGTTGGGAAATTAAATAAATTAGATTTATTTAATTGGGGTAAACTATTTAATTAAATGTAAATTTAATTAAAAAGTAGGGAGAAGGGATTTAATTAAATAAAATGATTTATTCAATTAAATGACATAAAGGGCTTAAGTGAATTTAACTAAATAAATTAAATAATTTATTTAATTAAAATAGAAGAATGTGGGTGATTTAATTAAATTATATTTAACTAAATAGAGGAATGAGAATAAAATGAACATTGAATATTTATTTAGGAATATGGTTATTTTTATAAGTCTACAGTAATCATATGCAAAGGTTTTGGTCAATCATAGGTGATTGAATTGGGTTGGTTAAAGAGGTTTAAGACCTCAGGTACTGAGTTTAATTGGAATTGTACTCAAGCATAGAATATAATATTCTTGCAGTTCACTCTTCTTTCTCAATTATAGTATGGATTTATTTTGTAGTCAGCGAGGCTTCTTTTGTGATGAGCAATGTGCTCTAGGTTGTTTTCCTTCTTGCATGTGTAGGCCCCTCTTTTTGTAATCACATACTTACTACAGAAATATTATCTAACTGTGGGTAGGCTTTCCATCGTGGTTTTTCCCTTTACCGAGTTTTCCACGTACAAATATTGGTGTTATCTTTTCTGGATGGTTTGTAAATGTTATGTGGTTTATATTTGTGCTTAACTGTTATATATGCTATTCTGGTATTTAGTTTATGTATTCCAATAATAAATTTTTAATGCTTAAAGTTCTATAATCTGTTGACAACTGATTCACACCCCCTCTCATTTGTCCACTAGTTATCTGAGTTATCTAACACAAAGTTGGTTCTTATTGTAAATTTCGAGGGTCCTGATCCAACGATGGATTCTTAGAGCAAGCCACTTAAGGATTTAATTAAGCTTATTGTGTTGGAAATACAATGAAATAAAGAACATTGAGAGGGGGGGTGATTCAGTATTATGTCGGTAACACAAGATTTTAACCTTTTATAACATACACATATAAACTGGTAAATGAAGAAACATATAACATGAACCAAATAAACCAGCCACATTAATGAACACCATAACACAGAGAATTTATACGTGGAAAACCTCAAGGAGGAAAAACCACAGTGAGATTTGTGACCCACAATATCGATTCACTGGCCATATGAAAGATATTACATAGCATGGGGGCCTGCACATGCAGGAAGGCACACTGCCTAGAGCACACTGCTCAACACAAAAGAGTCTCACTAAATACAAGCTTCTGCTGAAATAAAATAGTACTGATGAACTCACAAAATGCATTTGTAATGCCAAAACAAGTTCTGGTTAAATATTTGTTCTGTACTAGTTCATAAACCCTGAACCTTCTACCGGTATCTCGTCTTCCTCCAAGAATGCTTTTCAAACTATCTTATGATCATAGCATGATATTACATTCGCATACAAATGATCTACATACATATCCTTTGCATCACACAATTCTTCTATTATTCCCCTATCTCAATTTTTTAAAATGACCTAACAAACTGACTTATATACCCTTACAAACAATATGCTTATGTCGGCTTACAATACAAAAGATATACAATGTCGGCCCAATACAATAATTAAAAAATGATTTTACAATAGAACCTTTTGGATCTAGACTGATGTCGGCTTCATTGAAATGTTGGATGTCAGTGCCAGTGCTGGTGATGACCCTAAATACTCAATGTCGGTATCCACCTATGTATGCCTCCAAGTGTCGGTATATGCCTTCAATAGAATCATGTTGCCATCAATGACAACATATGATTCCAATGAGTATCAATTGCCAACAATCTCCCCTTTTGGCATTGATGGAAACACTCATGTGAAAAATGAATTCCCTGTCGGTTCAACTGAAAAATGAATCATGCTCCCCCTGAGCTAATTGACCCTGTCAGCAATATACTCTTCCTACTCTCCCCTTAGGATTACATACATATTTTTCACATACATATACTCCCCCTTTGACATCAATGCCAAAGACTGGTGAAAGAATTAAATAATAATTATAGATACTTTAACGAAGCTTGACCAATCTCAAAAATTTTGGGTAAGCCTTCTCTAGCAACTGTACATAGGTATCCCAACCGGTTTTGAATGTCTTAGATATGGATACAAGTCCACTCAGTAAATGCGCTAGTGTTTTTTTCTCAGTGACTTTTGTCGGTGTTGGTTTTGCAAGCATATCCATACATTCTCTTTTATGTACACCGAGTGAATCCAATCTTAGACTCACCAAACCCCTAAGACTCCTTGCTCTCCAAATGATTTTGTCCCTTTCCTTTTCAAAAGCAAAAACTTGGTTCTCCAAGGTCAAAATTTGTCCATCAATGGAAGTTGTAAGTGAAGTTAGTCCATCAAAAGAATTAACAATATTAGCTATCTTTTCATGTAGTTCCTTTAACCTCTAATCTACATTAGCTATAAGAATTTGTATATTACAACAGACCATGTAGATGTTAGTACACTGTTTCAAAGAATTTTCAATGAGTACAAGTTTCTCTTCAACCTTCTTCTTCTCTATCTCAATAATCTGGTCAAAAGTTGCTTTCTTGGCCAAAGTAAATCTTTCAAGTGCTTTCTTGCCTGAAATCTATTTCAATGACTGAAAGTTTTTAGATATGTGTTTTGTTAATACCTTAAGCTTGTCGGAAGGGCTTGCTTCATTTTCAATCATACAATCAGGAATCAATGTATGCAAAACTTTTATTGATTGATCTATTATTCCTTTATCTGTAGATCCCTCCTTCATTAGCTTCTGAGTAGCCATCATCATTAGCTCTTTGGGACTCATCTCTGTAATTGATTTCTTCTCAACTTGAGAAGTGTCAATTGCCAAAGATTTTCCAGGGGAAACAACTACCGATTCAGTCTCCTTTTCCTTATCCTCTGCCGATGAATCTCTTTTCTCCTCCTCTAATGCACTGGTGGCTTCACCACTTGGTGCAGTATCAGTTACTGTCGATGGAGTATTGTCCACAATGTTATCTATAACCTATACATTATCTATATTATCTTTGCCAGGCTACACAAATGTAGTCTCTGCCGGTTTAGTTTGTACACTCTCATCAGTTTTGGGTTTAATTGTCAGTTCACTCAAAATTTGAAATGAACTTCCCAAAATTCCTTTCCCTTTAAATTTGTCCAGAATGGTGGGAGTTGTTGCTTTAGCAAATTCTTCTTGAGAGGTGAGAAAATCAGGATTCTTTTGGAAGAATTTGGTCCAACCATCTCTGGTCTCATTTACTATCTCATTTACTCTACCCATCATTAGACCTATTTGCCAGTTTTTGTTGCTAAAGACTATTCTATTAGCAACATCTATACATCTTTTCATTTCCTCATTATTTATAGAGCCACACATATTCAAAAGTTAAACTTCTTTGATTTCTCTATCCCTTGTAATTGCATCTAATCTCCTTGCATTTAACTTATTGTACAATGAGAAAGGAATTTCTTTCAAAATCTCTACCAAATCCTTCTTATATATGTCTAGATATAACAAGATTGCTTTTTCTATTTCGTTTTTCTCATTATCTTCTAAATCTTCATAGAATTTTGACACATTTTTCAACATTCCATCTTTAGTTATCTCATCAATTAACTCATTACAAGTTATTTTACCAGATTTGGTCACTTCATCACTCCTTTTTCTTCTTGCTAGGAGTTGTTGGAGTGGATAGAGCAGGCTGGCTCTTCTGAGTAGGTTTCCTTGTCAGAGGTGTGGGTGCAGTTGTTACCTTTCTAACTATCTTCCTCCTAGGTTCTACCTTCTTCTCCTCTACTGAAGGCTTGTCAATTTTCTTCCTCTTTACCCTTCTGAATGCAAGAGGTTGATTATCCTCTAGATCAGAATCAGAAGTGATCGAAGAAATGAAAGTCTCAGGCTTCTTCACCTCAGGAGCACTAGTTGTTGCCGGTTGATCTACTGGTTTAGATCTAGAACCTCATTTTATATCTAAACTATGCAATACATCCTGAACAAATGCAGACATTTTATCCATCTTCTTTTCTCTTCTTTTCTGGTTCAAACTAGTTTTAACTTCAAAAGTCTTTTCCTGTGCAGTGCCAAAGTGTTCAGCCTTATCATCCAAAGGAGCATCAATCAACATTTTAGCATATAACTCCAAAATGTTGTCATCGACCTCATAACCTAATTCAGTGACCCATATAGTTCTAGGTTCCACTTCTTCCATCAGTGTCTCATTTGTTTTGACCATAAAGAAAATATTAGTGGAGTATTTCTCCACAATGTGCTTGGAAATTCTTTCCCTTAATCTCATGTTCTCCTGAAAAGTTTTGAAATAGCCCCATAGCTTCTCATCCCTATTACTACCAAGATCGGTGATTGCTTCTTTGATCTGCATACCTACTGGTATGTCATGTTCCCAACACTTCTTTCTCAAACATGGTAGCTCATTCATGAAGTATAACATCAAGCAGATAATAAGATTGCCAAACCTTAAAGTTCCTTTCTTAACCCCTTTAATTTTTCCAAGATTAATCATTAACTCACTCCTCAGCCATTCACACAACTCATACTTTTCATTATTCTTTATCATCTGATAAGCAACATGGATGCAAGAACTAGAAACAGAGTTCAATCGACTTGATCGAGTTACCTTGTAGCTGATTATCATGTTGGCAAATTTCACATCAGTGTTTTTGATGGTGCTGACCCTCATAGATCTTCCATCATGGTTGTGTCGGTGAGCTTCTCAACCGTAGTGGTGGAAATCTTCTTTCCTAGTTCCTGTCCAACTTTAGGTAATCCGGTGACCACTGGGATAGCTTCTTTGGTAACCATGTGGGGCCGGTCCAGCCAAATAAATTTATTATGGATCCTACTCAGAACATATCTGATCACTTCATCCTTGAATTCTGGAATGTATAGGATTCTGGTTAACCCTAGATCCTCAATGATTTGATATTTGGGTTTTATTGTACCGAAGCTGCCTAGTATCACAGATTAATATATCCCCTTGATTTTCTCAGTGCCCAAATCCTCCAAGGTGCAGTGAATATAGGCTCTGATATCTTCTACATAAACCATGTCATCGGGAACCCTAAAAAACGCGCAAGTAGAATCTTCCTTCATAGCAATTTGGGGAACTTCCTTGAAAATAGGCCTAAGCCTATCCTTGACCTCAACAATAGTGGGATTCATAATGAAAGTAGGAGTAGATGATGATTTGAATGCCATTTCAAAGAAATACCTAGATAATAGTCGTCAATTGAAGGGTTTTGATTACTTCTCAAATGATTGCTGGAAATTCTTTGGAATGTCTTTACTTGCTCTTGATCACCTATGACTCTCTTTTTCTTTGCTCTGGTTTGCTCGAGCGTTGGGTGAGTGAAAATGAGTCCATTTTCCCTTTTTATCAGTGGTTAAACCCTAATTCATCACTATCATAAATGATTAGCGATGTTCGTCGGTTTCACAGTTTCATGCCGAATAAATCTCCATCAATGATCAATACCACTCTTTATATCTCTTCCAGGGAATATGCAAGATTTGCAATGAATTTGCCAACCCCTAAGGCATATGCCTTAGTTACCAGTTGAATTTCCTGTCGATGCATGAGTGCTCTGGTCTACCGGTGTAGTTGCATATCCACATGGTTCTTTAGATTTTCTAACCCATCTCTTGGTGTGATATTGTTGTATTTCATCTACTTTTTTCTTTCCTTTCTCATTTTCTTTATCATTGCTAATCGGTGTAGACTTGCTTCTACAGTACTTAGCAATATGACCTATTTTGTAGCATGCATAACATGTAACATTGTTCTTTTGAATTTCTTTGACATATCCGGTGTCATTCCTTGACCTACATTGATTAGCCAAATGACCAAAATTTCTACATGCATGACATTTAACATTCATCCTGCAATCTTTTGACTGATGACCATATTTCTTGCAATTTGTGCATTGATCGGGAACTGAATTGTAGTTTTGATTTTCTCTATTTCTACATTGTCTAGCCATATACCCAAATTTATTACAAACAAAACATCTACCATTGAATTTGTAGGCATTAAATTATCTTACCGGTTTCCTCTAGTCTAATGAGTTCTGCATACCAATTGTTTGATCTTAATTTGTAGTACCGGAGCTTTCACCTTGTACAAATCCAAGTCCTGTACAATCTTCACTCTGCCTTTGTCTTTTCAATAAATCATCCAACTGTGTAGCACTAATCCTGGATTTTTCTTTATACTCACTTGTAGTAGTCAGATCATCTCTCAGAGTTTTTATTTGTCTTTCAAGCTCTTGTTCATTATTTCAGGAGTGTACCAAATCAGTTCTCAACAGATTATTCTCATGAGTCAATCTGCCACATTCATCAAAAAATTTCTTCAGAGATATAACAAGATTTTCTTCCTTTTTCTTTATGTCCTCAATATCTTTTGATTACCTCATAGTGAGGTCTTTCATTTCATTCTTCATGAGCATGTTTGCTTGACTCAACTTTTGGCATTGTTCCTTAAGTGCATTTTTCTCTTCATCATCCTGGTTTTGCAAAAGTTCCTTTCTCTTAGCTTGAGCATATGATAACCTTTCTTGTAGAATAAGAATGAATTCATTAGCAGAATTCAATTCATCTTGTAGTTTCGGGTTCTTCATCCTTTCAACATCATAGTCCTCAACTGCCATCTCAAGTTGCTTCTCCATAGCCATGTTCAATGATTTCAGTTTCAGGATCTTCCTCAAGCTATTAAACTTCCTTCGAGGTACCAAGCTCTGATGCCAATTGTTGGAATACAATGAACCAAAGAACACTAAGAGTGGGGGGTGAATCAGTGTTCTGTCAGTAACACAAGATTTTAACCTTTTATAACATACATATATAAACCGGTAAATGAAGATACATATAACATGAACCAAATTAACCAGCCACATGAATGAACACCATAACACACAAAATTTATACATGGAAAACCTCAAAGAGGAAAAACCACGGTAGGATTTGTGACCCACAATATCAATTCACTGGCCATATGAAAGATATTACATAGCATGGGGGCCTGCACATGCAAGAAGGCACACTGCTCAACACAAAAGAGTCTCATTGACTACAAGCTTCTACTGAAATAAAACAGTACTGATGAACTCACAAATGCATCTGTAATGCCAAAAAGAGTTATGATTAAAGATTTGTTCTATATCGGTTCATAAACCCTGAACCTTCTACCAGTATCGCCCCTTCCTTCAAGAATTATTTTCAAACTATCTACTAATCATAGCATGATATTACATTCACATACAAATGATCTAAATACATATCCTTCGCATCACACAGTTATGCTATTATTCTCCTATCTCACTTTTTTAAAATGACCTAACAGACTGACTTATATACCCTTACAAACAATATTTCTTATGTCGACTTACAATACAAAAGATATACAATGTTGGCCCAATACAATAATTAGAAAATGATTTTATAATAGAACCTTTCGGATCCAGACTGATGTCGACTTCACTGAAATCTAGATGTTGGTGCTGATGATGACCCTGAATACTCAATGTTGGTATCTGTCGGTGTATACCTCCAAGTGTCGGTATATGCCTTCAATAGAATCTTGTTTCCATCAATGACAACATATGATTCCAATGAATGTCAATTGCCAACACATTGGTGCAGAGAAGGCCTCCACATATGTCGAATTCACTCAACACTCTAGCCGCTTCACCAGTATGTTTATATGGCGGCTTGAAAACCCCGCTCGAGAGTAGGCTAGGAGAGATGATATCCCCAACACATCCCAATTTAAAATACCTCTATGGGGTGATGAAATCCCCAGTCAAACATATCCCTCAACTACTAAAATAAAAAAGTGTGTTTCATTATCACCTTTCCCTCTCTCCCAAGACCCCAAAGGTGGGTGGAAAGGTTCTTAATGCAACAATGAGTCCACCCTAAACACAAAAAAGTTATTTTTCCCTTATATATTGCAATATGTGATTTATTCTATTAATAAGGTAGATTCATATCAATTTTAAAGCCCAAACTAAGGTGTGAGATGCACATGTGCATGTCTATTTTAAACAACAAAGTGAAGTGTGAGATCATGCATGTCAATTTTAATCCCAAGATTTATTTTAAGCACCAAGATGAAGTGTGAGATCATGCATGTCAATTTTAAACCCAAAATTCAAAAGTGAGTTAACCCTAAAGGATCCTGTAATCAAATTATCAGTAGTCTCAAAATAGTTTGGGATGATCAAGCCTTCTCTGTAATTTCGCCACACACTTCAAACAGAGAATCAGTAACCAAAAAAACAACACAAAAAAAAGGAAAACAGAAAGTCAATTATCTACTAAACAAATGCGTAAACCTGACTGAATTAATGTGTAATTCTGACAGGACGATTGTGTAATTCTATCAGGATGATTGCATGATAGTGACAACATGAATGTGACATAGAAAAAAGTAGAGGAATATTAAAAACCTAACAGAAAATAAATACAAATCAAAAACCCACAAAATCGAATATTAATCCCTAGGTAGATCTCTCATCAACCAATCTATGTGTATGATAGAACAAGGTTGTCAAATCTAGAAATAGCCACTTGGTCTTATAAGTCTTGTATTCTTTTTTTCACTTTCAGGATTCCCTGGCAATGTTCGTCTTGCCTTCTCTGGTCAGTTGTTCTTCGAGTAGTTGAAATCTTAAAATTCACTTTGCGTGCCATGAGATATTATATTTAAAGCAACATACAAAGATAAACTCTTCATATTTGTAGAATTTAATGATGAATTAGACTGAACAAAGAACAAAAAATTGGGAAAACATAATTAATAGCATGCAAAATTAATAACTACGAATACGTAAAACTTTTTGGACAAATGCGTAATCATGTTTGCACGAATGCGTGACACTGTCTAAACGCATGCGTAAATCTGTCTATATAGATGTGGTAACATGTATGAACGAATGCAAAATATTTAGATCCGCCTGCGAAATCCATACAAAACCTGCAAAAATTCTCAAAATCTATACAATTTTGCAGAAAAAACACAAAAGAAACATAGAGGGTTAATTAGTTGTTGATTCACGTCGAGTTCACCAAATGTTTATGCGTAAAATTATTCATTGTATAACTTAGAATAAAAGGGAAATTATGAATCCCTGTCTAATTAAAAAATCCTAAACAAACCAATGAAATAATGCAAACAAAGCAATAGGGCTTATAATATTCAATCAAAACTCTCTATTCCATGATTGCATGTAGCTCCCATTGTTCTTCTACTTCTTGTGGTATGATGGCTCTTAGATTGTGCTTCTAACCTACAAGTGACACAAGATTTTGAAGTTCGTGATTGTCGAAAATGGAGAATTGATCCTGAATTTATAAATTTTTGGAGAGGATTGATTGAGAGGTGGAACTCAAGTGAGCTCACATGTTGATTAATAGTTAAACTGTTGATTTGGAGGTGGAACAAAATGATTAAGAGGTGAAACTCAATTGATTGAATAGATAAATGAGTTAACTAATTGAGAAAAAAGTTGATTGAAAGATGAAAAATAATGATTGGAAAAAAAATAAAAAATGATGCAATTAATGAATTAACTAATAGATGCAATTAATGAGTTAACTAATAGATGGAATTGTTAACTGGTTGATGATTGATTGAAATCTTTTTGGAAAAAAAGCAAAGTGGAAGATAGAAATAAAGATTGGAAAGATAATTGATTTGATTAATCAATTAATTGAATTGATTAATTTAGCATGTGCTTGAACTTGATTTAGATTTTCAATTTAATCTTTGCATGAGAATTGATTTAAATATTGAGTTTATTTTAAATTCAACTTGATGTTTGAATTCATGCAAACTTAACTTAGAAATTCAATTTGATTTTTGAGTGTGAATTGATTTTTTTACTTCGAATCATGAAATTGAAATGCACATGTAACTTAAATTAGATGAATTTGGAAGAATATGAATTTGAATTTGAATTTGAGGAAATAATAAAATTAGATGAAATTAGAATTTGGGGATTTGGATTTGGAATTTGAATTAGAGGAATTAATTAGTTAATTAAATAATTTAAAGAAACTATTTAATTATTTAGAAATAGACTTTAATTAAATAATAAATATTATTTAAATTAAAAGAATTAAAACCACAATTAATTAAATAATTAATATTTAGAAAAAGGGTTAAATGATTAATTGACGAGGAATAGAAATTGAAATAGGATAATTAGTAAGATAATGAAGAAATATGAATTTAGAAGAATAAGATTAATGAATTAAATAATTAAAGAATTATTTAATCAATTAGACGAATAATTAGTACATGATTAACGAGACATTTTTAGGTGTCTACAAATATCATAATCAAGTTTTAAGTGGTGAATGAGAATATTATATGGTCAAGGAACTATATTAACACAAGAGTGTGAAGTTTCATTGCGGGGTAAATTAACTAAGAAGGATCGGGATATTATAAATACTTAAATCATTGGGTGTGATCTTGATAGGATGATGATTTGACAAATACAATATTTACTTTATCATAATGATAACATATGTATCAATCATGCATATAAGAAATTTTATAACTAAGGTGTTAATTATTTTAAGGTCAAGGTTTATCATGTGGCCTTGAAGATAAGATGATGTCTTATATTCTAAGTGTAATACTTGGTATCATATTATGGTGGAATCGCATTGGGAGACTCCTCAAGGCTATCCCATTATTTTTGTTACACTGTAACAATAATTGACTACTTCTTTACAAGGACATATGTACTTTATTGATGTCTCATCTTAATTGCAATCGAGAATGCCTAACAACCTTGTACCTAGGTATACTTAATTATAGTATGGGATCTCGACCTTATAACGTTGTACTTAAGGGAATTGGTTATTGTTATGAGCTAGCCAAACAAAACCAACATGGTCTTGTTTTAGAATATAGCTTTAGGGATGTGGTAATTAAGATTTACTAATATAAATTCTTCCATTGTGGCCTAGTGTCTTAGGCTAGCGATAAGTATATGTTTTGTGTGAACTAAGGTAATCTTATATTGAGTGATGAGGTTATCCCCTGGGTTGATAAAAGAGACCATGGGACATTCAAGTTTGTTTATGAATAATAATGGGAGGATTGTTGGCTTGATGGTGATTATAATGTATTCATCACTTGTTGTCATTGATGAAGCACTCTCACACACACATATGATTACATTGACTACCGGTGTAACTTCATTAGTTTACACTGACAACCGGTATGTTTAAGGTTCATCTCTAACTGGTACTCTGTGTCAACCAGTATGTGCATAAGAGATAACATGTGGTTACATTAAGTCGACATCAAAATGAAGATGAAGATGAAGATAGAGATCAAGCGGAAGATTCTAGGACAACAGTTCACATATTTTGTTCCAACTGGTATTGATTGTTCTAACCGATATCTAATTTGGTGATGAGTTACTAGCACCATTTTCTTGGCGGTCATTTTTGTGATGAGTTATGTTTACTTGTCTAGATACACTGCACCTAGGAAATTATGTTTTGATTTCCTATGGCCGACATAATATTTGTATGTCTATTTAAAGACATCTTAGTGAATCATTTGAAACTAATAATAGATATAGAAGAAGAGATTAAGCGAATACTGATATGTATAAAGAATGAAAGCTTTTGTTGAAAAGTGATAAGTGTTAAGATGAAGAGCAGTCTTGAATGTACTTAGAATTATTTGATCAAGCAAACATTGTGCTACTCAGAACAGATCAAACCATTCTTGTTGTTTTCTAATCATTACAACATAATCAAATCCCCTAATCGGGTAAGCTCTAACAAGATTCATTGTACAAATCCTCTAACAAGGTGATCCATTAGTTTGGATTCTCAAATCCTCCAGTGAGGTTACTCCTAACAGGGTATAAGCTTCTAATCAAGCCTGGGATCTCTAAAAAGATTCACTCCTAGCAAAGCACTGTGTAAGACCTTAACCGGTCAGTTATCTATTACTACAGATAGTTAACTTATGAGTTCTATCTCACCGTGGTTTTTACCTATTTGGGTTTTCCACTTATAAACACTTGTGTTATGGTGGATGTTCTACTTTATGTGGATGTTGTTATTTCATTTTGGATAGCATGTATTTTGTTTAAATTCTTGGTTAAGTTCATCTACAGGTTAGTGTTTGAAGTTGTGTTTGTTTTGGTGTCACTGATTCACCCCCCCCCCTTTCAGTGTTTTTCAAGTCCATCAATTGGTATTAGAGCCTAACTTCTTTGAAGCCTAACCGCTTAGAAGGGAGTCTTGAAACTATTATGGGGGACAGAAGCTACTTTGAGATGATTAGAGAGCTAGAAGCTAACATAAATGAAATTGAATCCCTTAGGGGCAAACTGAAATTTTCTCAAGTCAAAAGGAGAGAGATATCTAAAAAACTGTTAGAAATATCTGATAATAGTTCTTCAAATGTAGCCAATATTGAAGCTTTAGCTAATGAAGTTGAAAAGGTGAATGGTGAAAAACTGAATCTAAGAAGGGAGCTAGAAGGTCTCACTATCTGCATGAGTCAGGAACTAGAAGCCAGAAGAGTTGTTGAAGATCTTGTCAAGGTAATAGAGTAAGAGATCATAAAGATCAAATGGGAAAAAGACACTGTGCATGAGGACTTGATAGTTGAAACAGAAGAAAAGGAGAACCTAAAGCTAGACCTTGAGTTGGCATCATCTCTGGAAGAGAACCTGTCTAAGCATAATGAAGATATTGTCAAAAAGCTTACTGAAGCCAATAAGAAATTAGAGAAGTTCATCAAAAGTTCTACCATGCTGGAAGAACAAATTCAATCACAGAGAATGAAGGGTGATATCTCTAGACTTGGTTTTCATACAACTGAAAAAGGTGAATCCTCTGGTACAAAGAGCAACTATACAAAGAACAAAACTTCTCCTAAAGTCAATAAGACTACCGGTAAGAAGGTTTTTAAACCTATCTACTTTGTTTGTCATAAGCCTGGTCATACTGCAAATGTTTGTAGAGACAAACCTAACAGAAATGCAAATTACAATACTAATGTTAGGTATGTGTCTAGAAAGTTTGAAGGTCATTGCTACACTTGTGGAATGTATGGGCATAGACATGTTGAGTGTAGATATGGAGCAACAATCCTATACCACACATGCATCCTAGACCAAATGGTGACTGGATAAGGAATTTTGATAATCGGGTAAGCCGGAACTGGCAAGGATCTTATGGCAACCGGTTTAGTCCATTTGAAATGGAAAAGGTAACAAATGTTGTTTGCACCTTTTGTAATAACTTTGGTCGTGTGGCTATGAACTGCAAAAGAAGAATAGGAAGAGGAAATGTAGGACCCTGGAGATCATTGGGTATGGTCTGTTATCACTGCAACAAACCGAGGCACTTAGCAAAGTTTTGTAGATCAAGAAATAGTAAACCGGTCAACTCCTTCAAGGATCATAAAGGCAAGCAGAAAGTTGATGTTGAGGAAACCAGAGAAGATATGAATCAGATTTGGAAAAGGAAAGGTGATGACTCACCTAGAGAAGAAATTGTTCCTTCACCCAGTGAAGAGAATCCAACATCGATGACTTAAGCCTATCTAACCTGGCTAAGGAGAGCTTAACGGTAAAACATCTCCGGACCCCTTGTAAAATGAGGGGGAAAGAATTTTTGATTTATGAATTTTTGGTGACTTTTTGTTGACATGTTATCAACTGGTATTTCACTTAAGTGGTAAAATTAGGGTTTTTAACCTAAAGTGCGATCATTTATTACAGTTGGTAAAAAGGGATAAAAACAAGTTTTACTCTATCGTTTTTACCTAACTCTTTCAAAAAAGAAATTTGAAGTGATTGCAGAGCAGAACAAGATTGTTTTGTTGTCAATTGGAAAATTGTTTCATGTTTAGAGAAATCAAGTTGAATTGAAAGTTGTAGAGAGGCGAATGGGTGTGCATTTGGACATTTCAACCGGGAAATGGAGCAACGTGCAAGATACAAGGTATTTCTTTAAGTATGCCACTTCGAAACTTGTTTAACTAGAATGGCATCTACTTCTAAGTCTATAGAGATGTTGATGATCACTGTTGAGATCGATGAAGCTCTAAAGGCAGATGAAATTATGTCTTATAATGCATTGTCGCAGTCCCGAGCGGTGTTGTGGTCAAAGGTGACTTGTCTGGCTATATAGATTGCAAGATAGAAGAATTAGTAACTCTACACATCTATACTCAGTTGAAATCACTCTGTGATAAGAGCGGAAAGATTGAAACAAAATATGCTAGGGTTTTTGAAAAAGGTTTTCATAATGCAACATATTTTCTTGAAGATTTTGAGGAAGAACACATAAGAATCATTTTGAGTCGAGTCCACGGAGAGAATATGTATTTGGAAAGGACTCATACAATAACCAAGGAATCTATTAGGGTTGTAACGAGTTATTTCTCAACCGGTGAAATTCTTGTGTTAAGAAGAATTTCAAAGGATATTGTATTCAAGTTAACCGGTTCTATATCTGATAAGTGTGCTCTTTCTATCAACAATATTAGAGACCCTACGGTGAAACTTGCAGCAATGGTGATAGGCTACCGGGTATTATACTCCAATAGACTTAACAGTGTTCCATCTGTAGCAATTCATATAGCACATAAAATGATTGTTGATAATGTAGATTATGATATCTGTGAAGCCATCAAATTGAAATTATTTCAAAATTTGCAATCCATTAAGAAGGACAATAAACAAAAGTTCAAATATGGTCAACTACTAGTCGGTTTATTTTTCTATTTTTCATAACTTCCTACCGGGTATTGGAGATATTGAATGGTCTAAAGAACAATCAGTCAATGCACAAATCAAGAACAACATTAAGGTTGTGAGGAATACTTTTTCAACTGCCTTGAACAAGTATTTTAATGAATTTCAGAAAAAGATGAGCATGAGAATGAGGTTACCTAAAGATGTGGTAAAACACTTTGCAAAAGACATAATCTTGATAGTTACCACTGGCTTTTGCTTGATGCAAGCAATTGAGCCTAGAGAGAAAGAGATGGAAGATATGAGCTATGAGGTTAATCATGATTTACTGGTCGGCTATGCTAATACCCTATTAGCATCGCCTAAAGATAAATAGAAGGAAAAATTGGACATTGTGGCAGTCCAAGTTGCACCAACTAAAACCGGTACTGCACTGTAGCTAAAGAGAAAGGAAAGAAAAAGAAGTCTGATGAAAAATCCCCTGTGAAAAAGACCACAAGGGTGACTCGGAGTGTCCTAACCAAGAAGGAACCAGCACCTAAAGTATATATAAAGAAGGAGAGTGCACCAAAGAAGAGAAATCGGAAATTGATTTTGCAACCAGAGTCTGAGGGTACAGATTCTGAAGAAGAACCAAAGAAGGAAAAAGCAACCGGTAGAACACCCAAGAAGGCAAAGGTAGTTCCAAAGGAAACTACACTTATAGATATTGCTACCTACAAACCTGACATAGTTTTTGAGAGGACAATGAAGACATTAGGAAGAAATAGGTTTGATATAATGTCAAAGAATATTTTGATTCTTTCATTGAAGATGAGCAGAAGCAAGTAATCCAACAGGTAATAACTTATTTGGGTCATTACAATAGATTTTCGCATGACTTGGAAAAAGATATTTTAATCTCTTTCCATAATACTCTGTTAGATAAATGGGAGGAAGCAATTCAATTGGAGAAGAATATTATTGATCAAATATTTGTATAATATTTTCCCAACTTATCATCAGATGTAATTAGTGCTTTAATTGAGCAATACAAAGTATATTTTGATTTTAAAATGAGAAGATTGAAGCTTCCTAATGAAAAAAGGGCAGTTGTTGAGACTAAGACACATCAGCTAGCTTGTGTAATCAAAAATAGGGAAGAAGTCATCCACTCTAGCAATAAGGATGATACTACAGATGATTTTCCTTGACTAGAAATGGATGAAGAGGAAATTGTTCAAGCTGACTTAGTCTATCCAATCAAGAAGAAGGATGATTCCATTATTCTTGTTGATCAAGATGATCATAATATAGTAGACCTATCTGGAGACATCACTGCACCAAATATGGATCCTCCTACAATCACTGAAGTGTGGGTTTCATTAGTTGAACAACTGGGTATTCAACTAACAGTGGGCAATGAGCCAGAAAAAGAACAACTGGAGAAACCCCAATCTCCACCGGTCATTGAAAGTACTCAAAAGGAGTCTACTGAGGAAGTTGTCACTCAGTTAATTGAAGAAACAACAGAGAAGAACACAAAAAGAGCTATCATAAAGAATGTACCCCCTGAACCGGCGAAGCAGACACTACTTGAAGATGATGATGATGATGATGATGATGATGATGATGATGATGATGATGATGATTCTTTAAGTCTTTCAGGACCCATTGACATGAACACCTTGAGTGCATCAGAAATGATGAAGATTTCTAATGTTATGCAATCTCAAGCACACAAGAAGAGACTGAAAGAGCAAAGGATTGAAGAAGAGACAATCCAGAATGCAGTAGAAATTTTGTCTGGTTTACTACCGGAAATAGTTGTTACACATCTTCTTACACCTATCAGCAAACTTGGTCAGTTAGTTGTAGATGCATCTGATCAAATCAAGTCGCTTGAAGATGATACTCAAATATCTACTGAGAAGAGCCACAAGAAGAAATATGGAGATAAACTGGCAAAGAACATTGAAAGTGGCAAAATGGCTTTATCTAATAATGGAAGTTTGTTGAAGAAATCTATTGAATCTGGAGGAAAGTATCTTGCCTCTACCTCCAATGTTACTTTCTTTTATTTTGACATTTCTAAGAGTCAAGTTGAAACCAAGTAGGAAATGGAAAGGTTATGCAAGGTATATGTCCCACTCCGAGACTTCATTCATGTCTTTAACCAGTTTGTAGATGATTTGCATGACAGACTGAACAGGAATGATAATGAGAAGGCTAAGAGATTCCAATCTCTAAGAGAGCTCAAGAGTCAGCTCACCTCACAGGTCGACATTCTTCAGAGAGCCTACTCCAATGCAGAAGCTATTCTTGCTACTCCTGAAACCTACACACTAGACTCAATGGAAGAATTTCATTCCCAGTTGATGTCTACATCTGAGTATACTGCTAACATATTGGAATCATGGGAAAATTCTTTATCCTAGATGAAGCAGAACTTCAATGATATTTTTATGAGATTAGCCAATGCATGAACTTTTTTTTGTAATATATGTTGAACACTTTGATTCAAATTTTCTATATATATGTATATATTTTACTTTATCATTTTGGCATTGTTGTCAAAGGGGGAGTAATAATATATATGTGTGTCTTTGAAAATTTTGTATTTATGCATGCAATAAGGGGGAGTATTGTATTACATTAAAGGGGAATATGAACACATGTGTAAATATGTTGTGTATGCACATTTAGTGGTATTGTATTACTCTAAAAAAAATTCTAAGTGTTGCCATCAATGCCAAAGGGGGAGATTGTTGGCTTGATGATGATTATAATGTATTCATCACTTGTTGTTGTTGATGAAACACTCTCACACACACATATGATTACATTGATTACCGGTGTAACTTCATTGGTTTACACTGACAACCGGTACTTTGTGTCAACCAGTATGTGCATAAGAGATAACCTATGGTTACATTAAGTTAGCATCAAAATGAAGATGAAGATGAAGATGGAGATCAAGCGGAAGATTCGAGGACAACGGTTCACATGTTTTGTTCCAACCGGTATTGACTGTTCTAACCGGTATTTGATTTTGTGATGAGTTACCAGCACCATTTTCTTAGCGGTCATTTTTGTGATGAGTTATGTTTACTTGTCTAGATACACTGCACCTAGGAAATTGTGTTTTGACTTCCTATGGCCGACATAAGATTTGTATGTCTATTTAAAGACATCTTAGTGAATCATTTGAAACCGATAATAGAGATAGAAGAAGAGATTAAGCGAATACTAATATGCATAAAGAGTGAAAGATTTTGCTGAAAAGCGATAAGTGTTAAGATGAAGAGCAGTGTTGAATGTACTTAGAATGCTCTGATCAAGCAAACATTGTGCTACTCGGAACATATCAAACCATTCTTGTTGTTTTCTAATCATTACAACATAATCAAATCCCCTAACTAGGTAAGCTCTCACAAGCTTCATTGTACAAATCCTCTAACAAGGTGATCCATTAGTTTGGATTCTCAAATTCTCCAGTGAGGTTACTCCTAACAAGGTAGTACTCTTAACAGGGTATAAGCTTCTAATCAATCTTGGGATCTCTAACAAGATTCGCTCCTAGCAAAGCACTGTGTAAGACCTTAACCGGTTAGTTATCTATTACTGCAGATAGTTAACTTGTGAGTTCCATCTCACTGTGGTTTTTACCTATTTGGGTTTTCCACGTATAAACACTTGTGTTATGGCGGATGTTCTACTTTATGTGGATGATGTTATTTCATTTTGGATAGTAGGTATTTTGTTTAAATGCTTGGTTAAGTTCATCTACCGGTTAGTGTTTGAAGTTGTTTTTGTTTTAGTGTCACTGATTCACCCCCCCCGCCCCCTCTCAGTGCTTTTCAATTCGCTTTTCATTTCCATCAGGGACTTTCTGTCAAATCCTTGATATCCTAAAAGAGAAGTGTTATAGTATGGGTTCGTAAGGTATGAACTAGTTGTGATTCATCAACTGTCGTTATATGTTATTAATTCAAGAAACCTTGGTTATGGGAACATGTACATAGACATCTCTTGAGAGAAACTTTTTAGGATAACTACATGTGACTTTGACCCATTTGGAAGCGAAAATGTAAGTGGTCCTTGATTGGAGGATGCCCTTGTGACCTCAAGTCCGTAGGGGTAGGGTTTAGGGGGGATAATAATAAGGTTTGGGGTTGTCCCTAACTTGTTGACCTTTCCTCTATAGTAGGCTTCAGAAGAGGCCAAATGGGCATTAGAAGATTATGGAGGAGTAAAGAAGGCCTTATAACTTGTATTTAATACATGTTGTGTTTTTGAGTGACAAGTTGATAAAGTGAAAGTGTAGACCACCTTATAGTTAGTTTGTTTATCTATTTAGTAGAGGCCATCTTGAGTTGGATCCAAATGAAATTTAACCCTAGAACTATAAGACTTTGTGTATATTCTCCTTGACCTATCTTAATTATGATCTACTTGTTTTGAATTAGGAACCTCTCTTCCAATTATAGTATTAAGTCAAGTACAAGCATTCACTTTTACAACAATGGATGGAGATAAGACCCTATGAGGGAATAGGTAGATGATTGTATTCCTCTAGAACACAGACTAGTCCTCTCTAGGTGATCATCAAAGGTTATATCCTATGACCCGCTTAAGATAAGCTTATCTTCTTGAGATTTATTGTAGTCAAGGAGTGTATTATGCTTGTAGACTGACAACCATACCACCTAGTTAGTGGATAGCTATCGCTAGTTGCATGCATGTGAGGGATAATCAACATTGATCATGGATACTGGACAAATTCCACCAGGAGCATGTGGGCCTGGAGGCCAATTGCATGTCGGTGATGGATATCCTTGTTTCTTAGTCGTCTGATGGACTGTATTAAAGAGAATTTCTAATTAAGAATAGGTAGGTAATAATTGGACCAACCCTTGCATAATTTTGGTCATATCTTAATGTGGAAGTGGTATTCTTGACTATGTTGGGATGGGGACAAATACTTGGTGTAGTATGGGATACATCAAATCTTGTTCCCACTTTCTCATTGGTGTTGAAGACTGGGAAAAGAATGTGATCCATAGTGTAGTGTGCAATGCGCTGACATTCCTTTTATCTAGGATGCACTAAGGGCAAGTGATAGTTAGCTATGTGGATCTATCAGTCTCTCACTATGTATATGTTAGTCATTATGTATATGACTTAAGTTGAGATAGTCACTTTGTATATATGATGTATGTTGGAGCTAGTCACTATGTATATGTGATGTATGGTGGAGCTAATCATAATGTATATGTGATATGTAAGATATAATCATCTTGTGTAGACTTGATCTATTCTTGAATTATTCTCTATGGAGTTTGGAAAGATATGAAAGGATACAACCCTTGTGTAACTATGTATGTGTTTACACCACTCGATGGTGATTAGTTATTAGACTAAGTTAAATAAACAATCTTCGTTTAAAGAGATATCATATATCTCATAAGAGAGGACAAAATGAATTCCCTCTAAAATTCAATGGTGAACTATGAAGCCTCTAATTTCACACAAAGGGATATGTAGATAGGGTCATTAGGAATGAACCCTCGAGGCAACAGGTATGGGTATAGGGATGACCCTAATTATGAGAGATTAACACTTCAAAATTAAGCATATAAGTGGTTTCATCAAGTTGTCACCACTAGGGTGAACAAAAGTCATGAAGTCAACACTTCTTGATGCAACCATTGTAGGAGGGTCCTCAAAGAGAACTATCCAGACTATGCAACAAGATCAACACAATAATATCAACAACATAGAATAGAGAGAATGCAAGATCGGGCCTTGATTAAATTATGAATTCAAGTACATCTAGCTAGTAACATTCAGGATACTACAAGCTAACAGGCCTAATTACACAACATACAATCTGAAACACAAGAGATGTTTGAATTTTATCTATATCTATCTAATCATCATCTACTATCTCTAACTAACTATCTAGGATATAATAAATCAATATATATCATCTAGAACACATCCGGGTCTACCCAAGAAAGAATACAATCCCCAAGGTAGGAAAAATGTAACATGCAAATAGGTCGGCCCCAAGCATGAAGAAAATCCTCCAGAAAAGAACTGGAATGAGATGCAGACCAAAAGGAAGGTTAGCCAAGTGTATGGAAACATCGTATGAGGTGCCAAATGGCTCCACAAATCAAGGAAATGGTCTGCAAGGTAAGGAAACACCATCTAGCCGTTAAGATTCAAAATGGTTTGGAAACTGAGAACTGTCAGGCATTCCAGAAGAAAAATCTTGCTAGAAAAAGATCCAAATGATCTGAGATCTAGGATCTAAGTACAAGAACATGTCTACACACTAAATCCATCTCCACGTTGAAAATGAGCAACTCGGAGGGGTTCGGAGTGAAACACAGAAACTAAACTGAACACAAAACAAGAAAATAGAAAGCAAATATTTTTTGGTTGATGCAAGATTGCCAATGAACCAAGGATGCTCCTACATCACTTCTATAATAGATGGGTAATCATTGGTTGAATAAGTTGATAATTGGTTTTTTCCTTTTTTTAATAGTGTAGTGTTCGAGACGTGGATATTACAAAAAAGATGAAGATATTTCTAGTTCATCTGAAGAACTTCTGGTAGAAATTCCTCCAGTGCATGTGCTTAGTATTATAGAGATGACAGAACCATCTAGTGAGCCCAAAGTTCATTTTCAATACCAAGTTGAGCAACCAGAAGATACAACTAAAGAACTAGTAAAGAAAGGTTTGACTATCATTGAATAGTCAACACCTTTTGTTGAAGTTGAAAAGATTGATGTTCCTAGGGATGTCTAGAGCTAGCCAGAGATGAGAGAAGGCCGAGAAGATAAGCCAATTAAATTGGCATATGAAAAACCTAAATAAGAAGCCTTGCCTAAAACTATATTTGGAGTGCAAAAGCCTATCATTCCACAAGAATTTTCATCAAAATTCTCTCAAGTTCTAGTGAGAGAAAGTGTCAAACCTACTACCTATGAGAGAAAGTTCTAGATACTCAGTATTTCAATTTGAATTTAGATTTGGTATTTTGGAATATTTTGTTGTAAATTTGCTAAAAAGTGGATTTTTCTCTTTAACAAAGGGATTAATTTCTTGTATTATGAGGCTTAGTTTTTTGTTCCTCTATTGTAATTTTCTATTTAATCATGGATTCAAAAAAATATGTACTTCTTACTCCATATAACTATAATGAATGGAAATCACAAATGAAGATTGTGTTGTTAAAATTGATGTTAAAATTGAATTTGCAAATAATCACATTTGGTATAGATTTGAAACTGCATAAGCTTTAGAAAGAATAAAATGGTTTGATAGCAAAGTTGAAGCCCTTAATACTCCATTTTTTTATATTTTTATATATTTTAGGTATCATGTTAGTTCTTGTACTATATTTAATGAAATTTGAACTAAATTGGTGTCTCTCTTTGTTAAGTCTAATAAAATGAGGTGATTTAAGTTGGATAATGAATTTATGGGTCTTAATCCTTCATATTTTGACAATATTCAAGAATTCTTCACCAAGATCAATTCTATTATACTTTCTAAGCTAGGTTTTGATTATTTAGTTTTTGTTTTAAAATTTTATGCTACTAGGGATGCTCCTGGTATTGCACACAAAATTCCTTCTCTCCATGGATTTGTAACTTATATCATAAGGGGGCAAGCCAATTTGGTATACATGGTCACACTGAAGTCTTCCAAATCACAAGCTCTTTTTGCAAAATATCCAAAGGCTTCAAGTGGAAAAGTTAAGAATAAAAATAATAAGGACTCAAAGTTTAATGCACAAGGCAATGAATCACCATCATAGAGTACCCTAATAGGTATAAGTTGATTTGATTTTTTGTGTTTTTTATTGAATCCCTCAAAATTATAATTTTTCCTCTCCTTTTACCAACACAGTGCTCTACACTAAGTTTATAAAGTTTGTACATGAGAAAAAAAGTAAGAATTAGGGTAGCAATGAGTGGAGAATTTTTTTATCAATAAAGTTAACAAGGTCATATGTTCCCTAGAGTGTGTCCAACCTATGAACTTGTGCTAGGTACAAATGCAAATCACCCTTTGTGTTAGAGTTCCTTACTTTAATGAGGTAGTCTAGGTTGGGATATTAATCCTAGGATGTGATCACCAAGATGACAAAAAATAAGTGTATATTAACCTAAAACATTTTAGGATAGATAAGCATGGAGCTGAAAAAAAGGAGGAAGTTGTAGAGTGTGCAATTTCTATCATTGCAAAGTTATACCTTAAGAGATTATGAACTTGAAAAAATATTTATGATCCATAGTTCAATTTCAATCTTTAAGAGCCAAGTGTACATGATATGTCTCATAATTTATTGTTTTATTTGTGTGCCACCATATGTAAATGTGACTGTGTTTTATAGACAAATCACCTTGCATATCAATGTATTTCTAAGACATTGTCACATGTAAATAACGAGAAAAATGAAGATGTGCCCAATAATCATCATCATGAAAAACTTAAATCTATAGTGTCATAAATTATCACTGGGCCAATTTACACCCCATGTTTGTAACCCTACTTTAGTGTGTCCTATACTCATCTCCTATCTAGATCTTATTTGTGCTAAATCTCCAATTCTGATGCTATGTACACCCACCGATGAACTTCCTAGAGGGGTGTCCTTCTCCCTACAACTTAATTATGGTCACTTGCTAAGAAGGACCAGGCCGTCCACACCTTAGTCTTGGACCAGAGCACCCAACATTGTTGTCCCTTTTAGTTGGGCCTAATTTTGAAATGGGGCAAGGGTCCTATCTCTCTAGTAACAATTCATTTGAGGTCGGCCTAATCGATAAATTACCTAGATACTCATATATAAAGATATTTAATCAATTCATTTTAATCTAATTCTCCATCTCCAAGCAATTAATTCCTAGCATTCTTGCATCCATGAAGCATTCATTATCAAGCATTTTCAGAGATCTTCAAGGTTGCATATTCGTCATTCAACCATTGTAGAGAAAAATTGTATCATTCATATGCAAGCATGTGTGTGTGATTAGGGTTTTGTCATCTTCATGCCATTTCATACAACATATGTGATTACATTCAAGAAGCAATTTATTTCAGTATTTGCATTTATTCATTCAAGGTTATTTCCTAAACTTGGTTTTGACTTAGGAAAACCCTATTCCCAACCATTTTCCCTTCTCTACTATGTGCAAGAACAGGTTAAAAGTTGTAACTTTTAGGATCGACATAATTTGTGAAGAGGAACAGGTTCTCCTTTGAATGGTGAAAAGTGCAGAGGACTAGAGCGACTGGCATTTTGGTCTTGACAATTTAGGTCAACCTTCTAGGAAGAAACCCAAACATTCATATGTTTCTTTGATCTAGGTTCATGGCTTCGTTTGACTAATCCAACTCATTGTTTATGCCCGGTCTCTTTAACATCCACATATTTACCCAAATTTTAGTATCTTCAACAAATTCAACTCAAGGGAAAGAAGAGGCACATCTAAAACCCCTGGAATTTGATTTGAATCTATATTCATTAGGTTTAGATCTATCAAATTCATATATTTTCCCAATATTATTAGTCCTTGAGCAAAGTTAGTATTTTGACTACATCTAGTGGTGGAAACCATAACATTCACATTTACATTTTGGTGAACCTGATGTCTTAAACCCTTATTTCTTATTTATGTTCTTAGATCTAAGTGTTTATGTATTTTCAAATTCAAATTTACATTTACAAGTTAAATTTTCAATTGAATTACATAAATCTAGAGGTTAAATTTACACAAACCCTAATTTATAATTCTAAAATTGAACTCACGATTTGCTTAATTTGGATTAATTATTTCATATATGATTTGGGAACATTTTAATTTTCAAATTTTTACTCATAAATTATATTTTTAATCAAATTACATACATTTAGAGGTTAAATTCATAAAAACCCTAATTTATTTGGGTTAATTTTTAATGGGTTGCATAAGTTTTCAATTATTTTCTGATATGATATTTATGACATGTTATGTTCATATTTAGATGCACTAGTGAAAACATCATAAACATTACACATTGTTATCTCTTTTTATCATGTATTTTGCATATGTTATCATTTGAAAAAAACATGTTGTCATGATGCATTTATTCCATAGACGTGATAATGGATTAGTCTCCCTTATTTCACTCTATCCCTCCCCTAAGGACCCTCCTACTTATGAGAATATTTTAGTGCCAAAAGGAATCATTAAAAAATCTTTAAAAACTCTCCTTTCTAAGGATGAAGATTTGAAGAATGATGATGATATTTCTCTTAAAACGTGCCTCTCCCATGAGAGAATCTTAGAGGAAGAGGATGATATCATAAAAACCTTCCTTAATGATACCTTACCTTCTATACATAGTACCTCTGCCAGAGAAAAAGTATTGAGGGACATTGATTTATCCTCTCCCAAATTTTGTCTTGCCAATAAGGGCACATTGGTGCAAGAAGAGGTTATGGACACTTATTTCAAAGATCTCCTTCCTAAGCATGTATCTTCGAACAATTATGTTCATCTACCTCCTAAAATTTACCTCTCCCATTAGGATGATTTGATAAAATTTAATGATATTTTCACTACCTTTCCTAATTATACCATACCCTCTTATAATTTCAATGAATTTCCAACTAGAGATGAATCATTAATGAGTTATGTTTGTCCTTCTCTTAAATCTTGTCTTACCCATAAAGATACCTTGGAGAAAGAAGATGAAATTATTAACAATTTACTTGATGCTCTCCCTCCTAAAGATATGTCTGTGGAGAACAAAGAACCTAATCAATTAAATACCATTCATGTTTCTAGTTATGAGAAGTCTAGACCCCAAAAACCTCCCAATATCCTAAAAGTCGCAAAATACATATATGAAAGAAGTGATATGGAAATGTAACTAGAACAAAAATATGGTTCTGAAATAAATCACACATTTAATTCTTGTGCCAGAAAGAAATAGCCAAATGTTCTTTTCACTTACCTTCCTTGTCGTCCTCATCCTAGGAAACACGTTGATAAGGAACCTAATCTTGTTAGAAATTCCATGGTATCTTAGCTAGGATTTTCCTTTGGGACTTGATTCAAACTTCACCTTCACATCATAAGTTGATCTAAGAAGCCTTACACAAGGTGGTTCCTCATCCTTCTCTAAACCAAATGATATTACATTCTCACAAGATGAATTGCCTTCTATAGAGGTTAAAAATAGAGATGATCCCCTTATGATTACTCCTTGAATTTATGAACAAAAGATAAGAGGTACTTTAATTGATGATGGGTAAATACTTACATTTGTTGTGTTGACTTATTAGATAAGATAAATTGGGATTATTCTTATATTCAACCTAGTCCTCTTTGTGTGTGTGGCATTGATAATGTTCCTAGAGAGTCACTTGGTATAGTTGTTGGCCTCCTTTAATGGTTTAATAACTAAAGTCCTTAAAGATATAACTCAAAGATTACACATCTACTCTAAGTAGCTATCAGACTCATTATGAAGGTTCATTTAACTTATCAACCCAGGAACGTGAACTTGAAATGTGTCAACATTGTATGTGCACTAAGACTCTATTATGGCCATAATGATTAAAGAAAAGAAAAATGTTGGAATTGAAATGTTGTAAATAACTAATGAAGGAAACTGAACTTAGATTAACAACTAATCTGAACATGCAAATCTTAAACTAAAACAAGCTATGGGAATGAAATTCCAAACAAATAGATAGGAAACTACTTCGCTCGCTTTGGCTGCAAGAAAAAACACAACAAAGTTTTGTGGCTGCAGGAACAATCAACTGTTGGAATAGTGCTAACTACTGAATGGAGAATAACTACTAAGCTAAATGAACAGAGTTCTCACCAAGTGGGCCCCCTTGAGTGAGACTTCCAAGATTAACACAAGTGCTAAAAACTCATAATATCATTTTATTCATCAAAATAGAAGTGTACAAGATATAACTGTTGGTATTTTGGTATGGTTTTGTCATTGATGTCAACACCTACTAAAACACTAGCACTCTGGAGATCCAGCAACATTCATCGGCAAGCAAGTAACTATTGCACAGTTACTGGTATATGGTTCACCGGTAGGATATAATTATCACCGACACTTGGAATGATATGGAAGACACTTGGTAATGTCGAAGACATCATGTGGACACTTTGTTTTGAAGAATTAATCATTGGTATATTCATATTTGCATATTTGCTTTTACCGGCAAATAGGTCCAAGGTTACCTAGGGTTACACCGGCAGGTTTATCTTTTCCAGATCAGCGTGGCATGCTATGGAGATGATTTATTATTGTTGTAAATGCATTAAGCCGACATGTTTAATCGGTTATTGCATCAAATATCATATTGTTTGTAAAATGTTTTTATTGTAATATCTTGTAGAGTTGACCTACTAAAATTGGTCTTAGGTTATGGTATAAATGTAAGATCTTATTTGTAAGATCAAGTGTGGAATGCGAAAAAGAATTGTGAGAAGTTATATACGAGATTAAGAAGAGCTATACACGAAGACATCATTTGAAGGTGAAGCTAGGTTTTTGTAGAAGCATATCAACATTACACCGGTACTGAATCCAGCATATGAAGATGCTATTTTATGTAGTACATTCTTATTGGATTTAACCATCCAACTGTAGTCAGTGTGACTCCCATTCTGTGATTGAGCAGTGAGCTCTAGGCTATTGGCCTTTCTACATGTGCAGACCCCATTTATGTACACTTACTATCTGCAGTAGTATCATCTGATTGTGGGTAAGGTTTCCCACCATGGTTTTTCCCCTTATAGGGTTTCCACGTACAAACATTGGTGTTATGTGTTGTGGATGACTTTATGTTTATGTTTTATGCATTAATATTTACCGGTATAGCAATTAACTGTTAACACTATCTACCGACATACTTAACTGGTTTATCGGTATTAAGCATTAAGTTGGTTAAGTTGTTTTTGGCTTGAATTTATTAGACAACTAATTCACACCCCTCCCCCCCCCTCTCAGTTGTCTCTGGGACCTAACAATAACAACATGCTCTTAAACTATATTTCAAAGCTCAAAGTAAACTTACAACATCAAAATATTCAACCTCCCACAAGAGATCTGTGATATTTTTCCAAGATATAGAGGCAATGGAAAGCACAAATAAGAGAGACAAAATATATGAGAGGAATAAATTGTATTCTATCAAGATGCAAAATATTGATCAACTGGATCATTACAAGATGTTCAATGATTACCTGTGCAAACAATGTAGATGAGTCTGCTTATATACGTGAGAGTTGAGAATGACAACACCACAGGAGCCCAAATGATCTTTGCAAGCTGAATAGCATGTTACAAGGAGATGCAAGGAAGCAATAACAGAAAAACAAATACACAAAAAATATGCTCAACACATGAGAGCTCAATATCCACAAAATGTGTAATGTGATCATCCTTACAATACAGTGAAAAGAATTAACCTCTAATAGGTCAAGAAACCCTAAAAAGGAAAACCTAGGCTTGCACATAATAATTAATAAAAGAATTAATTATTATGCACCTAAAGTTAGCTTAAGTGTAAAAAGAGATAAAGGAAACTTAAATAATTAAACAAATGTTGTTTAATTAATCAAGTAAAGACCTGATTACTCTAACACCCCCCTTTAAGCTAGACTTAGGGAGAAGCTAAAACCTAGAACAATTACTGAAAGTAGGAAAGATGGGTCCCAGCAACGAGGCCTGATCAGGTACCCAAATACAACCAAATCTCTATGAACTAGAGAAATAGAGAAAAGCACATGGGAAAAAAACTCTACTCCAAACAGAGATGGAAAAGGCAAGAAGAAGGACTGAAAAAGCCTCCAAACAAGAATGTTCCAAAAATATAGGAACAAGAGAAGATCAAAAGAATCACAGAAGCATGAAGAACCTGCAAACACTATCAAAGAATAACTGTTGATCTAAAGAACCTCCACTGAAATAGAACATGACTAGGTAGAGAAGACTGTAATTTGTATGAGTGCCCTCAAATGACACTACTTGAATCAGAAGGCAAACAAAGGCAAACAACTAAACTCAAAGATACAGATGGCATGAGAAACCAAAGCCTGAAGAGTTGATCAATCGAACCACGGAAGCATTAGAACCAATAGGACAAACCTCTCCATAATGTTGAAAAGGGAGAGGGACAGGTACACTAAAAAGAACAACCAACAAGAACTGCACGACGAAGAACCAGGAACATCGAAGGTGCGAAGAAATTACATAGTATTGTGGAAGGAACACTCACTTGACACACATCATGAGGCGAATTTCATGAAAGGAACACTCACTGGACAAAGTTAGATGGCAAAAAAAAGGCAAACATCAACCCCCTCATGGCACTTTATAAGTAGTGCATGTACAATAAGGTACAAGATGTGCAAGATCCCAAGTAAATAATGTAGGATGGCACTTTATCTCAGTGTGTTTGCATAAAAGAAGCTACAATTAGAAGAAGACTGGAAACAGAAAGAACATCCAAAATTGAGAAATCCTACTCAGAGAAGAGATCCTAGGACCTAAAACAACCAAGATATTTACCAAAGTGCTAAAAAGAAAAAAATTGAAAAAAATATTCTTGGAGCAGAATCTGGAAAGAAAACCCATATGGTTGGAATGTACACAGAACAAGCTTTCCAACGATATTTTTTTTTGAAAAATGGAGTTTGGATGCTCATTCTACGGCCCCGAAAGTGCAGAAAAGAGACCCGACTTTGAATGGAAAAAAGTACAGTCAAATAGAAAAATCAAGCAAAAATTCCAACACCACAAGGTCCATCTCAGAACTAGTTTTCCGATGCCTATTCATTTTCGAAAAAATGACTCTATATGCTCAAGATATGGCCAAAAAATGAACCCCCCCTTAAAGAGGCAAGAGGATGGTGGTCTGGTGGCAGGCCCTCGCAATGGTGGTGCTTCGATGGCGCTCGGGTGGTGGAGCAGTGGATCGGAGGAGACAGTGATGCGGCAGAGCAGTGGTGGTGGGCGCGGGCGGAGGAGGCGGGGTTGCAGCTGAGCGGTGGGCGCCGGCGGCCGGTGGGATCGGCGGGGGTGGAGGCTGTCGGCGGGGAGGGGCCCACACTAATAGGGTCGGTCGACCAGACTGACAATCGGTGACCAGACTGTCAGGGGGTATGGGGTACCCTCTGAAACCCCAAAACCTTATTTTTTTAATTTTTCTTCTTTTAAAGAAAAACTTCGCCTTTCACTGTTTTTTTTTTTTTTTTTTAAATTAATTTTTTTCTTTAATTTTTTTTTTTGTTAAATAAAAAATTCGGCCTGCATGTCGTAAAAAGGCAATTTATTTGAAAAAAAATTCCTCAAACTACGTGTCAAGGTTGTACGACCTGGTATAGGAGAAAAAATACCCCCAGAGGCTCAAGAGCCAAAAATTGTCAAGTTTTATATGACCATAAGAGTTTTTGGGCCTTCTGAGCACGATGGTGAGGTCTGTTTAGGCCCAAAGTGCTCAGAAAAAAGGCCTATCCCTAGGTGCATAAAAAAAATACCTGAAACCCCAGATCTGCTTCCAAGCAAAAATTCTCAAAACAAGAACAGATAGCTATAGATTTGAAGCTCGGATACCATGTGAGAGTTGAGAAATACAACACCACAGGAGCCCAAATGATCTCTGCAAGCTGAATAACCTGTTACAAGGAGATGCAAGGAAGCAATAATAGAAAAAAAAATACACAGAAAATATACTCAACAAACGAGAGCTCAATATTCACAAAATGTGTAATGTGATAATCCTTACAATACAATGAAAAGAATTAACCTCTAATAGGTCAAGAAACCCTATAAAGGAAAACCTAGGCTTGCACATAATAATTAATAAAATAATTAATTATTATGCACTTAAAGTTAGCTTAAGTGTAAAAAGAGATAAAGGGAACTTAAATAATTAAACAAATGTTGTTCAATGAATCAAGTAAAGACCTGATTACTCTAACAATATAGGCAAGGCTAAGGATATGTGAGCACACAAACATGGCATGTGGCTCAATAAGAAACAAGGGTAGGTAGGAAATAGGTGTGGTAGGTAGGAGAAACAATAAAATATTCCACATGAGGTAGAATGTAACAACAAGATAAGATCAACACCATAAAAGGTGGAAATTCTCCTACACACACTATCCCAATGTGGCACAAACACCCAAGTGTTTCATACACAAACTACTATTAAATGCATGTACCTAAGTAAACTTAAGTAAATTTTAATAATATTCATGATGAATAATTATTTACACCAACACCCCCCCTTAAGTGCAACTTAGGGGAATGCACTAAAGTCTGCAATGCAACTAAGCAATGCAAGATGGGTCCCGGCTACTAGGCCATGTTAGGTACCCATGTGAAAATGCAAATGCAATCTCCCATAATGCGAGGAAAGAGAGAAAAACCCAATGGGAAAAAACCCTCCCCCAAAAGAGAGATGATGAAAGCACACAATGCTCTCAATGATGAATGAGAAGAACAAAAAATATGTCCCCCCCATAAGGGAGAAGAGAGACCATGAAGCCCCCCTCAATATCGAATCTCTTGCAAGGATGGTCCAATGATGTTGACCAAAATACCTCCTCATAAGGAAGAAAAAGAGCCAATGATGCACCAATAATGTCAAAGTGTGACAAAACTAGGTACCAATGTCGATGACGATGAATCACTCGCTGCAACAAAATGAAGATTAGGCATGGAGACAACCTACTTTAAGCATCATCTAGATACTCATAAATGGCATAAATATTGGTACAATCCAAGTCTCATGGGAGCCATGCACAAATGTGTACAATCTAAGTCTCAACTGGAGGCATGCACCAAGTCTCACAAGATATTCCTAACCTATGTGTACAAGAGGATTACATCAAATAGTCAACAATGACAAGATACAAAGAGTGCGGCACTTTATGATAGTGTGAGTACAACATTGTTCAAGCAAGAGCATACATCATGATAAAATATTCAAATGTGTAAACATGAAAATGATGCCACCAACAAAGAAGCCATGTAGAATATTGCAGATGAAGATGCCTTTGAATGCAATTTCACCAAGAGATATAAATGAACAACTGACCCCCCATAAAAAGATCATGTCGACACTTGCAAATAATGGCAAAGTTGACTTATAATTTCAATGATTACAACTTCTCAAAATGAGATATAAGAGACTTCAACAAATACTGCTAGTGATGTAAACTGAGATCCAAGCAAAATACAAATACCAAATAGGCCAAAAAAAGACCAAATACTGAAAGTACAATTTCTACTCAAAATCACTACAAACGAATGGCAGATTATGAAAGTATACAAAAAATTAAGCACTCTAAAAAAAATGGCACCTGAAAAGGAGGTCGTATGAGCCCAAATGAAGCCTACAAAGTTGTAAAAATCAGGATTTCATGATTTCCGAAAAACTTGTATCCAAAAATCAGAAAACTCCTGCACCACTGTACATATCACAAAATTCTACCCCAAAACAAAAACAATTGCTTGAAAACTAGAGTCTGGATGAGTGAGATATCACTATTTAAAAATTGTCTGCAAAATTATAATTTGTGGAAAATTTCCGTCGCAACTTCAAACTTCAAATGCTTCTAGATTTGGCCTCCGAAGTCCGATTTGGATGAAACAAAAGGCAAAACTGAGTTTCTTGGACCTCCTCAATCCAATGGTAACCTCAGATTTGATCCATCAAGCTTCAATAATAACCTGCAATAGAAAGCTCCAAAATACACAACCCCAAATAGCATCAAATTTCTCTCAATTGGCAAACCAATGACACTCTAATGGCTCTGATACCATGTGATAATTGGACCAACTCTGATACCATGTGAAATTTTTCCAGGATCTAGAGGCAATGGAAAGCACAAATAAGAGAGACAAAATATATGGTATGAATAAACTGTATTCTATCAAGATGCAAAATACTGATCAATTGGATCATTACAAGATGTTCAATGATTGCCCATACAAACAATGTAGATGAGCATGCTTATATAGGCAAGGCTAGGGATATGTGAGCACACAAACATCGCATGTGGCTCAATAAGAAACAAGGGTAGGTAGGAAATAGGTGTGGTAGGTAGGAGAAACAATAAAATATTCCACATGAGGTGGAATGTAACAACAAGATAAGATCAACACTATAAAAGGTGGAAATTCTCCTACACACGCTATCCCAATGTGGCACAAACACCCAAGTGTCTCATACCCAAACTACTATTAAATGCATGTACCTAAGTAAACTTAAGTAAAGTGTAATAATATCCATGATGAATAATTATTTACACCAACAAGATCATCTGAACATTATTTATAGAAAGAAAAACTACCAACTATCCTGACTAACTGGGCGACTAGCTCCACAACATAAGGAGGTCACCATTTATTGAAAGCATGAAAAGAGAAAAGGAAAGCTCATGCATGCGCTTAGCCAAGTTAGATAGGACTTCCTCAATAGAAGTATAGCACAACATGCCCCTAAATAGACTCAATTGATTGTACATGATTAGTTAAAAAGGTAGTTGCAACATTAAGTAGAGAAAGCTCATCTACATTGGTTACTCCTTGACTTCTTCAACAATCGGCCAACTGGTAAGAATCTTGCTCCTTGTTGAAAGCTTCATCATACCACCACTTTCTTAGTTTGGACCTACAAAACATGTTAGCACATACAAACAACCACATTTCTCAAATCATCTTGAAATAACATTCTTTTCAACACATGCACATTTAATATATAATTACATAGCATATGCATTAGTATCATGAGTTTTTTCAAGGTTAAACTTAAGCCCAAAAGGTAATGGTTTCTAACGAAATAACATAGTAAATAATGACATGAGAGTATCAAAGTATAAAGTATCATAACGAACAACATAAAGAATCCTTAGAAAATAGGAATATAAACTTGTCTCATCATCTCCCCCAACCTAAGATCTTGTTGGTCCTCCAGCAACATTATTCGTTATTCAAGTCAGGGTTCTCATATCACCAACTACTAACTGTCCTATAGCATAGTTTGCATCCTTTGAATTAAGATCCCAATAAAATCCATGCCTATGTTCTAACCTATTCCACCTTGGCATTTCTTCTACTATATCGTACTTATAGTATATGTAGTCTGGCACTGGGCACAACAAGATGGGTGGTTGGAATATTAATGGGAACCAGTAATGTTTATGTGTTCCTGCCAAGCTATATATATCTGGTACATCTTTTTTTTTTTTGCAACATAATTATGTAGTGAATGTGGCTCAACTTGCCTTAGTTGATCAATCAAGCTATCCCATCTCTATGAAATGTACCCTGCTACTGTTTTTCCTATAGTATTCTCCACTTGTTCATATTCTCCATAGGCTTCTTCCCGCAGAGGCAACAGTTTGTCCTTAATATCCTGCATGTATATAACTTGGTGCCATTCATAAAACATTGTTCTAGGATCATGAGATTCAGCCCTAAGAGGAAAGGGTTCTCATAATTCCTTCTCTTTGTAAGCTTTGAACTACACACCCCAACTGTTTTCATTATGAATCCATGACATAAATTCCCTCAAATGGATATCTCCAATATACATCAATGGGTTCCATTGATGTTCATCTGAGATAGCATAATTATGTAGGTATAATTCACAAAGTAAATTCTTAATCTTTGTTGGAGATTCTTGGTAGGCTTGAAAGAATTCCTGAGGAGTTTTGATGGAAGGGTTTAATCTTGAAATTGCCCTAGAAAAGTGAAAAGAAATATATCTCTCCTTTAAATGTAAAGTGTAAACCCTTGGAGGGATCCTGCACTCCATTAATTGTGGCACTAATTCTACCACATCATCCACTTGTTTCTTTAATTTAACAATCTCCTCATCTTTATCCCTAATTTCATTATCTTTTTTCTCAATTTGTTTCTGCAATCTAAGGTTTTCTTCATCCCTCATTTTATTTCATCCAATAATTTCAACACTACACTATTCCATGAAAATGCAGGGTCTATGAATACCTACCAAAATTTTCCTGGTAGCATGCTCCAATGACAGTACTGGTGGTTGCTCAAATTCCTGTTGAAAGGGTTCATCCTACTCTTGATGTGGTACTTTCTCTTCTTCTACTTTCTCAACAATGGCAGCAAGCCAATCTAACCCCATTTTTGCATGTTCCTCAAAAACATGCTCTTCAAATGTTCTCTCCTCTTCATCATGTATCTCTTCCTCAAAGGCTGCTGGCACTTTTCCAACTACTTTCTTAAGCCTAGGGATTTTTCTTGGCATCCTACCAGGATCTGGTGTAGCTGGCTTTGTCTTCTTTGCAATTATTTTCTTATTTTCTACTACTACAGGAGGAACAATGGGAACAATGTCTCCAATTTTTTGTCTTCCAGGGCTAGGGCTAGGTTTTGTTGCTTTAGGAGTCTCAACCCTAACCTTTTCTTACCCTTTTTCTTCTTTCTTCTGTTGTTCCTCCACTTTTCTATTAGCTAGCCTAGTTTGGTGTGGGGTTTTGAGCGGAGTATCACCATCATGGCTTGAAGAAGGAGTTCCTTCTTCCTTTTATTTAGAGGAATCAACTACTATAGCTGCACTGGTTGTAGGAGGGCTTGCTCTGGGTCTTAAACTAGAGGTAGACACCTCAAGAGTGGCTATAATAACCTTCCTCCTTTTGCTAGACCTATGAGATTGACTCCTCTGTTCCACATTTTCTAGTCTAAACTGATCCGTAGTCTCAAATTCCTTCCATGTCATACTAGAAACTTCTCGTAAAGATTTTTCAACTAGCAATTTTATCAAACAATGGTGAGACACAGAGTTGGACCTACCTTTTTGAGTTTTAGCCGTCATGATCTCCAGCAATCTGTAGAGCACATCAGGCATGTTCATTCTCCTCTCATGCCTTAGGTGGTTTAAAAGCTTGAAATGAATGGATTGCAAATAAGACTGGTGACCCTCACAGGTAATATATTTGCAAATGTGCACAACTGCATGCATTCACTTGTTTGGCAACGATGTTCTCCTTGCTCCCCATTTATCCACAATAAATTGTGGGTTACCAGGTTCAGTGAATTTTGCCCTTGTTTTTCTTGTGTCTCGAGATGCAAGGTATGGTTCCCCATTAGTAGGAAACCCTATGAATTATACAATTCTCTCCTCTATGACTACTACTTTCAATCCTTTTACGATTGCTTTACCATTTGAAAAAGTGTGCAAATTCTGTAGCAATGTCTTCATTGAAACTCTGCAACTTTAAGAAGTAGTCTAGCCAACCATAATTTTGAAATTATGCTAGATGAACAACATCTTGTAGGATTACATCATGAATAGTGGGCTCATTCCTAATTAGTTGTCTGCCCATCTTTCCTACAATCACTCTCTAAAACATTCCCTCTTGTTCTGTCTTCATTGAAACAGTCAATTTTGCTTATTCTCTATGAATTTGGTCTTTTTTAAATTTTTCTGACCCTACAGCTTACCTCTTTTTGAAATTTATCAATTAAGACAAGGGAAAATCATTCATGAAGGTTTTGGGAAGTCTTTCAAGAAAAATGACGATGCTTGTTACTTCTCAAATGTCACGTCATTGGTTAAAATCAACTAAAGGGCAACTAATGGGCATATGCTTCCTTCCCCCAACCTAAATTAAGGCATGTGTCCTCACAGGATGGAGTGTATTTAAAATATATGCTACGCAAATATCAAAATTAATGCTATTTAAGATAATTATGGGAGAAGTAATCATTTGCACGTACCTGATGAACTGGATTTTCATGTCCAAGATATATGGCGTGCACAGTACCTATCAATCAGTCAGTTAAGTAATAAATGAAGGATTAGATGAAGCGTAATGATGGAGAGAATGATGGAAAAGAGAGAATTATGGAGTGAAGATGGATGTACAAAATGATTGAAGAATTGGATTTCCATTCAATTGGAAATCTTTATTATGATTTGATGCACATGTGTATTAGGCAGAAGGATGGACACTTGGTTCGTGTCCTTCGGCTACAGGAAAGTCGGTGAATTGTTGCATGAATTTCACTTTTGAAGTTGGTTTGTGATATAAATGCAAGCGATGACTATTGACTAACAATTTGAATCCAATAGGGTCAATTGTGGTAAGTTGAACAACTCCATTGGAAAATACTTGTGCTACCTCATATGGCCCTAGCCATCTAGTTTGCAACTTGCTTATACCTTCTTGATACTTTGAGTCATAAAGAAGAACCCAGTCACCTAGTTGGAACTGCTTCTTTTTAATGTATTTATCATGCCACTTGATCCGTTGAGCTTGCACTACTTCTGTGCGGTGAAGTGTTGTCTTCCTCATTTCATCTAAGTTATTGAGCTGCATGATCCTTTTTTTTTTGTGCTTTTGATATGTTTATCTCCAAATCCAATGCAGTTCTTCGAGTTTTATGTTCAAACTCAATTGGCATCATGGTTGTCTTTCCATACAACAATTCAAATGGTGTGAAACCAGTTGTTTTCCATGTGGTTCTATATGCCCAGAAAACTTTTGGCAATCTATTGGCCCAATCTTTCCTATGAATGGCTATTGTTTTTATCAGAATTGCTTCAATTTCCCAACTAGTTACCTTAGCTTTCCCATTTGCTTGAGGATGGTAAGGGGTAGATTTATGATGCCTAAAATTGTATTCATTAATTAGTGTTGTAACAAGGGTTGATGTAAATTGAGCTCCTTGATTTGTCACTATCTCCCTTGGAACTCCATATCTTGTGAAGATATCCTCATAAAGAAATTTTGCAACCTTATTATACCTTGCATGTGTCATTGCCTTAGCTTCAATCCATTTAGTGACATAGTTAGTACATACTAGGATATATAACTTACCATTGGAGGGTGGATCAATTGGACCCACAAAATCCAAGCCCGATTTGTCAAATGGTTTGATAACAACTTGAGGGTAGAGGGGCGTCTCATCTAATTTTGTTGGTCATCCCATCCTCTGACATCTATCACACTTCCTTGTGTACTTTCTTGCATCTTTATGAAGTATGGTCTAGTAATAAACTGTGTTTTCGAATTTTCATTGTTGTCCTTTTGGCGGCAAAATGTCCTCCATGGAGTTCATCATGACATGTATGCAAAATGTCATAGGTTTCATCTTCTCTGATATATCTCCTCATCACATGATCTTTTCCAGTGTAGAACAAACATCCTTCAATATATGAGAAAGGGAAATTTTTCTCAATGAGAATTTTCCCTTCTTTTGGAGAGAAGTGAGGAGGCACCTTCCCTGCAACCAAATAGTTTAATATGTATGCATACCAAGGTGTGTGCACATTTATTAAAAATAAGTGCTCATCAAGTAAAGCATCATCAATTATTTGAGTATCTTCTAATGTAGTCAATATAGATAATGAATCTACTACAACATTCGCTTTGCCAAGATTGTCAATTATGGTGATATCAAATTCTTGCATCAATAGTAACCATCTTGTCAATCTTCTTGTGATCAATGACTTATTTATAAGATATTTGATTGCTACATGACCAGTATGGATAAAGATCTAATATCTTGTGATACAATGCCTGAATTTGTTGAGGGCATATATGACTGCCAACATTTCTTTCTCTATTATTGTGTAGTTAAACTCAGCCCCTTGCAGGTTCTTGCTGACAAAATAGATTGCATGTTCAACTGATGCCTCTTTCTGGTCCAAAATAGCTCCTATTGAATAATCAGATGCATTTTTATGAATGTGGAATGGAAGTTCCCAATTAGGACCCTTGAGCATAGGTGTTTGTGTTAATGATACTTTTAGATTAGAGAATGCTTTGTTACAATCCTTTGTCCAATGAAATTATGCATCCTTAGCCAAAAGGCTATAAACTGGTGTTGCAATTTTGTTGAAGTCTTTTATGAATCACCTATAATACCCTGCATGTCCTAGAAAACTCCTAACATCCTTTTTCTTTGCAAGTGTAGGAAGACTAGAAATGATTGCAATTTTGGCTAGATCTACATGTATTCCTTTTTTAGAGATGTAGTGGCCAAGGATGACTCCTTGTTGCATCATCATGAAACACTTTTCACTATTCAGAGACAGATTATGATCTTCATATCTTTGCAACACTCTTTCTATTCATTGTAATGCTTCAGCAAAATTAGTGCCATAAGTAGTAAAATGATCCATATAAATTTCCATGCATTCCTGTGAAATGTCTGAAAATATACTTATCACTGCTCTTTGAAAGGTTGCGGGTGCATTGCAGAGACCAAATGGAAGTATTGAATAGGCGTAGGTTTCCCATGGGTAGGTGAAATTTCTCTTCTCTTGACCTTGTAGTGCAATTTGTATTTGATTGTAGCCATTGAAACCATCTAGGCAGCATAAGTATTGTTTTCCAGCTTGTGAATCCAATACTTGATCTATGAAAGGAAGTGGGAAATGATTCTTCTTAGTTGCAATGTTGAGTTCCCTGTAATCAATATGAACTATCTATTTACCTCCCTTTCTAGGCACAATTACCAAAGGAGATACCCATTGGATGTCTGAGATTGGGTAGATAAATCTTGCATCCAAGATCTTTTGCAACTCTTCCTTCACAATCTCCCTTAATGTAGGGTTAATTATTTTTTGTGGTTGCCTCACTGGTACACAATCATCTCTAATATAGATCCTATGAGTGCATAATTTAGGATCAAGACCCTTCATGTCATGGTGACTCCAAGCAAATGCCTACTTATGCTTCTTTAATAGGTTTGTCAAAGATAATTGTTGCTCTTGGCTAAGCTGATTATTGATGTTTAGATATTTTCCTTTTGCAACTTGTACTTGTGTAGTTAATTCTATCATGGTTGTCTCACTAAAACTTGGCATTTTCAATTCTCTAGGTAACAATGTGGGCATAATATATGTTGTTGCAACATGAGCAACCAAAAGAAGCATTGGTAAAGGGCTTTTTGAACTGGATACATGATTGGATGATTCTCCATGAGCCTCATAATGATTTTGGATTATCTGGGATGAAATTTCATCTTCATCATACTCTTGCAAGAAAGAGATTCTATCTATCATCATGAGCTTAGCCATTGAATTAATGTCTTCAGCTTCCTCTCCAACATTTGGCCAAATAGGATTGTCTATGTCTTGGGTTGGTTGAGCAAGTGGATAGAGAAGCAACTTTTTAGTATTCCTACCATTAGATATGGTCACATTTCCTAAACGACATCGTATATAAGCATCTGTTTTGGCCAACCATGGCCTTCCCAAGATAATAGGATATCCTCCTAGTGTGGCTTTATGGGAAAGGATCATGAAATATGATGGCTACTCACATGAATCAAGAGTAACCATTACATCTTCCACTATACGAACCGGGTTGACAGTAGAACTATCAACAAGTTGCAGGATGGTAGCAGTAGGTCTTGAATTGACAATATTCAGTTGTTGCAAGCTCTCCTTAGTCATCACATTAATTTTTGCACCTAAGTCTATTAAAGTGCTCTTTATTTGCATACCATTGATGATAACTGCAACTATAGGGCTACTTGAATCAGTATACTTGGGGACAGTTACTTTCCCAAGTATGATGTCTGCCAATTGGCCTACAACATGAACAGTAGTGGGATCTTTCACCTTTCTTCTTGGATTTTTGAGACATGAATATTTTATTGCTTTTCCATAGATTGGGACATCCTTAATGGCCTAAAACAAAGGTATCTTGACACATATGTGTTTCAATTGATCCAAAATGTCAAAGGTGGTCTCTTCCTTTTGCTTGACAATTTCCAACCTTTGAGGAAATGGTGGTTCTGGATTAGGTAGGTGGGTTGGTTCAAGATCCTTGAATTTTTCTAGCTGAGTAGGTGCCTCAGCCAAATTTGGATGCTCCTCTTCCTCCTTACGGAGCTCAGTTGTGAGAGGAGTGGAAGGAGTAGGTAGGGTAGCTCCTGAACGTAGGTGAATATCACCTAAACTAACAACATATGCATGGTACATATTTGGATTAGTAGAATAAACTTGTTGTTGTTATGGTTTATTATTTGGATTAGGTGTGGGTTGAGCTAGCACTGAGTAGGTTTGGGTGTACTAGAATTAGGATTAGGATGGGGCATGATAGCTTGTTGTTGAGGCTATGAAGGTGGATGCATGTAACCAGTTGCCCGGTTTGGCCATTGTTGTCTACCCCTCCATTGGGATGATTGTTGCCAATTTCCTTGGGGATACTGCCAATTCCCCTGAGAAGGTGTCCATTGAGGTGGAACTTTTTGGTAATTAGGCCAAGTATTATGAGGGTTATTCCAAGACTATGGTCAATACCCCCCAAAAATGGATGGATATTGGTGTTGCCACTGGTTATTAGATGCATAAGAATTCATGTAAGGTCCACTAAAAGATAATGGATCAGGTGGCATACCTTGTCTTGGAGCCCATGGTCTTCTTTGTGCAACATAGAAGACTTGTTCTTCATCTCCTTCAATCAGCTTGAACTCAGGTGGAATTTGCTTGCTATCAACATTGGCTATCATTGTACTTTTGTAGTCCTTCTTCTTCTGCCAACATTGCTTATGCCTCCTCTTGTTTCCTCTTTGCTTTCAGGGTATCTAGTTGAGTGTCCATATCGTTTATGATATCCTTCTTAAAATTTGAAAGCAAATTAGTGATCTTCACCCTTGAGACCCCATTAACAAATGATTTTCCCATTTGGTAACCTCTTCCTTTCTTGACAGCTATTCAGGAGTAGTTCTGGCATATCTTATTAATGTCATCCCAAGGAACTTGAGTAATGTCTCCTCCTCCTATTAGATCAAGAGAGTCAATACAACTATCACTAATTTCCCTAAGGAAAAGAAACTTCTGATATTCTTGGTTAAGAGTATGGTCTAGGGATTTCTTCAAGCAGAACAAGAACCTTGAAATGTAGTCCTCCAAATTTTCATCTTCCCTCTGTTGCATCCTAAAGATGTCATCTCCCCTCATATTACCACTTCTATAGTAGTATTTGTACTTCTCAAGAAATTTTGTTTGCATGGCATCCCAACTGTTGACAACATCTCTCCCCAAGCTCATAAACCATCTTAAGGCTACTTCCATCAAAGTAGCAAGGAACAACTTAAGCCTATGAGCATCAGTGGTGTAGTCATAGCTTCTACAAAGGATGTCAAATTCGAATAGGAAGGTATCTGGGTCCTTTATTACAAGCCCATAAAACTTAGGGAGGAATTAATCAAATATATTCTTGAGATTATTATTATCATGTTGGTCAATGATGGGGAATTCAAAGGTGGGTTGGTTAGGCTGATTTTGTGTAGCAACAGCCATTCTTGCTTGATAAAGTATCAAGGAAAATGGGTTATCAATAGGTTCTTGGTCAACTGGATCTTCTGGATTATTGTAGTTGGCAAATATTTCAGCCAAAGGATTTATCTCTTGGTCTTCTTCTTCGGGCTGATTATAGGCTTCCTCAAAATGGTTATCAAGATAAGGCTCGTTACAAAGAAATCTCCCTAAAGCATCTCTTCTTCTATGCATACAGTATCAACTCAGTATCAGCCAATTCCACATAAAGAATTTGTGAAATAATTATGGGCATAACTTATTCAAATGAGAGAATATTCTAAGAGAAACTTGCAGAAGTATTTAAACAAAAATAAACTAAAAATGACCCTAAAGAACTTCTTAGTTTGACACCGTCCCCGACAACGGTGTCAAAAATGTTGGCCTCCTTTAATGATTTAATAACTAAGCCCTTAAAGCTATAACTCGAAGATTACACATCTATATTAAGTAGCTATCAAACTCGTTATGAAGGTTCATTTAACTTATCAACCCAGGGACGCGAACTTGAAATCGGTCAGCACTGTATGTACACTAAGACTCTATTATCGCCATCATGACTTAAGCAAAGAACAATGCTGGAATTGAAATGTTGTAAATAACTAATGAAATAAAGTGAACTTAGATTAACAACTAATCTGAACATGCAAATTTTAAACTAACAAAAGCTACAGGAATGAAATTCCAAACAAACAGACAGGAAACTACTCTGCCCACTTTAGCTGCAGGAACAGACACAGAACAAAGTTATGTGGTGGCAAGAATAATCAACTGTTGGAATGGTTCTAACTATTGAATGAAGAATAACTACTAAGTTAACTGGACAAAGTTCTCACCAAGTGGGCCCCCTTGAGTGAGACTTCCAAGATTAACACAAGTGTTGAAAAATCAGAATATCATTTTATTCATCAAAATAGAAGTACACAAGATATGACATCATGTTCTTAAACTGTATTTCAAAGATGAAAGTAAACTTACAACATCAGAATATTCAACCTCCCACAAGAGATCTTCTGAACATTATTTATAGAAAGAAAAACTACCAACTATCCTAACTAACTAGGTGACTAGCTCCACAACATAAGGAGTGCACCATTAATTGAAAGCATGAAAAGAGGAAAGGAAACCTCATGCATGTGCTTAGCCAATTCATATAGGACTTCCTCAATCGAAGTATAGCGCAACATGCCCCTAAATAGACTCAACCGATTGTATATGATTGGTTAAAAAAGTAGTTGTAGCATTAAGTAGAGAAAGCTCCTCTACATTGGTTACTTCTTGACTTCTTCAACAACTGGCTAGCCAGTAAGAGTCCTGCTCCTTGTTGCAAACTTCATCATACCACCACTTTCTTAGTTCAGACCTACAAAACATGTTAGCACATACAAACAACCACATTTCCCAAATCATCTTGAAAGAACATTATTTTCAACACAAGCACATTTAATAGATAATTACATAGCATATGCATTAGTATCATTAATTGTTTCAAGGTTAAACTTAAGCCCAAAAGGTAATAGTTTCTAAGGAAATATCATAGTAAATAGTGACATCACAGTATCAAAGTCTAAAGTATCATCATGAACAACATAATAAATCCTTAGAAAACGGGACTATAAACTTGTCTCATCAATAGTCATATTACCTATTAAAGTAGGACTTGTGACTTTACCCACTCCTATTCATGTCATGACCAACTGTCTTAATTATAACCTTTTTCTAGGTAGACCATGGATTCATGCTATGAAATAAATCCCTTCTACCCTTCAATGCACATTCAAATTCATATATAACAACTTCACACAATAAAGGGTGATCCTAATCCTTATAATTTCACTCATGATGAAGTGGGATATTTTTCCCCCTTTAGTACTATTATTCCTTCAACAACACCATCTCCTATCAATGATGCTTCTCTAGAAAGGAATTGGGGTACAATATACATTAGACCCTCCCTAAATTGGTATAAGATCCCTCAATCTAGGAGTGAAGCCTTAAAGGATCCTTTTGTGTCTTTTATCCAAGCTTCTTCTAAACCAATTCACACCTCGCCTTCAAACCTATGTCTTGATAATTATGGGATCTCTTTATATTTTGATACTAAGAATGAACCCTCTCCTCTAGGAATTTCAACATCTACACATAGATACAAAAAAATGGTTTAGGACGTGTGCAACAAAGTCTTGAAAGTCATGAGAAACCACACTTTTCTCATGAAAATCTAGGTTTTCAACCTCTTCCTCTGTCAACATCCCCTCCTCCATTGTCTAGTGAATCCACATCTTCTCATTCCACTATGGTATTACAAGAAGATAATTTTTTATTCAATCTTCTTCACACCAATTTAATCTCTCTTCTTTGGCCTAAAAGAAGAAGGAAACGTAGACAACATCTTGAAACTTCTTCTTTTGGCAAGTATCATCAAATTCATGGGCATTCTACTAATGAGTGTCAAGATTTGAAAACAAAAATAAATTATATTGATCTAGGTATCATAAAAGTAACATGTGACAATGAATGACATATTTATCATAATCATTGTTGTAGTGTCCTAAAATTACACCCTTGTACAATTTTCACTGCATTGGGTCCCTACCTTAGCGTTTGCATCCCTTGGCCTAACTAGGACCTGATTATTCTCATACCCCTCATGAATTGCATCATTTTTTACTTTTCCTATGCACATGGCATCTTATCCTAGCCCTAAATAGGGTGGGACAAGGATGCCACGCTTTGGTCCTAATTAGGACTAGGGCACCACACTCTGGTGCCCACTAATTTGGGCCACCTTTGAACCCCTTCCCCAATTTCAAATTTGGGTAGGATTCCTCTTTCTGTGTCGGCTCATGTTGGGAAATTAGCAAGTTTTTTTACAGGAAAGTATAAAAGGAGGATTTCCCCTCTCATTTGACATCTATCACATCAATTACGCATACATTATACACACATGAGATCAATCAATCAAACATTCAAGAGTAATTGAGCATTAATCAATCTTCCTTCAAGCCTTGGAGCAACAATAAAGTCAAGATTCAAGCATTGAAGTAGACATATTTCATCCTATTTTATTGAAGACTTCATCAAGCCCTAATTTATATGTGGCGACAAACTTCACAAGGCAGTATATCATTTGATTTTCAATCATTATTCAACATCTCCCTCAAAAGGAGAATCTTCCATTACAACAATTTCAATTATCTATATCTCAATTTCATGGTTAATTTCAAAACCAGGGTTTGACCTAGGAAAGCCCCTATTCCCAACCTATTTCCCCTTATTTATGTGCACAAGAAATAGATATAGAGCTTTACTCTTAAGAATAGGCATTATTTGTAGAGACAAATCAACCCTCTTTGGTGTGTGAAAAGTAGAACCAGGATGACGGGCACATCGGTCCCAACATTTTTGGATCTTTTTCGGGGATCAAATCCGAATATGCATATACTACTCTGATCTAGGTGCACACAAAAATCCTGCATTTGTAGCTCACTGTTTCCACATTTTTACCTTCACTTTTCAACACTTTATCTTAATTCAGCATTTCAACTCACAAAAGAGGGTAAAACAAATTCACACTCCCCTAAATCCAATTAGTATTCAATCCTTATCATTCTTGATTTGGGATTGGATCTATTAGATTCATCCCTCTTTTGAATGTAATGGTGAATTAGTGTCTTTCATACATCTAATGGTGGAACCCTAATTTTTCACCATTACAATTTTAAATAACATTCAAGCTCCTATTATGTTGCTCCTCAATATGTGACGTTGCTAGATTACCTATTGGCGGATCATTGTTATTCATGGTGGTATAATTTTAGGTGTAATCATACTTAGTGAGCAGCATAATAGTCTATTTATTCTTGTCTCTATGCCTAGGGGACAAGAATAATTTTCTCTCTTTCCTCTTTCTTGGGATTCACTTTTTCCTTTATGGATTGTATTTTTCATAGCATGATGTCCTTTCTTGCATATAATTATCCTTGATGTGAGTACATGTGTGCTCCTTGGTTAGGACCTATTCATTTTTTGGAGTGTTACATCTCTTATGAATAATCTCTTTGGAAGTTGTATAATCATTTTCTTTATCCCTACGCTTAGGGAGGCATTGATTTCTCCTACCCTTTCTAAGGATCCACTTTTCCTTTGTTGAGTGGTGTTTGCTTATTATTTGATACCATTTCTTGTGTGAAGTTGTTATTTTCTCAAGGATTCTCTCTTATGCAAGAGTTGTGTATCTTTGGCTACAACCTCTTTTTTACTTGGAAATGTATATCTATTATAAACTTACCCCTCACATTGGATTAAAAGTGTGTCATCCTTCATCAAGAATCCCTTTCACCTATCAATAGGGGGGAGGTATGCATTCTTGTTCTCCCTCCCTTCTTTTGGTAGAAGATGTTATATTTGATCAAGAACTCCTATTGGAGGAAGATGTCTTTTGAGCAAAGATCTCTCCTCCTCTAAGGATCCTCTTTACACTTGTTGCAAGATATCTCTTTTTCAACTATCTTGTCCTTGCTTATAAGAGTATTCTCTCTTTAGCTTGGATTTATGAACATTGTTGCCTAAAGGATATCTCCTTGGTGTTGTAGGTGGGTATCCTTGTTTCTAGCTTCCTTAAGACATCTTCATAGGGCTATGTTGACATCTTAAGGGGGGGCATGCATATCTCCCTCTTTGAAATATATTTTATTGTATTTTTGCAATGCCTTAAAATGGGGTGTTCATTCTCAAAACCAGAGCAAACAAACTCTTACATGAGATGTGCTCGATACCAAACACATGCCCCTTGGAATTTTTTATTTCATGTCTTACACAAGTTGTTATATGCTCGAAACCAGAGAAAAAAACTCTTATACTAGATGCTTAACACTTGAAACTAGATATCACTTGCACACACGAACGAGGGTGAGTGGAAGTAGCAAACCACAACTAGACTATTTCTACTCTCCTCTCCAACATGGATCACCTAGTAAAACATATCTATAATGTGTATCCATGTCTTCTCTCATTCTTCGTCTCATGGATAACCTAGAGAAACACATCTAGAATGTGTATCCATGCTTTCTCTCTTTTTTCTCATGAGCTAATAGCTTTGCTATTTGTAGTTCATGGATGATGCACACTCTTCCTCTTTTATCTGGTCACTTGTGTTCTTGAGATGGCATTTTTCAAGAATGATATTAGTGGTTGAGATATTTTGATATCGATCTCTTTGGATAGTTGAGTTGAGGTCTTGTTTTGGTTTATAACTTGTGTGTTGTGTCTTTTTCCTTTTTGTCTTTGTTTGCCTTTTTGTTTTGTCTTATTGTGTGTGCCCTTACATGTGTTTGAGTGAGTTAAGATCCTAAAATTATGGACTTGGTTCCTCAAAATTGGTGATGTCTTATACTCCTTATGATTGTGCTCCTAATCGCTCCTCTCTCTCATCTCTTTCATCTACTTTATCACGAGTATTTGCATGGGCTAATACTCCAGTTAAAGTTGGGGGTAAATGTAGTGTCTTAAATTGTCATCGGTCCAATTTACACCTTATTTTTGTGCCCCTACTTTAGTGTGTCCTATCCTCATCTCCTATCTAGGTTTGATTTGTGCTCGATCTCCAATTTTGATGCCATGTACAACCACTAATGAAATTCCTAGAGGGGTGTCCTTCTCCCTAAAGCTTAATTGTGGTCCCTTACTAAGAAGGACTAGCAAACCCACGCTAGGTAGTCTTGGACCAAAGTGCCCAATGCGTTGGTCCCTCTTAGTTGGGCCCAATTTTAAAATGGGGCAAGGGTCTTATCTCTCTAGTGAGAATTCATTTTTGTGGCTCCGCATGACCGTTGTAGGTCAGCCTAATACCTAGATACCCATATATAAACACATTAAATCAATTCATTTTAATCTAAGTCTCCATCTCCAAGCAATCAATTCCTAGCATTCTTGTATCCATGAAGCATTCACCATCAAGCATTTTTAGAGATCTTCAAGGTTGCATATTTTTCATTCAACCATTATGGAGAAAAATTACATCATTCATATACAAGCATGTGTGTGATTAGGGTTTTGTCATGTTCATGTCATTTCATACAACATATGTGATTACATTCAAGAAGCAAAGCATATTTATCAACAATGGCAAATCGGAGGTGTATCTTTTCATTATTTATTTTAGTATTTGCATTTATTCATTCAAGGTTAATTCTTAAACCGAGGTTTGACTTAGAAAAACCCCAATTCCCAATCATTTTCCCTTCTCTACTATGTGTAGGAATAGGTAAAGAGCTATAACTTTCAGGACTGACATAATTCACAGAGACGAACAGGTTCCCTTTTGAATGGTGAAAAGTGTGGAGGACCAAAGTGATCAACATTCTAGACTTGACAATTTAGGTCGACCTTTTGGGAACAAATCCAAAACATTCATATATTGCTCAGATCTAGGCTCGTGGATCCATTTGACGAATGTAGCTCATTGTTTATGCCTGATCTCTTCAACATCCACATATTTACCCTAATTTCAGCATCTTCAACAAATTCAAAACAAATTCAACTCAAGGGAAAGAAGAGGCACATCTAAAACCCTTGGAATTTGATTAGAATTTAGATCTATTAGTTTTAGATCTATCAAATTCCTATTTTTCCCTAATTTAATTGGTCCCTAAGCAAAATTAGTGGTTTTACTACATCTAGTGGTGGAAACCCTAATTTTCATCTTTACATTTTGGTGAACCGGATGTTTTACACCCTTATTTCTGATTTATGTTCTCAATCTTAAGTGTTTATGCATTTTCAAATTCAAATTTACATTTATAAATTAATTTTTTAATTGAATAACATAAATTTAGAGGTTGAATTCACGCAAACCCTAATTTATAATTCTAAAATTTTACTTGTGGATTGCTTAATTTGGATTAATTATTTCAAATCTAATTTGGGAACATTTTAATTTTCAATTTTGCACTCATAAATTATTATTTTTTATCAAATTACATAAATTTAGAGATAAATTCATAAAACCCCTAAATTATTTTTGTTAATTTTTTGTGGGTTGCATAATTTTTCAATTCTATTTTTAGATCTGATTGTTATGACATGTTATGTTCAAATTTAGATGCATCCACTCATTGTTTATGTACTTGCATTAGTGAAAACATAATAAACATTGCACATTGTTATCTTTTTATGTGCACTTGCATCAGGTTTAGATCTATCAAATTCCTATTTTTTCCCTAATCTAATTGGTCCCTGAGAAAAATTAGCAGTTTTACTACATCTAGTGCTAGAAACCCTAATTTTCACCTTTACAAAATCAAATAAATTTACAGAATTCACAGTATTAAATGAAGTTATCAGTTTACTAGGACAAATTTTGGAAAACAATCTCACTATTTTTAAGCCAATTAATATTTCTAAGATTGTATCATTTGGGGATAAATATATGTGTTCTTATCATCCTACACATGGAATTTCTATAAATAGAAGTACTGAACTCAAACATCAAATTATAGATGTTATATATAAAAAGGGTAATGCAAGTTAAGGATAATCATATTGACTTGCATTATGAATACCCTACTAATGTTCATTAGCCTATAATTTCTTTATCAAATCACAAAATATTTTAGACACGCATTATGGAGGACTACTTCATTTTTTAGATATGCTTACCTATCCTTACTACTTGCCACTTTTTGTGTTTTTTTCTTTTCTTTTCTTGGATTTTTGTGGATGATATAATGACGCTTTAATTGGTGTATGTTGACACATTATTTTGTACATGTATTTCTCATTTCTCGTGCCACTTATTTATTGTATTTTTCATCATTTCTATATTTACCTTTTTCATATGTCATGCATGTTGTGATCCCCCTTACTCATTTTTCCATTTACCTTGTGTTCTTCACTTTTACATATTGCCTTACCTTGTTTGGTATGCACCTACTATCATCACTTCACCTTCTCTTTTATATTCTATTCTTTATTTCCCCACTTGGGAATCTTTCTTATGTTATTTTTATTTGTAGTAGTTGTGCAATCACATGTGTCAATTTTAGCTCCTATGCTTGCCTACATGGTTTGTGTAACTCTTATGTATGATCATGTCCATGTTTATCACTTTGGTTTGAACTTGTTCCTTATCTACATGATTTTGTGATGTTATTATGTCCTTATGTACCATGATGAACATGATATCTCTAAGTTTGTTATATCATATTCTTGTGATGTTCCTTACACATCATGATCATTGTGCTTATTATGCTTACCTTTCTCATGATCCCAATGCTTCATAAGTTTAATTTTCATTCTTATGATTCCACACTGATTATACTTATCATTTTTAGATTATACGATTCCATATTTATGATTCTTAGTATGCCCTTAACTTTATTTTATGATCCTTATCAATGATTCATCTCATGATACGTTTATTGATGATTTAATCATCATCATGATCTACAAGTCTTGGCATTTCATTATCTTATATTTATATCTCATTTTGATCTTTAATTGTTTTTTATATTGTATGTTGTGAGTATGTGCTAACATATTCTTATCAAGCTTATAGAGTTATCTTAATAATCTTTTTTTATGTTAGGGGAAAGACAGAAGCATCATGAATTCTCCATACTATATGTGATTTGTTAGACACAATGTACCACTAAGAGGGGGGTGAATCAGTGGTTCTTAAACTTTTCCCTTTAACTGTCCTATGTGAGTATACTGGTTATCATATCTAACATAATGCAGACTTACTGGTTAGAGGGGAGACTAATCACAAATGCATTCACACATAAAGGGACATCACATAACACCAACATATACGAGGAAAACCCAAGATGGGAAAAACCTTGGTGAGAAATGTTGCTGGAGACTACTGCTCCAATCCAGTCTCACAATCAATCTCTGATTACAATGTTTAGGGCACCAACCCAAGGAGCTGCAACCCCTACACCGAGCTCCAACTCAGTGAATACAAAACATAATCATTTACAAGTTAATAGCCTTGTTACAAATGGATTTTGTAACACTTCTTTAAATCTCTCTACTAGATCTTCTATCCAGTTCACTGTCAGTTCTCTCTTTGTCTCACCCTCTCACTATTGCAACCTTATCTCCTACTACACAACCTTATTGGTTCAGCCTTTTCTCCTTCTCTACCGGTTCTCTCCCTCTGTCGGTTCTCTCTGCTGGTTGACTCTTCTCTCAACTGCTCTGTTGTTCTCCATCGGTTCTATCTTCTATCGGTTCCTTCTTGCCTACTCTGCACTCTTCTGCAACTCTTCTCTACCGATTTGGTCACCACCGATATAATTCTCTCACAGACTCACTTGTAGACTACCAGTTCTTCACCGTTGTCGGTTTATCCTCTCAACATGATTCTCACTCACACACACTCGGTCTCTTTTCATATACTCATTGAGCACTTGACTGATTTTCTCTCACATGCAGCAACAACAATCTCTCCTTTAGCAACACCATCCATCGATTTTGGCTTCACTATTTATCAGCTTATTTCCCCACTAAAAGCCAATTCAAACTTCAGGTGGTTAGGGTTTCTTTTGTTGATCATGAGGCACATCAAATCCAATCAAATCTCATTCGATTTGAGCTCCAAGACAGCTATCTACACATCACCGCCATTAACGTGCCTTTCAATACATGTTTGCTAAACTTAGCAAACACGGCCCTGTATGTCGACCTGCATTTGTCAAACGTCATAATTATCTCAATTGTTTCCTTTGACAAGTGAGCACAAAGATCGGATCGTCCTTCCTTGATCCACTCACCAAACTGCTCCTTCAATCTACTTCGATCTGCAAGATCAGTCCTTTCTGGAATTTTGTTGTTTTCTTTATCTCGAGCCGCAATCCTCTGTTTTTCTTCCTCAAGCCTCGCATTCAACATTTAATGTCGATCAACCGCCAGCTACCTCATCGACATGACACTTCACCAACCTCTATGAGCTTGCCACTTCAACTCCACGTGGCATCCTTTGTCAGTATCCACTTCAGCAAAGATCTTTGTGTTGGCTTAGATAGGATCACTGACCAAACACTCAACCGGTCCTTCTTTTCTACCAGTTCACAAACCCTGTCGGTATCTCACACTTTACCGGTTAACCATTGTTGATTGTAACTAGGGTATAGGGGTTCAGATTGCCTTAAGGCAACATCCGAACTCCTTTAGGATCGGGTCCTACCCTAATGTGGCCCCATCCTAAATCCACACTAAAAACACATCAATTAAATATTGCACCAAATAACATTAGCGCCTAAAATATAAGGAGGCCAACTTCAAGAAAGGGCCGACCTTAATAAAGTAAAGAGGCATATAAATAAAGATCATTTTGCAAGTCAACATCATCAAGTTCAAATTAAATCAGAATGCAAATTAGCTCTACTGTGCGAACCTAAGGAAGAGGGCAAATTATTCAGTTTGGTGTAATATTGTCCAAGGGGACATAGCATATCTTGAGGCAAGTCATTGAAGCATACAAGGACAGATCTGATATGTCAAGATCAGATTTGAGCTAAGTATTGTACTGTTATTTAGAGGAGAATATATAATCTGACCTGTGGGTCTTTCATGTTGGTTTTTTCCTCCTTGGAGGTTTTCCCAGGGTATGCTTGTTTGTCTTCTATCATATTTCTGATTTATGTTGTCTTACTAAGTTCTGCAAATCTGATTACAATCTAGGGCACAATTTAATGCATGTTGGTTCACTAAACTACTGCAAATCTAATACAAACCAGGGCATAATTTAATAAGATAAATCTGATTATCATACCTAGGGTTTAAATTAACATGGTATCAGAGCTCTAGGTGTTACTAACTTCTGATTTTAGCAGATCAATTGTTGCATATAGTTGTTGTTTGTGTTCAGATTAAAGATGTCAGGTTTAAAGGATGAAGATAGGCTTGAGGGAGCCATTGACTTTGCTGCTTGGAAAGTTCATATTTTGTTGATCCTTGAAGAAAATGACCTACTGAAATTTGTAGAAGAAGAAAGGTTGTCTCCTCCAGAAGATGTTGAAGAGCTGAAACTGTTCAAGAAAAATTCCCTCAAGGCTAGAAGGATCATAATTGAGTCCGTCAAGAATCATCTTGTCACTATCATATCAAAGTTTACATCTGCCAGAGAAATGATCAAACACTTGGAAGGGATCTATGAAGTCAACAATCTCAGCAGGGCTCTTGCCCTAAGATAGCAACTTCTAGACATAAAAATGAAAGAAGAAGATTCAATCATAGCCTACTTCATGAAGATCAATGAACTAAAGGACAAGCTAAGCACTCTTGACTACCAAATCTCAGATAAAGACCTTGTTATGATTGCATTAAATGGTCTACCAGATGAATGGGAACCATTCATTCGTAGCATTGGTGGAAGAGCTGATCGTCCCAACTTTGAGTGTCTTCAATCTGATTGCATCAAAGAGGAATCTCGAATTGAGGTAAGAGGAAAATTCAAAAACTCTCTCAAAGATAATCATGTTCTCTTATCTAAATCTAGGAAAGGTGGTCATTGGAAGAAAGAAAAGAGAAGCAAAGATTTTAGATCCTCCTCCTATGATCCAAGGAAAAAGTCAAGAGATTCCTCTCACATTTGTTGCTTCAGATGTGATAAGTATGGTCACTATGCCAGAGATTGTCAAAATGACCCAAAGGAAAGGGAAGCTAACTTAAATGAAGTTGCCGAACAAAGTGAAGACTACCTTCTTATCTCTGCTCTTTCCAGCAATGTTCCTACAGACAACAATACATGGATACTTGATAGTGGTGCCTCCAGACACATCTCAGGATTTCGTGAGCATCTCTCAGATCTTATTGAAAAGGACACCAATCTTCATGTAGTAATCGGTGATGATGCTCGATACTCGGTGAAAGGTTCTGGCACTACCTCTTTAAAACTAGATTCTAGTATTTCCTTACAATTCTGTGATATTTTATTTGTACCTGGTATTAAAAAAAATCTTATTTCCATTTCGGTTAGAAGATAAGGGTTTGCAAATAGCATTTTCTGAAGGGAAAGTACTCTCTTGGTCTAAGAAATCTAACTTCAAATCTGCTCGTATTATTGGAAATAGATGTGATAGTTTATATAAGCTTGCAGCTAATCCAATTCAAGCTCTCACTCATGAGACCCCTGAATCATGCGAGCTATGGCATAGAAGATTGGGTCATCTCCACTTTCAAGCTCTTCCCACTCTCGGTAAAATGGTCAAAGGTATGCGTAATCTCAGTTTATCTCATGATGATGCTTGTAAAGGTTGTGCAATGGGTAATAATGTAAAGAATCCCTTTCATAAAAGTGATAGTAGGGCTAAAGAAAAGTTAGAGCTTATTCATTCAGATTTATGTGGGCCTATGTCAGTAGCATCTCCTAGAGGTTTCCTATATTATGTTATCTTCATAGATGATTTCTCTAGGAAAACATGGATCTATTTTCTTAAAACTAAAGAGTCTGAAGAAGTCCTAAACCGATTTAAAGAATTCAAAGCCTTAGTTGAAAATACTACAGGAAATCAAACTAAATGTTTGAGGTCTGACAATGGAGGTGAATACACCTCAGGTAGCTTCTATGACTTTTGTGTTAAAGCAAGAATTAAGAGGGAGTTTTGTGTTCCCTACAACCCTTAGCAAAATGGAGTTGCTGAAAGAAAGAACAGGAACATTGTTGAAGCTGCAAGAGCCATGATACATGATCAAGACTTGCAACCTTTTCTGTGGGCAGAAGCATCCAAAACCGCAGTTTATATTTAGAATAGATGTCCTCATCGAGTCCTAAAGTATGTGACACTGGAAGAAGCCTTTTCAGGGATCAAACCAGACATCAATCACCTAAGGATATTCGGAAGCCCTGTGTATGTTCATGTGCCTAAAGAAAAACGAACCAAGCTAGATCCATCTGGAAAGAAAGGCATCCTAGTAGGATACAACGAATCTTCCAAAGCCTTCAGGATCTACATTTCAGGTCAAAGGTATGTTGAGGTAAGTAGAGATGTAACTTTTGAAGAAGATATTGCTTTCAAAAGATCTAAAGGTTTATTAATCAACAATGATGATATGGTAATGGAAAAACAAGATTCAATTGTTGATGCTAACCCTGAGTTACAGGAGGAGTCTACTAATCTTCCAGATCAGGAAGTTCAGAATGACTCATCAGAACCCATGCAATCTACCAATATACCTCAGGATATTGTGGTCTGCAAGAAGAGACCACTTTGGGTTAGAAATACAATTCAAGATGCTGAAGGGTTTGCTGCTCCCAGAGGAACCTTTAGAAATAGCAAGAGTGTCCAAAATCACGCCAACTACATTTCTGTGATGTGCAATATAATTGAGTCTGAACCCCACAATATCGAAGAAGCTATGTCCCATCATGCTTGGAAATTAGCCATGGATGAAGAGTATGGGTCTATCATCAAGAATGATGTCTGGGACATTGTACCCAGACCCAAAGGTAAGTTTGTCGTTTCCTCTAAATGGTTGTTTAAAATTAAACATAATGCTGATGGTAGTATTGAAAAATATAAAGCTAGGTTTGTAGCTCGTGGTTTTTCTCAAAAGGAAGGAATAGATTATGAAGAAACCTTTGCCCCTATTGCTAGATATACCTCTATTAGGTCTATAATAGCTATTGTTGCAACCAAAGGTTGGGAGCTGCATCAAATGGATGTTAAGACAACCTTCCTTAATGGTGTCATTGAGGAGGAAGTCTATATTGAGCAACCAGAAGGTTATGTAATCCATAAAAGAGATTCTCATGTTTGTAGGTTGAAGAAAGCCTTATATGGGCTCAAACAAGCTCCTCGCGCTTGGTATGAAAGAATTGATAAGTACTTACTAAGTCTAGGGTTTTCCAAGAATGATGCTGATGCTAACATTTACTTGAAAATTTATAATGATGAGATGCTTATTTTAGTTTTTTATGTAGATGATTTATTTCTCACGGGTGAAAATAAATTAATCATAAGATGTAAAAAGGAATTAGTCTCAGAATTTGAAATGAAGAATTTAGGTCTAATGCACTACTTCCTAGGGTTAGAAGTATGGCAAAGAGCTAATGAAATCTTTCTAAGTCAAGGAAAATACACTATTGATATTTTGAAAAGATTTAGAATGATAGACTATAAACCTATGCATACTCCTATGGAATCTAACTTAAAGAAGTTAAGTGTTTCTGCAGCTAACTCGGATTTTGCAGATCCTTATGAGTACAGGCAGTTGATTGGCTCCCTAATGTACCTAGTCAATACTAGGCCAGATATCTGTTATGCTGTGAATGCTCTCAGTCAGTTCATGAGCTCACCTAAACATGTTCACCTGGTTGCTACCAAGCACATTCTAAGATACCTACGTGGCACGATTGGTTATGGGCTGAAGTATTCACTTAATACCCCAATCCTCTTGAAAGGCTACTCAGATTCAGATTGGGCAGGAATTGTCAAGGACAGGAAAAGCACTTCAGGCATCTGCTTCAACTTGGGCTCCGCAGTGATCTCTTGGGCATGCAGAAAGCAATCTTCGGTAGCATTAAGCATTGCAGAAGCTGAGTACATTGTCGCATCTGTTGCATCCAGAGAAGCAGTGTGGCTTCGTAAGCTCCTTGTTGGATTATTTGGTCAAGTCAATGATCCTACCACCATTCATTGTGATAATCAAAGCTGTATAAAGATGTCAGTAAATCCTGTATTTCATGATCGGTCCAAACATGTGGAAACTCACTATCATTACATTCGGGATATGGTGCAGAGAGGTGCCATTCATCTAAAGTACATTAGCACGGATGAACAGATTGCTGACATCCTCACCAAACCTTTATCCAGAGTGAAGTTCGAGTACTTCAGAGATAGACTTGGTGTCATGGAAAACGGAACCCTGATTGAGAGGGAGCTTCAATCTCAGTGACTATTGGTAGCACTTTAAATCATTCTTTGCTTGTGTGCAAGAATGAATTTCATCCAATCTATGCTTGTGTGCTAGATGGATAGTTGTAATAATGTAAAGACCCACTGATGTATTACACTTTCTATGCTTGTGTGCTAGAACCATCCTATGCTTGTGTGCTAGGTGGAAGATGTAATTCTATGCTTGTGTGCTAGATGGAACGGAAAAGGTTTAGATTATGTATTCTCCTCCTCCCTAGTTAAGAGGGAGTGTTGATTGTAACTAGGGTATAGGGGTTCGGATTGCCTTAAGGCAACATCCGAACTCCTTTAGGATCAGGTCCTACCCTAATGTGGCCCCATCCTAAATCCACGCTAAAAACACATCAATTAAATATTGCACCAAATAACATTAGCGCCTAAAATATAAGGAGGTCGACTTCAAGAAAGGGCCAACCTTAATAAAGTAAAGAGGCATATAAATAAAGATCATTTTGCAAGTCAACATCATCAAGTTCAAATTAAATCAGAATGCAAATTATCTCTGTTGTGCAAACCTAAGGAAGAGGGCAAATTATTCAGTTTGGTGTAATATTGTCCAAGGGGACATAGCATATCTTGAGGCAAGTCATTGAAGCATACAAGGACAGATCTGATATGTCAAGATCAGATTCGAGCTAAGTATTGTATTGTTATTTAGAGGAGAATATATAATCTGACTTGTGGGTCTTTCATGCTAGGTTTTTCCTCCTTGGTGGTTTTCCCAGGGTATGCTTGTTTGTCTTCTATCATATTTCTGATTTATGTTGTCTTACTAAGTTCTACTAATCTGATTGCAATCTAGGGCACAATTTAATGCATGTTGGTTCACTAAACTACTGCAAATCTAATACAAACCAGGGCATAATTTAATAAGATAAATCTGATTATCATACCTAGGGTTTAAATTAATAACCATCATGTCTATACTTTGTTGATCTGTCGGTAGACCACCTTAACTAGTCACCAGACAGATCTATCCATAGCATGCTCATTTATATTAGGTAGGAGCACATTACTTAGCCTCCTTGCTCTCTCACTGGTTCTCATACTCATCGGTAGCCATCCTGATGACACCATGTCATCAACCTTCAATTGATTCCACTTAAGGCATCTGCATACCGATTGCATTCTCTATCTTTGCAGCTGCTCCACTTTGCCTTCTTCATCATCAAACTGGTCATCATCTCAGTCAGTTTATCATGGTGACAAACTCATCACTTTTCTACTCTTCTTTTATTGTCCCAGTGGCTTATCATGCCTTCTATGTCGGTCCAGTGCATATCCATGAATTCATGCACTTGAGACATCCTTTTGTTTCACAAGTTAGATCCGGTGAGAACCTTCAAACACCTACCGTTACCTTATCTTCCTTATCTCACAGAACTAAAATGCACACTTTGCATAATAGGTGTTAAGCTCCACTTACCGGTGGGAGTGAGTTCTTATCATCTACATCCTGCAATGCACTCATGATCCAGTGTGGGTACATTCACTGTCAGTCATCTCTTCACATGGTGACTGCATCTCTATCTGGTGGGAGTCCTGTTGTTCTGCATCCACACAACATACCGATGACTTGTACATACTTCTCCTCATGTGTTGGTGTGAGTTAGGTAACATTTTGCCTCTTCATCACAAACAACAACTCAATATCTTTCCCACTCACAGATGTCATCATGTACCGATTATTATATCATATCGGTCTCATGTCCATATCTCCCACACAAGTCAGACACTAATTTGTGTATCGATGACTCAACTATGACTCTAATGGTCATTCCTTTGAATTACATTCTTCTTCTTTACCAGTGACCTGCAACACTTAGTTGACATCAATGACTTCATGTCAATAATACTCCCATACCGGTTGTCCTTTTATATCACTTGACATCAACGACAACACAATGCCAACATGATTACCTGTTCATATCTTATTTCATTACATTGTTGGTATTATTATTATCATTATCATAAATATATTTTTTCCTCTCCTCCAATATCACATCGATTGGATGCAACTTATTAGAGGTAGCATATTCATTAATAATACTTTCTATGCTTAAGATTGAGATTTCAAATAATATGTTATTGTATGAAAGAGACTTGTCAACATTTCAAATGTATTTCTATTGTATTTTGTTCTTGCATCACATAGAATCATATCGTTGTCACATGGCCACATTGCACAAACTTGTATTAAATGTTAAATTGTATTGTATTTTATCATGTGATGCATCATATAGAATTTTATCACATTACTCACATTGTTTGGAATTTTAACACATGACCACATTGCACACCATGTGGATTTTTCAATACCAATTTCTAGACATGCAAGATTTTATTCTTTTTTCTTATCTCCTCCTAGATAATTAAGTAGTTTGCACTCATTTTGATATGTCTGAGATGTTACTCATTACATACATTTTCCTATTTTATAGGATTCACTAAACCACTAATGATAAGAACAATTCAAATATTATTTTTTACTATATACAAATGGCTTGAAGCAAAATAATGGATCCACTAATAGGCCAACCTTGATTTTTGCCTTAAAAACATGTCAAGATTGAAAAAGGCATGGGAGGTTCTATCTAATCCATGGGGGTAGATCTAAACCCCCTTCCTTAGATTGAACCCTATTTCCCATTTTGTGGAGCCTCTAATGCACCCTCCTTCACTCATATCCACATATTGACAAACATATCAATTTGTGTCACATTTTTAGGGGTCAAATGAAGTCATCTAAAAACAAAATTATACAGGAATGTAGCACTTGATGTTAGATTTCTAAAAAATATAATGTGTATTATGTTTTAAATTTCATAATCAACATAATTCTATTATTAAAAAAGACCTTATTCAAGAAATAGGAAATAATAACAAATGATGCTCCAAAATTCTAAAAAAATTCATTGCAAATTGAACTAAAAGGAAAAAATAATAATTTTATTATGTGCGCAAAGATTTTTTTAGTAAAACATAGGTCTGAAATTTATTACCAATTTAAAATAACAAAATATTCAATAAAAATTGCCAAAAAAATTATGCACTAGGCATTGGCATTGGAGTTATGATAAATGTCTAAGAAACCATAAAAGATGATTATGTAAGTTCAAGTTATGTATTATGTATAATGTTACTCAATAAAAAATAATAGAAATATTATTCAAAACTGATCGAATAAAATATTAAATTAGTTTTAAAAATTACAAATTGAATCTACATATAAAATTCCACAAATCATCAATTTATATCATCCTTAAATTCTTATATTTTGTTTGTTATAATTGATAAAATTTGATGAAGGTTGAAGATGATTTTAGTGGCCCAATAATATTTGAAAAGTGGGACATATTATTGTGTTGTCACTTAAATTGATATCCTTTTATGAGTGCCTAAATATTTACTTTCATGATTAGCTAAGAAAGTCCATATATTTTGAAATGCATTCTTATGTTAATATTTGCACACACATCAAAGCAGGGGGGAAATATAATGGTGAAATAAGCATATTTGTATCATTTTTCATTTAGTTTTGTGCCCCACCTTGATGAGAGCAACTTATGCAATAAGATTTGAAAAGTGACAAACTCTTATGCGAAGCCCATGGACCAATCCCTATACATCTTCATCTCATCCTCTTTACACTGATTTTTCTATATTTGTTACTTTCATTTCCATATTATATCCCCACCCGCACTTATTTTCATACATTTACTTTCTACCTTGAGATCCTCACTTTTATTCCCATGGTTTATTTACATATTATTTGGGATTGTCATTTTTTAATCTTGAGGCACAAAGTTCAAATTCAAACTTTCTTACCTCCTACTAGTTATTATGAGCTAACTTAAAACACATTTCATGCAACATGTTGCTATGTCATGATATTTAAAGATATTCAATGTTTACTTAATTTCATAAGCTAGATTGTATGAGTATACTATGTCATGGTATTTAAAGATATTCAATGTTTAATTAATTTCATAAGATAGATTATAAGAGTATAGTTCAATTCTAAATTATATTAAAAAAATCTATCATAATGAAGGCCTCCTATGTGTTTGCAAATGTGGTCTTTATTTTTTTCCATTGTCATAAATTTGACTCACTAAGGGGTTTAACCTATTAGAATTCATTCATCTATCAAGCTAGATAGAACCTCAATAGTATCTAAACATATTACCTTAAGAAATTTGGATATTTATAAGGCAACAATGAATAGATTTCCAAGCACATATTCTATCAATTTATTCCTATGTTGCTTAAATCATTCCTATGAACAAAGTTTAATCTCATAGTGTGACTTTGACCTAGCTAAATTCTGAGTGTGATTCCTATTCGTGTATTAGGTAGCTAAACAATTGAAGGTTTGATATAAAACCTTCTAACAATAAAAATAAAATAAATAAATCATTGTTATATTTCCAATATATAGAAAGTTGAAATACTAATTAACAAATAATTTTTTTATGATCATCACAATAAACAACTATCTCTTAACCACAAAAATTAACTAAGTAAATTTATTTTTGTTATTTCTAGATTTCAAAAATATGACATGATTTATCAAGACTCTAAATTAGATTATGCTCATCATATTTATTAAAATCACCTTATTTATTTACAATTTTCTACATTATAAATTTATTATTAGTTTCCATTAAAAATTACCCAATCAATATATTAATAGCTATGAAATTTAAGAGTTACTGATCACCATTTGTGTAAGATTTTTATGTGTTCTAATGGATGCAAGTTATTGAAACACTCAATGATGTTTTGAAGATGAAATATGAGATTGGGAGCTATAATAGAAGGCAATGCATGAAGAAATATAAGTCTTGATAACCGGTAAGGATATAGTTATTACATTTTACCAAGAATTAAGATTGTAATGATAAGAAGAATTCAAGATGATTTGTTATTCATTACATAACTTTTTCTATATCATAAGATTTTTTTCCTTAAATTTTTAATGGTTTGCAATGCTATTATAAAAAAAATTCATTTTTTTAAATAAAAGAAAAGAAATGAAAAATATTTTGAATAATATCTATGAAATCAAAAGATAGTAAATGCACACTCTTTTTAGAATACTAAATGATGTCCATTTTCTTCTTTAACATTACATCTTTCACTATAACTCCTCATTAAAAATCTAATATATTTTAATAATATGTCCTCTGTATTTTTACTAATCTTGAGCGAAAAGAAGATTCTCCAAATTAATCATTCGTTAGAATTTGAAAGGTTGGAGGCAAAACCTTCGGTCCTCATTCTGAAAAGAGTTTGGTAGGGAAAATGTATTTACTTTAGCTTTACAAATCAAATCAAGGACAAAGTTCAAAAATTTGAATTCTATTTCTCGGAATGTGAACTTTGTAAGAGAGCAGATACACGTTGATTTTGAAAAATTCTTGTGGTGACTAGTTTCTTTAGAAAATCAACACGGAAGTTTTGTAAAAGGGATATAAATTTGCTTTTGGGACCCATATTTGTGTAGGCAGAATCACCAAGATATGCAAAAGCGAAAGCAAAAGCATTTTATTGTTGCAGGCGCCTGCTTTCTTGTTTCTAGTTCTATAATAATCGTCTTTGTAGTTGATGCTAATTTGCTGTTATTTTTTCTGTGTATTTTTTTTGTCAGTGCAAGCAGTAAACGAAATGGATGTGAGGTTGGAATTAAGTATTGCCCGTAACAGGGACAGAGAAGATCTTCCTCCTCCTAATCCTCCTGATCATGACGATCCAGACTCATATTCAGTCGAAGAGATCGATCCTCACGTCGAAATCACAGAGAGCCCTCATTCTTACTTACTGGTGGCTCAACTCCCAGGTACCCACAATCTTTCTAGTTATCTTCCCATTTATAGTACTTAAGAAGGAAAAGATAGGGAATTCTGAGTTGGTTTTTGGTTGTTGAAGGATTTTCCAAGCAAAATGTAAGAGTGGATATTAATAATTCGGGTACTCTGATATTAAGTGGAGAAAGAATAGTAGAAGAGATGGTGATGGCGAGGTGGACGTGGCACAGAAAAGAATACAGGCGTATCAGATTTAGAAAATCTTTTGGAATACCCGATGATGTCAATTTGGACACCATCACTGGGAGCTTTGAAAGGCGTGCATTGTATATTCTTATGCCTAAGTTGAGGCCTGGTGAGGCCAGGCAGATAATTGTTACAGAGGTCCCTGCTCCTCCACCGCCCCAAGCACCACCTCAGCCGATGCAACAAGAAGAACGAGAATTGCAATTTCCCGAGGTGATTGAAATGCCAACCGACGAGTGTCCCAGCCCCCCACCTCAATCTCCAGAACAAGTTCCCATTGTGGTGAAAGAGGAACCACCATCTCTACCGCCTCCCCTACCTCCACCTGCACCACGCCCCCCTCCTCCTCCTGAACCAATACCTCTGCCGCCTCCTCCTATTCAACTTCCAATTCCACCTCCACCACCTCCTCCTCCTCCTCCGCCACCTCCACCTCCTCCACCACCGCCTCCTCCTCCGCCGCCACCTCCTCCTCCTCCTAAACCAACAGCTCCACCACTGCCACCACCACCTCCTCCTCCATCACCAACACCTCCTCCACCACCCCCACCGCCCCCTCCTAAACCAACACCTCCACCACCCCCTCCCCCTCCTAAACCAACACCACCTCCACCTCCACCACCACCACCACCTCCACCTCCACCTCCTCCTCCTCCTCCACCACCACCACCACCACCACCACCTCCACCTCCACCTCCACCTCCTCCTCCTCCTCAACCAACACCTCCACCTCCTCCTAAACCAACACCACCTCCACTTCCTCCTCCACCACCACCTCCACCTTCTCCTCCGGAAACACCTCCTCCTGAACCAACACCTCCATCTACTCCTCAACGCAGTCCTCCGGAGACTCCCAAGGCGCCACCGAAAACTATAGTAAGTGAATTAATGCCAATATTAGAAATGACAACAAAAGCAGGTGCCGGCTTTGGTGCCGCTTATGCAGTAGTCAAAACTGTTAACGGATTCAGGGAGGATAAGAGCTGGATCAAATAGCCAGGCTCAATGCACCTACACATCTCAATAAAATGTCATCTTCTCACGTCTAAGTGGCATTCTGTGATAAGTCTATATTTGTCTTTATTTTTTGTTTAAAATTTTTGGGGATCTTTGATGAGCAATTTAAAATGCAGCGTCCATCTTTTACGTAGTTAATGAAATGAGTTGTGTTGATAGAAAGCCACTTTTGTGTTATTTAATCGCCCGACCGGAATAATTGAGAACGTATAAAAGCTATGAAAGAACGTGAGATTAGTTTTAGGGCTAGCTAAAGGCACAACTTGCGTTATTCAATTGATTTTTTTATTCAATCAACAGTAAAAGAGCAACTTTAACAATCCGAATAATAGAAGAGAATAATTTCAATGCAGAGGAGCTGAAATCAGCTTTTAAGGCTGCAGTTACAAGCCCACTGCCTCACGTACCCTTCTATTCTGAAAAATAAGAAAATCTTTAAAAGAATCAGTCAAATACATATTTTAGCTTTACTTTAGTTTTACCACTGCAAAAGAATACTTTATAACAAACTAAACAAATTTTGTGGATTTGGAATGCAAGATCTTGATATCATCTCACTCTTTTGGGCCACATTAAAAAACAAATGAATATTTGACGTTACCAATAAGATGCCGCAATTTATCAGACAGTGATTTTTCTAATTGATTTCTTTTATGGCAACTGCATTCTTTTGTTTTTAATTATGGTTTGTCAGGCGATTTTCAAAGCTGTCTCCTACATTATTTATGAATGTGTAGGACTTTTCAACATTCCTACATACTTCCTTGATAAATTTATGAGACATGGTCGAATGTGATTCGGTGTCCCTTTCCCTTTAATATTTGTCATTCATGGCTTTCACTCTTTGCCTCTCTTTATCTGTGACAAATGCGTTGACACTATGTAAATTCTTCACATCATACTTCAACAGACCTCTGGACCATTTTGGTGTTCTAGGCACATCCATACATTTATATGTAAGGAGAATGAAACAATACACACTGCACTATCAAGCTCGCTTCAATACAGAAATGGGAGGTTAAAAGTTCCATATTACTTGGCAAAAGCCCTGGTTTTAAATTGGGCTGTAAAACTGTGTGGTTTCATGATTTCACTCTGGTTTATTCCCTCAAGTCATTTATTATTATCCACCCTTGACGGCAATTACAACCACTTTTCACGCAAGCATTCATGATCATCTTGGGCTTAGATTTTGTTCAAATTTGCATCAGCTTATGGTCTGCACATACCATTGCTCGTCAAATGAAACTCCCAGATTTTCTTATTATTGTATTGCTGTAGAAACATTTAAGAAGGCACTGTATAACACATTAACTAACAAACATAAATAAAGTTCATATGGGCACCCACTATAAACCCAATCCCCCACCCAAAAAATCAGATTTTACTACTGCATTTTTTTGTTCAATCAACAAACTAGAAACTTGAATGGCCTTTTAGATATCAACATAACCAGAATAGGGCATTTTTAAAAGCACTGGATCTAGTACAAAAATCTATAAACATATGATTTACTCACTTGCCACACATCCTAGTCCAAGCAATTGGGTAGAACATTTATTTTATTTCCTTCCCTTGGAATTTAAATACCTGTCTAACTTGTATGCATTTGAGTGTTTTCTTCATTTACTTGTATGCATTCAGGTGTTTTTTCATTTACTTGTATTCATGATTTCTGCAGGGAGCCACTGAATTTCAACAAGAAGGTGAAGAAATCCCTGGTCAATTTAAAGAACTTCCGACATACATCCTTCCACTCCAAGTGCCTGGTGTTCCAGAGATGACAGAACCATCCAGTGAGCCTGAAGTTCCATTCCAAGTTGATCAACCAGAGGATGCAATTAAAACAACAGTAAAAACAGTGCAAGGTCCGACTGCCATTGAAGAGTCAACACCTCCTACTAAAGCTGAAAAGATGGAAGTTCCTAAGGATATCCAGATATTGCCAGAGGTGAGAAAAGGGCAGGAAGATAAACCAGTTAAATCAGCAAAAGAAGTTCCTCATGAAGTAGCCTTGCCTAAAACTATCTTAGAAGTTCATGCACCTAACATTCCACAAGGAGAAATGCAAAAATCCACTGTCGAGGTTGAAGACAAGCTAGTCAAACCAAAGCGGGAAGAAAAAGAGAGAGAAGACAAAGAATCAAATGAAGAAGCGATGCAACCACCAACATTCATACATAAAGAAAAGGATGGGGAGCCATCTTCTTCTGCTCCCAAGGATGTAAGTATTGCTTTAAAATCCAAATCCAATAAAGCAAACATTTGTCCTAAGAGGCCCCGCTTACTTTAGCTTGCACTGTTGCATTGACTTTTCATCAAAACAGGATATGAAAGGTTGATAATAATCTGCATGGAACACAGACTTCCAACCATCCTTTACCCATAGGCCTTGGACAATTTACTATTATCTTGTTCCTATGTCACTTTTTTTTTAAATCAAAATTTTCTTTGCAAAGAAATGAATTGAATTCAGCATATTAATGGAAAAAGTACACCAAAATTTTGAAAATAAATTTAGACATGAATTTCATAATGCATAGAAGTGATACTGTATGGCGCACTTAATATGCATATAGATGACATCACTCACTAGATAAGAGGCTTTGCAGTTTAGTCACTTTAGTCATATTGGTACTGCTTAGCTTCCTAGGCAATTAAAAACTATTTTTCAAGTAAACACTCATGATCATTGAATTTACATCAGCATATGTTTTGAACATGCCATTAATGACCAAATGAACTCCCTGGTTTTCTCATTATTTTTCATGTGTAGATGGATACATTGTTACAAGGTATGATAAGTTAAAAAGCCTATGGTTCACCCACTTGCACACATATCCTAGTCCAAGCAATTGGATATAATATTTTTATTTCCTTCCCCATGGAATTCAAAATAAATATGATAGCTGCAGATAGCCATCTACCTTGTATGCTTTTTTATGACTTTTTTAATTTTAATTTTAATTTTTAATTTACTTGTATGCATGGTTGTTATAGGCAGACATTGGATTTCTACAACAAGATGAAGATTCCTCTGGTCAATCTAAAGAACTTCTAGCAGACATTCCTCCACTCCAAGTGCCTGGTACTCCAGAGATGACAGACCCATCCAGTGAGCCCAATGTTCAATTTCAATACCAAGGTGAGCAACCAGAAGATACAACTAAAGCACCAGTAAAGCAAGGTCCAACTATCATCGAAGAGTCAACACCTTCTGCTGAAGTTAAAAATATGGATGTTCCCAAGGAGAGCCAGAGCTTGCCAGAGGTGAGAGAAGGGCAGGAAGACAAGCCGGTTAAATCAGCCAATGAAAAACCTGAGGAAGAAGCCTTACTTAGAGCTATCTCTGAAGTTCACATGCCTATCATTCCCCAAGGGTTTCCACCAAAATCCAGACAAGAATATAAGCAAGAGGAATCACCACCTTCTGCTCCCAAGGATGTAAGTGTTGCTTCAAATTCAAATCCACTGAAGCAGTCATTGACCTTAAGAGGCACCTATTTCTTAGTTTGCACTGTTACACTCACTTTCATCAAATCAGGATTTGAAATGTTGATGATAATCTGCATGAAATGCAAATTTTCAATCATTCATTATACATAGAACTTGCACAATTTATCCTATTGCACACTTGACATGCATCCATATGTCATCACTCACTAAACAGGGCCTTTGTAGTTTAGTCACTTCAGTTATAGGTACTCCTCAGGTCCCTAGGCAATTACCAACACTTCTCAAGTAAACACCTATGATCATCGTGGGCTTGGATTCTGTTTGAATTTACATCAGCATATGGTCATAAATTATAATAACTAACAAACATATAGAAAGTTACACATGGTCATACACTATAAATAAAAAGAACTTTAGATTTGAGTATTGAATTTTATTCTAATTAACAAGATAGAATTCACAAAGAGTTCAAGGCCCTCTCACAAAAAGCATGACGTGCTTATCAAGATATCAATATAGCCAGAGTAGGACAAATTGAAAAGCACCTGATCCAGTAGAAAATTTTAAAAACATATGTTCAACCCACTTGCCACATATCCCAGTACAAGCGATTGGATATAAGACAGATTTTGTTTCCTTCCCTATGGAATTCAAAAAACATATTATAGCTTCAGATATCCATCTAACTTGTATGATTTCAGTTGCTTTTCATTTACTTGTATAAATGATTGCTATAGGAAGCCACATAATTTCTATAACAGGATGAAGATATCTCTGATAAATCTTAAGAAATTTTTCCAGAAATCCCTCTACTCCAGGTGCCTGGTATTCCAGACATGACAGAACCATCCAGTGAACCTGAAGTTCAATTTCAATACCAAGTTGAGCAACCAGAGGATACAATTAAAACACCAGTAAAAAGAGTGCAAGATCCAATTGCCATCAAAGAATTGACACCTCCAACTGAAGCTGAAATTATGGAAGTTCCAAAGGATATCCAGGGCTTGCTCAAGTTAAGAGAGGGGCGGGAAGATAAGACAGTCAAATCAGCAAAAGAAATACCTGAGAAAGTCCCCTTGTCTAAAACTATCTCCAAAGTTCATACACCTATCATTCCACAAGAATTTCTATCAAAATCCTCTCAAATTCCAGCAAAAGAAAGTACTAGACCAACTACTTCCAAAGGAAATGCAACAACCCACTGTTGATATTGAAGATAAACCAGTCAAATCAAAGTGGGAACAAAAGGAAGGGGAAGAAAGAGAATCAAATGAAGAGAAGATGCAACCAGCAATATCCATCCAAGAATAGAAGGATGGGGAGCCACATTCTTCTGCTCCCAAGGATTTAAGTAATGCTTAAAATTCAAATCCACTAAAGCAGACGTTGGTCCTAAGAGGCCCCTCATCCTTAGCTTGCACTGCTGTATTGACTTATCATCAAACCAGGAAACTAACTTGACAATAATCTGCATGAACAAAATCACATATTTCCAACCATTCATTAGCCATAGACCTTACACAATTTATCATATTCTCGTTCCTACCCTCATCCTTAGCTTGCACCATTGCATTGACTTTTCATCAAATCAGGAAATGAACTGTTGTTAATAATCTGCATGAAACACAGTCATATATTTCCAACCATTTCATTAGCCATAGAACTTACACAACTCGTATTCTTGTTTCTCCCCTCATCATTAGCTAGCAATGTTGCATTGACTTTTCATCAAATCAGGAAATGAACTGCTGAAAATAATCTGCATGAACCAGTCATATATTTCCAACCATTCAATGGCCATAGACCTTACACAATTTATTGTATTCTCGTTCCTATTTTACAGAGCTCTTTTATAAAATTTTCTTTGCAAAGAAATGAATTGAATTCAGTGTATGATTGGGAGAAGCACACAAAAAAATAAAAAAAAATTAAGACACGAAAATCATAATGTATAAAAGTTATATCGTATGCAACACTTTTTATAGAACACTTCTTATGAATATAGATGGCATCGCTAACCAAATAGAGGCTTTGTAGTTTAGTCACTTTAGCATTAACAGTATTCCCCAGCTCCCTAGGCAGTTACAACCACTCTTCAAGTATAACACCCATGATCATTGTAGGCTTAGATTCTGTTTTGGTGCAGGAGCACCTAGGACTTAGACTATCTAGTTTTTCAATTTTGGCTTGTACTGACCCTAGCCAAGTCAGTAGTGAATAAGGACTCCAGGAGGGTCCAAGTGTTAATGTTTTGGGTCAATGTAGGCCTAGGTTGAGTTCATTCTTCTTAGGTTTGCATTTTTGTGTAAATAGTGGATTTGCGTAGGTAGTTGACCTTCTTGATGGTCAAAAGTGTCAAAACTTGGTATAGGCATTAGGGAGGGTTAAATTAGTCTTAGGCATGTTTAAAAAGTCATGTGTGATGACTTGGAATAGGTCTCATAGGTTGGAAAGACCAAAAAGTGCAAGAGTGCAAAGTTGCAAAAAGTTGTCATGACAACTTTTGAAAGTTGTCATGACAACTTTTGTCTTGAATTGGTTAAGCGATGGAGTTAGGGATTGTCCAATGCCTTAGGATGACTCCACATGTGGGAAAGCTATAAGTACCCTCTCTTGCACGGTTACCAAGGTTGGAGAATGTGATATGTATGTTCAACAATTTGAAACTACTCATTTTCAGACTAGTTGGCAGCATTTTGGCTTGATTTTACTCATTTTGTAATTGAAAATGGATTGAATCCATTGATCCAGCAATGGATTGAGTTTCTCTAGTGTGTTATAGTACTGTTGTTTCCATTTCAAGCTTTGTGGTTATTGTTCATTAGTGTTTTCTTGCTTTAGTTTGCAAACAACCAGTTTTGGCTTGTATATAGCAGTTTTTTGTAAATATGGTTGCCCCATGAGTTCCACACGTGCTGCCATCACGGCTTGTTGGGACATGGAGGGCAACCACTTGTACAGTGTACATATGCAGGGAAAAGTGCTGGAGAAGAGTTTAAGCATGACTGTCACCTTGTTCTAGGCGAGTCCAAGAGCAACCCGGCTAGAGGAAATAAGGTGAAAACGTGGTGTAAAGTGTAGGGGTGAGTACCAAATCACTATCCAAGATTTTGGAGGGGTCCAAGGAGTTGGGACAGAGTTGCCAATGCAAGGAGAAGCTTTGACAAGGTCATTTAATACTCAAACCCCAATTTGACCATTCATTGCCGGCTAGAGGCCTAGAAAACCCTTCAAAACCCTCATTTTGGGGTTAGCATATTGTATGGTGGTATAAGAGGCCAAAACAAAAAAAATCTATTGAGGTTAGATGAACCATTGAAGAAAAACCAAACTTGTTTGAGGGTCTTTTGGACCGTTTTCACTCAAGCCCTAAAAAACTGGTTTTAGAAGGCCTAATTGGGCTAATTCCTTGTAGCCCTTTTCTAGGCAAGATTTTGGAATCAGTAGGAAACCTAATGATTGCAAAAACCTCAAATGGACCCTAAGTGCATTCAAAACATGAAAGAAGACACTTCCACACCTCTGCATCATCTCACAATGATAGGAGGTCAATTTGACAACTTGAAGCCAAGAAGCCATAATTGAGCACATGGGAAGCACTGTGAATTGGTAGGGTTCCTAGCCAAAAACACTTGATGCAAATACCTTAGAAAGGTCAAGAATCAAGCCCTAGAAGAGACTGAGAAGGACTTGGAGGTCTAGAGAGCAACTAGGCCTGGTGAGTTGGTGGAATTGAGCAACATCAGCTAGGTGAAGTGTTGAGCAAACTAGGTGATGGCAGTATCCCAGTCTATCTGTTGGTTCCCATCCACCTTGATGATTAGAGCCGTGTTGGTTTAGCTGCTTACGTATCCGGTGATCTACTATTGCCTTCATTCCTACCTATCTGCCTATCTCAGCCAAGATCCGACTTGTACCTTCCTATCTGTCCATTTGCTCCTCTCTTATCTTCCTTACTCCAGCTGAGATTCGAGTATACAGCAGAGGCGAGAGCGCTTCGTTAGGTCCAAGTACGTGATTATAGCCATTAAGGTCTAGAAACGTACCCACCTACGTATGACATGAGTAACGAGAATCATGTGAAAAACATGATTGCCTGCCAGTTCCAGGGTTTCTACGTTCAGCCAATCTACGCAAAGTGAATCGGTCCCTAAGGAACCCTCGAAAGGGTTGTCTGCTGATGGGTACACGAAAGTGACGAAGTTGCCCCGACTACTGAACCATGGCCTGCACTCCACTATCCAGATCTCTTCCCCATGATCACTATAGCCCCCCCAGCAGGGGGGGGCACTATGGTACAGTACGAATCTTGAACCGACCTTATAGATAGTAGGGCCCCTCTTTAGAATAGTAGGAATCAGCTTGCTAGAATAATATGAAAAAGGGCGACATAGTAGGGGGGTGTTGGTTTGAACATATCATCCCTCACCAAATGGAACTCCTTGGTTTTCTTGTTATTTTGCTTCTGTAGAAAAAATCAAGAATGCATTTGATAATCATAATTTATTAACTAACAAACATAAGGAAATTTCATATGTGAATACTGTATTAACCAAAAAAAAAGTAGAATTTGGTATTTCATTTTCTTCCAATTAACAAGATAGAATTTGCAAACAGAACAAAACTCTCTGATGGGAACTTGAGATGTTCATTTAGATATCAACATGGCTAGAATAGGGCAAATTTAAAAGAAACTGATTGAGTGCAAGAAGTTTAAAAGCAAATGGTTTACCCACTTGCCACACATATCCTAGTCCAAGCAATTGGATACAGTCTATTTTTTATTTCCTTCCCTATGGAATGCAGAAAACATAGAATAGCTGCAGATACCCATCTTACTTGTGTGCTTTAGGTGTTTCTTTTATTTACTTGTATACATGATTGCTATAGGGAGCCGCTGAAATTCCACAACAAGATGAAGATACCTCTAGTCGATTTGAGGAACCACTGGCAGAAATTCCTCCACTTGAAGTGCCTGGTATTCCAGATATCATAGAACGATCCAGTGAGCCCAAAGTTCAATTTCAATACCAAGTTGAGCAACCAGAAGATACAACTAAAGAACCAGCAAAGCAATGTCCCACTATCACTGAGGAGTCAACACCTTCTGCTGAAGCTGAAAAGATTGATGTTCCTATGGAGATCCACAGCTTGCCAGAGATGAGAAAATGCCAGGAAGATAAGCCAGTAAAATTGGCAGATGAAAAAGGTAAGGAAGAAGCCTTTCCTAAAACTATATACGGAGTTCACAAGCCTATCATTCCACAAGAATTTCCATCAAAATTCTCTCAAGATCCAGAGAGAGAAAGCGTGAGACCTACTACCTGTGAAATCCCAAAGGAAGTGGAACAACCCACTATTGACGCTGAAGATAAGCCAGTTAAACCAGAGTGGAAAGAGAAGGAAGACAAAGAAGCAAATGAAGAGAAGATGCAACCACCAAAATTTGTACAAGATGAGAAGCATGAGGAGCCACTTTCTTGTGCTCACAAAGATGTAAGTGTTGCTTCAAGTTCAAATCCACTAACCCAATTGTTAGTCATAAGAGCACTCACTTTCTTAGCTTGCACTGTTACATTCCCTTCTCATTAAATCAGGATTTGAAATGTCGATAATAATCTGCATGAAACAGTCACATATTTCTAACCATTCATAGCCATAAACCTTATACAATTCATTGTAGTCCCATTCCTATATTACAGATGTTTTTTAATTAAATTTTCTTTGCAAAGAAATGAATTGAATTAAGTGTATGATTGGGAAAAGAATACAAAAAATTAGAAAATAAATTTAGATGTCAAATTCATAATGCATAAAAGTGATACTGTATGCAAAACATTTTATGGATCTAGATGGCATCGCTAACTAGATAGAGGCTTTGAAGTTTAGTCACTTTAGAAATAGTGGTATTCCACAGGTCCTTGAGCAATTATAACCACTCAAAAGTATAACACGCATGATCATTGTAGGCTTAGATTATGTTTGAGTTTGCATCAGTGTTGGTTTGAATGTATCATCAGTCATCAAATGGAACTCCTTGGTTTTCTTATTATTTCACTTTTGTAGAGAAACTTAAGGATGCGTTTGATAATATATTGACTAACAAACATAGAAAAAGTTCATATGGGAATACCGTATAGACAAGAAAAAAACAACTGGATTTTGGTATTACATTTTCTTCCAATTAACAAGATACAATTCACAAACAGCATAAAACTCTTTGATGGAAATTTGAGATGTTCTCTTGGACATTAACATGGCAAGAATAGAGAAAATTTAAAAGAAACTGATCTAGTACTAGAAGTTTAAAAGCATCTGGTTTACTTTTTTACCATACATATCCTAGTCCAAGCAATCAGATATTGTCTATTTTTTATTTCCTTCCCTATGGAATGCAGAAAATATAGAATAGCTGCAAATACCCACCTTACTTGTGTGCTTTAGGTGTCTCTTTCATTTACTTGTATAAATGATTGCTTTAGGGAGCTGCTGAAATTCCAAAAGAAGATGAAGATACCTCTGGTCAATCTGAAGAACTTCTGGCAGACACTCCTCCACTCCAAGAGCCTGGTATTCCAGAGATGAAAGAACCATCCAGTGAGTCCAAAGTTCAATTTCAATACCAAGTCGAGCAACCAGAAGATACAACCAAAGAACCAGTAAAGCAAGGTCCTCCTATCATTGGAGAGTCAACACCTTCTGCTGAAGCTGAAAAGATTAATGTTCCGACGGATATCCAGAGCTTGCCAGAGATGAGAAAAGGCCAGGAAGATAAGCCAATTATATTGGCAGATGAAAAACCTAAGGAAGAAGCCTTGCCTAGAACTATATCTGGAGTTCACAAACCAATCATTCCACAAGAATTTCCGTCAAGATTCTCTCAAGTTCCACAGAGAGAAAGTGCCAGACCTACAATTTGTGAAATTCCAAAGGAAGTACAACAACCCACTGTTGATGCTGAAGATAAGCTAGCTAAACCAAAGTGGAAGGAGATGGCAGACAAAGAAGCAAATGAAGAGGAGCTGCAACCACCAAAATATGTACAAGAAAAGAAGCATGAGGAGCCACCTTCTTCTGCTCCCAAGGGTGTAAGTGTTGCTTCAAATTCAAATCCAATAAAGCAGCTGTTGGTCTTAAGAGAACTCACTTTCCTAGCTTGCATTGTTACATTCACTTCTCATAAAATCAAGATTTGAAATGTCGATAATAATCTGCATGAAACAGTCACATATTTCCAACCATTGATTAGCCATAGACCTTACACGATTTATTGTATTCTCATTCCTATATAGCAGCATCTTTTAGTTAAATCTTCTTTCCAAAGAAATGAATTGAATTCAGTGTACGATTAGGAAAAGCACACAAAAAATTATAAAACAAGTTTAGACATGAAACTCATAATACATAAAAGTGATACTGTATGCAACATTTTTTATGGATATAGATTGTATCGTTAACTAAATAAAGGCTTTGTAGTTTTGTCACTTTGGTGATAGTGGTATTCCCCAACTCCCTAGGCAATTACAGCCACTCTTCGAGTATAAGACCCATGATCATTCTAGACTTAGATTTTGTTTGAATTTAAATCAGTTTTGGTTTGAACTTATCATCCCTCACCAAATGGAACTCCCTGGTTTTCTTGTTATTTTACTTCTGTAGAAAAGCTTAAGAATGCATTTGATAATATACTAGCAAACAAACATAAAGAAATTTCACATGGGAATACAGAATAAACAAAAAAGCTTCATATTTTGTTATTACATTTTCCTCCAGTTAAAAAGATAGAACGCGAACAGCATAAAACTCTCTGATGTTATCTTGAGATGTTCATTTATATATAAACATGGCCAGAAGAGGGCAAATTTGAAAGATACTAATCTACTACAAGAAGGTTAAAAGCACATATGGTTTACCCACTTGCCACACATATCCTAGTCCAAGCAATTGGATATATTCTATTTTTTATTTCCTTCCCTATGAAATGCAGAAAACATAAAGCTGCAGATACCCATCTTACTTGTGTGCTTTAGGTGTTTCTTTTAATTACTTGTCTACATGATTGCTATAGGAAGGCACTGAAATTCCACAACAAGAAGATGATACCTCTAGTCAATCTGAAGAACTTCTGGCACGCATCCCTCTGGTCCAAGTGCCTGGTATTCCAGAGATGATAGAACCATCCAGTGAGCCCAAAGTTCAATTTCAATACCAAGTTGAGCAACCAGAAGATACAAGTAAAGAACCAGTAAAGCAAGGTCCCACTATCATTGAAGAGTCACCATCTTCTGCTGAAGCTGAAAAGATTGATGTTCCTATGGATATCCAGAGCTTTCCAGAGATGATAAAAGGCCAGGAAGATAAGCCAGTTAAATTGGCAGATGAAAAACCTAAGGAAGAAGCCTTGCCTAAAACTATATCTGAAGTTCACGAGCCTATCATTCCACAAGAATTTCCATTAAATTTCTCTCAAGTTCCAGAGAAAGAAAGTGCCAGACATACTACCTGTGAAATTCCAAAGGAAGTGCAACAACCAAATGTTGAAGCTGAAGATAAACCTAAACCAAAGTGGAAAGAGAGGGAAAACAAAGAAGCAAATGAAGAGGAGATGCAACTACCAAAATATGTACAAGAAGAGAAGCATGAGGAACCACCTTTTCCTGCTCCCAAGACTGTAAGTGTTGCTTCAAATTCAAATCCACTAAAGCAGTTGTTGGTCTTAAGAGAATTCACTTTCTTAGCTTGCACTGTTAAGTTCATTTCTCATTAAATCAGGATTTGAAATGTCGATAATAATCTGCATGAAAGAGTCACATATCCCCAACCATTCATTAGCCATAGACCTTACACAATTTATTGTATTCTTATTCCTAATGTTTACAGAGCTTTTTAATTAAATGTTCTTTGTAAATAAATGAATTGAATTCAGAGTATGATTGGTAAAAGCACAAAAAAAATTAGAAAATAAAAGTTAGACGTGAAACTCATAATGCATAAAAGTGATATTGTATGCAACACTTTTTATGGATATAGATGGCATGGCTAACTCAATTGAGGCTTTGTAGTTTAGTCACTTTAGTAATAGTGGTATTCCCCAGCTCCCTGGGTAATTAAAACCACTCTTCCAAGTATAACAACCATGATCATTGCAGGCTTAGATTTTGTTTGAATTTATATCAGTGTTGGTTTGAACTTTGAACGTACCATTGCTGACCAAATGGAACTCCTTAGTTTTCTTATTATTTTACATCTGTAGAAAAACTTATGAATGCATTTGATAATATATTAACTAACAAACATATAGAAAGTTCTTATGGGAATACAGTATAAACGAAAAAAACTTAAGTTTTTGGTATTATATTTTCTTCCATTAAAAAGATAGAATTCGTGAACAGCATAAAACTCTCTGTTGGAAACTTGAGACGTTCATTTAGATATCAACATAACCAAAATAGGGCTTACTTAAAAGAAACTAATCTAGTACAAGAAGTTTAAAAGCATCTGGATTACCCACTTGTCACACATATCCTAGTCCAAGCAATTGGATATAATCTATTTTTTATTTCCTTCCCTATGGAGGATGCAGAAAATATATAATAGCTGCAGATACCCATCTTACTTGTGTGCTTTAGGTGTTCCTTTTACTTACATATATACATGATTGCTATAGGGAGCAGCTGAAATTTCACAACAAGATGAATATAGCTCTGGTCGATCTGAAGAACTTATTGCAGGCATTCCTCCACTCCAAGTGCCTCGTATTCCACAGATGATAGAACCATCTTGTGAGCCCAACGTTCAATTTCAATACCAACTTGAGCAACCAGAAGATACAACTAAAGAACCAGTAAAGCAAGGTCCCACTATCATTGAAGAGTCAACACCTTCTGCTGAAGCCGAAAAGATTGATTGTCCTACAGATATCCAGATCTTGCCAGAGATGAGAAAAGGCCAAGGAGATAATCCAGTTAATTTGGCAGATGAAAAAGCTAAGGAAGAATCCTTGCCTAAAATTATATCTGGAGATCACAAGCCTATCATTCCACAAGAATTTCCATCAAAATTCTCTCAAGTTCCAGAGGAAGAAAGTACCAGACCTACTACCTGTGAAATTCCAAAGGAAGAAAGTACCAGACCTACTACCTGTGAAATTCCAAAGGAAATGCAACAACCCACTGTTGACGCTGAAGATAATCGAGTTAAACCAATGTGGACGAAGAGAGAAGACAAAGAAGCAAATGAAGAGGATATGCAACCACCAAAATATGTACTAGAAGAGAAGCATGAGCCACCTCCTTCTGCTTCCAAGGATGTAAGTGTTGCTTCAAATTCAAATATAGTAAAGCAGCTGTTGATCTTAAGAGAACTCACTTTCTTATCTTGCACTGTTACACTCACTTCTCATTAAATCAGGATTTGAGACGTTGATAATAATCAGCATGAAACAGTCACATATTTTCAACCTCATTAGCCATAGACCTTACACAATTTATTGTATTCTCATTCTATATTACAGAGCTTTTTAAATTAATTTTTTTTGCAAAGAAATGAATTGAATTCAGTGTATGATTGGGAAAAGCACACAAAAAATTAGAAAATAAATTTAGACGTGAAACTCATAATCTACAAAAGTGATATTGTATGCAACACTTTTTATGGATATAGATAGCATTGCTAACTAAATAGAGGCTTTGTAGTTTAGTCACTTTAGTAATAGTGGTATTCCCTAGCTCCCTAGGCAGTTGCTCATTATAGGCTTAGATTTTGTTTGAATTTACTTCAGTGTTGGTTTGAACATATAATCGCTCACCAAATGGAACTCCTTGCTTTCCTTATTATTTTACTTCTGTAGAAAAACTTAAGAATTCATTTGATAATATATTAGATAACAAACATGAAGAAAGTTCATATGGGAATACCATAAAAGCCAAAAAAAAAAACTTCAGATTTTGGTATTACATTCTTCCAATTAACAAGATAGAAGTAATGAACAGCATAAAACTCTCTGATGGAAACTTGAGATGTTCATTTAGATATTTACTTGGCAAGAATAGGACAAATTTAAAAGAAAATGATCTAGTACAAGAAGTTTACAAGCATATGGTTTACCGACTTTCCACACATATCCTAGTCCAAGCAATTGGATATAATCTATTTTTTATTTCCTTCCCTATAGAATGTAGAAAACATAAATAGCTGCAGATGCCCATGTTACTTGTGTGCTTTAGGTGTTTCTTTTAATTAATTGTATACCTGATTGCAATAGGGAGCTGCTGAAATTCCACAACGAGATGAAGATAGCTCTGGTCGATCTGAAAAACTTCTGGTAGGCATTCCACCACTACAAGTGCCTGGTACTCCAGAGATGATAGAACCATCCAGTGAGCCCAAAGTTCAATTTCAATACCAAGGTGAGCAACCAGAAGATACGACTAAAGAACCAATAAAGCAAGGTCCCACTATCATTGAAGAGTCAAGACCTTCTGCTGAAGCTGAAAAGATTGTTGTTCCTAGTGATATCCAGAGCTTGCCAGAGATGAGAACAGGCCAGGAAGATAAACCAGTTAAATTGGCAGATGAAAAATCTAAAGAAGCCTTGCCTAAAACTATATCTGGAGTTCACAATCCTATGATTCCACAAGAATTTCCATCAACAATCTCTCAAATTCCAGTGAACGAAAGTTCCAGACCTACTACCTGTGAAGTTCCAAAAGAAATGCAACAATCCAGTGTTGACACTGAAGATATGCCAGTTAAATCACAATGGAAAGAGACGGAAGACAAAGAAGCAGATGAAGAGGAGATGCAACCACCAAAACATGCAGAAGAGAAGTATGTGCAGCCACCTTCTTCTGCTCCTAAGGATGTAAGTATTACTTCAAATTCAAATCCACTAAAGAAGTTGCTGGTCTTAAGAGAAGTCGTCTTTCTAGCTTGCACTGTTTAATTCACTTATCACTAAATCAGAATTTAAAATTTTTATAATAATCTAGATGAAACACACATTTCTAATCATTCATTACTCATAGGTCTTGTACATCATCATATTCTTGTTCCTATGTTTCCATGTTTTTGATTGAATTTTCTTTGCAAAGAAATGAATAAATTCAGAGCATGTTTGGGGTAACACCAAAATATTTTTAAAATAAATTTAGATATGAATTTCATGATGTATAAAAGTGATATCATATGGCACACTTTTCATGGATACAGATTTCATCGCTCACTAAATAGATCTTTGTAATTTGGTCACTTAAGTCATCATACTCCCCAGCTTCCTAGGCAATTACACTCACTTCTCAAGTAAACACCCAACAATCATCTTGGGCGTAGATTTTGTTCAGAATTAGATTACCATATGATTTGAACATGCTATTGCTCACTAAATGGAACTCCCTGGTTTTCTTATTATTTGACTGCTAAAAAAGTTTAAGAATACATATGATAACACGTCAACTAACAAGCATAAAGAAAGTTCATATTGGCATCAAGTATAACAGAAAAAGATTTAGATTTTAGTATTGTATTTTCTCCCAATTAGATAGAATTCGAGAACAGCTTAAAACACTCTCATAGAAAACTTGAGGTGCTAATTGAGATTTCAACAATAGGACAAATTTAAAAGTACTCCATCATGTACAAGCACATGGTTCACCCACTTGCCATACATATCCTAGTCCAAGTGATTGGATATAATATATTCTTTATTTCCTTCCTCATAGTATTCATAAAGCATATAATAGCTGCAGATACCTGTCTAAATTTTTTTAATTTATTTACATACATGGTTGCTATAGGTAACCACGGATCAATCTGAAGAACTTCTGGCAGGCATTCCTCCACTCCAAGTGCCTTGTATTCCAGAGATGATAGAACCATCCAGTGAGCTAGAAGTTCAATTTCAATACCAAGGTGAACAACCAGAAGATACAACTAAAGAACCAGTAAGGCAAGGTCCCACTATCATTGAAGAGTCAACACCTTCCGCTGAAGCTGAAAAAATTGATGTTCCTAGGGATATCCAGAGCCTGCCAGAGATGAGAAAAGGCCAGGAAGATAAACCAGATAAATTGGCAGTTGAAAAACCTAAAGAAGAAGCCTTGACTAAAACTATATCTGGAGTTCACAAGCCTATCATTCCACAACAATTTCCATCACCAGTGAACGAAAGTTCTAGACCTACTACCTGTGAAATTCCAAAGGAAATGCAACATCCCAGAGTTGATGCTGAAGATAAGCCAGTTAAACCAAAGTGGAAAGAGAGGGAAGACAAAGAAGCAAATGTAGAGGAGATGCAACCACCAAAATATGCACAAAAAAAGAAGTATGAAGAGCCTTCTTCTGCTCCCAAGGATGTAAGTGTTACTTCAAATTCAAATCCACTAAATCAGTTGTTGGTCTTAAGAGAATTTACATTTTTAGCTTGCATTGTTTCATTCACTTTTTGTTAAATCAGGATTTGAAATGTTGATAATAATCTACTGAAACACACATTTCTAATCATTCATTACTCATAGGTCTTACACAATTCATCATATTCTTGTTCCTAAGTCACCTTGTTTTTGATTGAATTTTCTTTGCAATGAAATAAATAAATTCAGTGCATGTTAGGGGAAGAACACACCGAAAAAATTAAAATAAATTTAGATATGATGTATAAAAGTGATATCATATGGCACACTTTTCATGGATATAGATTTCATCACTCACTAAATAGATCTTTGCAATTTAGTCCCTTAAGTCGTACCATACTCCTCAGCTCCCTAGGCAATTACAGCCACTTTTGAAGTAAACACCCACGATCATCTTGGGCTTAGATTTTGTTCAGAATTAGATTACCATATGATTTGCACATGCTATTGCTCATTTAATGGAATTCCCCAGTTTTCTTATTATTTTACTGCTAAAAAGTTTAAGAATACATATGATATTATGATAACACATTAACTAACAAACATAAAGAAAGTTCATGTGGGGCATCAAGTATAAACAAAAAAAGATTTAGATTTTAGTATTGTATTTTCTTCCTAACAGTAGGATAGAATTTGAGAACAGCTTAAAACTCTCTCAAAGGAAACTTGAGGTGCTAATTGAGATATCAACAATATGACAAATTGCACTTGATCATGTACAAACATATGATTCACCCACTGGCCACACATCCTAGTCCAAGCAATTGGACATAATATATTTCTTATTTCCTTCCTCGTCGAATTCAAAAAGTATATGGTAGCTGCAGATACCTGTCTAACGTTTTTTGAATTTACTTATATACATGGTTGCTATAGGTAACCACTGGTCAATCTGAAGAACTTCCAGGACAAGACAAAGATGCCTATGGTCAATCTGAAGAACTTTCAGCAGACATTCCTCCACTCCAAGTGTCTAGTATTCCACAGATGACAGAAGCTTCCAATGAGCCCAAAGTTCAATTTCAATACGAAGTTGAGAAACCAGAGGATACAGCAAAAACACCAGTAACAACAGTGCAAGGTCTGACTGCCGTTGAAGAACTAGCAGTTTCTGCTGAAGCTGAAAAGATGGATGTTCCTGAGGAAATCAAGGGCTTGCCACAGGAGAGAAACGGGCAGGAAGATAAGCCAGTTAAATCGGCAGAAGAAAACCCTCAGGAAAAGGCCTTACCTAAAACTCTCTCTGAAGCTCATACGCCTATCATTCCACAAGAATTCCCAGCAAAATTCTCTCAAGTTCCAGTAAAAGAAAGTGCTAAACCAACTGCTCTTGAAGGTCCAAAGGAAATGCAACAACCCATCACTGAGGTTAAAGATAAGCCAGAGGAACCAAAGCAGGAAGGAAAAGAGGGGAAAGACAAAGACACAAATGAACTGCAGTTGCAACCACCCATATTCATACAAGAAGAGAAGGATGACAAGCCACCTCTTTCTGCTCCCATGAATGTAAGTGTTCCTTCAAATTTAAATCCACGAAAGCAGTTGTTGGTCCTAAACAGAGACCCATTTTCTCAGCTTGCACTGTTGAATTCACTTTTATCAAATCAGGATTTGAAATGCTGATACTAATCTGCATGATATACACTTCAAATCATTTATTAGCCATAGACCTTGCACAATTATCATATTCTCATTCCTATGTTACTGTGTTGTTTGATTTAAGTTTCTTTGCAAATAAATAAATTGAATTTCAGTGTGTGATTGAGAGAAGCATACCAAACATTTTAAAATAGATTACACATGAATTTCACAATGCATAAATGTGCTTATTATTCCATATATTGAACACGAGCTCTGAAGTGTTGAATTACCATTATATTTAATATGAGAAGAATGTGTAGATTTAAATTATCAAAAAACTAACTTCAACAAGAAACTTTATAATGTATGGTGAGGTCCTGTTGGTGTCTCTTTTATCATCTACCAAACATTAGAATAAAGTACCTGTTGTGACCTAATCACACATCACCCCATCCCAAATAGGGACCCCCTAACTTTTAGGCCCTTTTGGTCGTTTGGTCTTGGTTTTTTGTGTGTTTTCGCAGCAGTCTCATCAGTTTCTCCGCTTTGCGGATGTTCGGGGGTCGTTTGGAGTTGATCTGCTTTTCGTTCGAGAAAGTTTGGTGTAATCTAGGGCCTAATTTGTCCTTTTTAGGGTTTTTGTCTTTTGTCTGAGATTTTAGGGGTTTCTTTTAGGGCTTTGGAAAAACTGAACTTAGAACTGGAACCAGGACCCTTCAATTACAAAGAGTAATGCAACACACATCCGTTAGGGTTAGCACTTAAACCAAAACGATGCGGAAAACAACTCTAACCAAGAATGTACACCAGGATCCCGGGTTGGGCAAGGCGTGAGCATATGGTCAGAGGGTCTTAAAGCATTCTGAAAGTAACTCTAACCAAGAATGTGCCCAAGATGGACTAACATATGGTCAGAGGATCTTGGTGCATGTTGAAAGCAACTCTAACCAAGAATGTGCCCAAGATGGACTAACATATGGTCAGAGGATCTTTACAATTACAACTGTCGAAAGGAAAACTCGACACCAAGCATGTGCTTTCAAACCCAGGGTGGGAATGGAGCTACCATATGGCGGAGATGCTAAGAACTTAGAAATGGAATTAAATGTAAATAACAAGCGTGAAATGAAAATGAGAAGAAATGTTGCCAGTACTACTGTTCAGCTTACAATATGATAGTAAATGCTTGCCAAGATCATAGGATTAAGACTATACAATGCTGTAACAATATAGAAGGCTCTCCCGGGCTTAACAAAAATGATAAGTCCAAGAAATTCTACTCAAGGATCAATCTTAATATTCTGATTTATGACAAACCTGCACGTGAAATGCTTAATTAGCAACACATGGAATCACTAAAATGCTCATTACTCTCTCAATACTAGTCTGAATGACCCAAAACCAAAAGTAATGGCTTCCTATGAAGGAGGCGACCCAACCAATACCAAGAAATCAGACATTAACCCAACAGATTATTTATCACGAACCCCAGGGCAATTCCTAGCAGTGACGCCAGGCAAGAATGGCGATTCTTCTCTATAAAATAAAACACTTCATATTAGAATCTGCAAATTTGCACAAAGGAGCGCCCAACCAAAACAAGAGGAAATATGCAATACCCAGAATGAATATGTATTTATTTTGAAATATATGAGTGAAACTACAAATCTTCCCTGCTAACCGCGACTCCCGAAAATGAAATGAAATGCAAATAACTGAACTTCAAGCACAACTCAAGCTACAATGCAATCCCCACTACAAACTCTCACAACTACACTAAATCACCACTAGTTGCTATCTTTCAAGCAAGAAGCAATGCCAAGGCTAGGAGGCATTCATTCTTCGAAGCAACCCCAATACCATTCCGGCAGAGTAACATTACAATAGACATAAGATGCCAAATGAAGGGAAGAGGCCTCCATTTATAAGCTTAACAAGGGATCTCTAGAGGCTTCTAGAAAGTGTGCCCTAATTTCACATTTGAATTTTCCTCCAAGAGATGGCGCCACTTTTAAAAGCTTAATTAACCTTTATTTTAATTCACTTCTCTTCATAAAGTTGGCACCCCTTTTCATAAGCAAGATTTTAGACCTTAGGAAATATTAAATCCCTTCCATGATGCGTCCACCCTTGAAGACCACCCTTTAAAACAACTTGAAGTGATGAAGCTAGGCCAAGGGGTCAACTTGAAAATATAACATTAAAACATAACATTATTTAAATGGAATGAACTTATCTCTCCAAAAACATCCCAAGGCCAAAAGTGACGAAGCCAACTGAACCAACTGAAGAAGAGAACCAACTGTGTCGAAATAATCAGGACCATTGCCAGAAATAGAATTTACTAAAAATAGTAAATTCCAAAAAATGCTCGGAACACAAAGCCGAACATACCACTGCGAAGCCCTTTGAAAACCTAGAAAGAATCCGCGATCCAAACTCTAATTCACGAGCAACAACAAACTCCAAAATTGGAAACCCTAATTTCACCCATTGAGTAGCCTACGGGTCTCCGAAATAGGCCATCGGTCAACTGAAACATTACGCCTGAGAAGGGGACATTATAGTCTGCCCTCCCCAAGATTGCTTGTCCTCAAGCAATTGCAAGTTTGGATGCTGCAAAATCTCCTCATTCTCCCAAGTTGCATCCTCCAAGGGCAAATTCTTCCACCTCACCAAGTATTCCTTGATTGTCCTTCTTCTCAAAGAACGCTCTCTGGAATCAATAATCTCCTCCGGAATCAAAATCAACTGCCCTTCTTCGTCCAAAGGTGGTAATTGTGAAGAAGCAATAACATTATGTCCAAGTGCCTTCTTGAGGCGAGACACGTGGAAGACATTGTGCACTTTACTATTGGAAGGTAGCTCCAACTCATAAGCTACTGCTCCAACCTTTCTGATGACTTGGAATGGCCCATAGAAACGAGGCTTGAGCTTCTCAGCTCCACTCTTCTTGAGAGTAGACTGCGTGTATGGCTGTAGTCGAAGATAAACCATATCTCCGACCTCAAAAGAGCGCTCAACACGTCGTTGATCAGCGTACATCTTCTGCTGATTCTGAGCAATCTGCAAGTTGTTCTTCAAAGATTTCAAGATGTCTTGACTTTGCTACAACAAATCCCTGGCTTGAGGGGCTTTGCTATCACCAAACACCAAATCAGCAAAGCTAGGAGCCTCATAACCATAGAGAGCCATGAAGGGAGACATCCTTATTGACATGTGAAAGGAAGAATTGTAACAATACTCGCCTATGTGTAGCCATTTCACCCATGCTCTTTGCTGCTCCGAAACATAGTTTCTCAGATAGCCTTCCAACCGCTTGTTCACTATCTCTGTTTGTCCATCGGTTTGGGGGTGATAACTAGTGCTTGGAGTAAGCACCGTACCACTCATCTTGAAGACTTCTTGCCAAAAAATGCTTAGGAACTTGCTGTCCCTATCACTCACAATGTTTTTCGGCAACCCATGCAATCTAAACACCTCATGAAAAAACAAATCTGCAACTTAAGCTGCTAAAAAAGAGCTCGTGATGGCAAAGAAGTGAGCAAACTTTGTCAATCTGTCCACTACAACATAGATACAATCTTTGCCTTAGGCCTTTGGCAACCCAGTGATGAAGTCCATTGATATGCTTTCCCATTTTTGGTTGGGAATGGGAAGAGGTTGCAGCAGACCAGCAGGTAGAGTGTGCTCATTCTTGTTCATCTGACAAGTAGGACATTCTTGGATGTAGCGTTGAACTTCCCCTTTCAGCCCTTTCCAAGCAAATCTTTCCCAAATCTGCCTATATGTCTTGAAGAAACCCTGATGACCAACAAGTGGAATGTCATGGAATGTCATCAAAATCTTCTTTCTGAGCTTAGAATCAGCCACCACAAAGATTCTACCCTTGTAGTGTATCAGCTCGTCAACCACCTTGTACCTTTCATCATGAAAAGTACCTTCAATGATGCTGATTGCCAACTGATTTTTGGCATAATCAGTGAGCAACATGTCCTTCCAATCAGCAGTGAGCTCACACAATGAACTCAGATGAGGTCTCCTAGATAGAGCATCAGCCACAATATTGTTTTTCCCTTTGACATACTCAATGTCAAAATCGTAAGCTTGAAGCTTACTCACCCACTTTTGTTGTCTCTCGTTCAAATCCTTCTGATGCATGAAGTGCTTGAGAGTATTGTGATCAGTCTTGACCACAAATTTGCTCCCCACCAAATATTGTCTAAACTTAGCTAATGCATGCATGATTGCAAGCATTTCCTTGTCATAGATGGAGTAGATCCTTTCAACACCTCTTAATTTTCTGCTCTCAAACACAATGGGATGCTTGTCTTGCATCAAAACAGCCCTAACACCTTCTCCAGATGCATCACACTGTAGCTCGAAGGGCTTGGAGAAATCTGGAATTGCCAAAGCCAGACAAGAGCTCATGATCTTCTTAAACTTATCAAAAGTAGTTTGAGCCTTTCATGTCCAACAAAAAGCTCCCTTTTTCATGAGGTCAGTAAGAGGAGCAGCGCTCTGTGAATAGCCCTTCACAAATCTTCTGTAAAAACCACAAAGACCCAAGAACCCTTTCAAATGAGTCAAGTTCTCTGGGGGTGGCCAATCAACTATTGCCTTGATCTTTTCGGGATCAACCTTCACTCCATCAGCACTGATTATGTGACCAAGGTAAAGTAGCTCCTTCATTCCAAATTCACATTTGGATTCTTTGGCAAACAGACTTTCTGATTCAAGGATGCTAAGCACTTCCTCTATGTGCTTGAGGTGTTCTTCCCATGTCCTGCTGTAGATCAGAATGTCATCAAAAAAGATTAACACGAAGTTCCTCAACTGCTTTTGAAAGACTTTGTTCATACAAGACTGGGAGGGAGCATTAGTCAACCCAAATGGCATGACTAAAAACTCGAAGTGACCATAGTGACATCTAAATGCTGTCTTCTCAACATCAGACCCTCTCATCCAAATTTGGTAGTAGCCCGACCTCAGATCAATCTTTGAGAAGAACTTCGCTCCATGTAGCTCATCTATGAGCTCATCTATCCTTGGAATGGGGTATCGATTTTTGATGGTGCTTTGATTCAAAGCACGATAATCCACACACATGCGAATGGTACCATCCTTCTTCTTCAAAAGAACAACTGTTGAAGCGAAAGGACTCTTACTTGGACGAATGAAGCCCATCTCCAACAGTTCTTTAATGTTTTTCTCAATATCATCCTTTTGCTTCTTAGGGTACCGATATGGAGTTGTGATAACTGGTTTAGCCCCTTCCTTGAGCTCTATGACATGCTCTGAGCCTTGTTCGGGAGGTGGCCCAGGAGGTAAATCAGCAAACACTTTACTCTTCCTGGTGAGTAAGGACTGGATATCAGGAGGGTAGTCCCTCTTTGTTTCAACCGGACTAGCTGGGAGAATCATACATTCCGCAGCCCACTCAACTTGATCATGCCGAATCAACTTTGCCATTCGCTTGAATGACACGATCCGAGGTCCACCGTTAGACATTCCTCTTAACACCACCTTCTTCCCATCGGATTGAAACTTGAGCTCCATGGTTTGCAGATTTAGGGAGATCTCTCCAAGTGAACGCAACCATTGAATGCCTAGGACGGCATCCGTATCTCCAATGTTGACTACATAGAAGTCATCCTTGACTTCGTAGTTGCCCAATTGCATAGACATATTTGGGATCTTCTTGGTGCAAGAAATGTGAAACCCATCAGCAACCATAACCTTGAAACCTTCAAAATCTTCTGTTTGCAGCCCTTTCTTTGCCACCACCACTTCATCAGTGAAGTTATGTGTTGCTCCAGTATCAATCAAAGCAACTATTCATTGCCCCTTAATCATCCCTCGAACCTTGAAGGATTCATTTTTTTGAAAGCTCGAAAGTTGAACCAAGGTACCCCTACTTCCTTTTTCACCTTCAGATTCTTCGGGAACTCTTTCCACTTCGCTGTCATCACAATCTGATTGCTGGTCTGAAGAATCAGAATCACTTTCTCCAGCTGAATAGTATTCAATTTGATGAATTTTGACTTCCTTTGGGCAAATATGATCTTGGGACCATTTTTCTCTACACCGGAAACATAACCCCTTTCTTCGGAGTTCGTTAAGTGTCTCTGGATCCAACCTTGTGATATGAGTGTTATGATGTTTGAACTCCTTATGGTGAGTTCCCTTTCCTTTATCCTTTTTGTGAAATAATGGCTTGGATTGAATTTTTGCCTTAGGAGCAGCCCACTCCACATTTCTTGCTTTTTTCATTGCCTCTTGTAAGGAGGGTGGATCGAAAGCTTTAATCCAACCCTTGAGTGGTTCCATAAGCCCTTCACTGAATAGGATCACCAACCGCCTCTCGGTGATTCCCGTGACCATTACTGAAAGCCTCTGAAATTCAGCTATGTAAACATCGACTGTGCCATGTTGTCTAAGTTGTGCCAATTCTCTGAAATGCACTTCTGGATCCTTTTTCTCGAATCTCTCTATGAGCCTATTGGTGAACTCATCATAGGTAGTGATCGAGCGATGCCCCAAGGTGACTAGACCATGGTACCACCATTCGTGTGCTACCCCATCTAAATGAAGCGTAGCAAACTTGATTGCCTCCTCTTATGTCATGGGTCTAAGAGCTAGATAGTTGTCTAACTTCTGTATCCAAGCTCTAGCTGAACTACTGTCACTCCCGTCAAAATGTGGAAGCATAACCTTGTTGATTGCTTGATGCAAATCCCTCTGTACTGTTGCTTCCCTATGTTCACGATGTCTCCCATGTCCTTTATTCTTCCTTTTATGGTCCACGAAATCATTGTAAGACATGTCTAACTTGATTTCATCAGGAAGAGACTCATACTCAGCACGATCAAGTCTCAACTGGTCCACAAATGATGCATTCTCTCCCCGGATCGGGTTGAGGGTTTACTGGTGCCAAGAAGGTGGGTTTAAAAGGCCTGGAAGAAATGTTTGTTCTATTTGAGGTATGCGGAGCAGCATGTTCACTATGCTGGTTGGAGCCGCTGTGTTCTCCGGTGTGCCCTTGATTGTTCTGTGAATTAGAACTCTGACCCATTTTCCCCATCATGAGAGATACCATATCCAATAAGGCATCCATCTTCCTCTCGAACCTCCTTCCCGGACTTGGTGTTCTTTCCCTTCCTTTTCCACTTTCATTCTGACTGCTTGTAAACCTCTCAGTAACACCCACTGGCCTTTCACTGTCCCCCATTTCTGTTTCCGGAGAAGACTCCCAATGAGCCCTCAAAACCTCTGATGTTGTCCGACCTTCAGGAACTTGATACCACTGAAACTGAAACTGACTTGCAGCCTTCTTATCTTCCCTTGCTAAGTATCTTCTTTCTCTGTCACTCATAGAAGGTTTGTTTCACAAAATGGCAGGATGTAAGGCTCTGATACCACTGAAATATCTCAGACCAATTTTTTTCAATTTTTCAATTACAAAGAGTAATGCAACACACATCCGTTAGGGTTAGCACTTAAACCAAAATGATGCGGAAAACAACTCTAACCAAGAATGTACACCAGGATCCCGGGTTGGGCAAGGCGTGAGCATATGGTCAGAGGGTCTTAAAGCATTCTGAAAGTAACTCTAACCAAGAATGTGCCCAAGATGGACTAACATATGGTCAGAGGATCTTTACAATTACAATTGTTGAAAGGAAAACTCGACACCAAGCATGTGCTTTCAAACACAGGGTGGGAATGGAGCTACCATATGGCGGAGATGCTAAGAACTTAGAAATGGAATTAAATGTAAATAACAAGCGTGAAATGAAAATGAGAAGAAATGCTGCCAGTACTACTATTCAGCTTACAATATGATAGTAAATGCTTACCAAGATCATAGGATTAAAACTATACAATGCTGTAACAATATAGAAGGCTCTCCCGGGCTTAACAAAAATGATAAGTCCAAGAAATTCTACTCAAGGATCAATCTTAATATTCTGATTTATGACAGACCTACACGTGAAATGCTTAATCAGCAACACATGGAATCACTAAAATGCTCATTACTCTCTCAATACTAGTCCGAATGACCCAAAACCAAAAGCAATGGCTTCCTATGAAGGAGGCGACCCAACCAATACCAAGAAATCAGACATTAACCCAACAGATTATTTATCACGAACCCCAGGGCAATTCCCAGCAGTGACGCCAGGCAAGAATGGCGATTCTTCTCTATAAAATAAAACACTTCATATTAGAATCTGCAAATTTGCACAAAGGAGTGCCCAGCCAAAACAAGAGGAAATATGCAATACCCAGAATGAATATGTTTTTATTTTGAAATATACGAGTGAAACTACAAATCTGCCGTGCTAACCACGACTCCCTAAAATGAAATGAAATGCAAATAACTGAACTTCAAGCACAACTCAAGCTACAATGCAATCCCCACTACAAACTCTCACAACTACACTAAATCACCACTAGTTGCTATCTTTCAAGCAAGAAGCAATGCCAAGGCTAGGAGGCATTCATTCCTCGAAGCAACCCCAATACCATTCCGGCAGAGTAACATTACAATAGACATAAGATGCCAAATGAAGGGAAGAGGCCTCCATTTATAAGCTTAAAAAGTGATCTCTAGAGGCTTCTAGAAAGTGCGCCCTAATTTCACATTTGAATTTTCCTCCAAGAGATGGCGCCACTTTTAAAAGCTTAATTAACCTTTATTTTAATTCACTTCTCTTCATAAAGTTGGCACCCCTTTTCATAAGCAAGATTTTAGACCTTAGGAAATGTTAAATCCCTTCCATGATGCGTCCACCCTTGAAGACCACCTTTTAAAACAACTTGAAGTGATGAAGCTAGGCCAAGGGGTCAACTTTAAAATATAACATTATTTAAATGAAATGAACTTATCTCTCCAAAAACATCCCAAGGCCAAAAGTGACGAAGCCAACTGAACCAACTGAAGAAGAGAACCAACTGTGTCGAAATAATCAGGACCACTGCCAGAAATAGAATTTACTAAAAATAGTAAATTCCAAAAAGTGCTCGGAACGCAAAGCCGGACATATCACTGCGGAGCCCTTTGAAAACCCAGAAAGAATCCGTGATCCAAACTCTAATTCACGAGCAACAACAAACTCCAAAATTGAAAACCCTAATTTCACCCATTGAGTAGCCTACGGGTCTCCGAAATAGGCCATCGGTCAACTGAAACATTACGCCTGAGAAGGGGACATTACACATTGATCAAGGCAGAAATGAAAGGTTTCTTTCCCCATTCCAGGCTGAATTCAAGATGGGAAGAGATCAGCAATACTAATTTAGGCACATTCAATTTGGCTGCATTCAAGATCAGAATGTTCAGGACAGCAGGGCACAGTCCATCACCAACAGCTGTCAAAATTGTCAAAAGCAGAATTGTTGCGGCAGCTGGTTTTCCTCCTGCTATTCACTGCCCGGACTTGGTCCAGGAATGTGCAGCACATTATAATTTGGAGCGAAAGACAATCTCAACACCTGATGTCAAGCTGTTGACAACATTGACTCCGGAGTCAATTGGTGAGGCTTTCAGAATTCCTTCGCACTATTTCATGACATACAGGACCAGCAGCGGAGCTCAGGCAGTATATGAAGCAGGTCCTGCCAGGTGTGCTGATTTGATTAACAAGCAGTGATTGCTGAAGCCTAGGGTGCATGCTTCCAAGATGCCAAAAACTCTCACCATCTTTGAGTTCAAGCAGGAGTATGTGGACCTGATAAAAATGCTAAGCAAAGTAATGGGGTGTCCACATTCTATGAACTTTGAGACCTGGATGTTCTTCTACATAGGTGAGATCATGAATTCAAATGAGTTGATCGACTAGGCCAAATTGATCAGTCACTACTTGCACGAGCAGTTGAAAAACTTAAAAGAAAAAAGGTCCCAATCCTTTTTCATGAGCTCCTACCTATACTATATGCTTGCGCGAAGAGGAGGATTCGATGGGCTGCTAGCAAGAGAAATCATGGGTTGCGAACCAGCTCAATTGAAAGTACATGAGTGTTATCCCCAGCTACATCTTCACAATGTCAATTCTTACAGGTTGGCAAATGACACCTTCACCATGTACTTGACACGGCTTATGCAAAAGAAGTTGCACGTAAGAGTGTCGCCGCAAGCGAATGCCTTGGTCTAGAAGTATGGAGCTGCGTTCTTGCAATTTCCTAAATTCACTTACATCAGGACGCACGGATTCTCATTCCAGTCATACAAGTTGCCAAGATATCCATCAGACAAGCTTGTATTGCTGGAGCTCATGAGATAGTTAACCGCCTATGATCAGTTGCAGAAGAAGAAGAAAAAGCAATCAATTGAATTTCCAGTTGTCTTGGGTGACTTCATGGAACAATGTCCAGGCTTGGAAGCCGCTGAAAGTGCAACAGGGGAATTGCCTTTCTATAGTCTGCCATTTTATACATCCAGGGCCCAATATGATCCTTACTGCCAAATCAAAAAGGTCGATGGCGTCAAATTCATACACAAGTTTCACTTAGAAGATTATTGGGCAGGTGCCGAGGACGACCTTGAGGTCCGGAAGAGAATGCATTCCAGATTGCCCCTCGACACCATCAGGATAAGTGAAATTTATTAGGTGCCAGATCAGGTGAAGGAAGATGTTGATTTACAACTTGAATTCGAGAAAGTAAAGGATCAGCCTATTCAGTTGTCAGTTTGGTCAGAGCCTGAGATGGATGATTTGAGTATCTTAGCTAGACTGGTACTGAAATTCACCAAGCACTGGATTGACATGCAGATAAGGAAGTTGGCGGAAGGGAATGTTCATCTAACATATCAGCTAATGGGAAGTCTAGATTTCCACAGTGAGGCAACCGAAGGCTCTTCGCAGGTTCAGGCAGGAAGGGAAGTTCGGATGGATAAAGGAAAAAATGCCCAAAAGAGACCAAGGACAGCAAAGAATAAGGATATCCAGCAGGAAATCCCACAGGAGGTTCAACAGGAAGTCCAGCAGGAAGAACATCCACAAAAGAAAGCAAGGACGGAAAGAGATCACTCACCAGCAAGTTCCTCGAGTGTGCAGGAGGTAGAGATGTTTCCACATACCACAGGTCCACTTCCAGAGAGCATTCCGGCACCAGATATATTCAGCATCAACGCTTCACAGGGACACCATCGGCCAAGAAGTCAAAGGCAAGAAAGTCCCCCTCACCAAGAAGAGGCTCGCCAGGATAGCTTCATGGAAGCTATCCTTGGTGAAATGGAGGAAGAGTCGCAGGAACAGGAGCACGTAGAGGATCATAGTCACTCCATCCCTGCTCCGGATTGGCTAGTAGGAAGGCTGACAAGGGAATCAGAAAGGGAAACTGATCCTGCTCGGGAGTTAGAAGAATTATTGAAAAGGATGGATCAGCCAGTAGAAAAGAAGGCTCTCCGAAAATTTTCCAAGGTTGTTAGGGGAGAATCTGGATCCCGGACCTTGCACATTGCTGAACTTGTAGTGGATAAAGACAAAAACGAGATCAAGCAAGAGGATTATGTTATCAGACAAATTGATCTTGGCCATGCTTCCACAGGTCAAGTAATGGGAGACTTTGAAGAATCTTCCTTGGCCATGAAGGAGAAACTGCTGAAATCAAAGGCGAAATGTAAGCGGCTGAGGGAAGAAAATAGAGTCCCATGTGAGTACGTCAGGAGTTTCAAAAGACCCCTCAGGGAAGCAGGTCCTTCATTCACTCCTCCTTCCTCCCTTCCTAAGGAAGTGGTTGATGATGCAGAGGTTATTAGAGCGATGGTGCAAAATTCCAGGGAATGGATAGAGGATGTTTATATTGAAGCAGGAAAATTCATTGAAGACCTAGCTCTGCTTCATTCAAAGTTCGTGACCCTCCTGAACAGACTAGAGACAGCAGAAGGATTATGGGAGGATGTACACATTTACCAGGACTTAACCATTCCACGACTCAGGGCTCTGATGAAGGTTCTGTTGTGACCATTTCACACATCGCCCCATTAAAATGGGGACCCCCTCTTTTTTTCTTTTGTTTTGCCTGTTCTTCTCTCTGCTTTTAGGATTTTGAGTAAGTGAGTGAGTCGTCTGGACTAGGGTTAAGCCTTAGAGTTGCCTTTTGATGTTTTCGAGCCGAGTCCAGTCCAATTTTGAGAGATTGTTATGCATCCTCCTGAAGATTGCAAATTTTGAAATAGGATGAGCCTGTCAGGAAGTCAAGTTTGTCTCAGGATGGGTCCAGTTATGATTTTGAAGGCAATTTCAAGTTGGGTCTTAGCATTTTAATGATTAAATTATACATTTTGTCCGGGTGAATTTTGACCAAATTTTTGAAAGTTTACTAACTGGCCCCTGGCCTTGGAGATGACCTAATTATGCCTTGTCAAGTGATTGAAGACCAAAAATGTGGATATTTTGGCCTGCAGAGGTGAAATCGCCCTTGTCCCTCTCCCAGGGACCAGGGCGAAAATGATATTTGGTGCATATTAGTTATTGACTTGTTTAATTTGTTTTGTGTAGGGTCTCCAGGAGGACAAATTGGACGTAAACTGAATATTTTGAAGATTTTGAAGACTCAAAAATGATGAATTTTGAAGATTTAGGGTAAAATCGCTCCTGTCCCTCACCCAGGAACTAGAGCGATTTTCCTCAAACACACCTTCTTGGCCATTTTTTGGATTTGGACTGTTGTTCATAACTTGTGAAATGATGGTATCTTCCCCAGCAAAGGAGATGCAAATTATGAAGGTTTGACCCTAAGGAACAAAATCGCTCCTGTCCCTCACTGAAGGACCGGAGCTTGTTTTTCAAAGTTGCACCGTCCTTGCAGGACCAAGACAATTTTTTGATTGGAAGAGATCAAGGAGGGCATGTTTTGTACATTGAATATAATTTGAGTAATTGGCAAGTAAGGAAATATGCTAAAATGACAAAAATCGCTCCTGTCCCTCACTGAAGGACCGGAGCTCGAATGCCAAGTTTGCCTTACCCTTGCAGGATTTAAATGATTTCGCGATTTGAGAAGGACAAGGAAAGTACGTTTTGCTCATTGAATATAACTTGAATGGACCACAATGGAGAAGATCGATCCAAATCGGCTAAGGCGCTCCTGTCCCTCTCTCAGGGACCAAGGCGAATTTCAAAGGAAGCTCCTGTCCCTCTCCCAAGGACCAGAGCGATTTTCTCAAGAGACAAGTTTTTGGCCAAGGTAAAGCGAATTTCAAGCTTGATATGAAGGAAAGAGGGCATAGTCACTCCATTTGAAGATAATTTTGAAGGTTGCAAAACGCAAAGTGAGCCCATAATGGCCAAGGCGCTCCTGTCCCTCTCCAAGGGACCAGAGCGATTTCCTCATAAGGCAAATTTCCCGCAAAGTTAAAACGAATTTCATGTTGGAGATGAGTGAAGGAAAGCATAATGAATCCATTGAAGATAGTTTTGAAAGTTAGCAAAAAATGATTGAGCTTATAATTGTAAAAACGCTCCTGTCCCTCACTAAGGGACCAGGGCGAAAAGCATATTATCAAGACTTCCCTTCCAAGTTTGGTCGAATCCAAGCCAAGGCACATGATGGAGATGATATTGGGAATGCTTCAAAGAGGAACAAAGTTGCAAAGACCACGAGAACTTGATGGAATTAGCTAGGGCGCTCCTGTCCCTCACCCAGGGACCAGAGCGAAATCTTCAAATTTGTCTTATTGCCTAATGTTTTGGAGTGCTACTTTCGTTTGCAAGACTCGAGATGGATTAAGGAACAACATTTTACGCCTTGAGGATGATTTGATATTGATACAATCAAGGGTTTGTACCAAGAACTAAATGGCGCTCCTGTCCTTCACTGGAGGACCAGGGCGATTTCTATAAAACCAGTCATTTCCTTCCAAAACCATGTCAAGGCGAAGTCATGCAAGGTCCAAAATGTCTTTAGGAAGACGATGAATAAGGAATTGCCCCCAAAAGTCAACAAATTCAAGCTCAAATGCAAAGTTCGCTCCTGTCCTTCACTGGAGGACCAGGGCGAAAATCCTTGGGAGAGCTCAGTTAGTCTTGAAAAAGCGAATTGGACATGCATGAAGCAAACAATAAAGATCATTGCCTGCCTCACAACTCGATTTGGCGACTTAGAAGATAAAGACCAAGGGCAAAAAGTAAAGATCGCTCCTGTCCCTCACCAAGGTACCAGGGCGAAAATCTCTAGAATATCAAGTTTGCCTTACAAAGGACAAGTTAAGCATGTATGGAATGGATGGAGGAAGATCATCGATTGCCTTGCAACATGAATTGGCGGTTGGAAAAGACAAGAACCAAGGCTAAGTGTGGGATCGCTCCTGTCCCTCTCCAAGGGACCAGGGCGAAAATGTTCCAAGGTTCGCCCCTTCCAAAGATCACATGAATCAAACTCAAGATTCCAAGCGAAAATGCTATTTCAAACGTCCGGGATAAGACTTTGAATGTGAAAAGTGAAGAATGCAAGGCTAAAATGCATGAGATGCTCCTGTCCCTCACCCAAGGACCAGAGCGATATTATTGATGTCCCAAATATCTCCCATGCTTAGGCACCAACACTTTTTGAATTGCATTAAATGCCAAATTCGATAAAACTTTGGAATATTTTTAATTAAAATGGGCATTTAATGAGTTCGCATAAGGCATTTAATAATTAATTTAGCCTTTTAAAAAATCGAAATTCTAATTACAAAGGCATTTAAATTAATTAATTAAATTATTAAATGAAGGGAGTGCGCTTGGGGTTTTATTTTAAATATTTTAACAAAGGTCGGCCTCCTCTTTATTTGATTTTTATTTATTTTTAGACTTATTTTCCAAGTCGGCCTATGGGGATTGCAATGCATGAGCGCCTATATATGGGAGGTACTTTGAGGCATTTTACTCCATTCAATCATTGTCTACATGCGATTTGGAGAAGCAATAGAAGGAGCGAAATCTCATCCAAGGAGAGGTGCGAATTTTCAATCCAAGAGGAGTGCGAACTTTGTTAGAGATTAGAGGTGGAGCGAGTTTCCCTCAAGGCATTGAAGACCCAAGGTGGTGAAGTTGATGAAGGAGGCACCTTTGCTAGAAGACTTAGATCTTCATTTTGCCTAGTAAATCTCTTAATTTTTGCATCGCTTTTTAGAGCTAGATTTCAAAGAGAGGTATGGTGAAGATCTTCCTAGCCTAATTTTGAAATTTTGAAATTTTGAATTTCCAATTGCATAATCGTATTTAGGAAATGATAATTCAAAGATTTATCATGAAGTTTCCTAAATTTAAAGCTTAAACTTAATCTATCTTTTTTACGTTCCAAGGTATATTGCTCATTATGAAATGTTGTGTAGGTGTCAAGATGGCAACCCCAAAGCCAGGAGCATCCACCAGTCGTCCAGCCCTTATGAAGGAAGATCAAAGGAACGAAGAAATGGAGACCAAGATCGTGTCAAAATGGAGCAACATTGGAGATACCAACTTGGGAAACTTCAGTATGAAGAAGTTTCGAGAGGTCCCTTACATTGGAAAACCATCACCTGTCGCAAGGAGAATAATTGAAAGTGGCATTATCAAGGTGGCCGGCTTCCCTCCAGTAGTCCAATGCCATGAGCTGATGATCGAATGTGCTCGCCATTATGACCCACAGTCAAGATCGATCGTGTCCAAGGAAGGAAACACTTTGGCTTATCTTTCAAATGAGGCTATCAATGAAGCTCTTCATCTACCAGAACATAAAGATATGATTTACAAAAGCTTGGAAGGAGCTAGATCCATGTACGAAGATGATCCAGACACTTGCTTGAGCATCATCAACAAGAATTGGTTACTCAAAAGTCATCCTCGCCTGAGCAAGATTCCCAACACACCACATAGGATCGACTTCCAGGAGGAGTACAAAGATTTGATAACCTTACTCAATCGAGTTATAGGGGCTCCTCAAGCCTTCTATTTTGAGAAGTGGATGTTTTTCTTCATCCAAGTGATAGTTCAAGGAAAAGGAACAATTCATTGGGCTAGAATTATTAGCCATTGCTTGGACATACAGTTGAGAAGACTGAAGGCTACTAAATTCTTCCACATGAGCTCGTACATCATGTATGCCTTGATCAGGAGTTTTGAATATGCAAGACTACCTCACAGGGGAGCGATTGGAAGAGGACCTGGAGAAGTCAGAGTTTGTGACTCTTATGTTCATTTGCATCATCCACCTGGGAGTAATTACAAGTTAGTCAATGATACTTTCACAATGAACATCACCAAGACACTGCAAGGCGGAATTCATAATCGGCTATCTCAGGAGGCACAAGAACTTGTAAAGAGGTATGGTGCTTGGTTTATCCAATTCCAGAAGTTTACATATATTAGAGTTCATGGGTGTCCTTCACCTCCACATATGTTGCCAAGATATCCGACAGATAGGATAGTACTACTTGAGGTAACTAGGCAACTGGCAGCTTATGCGAAGGCATTCAGACATACGCATGGAAATGGAATTCCTGTACCTATCATACTAGGAAATTCAGTTGAGGTATGTCCTAATGCTCCAGCTTTAGATGATGTAGAAAGGGAGTTGGCCTTATATTCATTTTCATTCTTTTCATTGAGGGAGAATTTTGATCCTTATGGGCATATAGAAGAGACAGTTGGTAGAAAATACAAGCATGAATGTCAGGTAGAGGACTTTTGGATGAATCTCTCAGATGATTTAGAAGTGAAAAGAAAGATGCATTCCAGATTGCCTTTGGATTTCATCAAGAAATGCAAAGTTTACAGAGTGGCCGATCAAGCTCAGGACAGTGGCAGGCACCTCCAATCCTCTTATGATAGAGAGGACAAGGCAGTAAAGATAGATTGGAATGAACCTGAGGTTGTGGACTTGAAGACTTTGATGGCTCCAGTTTTGTCTTGTACTCGCAGATGGGTTGATGTGCAACATCAAAAGTTGAGAGAGCAAAACATATCAATGACTTTTACTTTGGAGGAAAGGTCGACAGAGGGAGGAGCAAGCACAAGTGAAGGCCATCCTCATCCTAGAAGCACAAGCGAAGGCAATCCTCACCCCAGAAGCGTAAGTGAAGGCAATCCCCATCATAGAAGTGCGAAGAGGAAGGAAAGACCTGAGAAAAGAGAATCTTCCAAGAAGAAGCAAGAGGCCAATCGAGATCGCTCATCCGGCACATCTTCTCGACAGGAGAAGAGGACACTTGAAGTGGAGGAATCTATGGAATCAATGGTTCAGAATGATAAACATGAGGGAGGACAGGCATCTCAACGTTCATCAAGTCAATCTCCCCAGGTCAATGAACTACATGAAGACCAGAATGACGATGAAGCGACGGCTCCTCTCCGGAAAGAAGAGTCACTACCTTAAGAAATACAAGTTAGAGAGACAAGGTCCGCCATTCTAGATTGGTTGAAGGAGAGACTAACAAGGGTGATTGTGATCGAAGACGAGGAAGATAATGTGATTGATTTAGATAGCCTTGTTGGAGATTCTCAGGGAGTAACAGAAAAGAGGAAGGCCACCAAAATGTCCAAGATGATCAGAGATGAGACAGGGGTCAGGAAGTTGCAAATAGCTACACCGGCAGTGGACAAATATGAAGGTGAGATCCTTGCAGAGGAATATGATGTAGAAACCGTTGAGCTTGGTCCACTCACCACCGAACAGGCATTGGATGAGGCAACTAATTCATTTGAGGCACTTAAAGATAAACTTAAGGAAGAAATGGAAAAGAGTAGAAAACTTGAGAGAGAGGTCGGTGCTTGGAGAAGCTACTTTAGCCACCTCAGTCAGCCCTTGGGATGTCAGGATCCAGCAGTATCTCCCATGCAAGCACTTCCCCTTGAATCAGTTGGTGAGGCAAAGAAAGTTAAGAGCTTGGTCCATCTTATGAGCTCTTGGATTGATAAATCCCATACAGTTGCTGTTGAGTTTGCAACAAGAATGATGCAAACTATTCATCGGGCTATCCAGGGCCTTGAGATCATCCACAACCTAATGATAACAGTAGCCGCCTTTGCTCATACTAAAGATGTTATCATTCCTGTTCTTCAAGTAATCAGGCAAACACCAAGGAAGATCTTAGCACAAGAAAAGATAATGGATGGAGGAGTTCATAATTTACTCCAATGGTCTACTTTACTCCAGATGAAAGAAGTACTTTTCGAGGACACCAGCACCAAATGCAATCAAGTAGAGGAGGTCATCCATCCAATCCAGGACAAGGTGTTTGGGGTTTTATGCACTATTCTTGGCAGAAGGATCGAAGTTGAGACAGATGTGGATCTTCAAGAATTAGAAGAAAGGGTCAAAGTCATCTTTTGCAAAGATGAGAATGTTATTACAGATGAGCAAAGAGATCAAATGTTTGCTACTATGCTCCTGATTGAGAAAATCAAGGAACTCGAACCTGAATGGGACGCAGCTCTTCTCAAGGCCTTTGATCAGATTATTCACTTGGAGGAACGAATGAGGAATCTTCCCGAGATTCCTATTGCTGAGATCGAGGGAATCGTGTCCAGATTCATTGCATATGCTAAAAAGGAGCATTGGAAAGGGAACAAGGTTCTAGAAGAGAGGTTGTTATAGATGACATGGCACCTTAATTATCATTGGTCTATGTTTCCTAGATTTTTGTGCCAAATTAAATATTTTGGCTATGCATTTAATATTGTGCAATAAAAAGGGAACTTTTGTAATAAAACCCTAATTAGGGTTTAGGTGTCAGAATCTCAACCGTTGATCTTCTTTTGATCTGGGTTGTTCATTGTAATTGAGGATGCTATATATACCCTCACTCATTTTCATTTTGTAATTAGAAAATAGAATTAGAAATAGAGCAATTCGAAATAGTTAGAAGATTAGAGCTTTTGGAGAGAAGAAAGTTATTTTGTAACAAGATTGAGTTTTGAAGAAGGAATTTCAAGCAATTGTTGTCTATTTTGGTTTTGAGATCAATAAAATATTGAAGTTATGGTGTTTTATTGCAATTCTTGTGGCTATCTTCATGGTTGTTTACTTTCTTGAATCATTCTCAGTCAAAGTAGTATTTAAGTTTAAAGGACTAAGTGTTGGGCTTGATTTTGGTGAAGATTCACGTTCCAAACCACTAGCTTCTTACTGATTGTAGGAACGCCTTGTGTGGTCAACTGGAGAAACTTGAATTGCTTAAACCTTCAATCGTCATTGAGCTTTGGATATGTGCCTTTGTGGTAGTGTCCATGATCCTTGATGAATTGAAAAATCATTTGTTACCTTAGAAGATCGCATCAATTTCAGTTAGGTTGTTACTTCATGGCAATATTGAAATTGGTAGAATCTTGCCAAGTCTAGCCTACATTAGGTCATTCATAGGATTAGAATAGAATTTATCCCTTGCAAACCCTACCTTTTGATCTTTTTGAAGAACTTGTTAGTTTAGAGAAATCTTGTTCCTACAGTTTGGAGGACGTAAGGCCCCTTGATGAAACAGCATTCACAACGACCACTGGTGCTTATCCACACGTAGAGACTCTACATAAAAGAACATTGGAGTCACCCTGATTGATCCTTTTTTTGCGACATCTTCAGCAATCAGAGGCTTTATTCAAGAGAGGATAAGGTACCCTTGGGTATTTTATTCTGTGTATGATTGTGTACAAAATACACGTCAACAGGTTCCAAGGCAAATTCTGATTGATGGGAAAGTGATTTAGGAAAATGAAGCTTATGACTTTCCCCGATGGTTCTACGTCGTCTGCTCAGGAAAAAAACACCTTCGATAAATTCAATGTAGACTCCTTTACTTTGAAAGAGTCCATCAGAGGGGTGCAAGAGGAAATCATTAGTGCAATTGAGGCATTGTTCGTAAGGAAACTCAATGACAGTGGAATAATAGTGAACTCCCTGAAATCTCAGTTGCACGATTTTTTCTTCGTAGGTTCATTCCCCAAAGATCATTTTGCAAATGTTTCTTCATTCTCCGGTATAATGAAGAAGACACAGGAAGTTATGATGGAGTGGGAGAGTTTCTTTTCCAAGAGCGAGGAAGAAATTGCCTTCATGGAATTTGACATCGAAAATGTGCCAAGTGTCTCCATCAGAGAGTTGGAAGCCGTCGTCAATAGATTCATTACATACGCCATGAATGAGCGAGATAATGGTCGTCCATTTTTGGACGAGAATCTTTTGGTTGAATAGTAGTGGCGTATTTATTGTTGGAGGTATTTTGACTGAGTGTGGGTCCAATCAATGCATGTCGCTGTCGGATGAGGAATCTTCTTGCATGCAACCTCCTCATTTATGGTTTTATGCAGGCTTGCAAAACTCGGCGAGCAATTCAAAAACTCGCGAGTAATCGCGATCCATAATGCCGCGCGAGTTAATCGCGGAAATACTCGGGCCGATTTTTTTATATACTCGCCGCGATTTTTTTGGCAAATAATCGCCGTTAATGGCCAAAACCCGCCCGAAACGCGGCACAAAATGCGAGAAAAACACAACTTAAGTCGCAGGCAAAAAAAAAACCGAAGTCTTTATTCCATTTCGCGGCTCGCGCGACTCCGGAAGGCAAAAAACGCCACGCGATTTGCATAGGGTTTGCATTTGCACGCACGACCAGGTATCTTTTTGTATTGTTTTATTTCGAATACACAGTCATTTTGACTGTGTAATACACAGTCATTTGAAATGACTGTGTATTACACAGTCAAAATGACTGTATTGTTTGCATTTGCACGCACGACCAGGTATCTTTTTGTATTGTTTTATTTCGAATACACAGTCATTTTGACTGTGTAATACACAGTCATTTGAAATGACTGTGTATTACACAGTCAAAATGACTGTATTGTTTGCATTTGCACGCACAACCAGGTATCTTTTTGTATTGTTTTATTTCGAATGACTAAGACTGTGTAATACACAGTCATTTGAAAATGACTGTGTATTACACAGTCTTAGTCATTTCAAATGACTGTGTATTACACAGTCACAGTCATTTCAAATGACTGTGTAATACACAATCATTAGTAATTACAATTTACAGTCATTTCAAATGACTGTGTATTACACAGTCATCAGTCATTTGAAATGACTGTGTAATACACAGTCATTTGAAAATGACTGTGTATTACACAGTCACAGTCATTTCAAAATGACTGTGTAATACACAGTCATTTCAAAATGACTGTGTATTACACAGTCACAGTCATTTCAAATGACTGTGTAATACACAGTCATTTCAAATTTTCAAATGACTGTGTATTACACAGTCATCATTACACAATCACAGTCATTTCAATTTTCAAATGACTGTGTAATACACAGTCATTTCAAATTTTCAAATGACTGTGTATTATACAGTCATCATTACACAGTCACAGTCATTTCAAATGACTGTGTATTACACAGTCACAGTCATTTCAATTTTCAAATGACTGTGTAATACACAGTCATTTCAAATTTTCAAATGACTGTGTATTACACAGTCATCATTACACAGTCACAGTCATTTCAAATGACTGTGTATTACACAGTCATCATTACACAGTCACAGTCATTTCAAATGACTGTGTAATACACATTCATTTTCAAATGACTGTGTATTACAAAAAAAAACATATGTTTAATTTTTACCATTTATTTCTCTCTTTAAGATTATTGAAATCTTTACAAGTTATAAATCACATTTTGTATCCTTGCAGATTTGTGGTGGGAAGATTATGGTGCCACAACGCCTAATCTTCAAAAGCTTGCCATCCACATATTATCACAGCCTTGTAGTGCTTCTGGTTGTGAGCGCAACTGGAGTGTTTTTGAGAACATCCACACAAAAAAGCGCAATAGGTTGACTCAACAACGCTTGAATGATCTTGTCTATGTGCGGTACAACATTCGATTACATGAGAAGAAGGTGCTAGGGCAAGATTCACATGAAGCACTTGACTTGGATGACATTGATCCATATGCAGCAGAATGGGTTGCTTCTCCTGATGATGTTGATAATGATTTGGATCCATTCCTTACTAATGAGCAGCTGAGTGAGTTGGAGAGGGCAGGAGAGGAATGGGATGCGGAAGTGGCAGCACGTGAGGAGGAGCAGGAGGTTGATCATGCAGCAGAGGCACCTGTTAGTGTTGAGGATGTTGCCACTACTTCAGCACCACCCATCCAGCGGCCACAATCTGTTTTGAGCTTTAGTCGTAGACGCAATTTATGATTTCTTATTTTCATTGATACCAAACTTTGAACTTGATATGTAATCAGAATTTCAGAGGTTCTTGTTTTGTGGTCTATGACTCTATAACTCTATGAGACTGTCACTATGATACGTTGATATGTATTGAACTCTTATACATATGTTGCACTTGGTTTTTGGTTTATGCTATGATACTTGCATTTGTTGCTATGTATTACCAAAAAAAATTGATTTATATATCATGGAAATCATATATGTTATACAAATTTGGTGTAAATGTGTGTTTTTGAATTATATATAAAAAAAAAATGTATTTTCAAATGTTCGATAAAGTTGCCGAGTTTTGCCGAGTTTTGGCGAGTCCCGAGTTTTAAAATTTTTTTGGCCTTGCCGAGTTATTGCAAAATCCGAGTTTTTCATCTATGGTTTTATGACAGATTCTCCGTGCATGTCGCCGTCATATGGAGAATGATGGACATTTATTCCTTGCATAAAGGTGTTTGTTATATTTTGGGCATAATCAGCATCATGGGGCGTATTTAATGCACTAGTGGGTGCTATTTTAGGCTTTTGTACATGGGCATAATGGGTTATTTATTACTGATTCCCACCTTGTTGCACCTTGAGTGGAGAATCTTTTGGGGAGAAACCCTAATTAGGGTTTGCATGGCCTGAGGCCTATATAAAGGGGGTGACCCCCTCATTTGTAAGGGAGGAGAGATTATTATCTGAGATTGTTGCATTAGGATTGTGAAGTAGCCAACTTAATACAATATTCGATTTTGATGGTGTATTTTTGTTCTATTTTGGCAATCTGCATGGTCTTGCTCTCTTCAATTAGATTAGATTTGCTTATATGTTGCTAGAAGAATTGGATCTGCTAAGAGTACTTGTTGCAGAATTTGAGCTCATACTTTTGGTGTGCAGTTGATTGTTATATACCGTGCAAAGTTAGCCTGAGCCTTTTGATGTGTATACGCTTAACTTTGATCATCAGTAGAGATTGTTCGATCCGATGGTCCATATTGATGATCTGAAAACCCTCCACGCACCTTTTGAAGATTGCACCGCCTTCGTGTAGTTGTGCTCTACTGGCGAAACGAAGCGTGGTTTGATTTTGCATGAGTGATCTTGTCTCCTGTTCTTAGGATTAGATTAGCTTTAGCATAGTCTTCTCTACCCTACTCTCATTTACTTTCCGCATATTTCAAAAAATCCAAAAGATCCAAATCTAGAGTTTTCATTGCAAATCATCTGTGCAGAAACCTTTGAGCTTGCATGAGTCTTCTCCAATTGAACACATGTAAGGCCCCTTTGGTTATCAGCAAACCCATCAAACATCTGAGTCACGTCCATGCACTAAAGGAACCTCGGGATTAGTCGTTTGAACTTTATGCAATCCTAGAATACAGACTAATCTTGATCAAGAGAGGATAAGGTGACCGTTGGTGACTTTATTCTGTGTTAGACGCAGTCATAAAAAACACGTCAACAGTACCCAAAGATAAGTTATCCTCTCTTGAAAAATCACCACGTATGCTAAGATTGCTAGAAGATCATATGGCAATTCCAAGGTTTCTTTAGTCAGGTCTTGACGTGTGGATAAGCTCAATGGGCGTTGTGATTTGTTAGTAATACACAAATGGACTTACGCTTGGATTGTTCGATTCACAGTGAAGGTCTAGACAATGAATGAAGAAGTTGAGAAATACAACTTCAGAGATCCCAAGAACACCTGCAAGCAAAATACTTATCACAAGAGAAGAATGGAGGCAAAAAGCAATAATGGCTCTGAAGAAAAAGATTATCATTCAGAGAGGGAATTATATAAAAAAGTACAATACAATCCTTATAAAAGGATATTAGCAACCCTAAAGGTGTGCAACCCTAAAGGGATAATGTATACCTACAATATTATTAAATGCCTAAGTTTAGCTTAAGCGTAGAGTATAATAGACTAATAATTAAATAAATAATTATTAGCTAATACATGATAACTCTAACAACCCCCCTTAGATGAACTTAGGGAGTAGCTAAAAAATTAAATGCATGAAGCAAAAAATGCAAACACATGATGAAGGCAAATTTGGGTCCCGACAACAAAGCCTGATGAGGTACCCGAGTACAAAAGATTTTTGTAAAGTGGAGAAATAGAGAAAACTGCGTGGGAAAAAACTCTACTCCAAAAAGAGATGAAATACAAGTGAAGGACTGAAGAAGCCTCCAAACAAGAATGTCCCAAAAGATGGGAACAAAAGGAGAGCAAAAGAATCACTGAAGCATGAAGAACCTGCAAACATTGTCGAAGAATAATTGTCGATCTGAAAAACCTCCACTAAAATAGTAGATGATCAGGTAGAGAAGACTGTAATCTGCATGAGTGCCCTCAAATAACACTACTCAAATCAAATGGCAAATAAAGGCAAACAACTGAACTCGAAGATACAGATGGCAAAAACACCAAAGTCTGAAGAGGTCATTGAAATCAAAGATGGAAGGTTGCCTCCAAAAATAAGAATGAAAGAGTGTACTCCAATGAACCAAGGAAGCATTAGAACCAACAACCAACAGGAGAAACCCCCCCATAATGCTGACAAGGGAGAGGTGACAGGTACACTGAAACTGAATGCCAAGAAAAACTGCATGACGAAGAACCAGGAACAGCGAGAGTGCAACAGAAAGTACAAACACATATAAAGGCTAGTGTCGTGGAAGGAACACTCACTTGACACACATCATGAGGCTAATGTCGTGGAAGGAACACTCACTTGACAAAGGTAGATGGCAAACATCAAACCCCCCATGGCACTTTACAATGGAGTGCGCGTACAATAAGGCACAAGATGTGCAAGATCCCAAACATGCAAGGCATAGTGGCACTTTATCTCAGTGCGTTTGCAAAAAAGAAAATGCTTACAAAATGATGTATACAATGCTCAAAGAATACAAGAGGCTGGAAATACATGAAGAACAACCAACAACAAGTCATTCCACCCAAACGAGAAGTTTCCAAGAGCTCAAATGTCCACGTAATTCATCAAAGTGTGAAAACACAAAAAATTGAATAAAATGTACCTGGAGTAAAATCTAGAAAAAGTGCATGGATGGCTGTGAAGAGCTCTGAAACACCGTCCCAACACCGCTAGAATCGCGAAAAAACTGAAAAATTGTCGAAAAGATATGAGCTCGGGACTGAAAACAGCACCTCTGACTTCAAATGGCTATAGAATGTAACAGCAGAAAACCAGGTGATGAAACCCACATATCTGAAAAGTAGATGAAACCATCTTTCCAATGATATCTTGTTTGCCCAAAAACGATATCGTATGCCCAAGATATGGCCAAAAGAAAAAAAAACCCTCTTTTAGGACACAAAGAGGGTCAAAAAGGGCCATAAAAAGCCGACTATACCGCTGATGTTAGCATGATGTCACGCTGACGTCAGCGCTGATGCAATGTTCTTTTGTTGCAAAGGGTTGACTTTTTTTTAATTAAAAAAATAATCTTTTAACATGAACCAACTTGAAATTTTTATTTTAAAAAAATTAAAAAATCAATTTTTTTTTTCTTTTACTAGCCAATTGATTTTTTTTTTTTGAAAATATTTCTGATGCAGGTGTAGGTACAGCTGTACGGATTTATGTGCCTCGAAAAATGTGTCAATAAAAAATCATGCCCCTGTCACCGAAAACAAGCGAATTATATATCAAAATCCGTCCAATTAGCCTCTTGAGTCCAACTATGAGGTTTGTTTGAGCCCAAAATACCCAGAAACAAAGAATCACCCCAGATCCAAAAAAAAAAGGCTCTGAAAAACTTGAAACCCTAACCTCCAAAAAATCTTCTGAAAAATCAGGAACAAGTAGCAGCAGATGTAGGCTCTGATACCATGAAGAAGTTGAGAAAATACAACTTTAGAGATCTCAAGAACACCTGCAAGCAAAATACTTATCACGAGAAGAATGGAGGCAAAAAGAAATAATGGCTCTGAAGAAAAAGATTATATTTTGCCTCCAGAACACCTGACACCAAAATATATCGAATTTTATATCAAAATTCGTGGAAACGACCTCCTGAATCCAACCGTGAGGTCTTTTTGGCACCAAAATGTACCAAAAAATCAGCTACCCCCAGAAATGGAAAAAAGCAACTAGACAAACTCCCATATACATAGATCTAAAGAAGAAGGCCCAAGATCTCTCATGAAGAGAACAGGGGCATGCAAATCTGGAGCTTTGATACCATATTGGAGTCGAGGAAAAATCAACTCTACAACTCCCAAAGATCACCTGCATGCAAACCTGTCACAAAAGAAGAGAAGCAAAAAAACTATGGAGGCCAGAATTCAGAGATCCAGAAAAAAGGAGTCATATTGATTGTGCAACAAGAATGCAATTCAATAATTACAATTGTTATGAAAATACAAAAAGAGAATCCTTATAAAAGGATACTCGAAACCCTAAAGAATTATAAGATTCCTATGTTTAGCTTAAGCATAGAGTATAATAGACTAATAATTAAATAAATAATTATTAGCTAATAAAAAATAACTCTAACAATGAAGCTCTATCATTTGGGACTTGGATCATAGAAAAAATGAAAAGGAGTCAAAGGTTTAGAAGTTCTAATCTATTCCTAGGAATTCAAGAGATGGTATTGATTAGGTGAACTCAATAACCACACTTTGCTTCGCCTCACTTAGGACAACTACACAAAGTATATGCAATCTTCAAGGGATGTGCTTATGATCGGAAGTTAAGCATACACGAAGGAAAGCTCAGACTAACTTTGCATAGTGAATGAAAATCATCCATTCACCAAAAGTATGAGTGGAGAAACACCACAAATCAATACTTATCAGATCTTGCATTCAATCTAACATACATGAAATAAATTTTAACTATTGTGTTGAGGAAGTTGAAAACCTTGCTAATCATTCAGATAAAAGAGATTACAAAGCCTTAAGAGAAAATACACAAGTAATGTATTATCTGGAAATGACCTTCTTGCAACAATATTTCAAAAAACCTCGCACTCTCCAAATGAGTTGAGGCAACCTTATATAGGCACACAAAAAGTTTGAATGGCTGAGATCGAATAGTGATCAAGGGCCCAGATTGAAAGATAAAACCCTAATTAGGGTTTCCTAAAACTAACTACCCCTCGACCAATGAGAAAATTACATTTGGAGACACTCGTCCTTCTTGCTAAATATGAACAATAAAAATAGAAGGTTGTTGCATTGTGAAGTGTGCCCTCTAGAAGCTTCTATGGATAAGTTAGGTTCATTGAACTTGGACATGTTGACTTGGAACAATCTGATTGGTTGGAAGATGATGAAGCGCCACCTCAACGTGTTGGATGTCCTCTTTGAATTCTCCAATTTGTGTGAAGAAATTGTCTAAGTATGGAAATTTGTTTCTTCTTGTCACCATTTGATTCTGATTGGGAGCTTGTGCTTAATTCTTCAGGAGATGAAATCCTTCAATAAGTTGTCCTGATTGCTTCCATAGGTTTGGGATTGTAGATGAAATTCCCCAGGAAGTCTGAAATTCTTTTCATCAAGTCCAAGGACTTTTCTTTCTTGATGCCTTGAGATTCTTTCAAGTGCCTCGAATTTAGGGAAGAATCCCTTTGTGAAGTATTTTTCATACTTAGCCAAATTTTGGCCATCTCTATGTTTGGACGAACCTTGCTCGTGGACTTGTCTTCAATTCTGAATTTGGCTTGAAATGTTAAAATTTGAACCAGAATATAGAAAAATTGAGAACAAAAATTAAAGAATGAAACACAAATACACAAGCCCTTATCCTGGGAAAACCCTCCACCTGAGGGTGAAAAACCCAGCCCACAAAATAAAAACCTTTATTGAGATTTCATCACCAGAACAAATAATGATAGCTACTGCTTGCTATCAAACAGTCTGAGATACTTCAAAATAAGTACATTTCACTTCTACAACACACTTCAACAATTTGCCTTTAAACCTTAAACAATACGGAGGATTTAGACTTCTTAGAATATGAATTGATACTCAGACTTCACAACATTTAAATGAAAAATCAGAACATCAATGATGATCAAACTCCTCTACTTATTAACTTGCTCAAGGACCTGCATACAATAAACAATCTGCCGAAGAAGAGCAAGCACGAAAAGAAAGAACGATGAAAATAAAGTATCGGGAATGCTAGTAAGGAGACACACTGAGGAAGAGGGAAAGGCACGGACAGTTACATCTGCACTGACAACCACCTATACACCGACAGCCACAAATATACTGGCAGCCACATCATCTTCACCGACAGTCACAGCAACATGAAGGGTCACCATCAGTCATCAAAGCGATCAAGACAAGAAACCCGAAGCTATTGAACCAATACAAGAAGAGATAAATAAGGAACATTGCAATGAAAATCTCTCTCGCTCTATTTGTGTTTTCTGCGATGATCCCGCCTTCAGCTGCCATTTATGATCTGCAAAACCAAAAGAAAATAAGTTAGAATCCTCATTTTGAACGTGAATTTTGAAGGTTTGATGGCAAAGTGTGTTCTAATTCTCCAATTCCTCAGAACTTTTAGCCTTTAACAAGCTGCGAACACTTCGAAATTTTAGAAACCCTTGAAAACTAAATCTGATTTGAAGGTTTGGGAGTGAAATTTGTCTTTGATTAATCTGAAAACGAACAACTTAGTCCCAAAATCTGTGAAATAAATGTTGAAATCAGATTCGAATTTTGGAAAATATGTGAAAATCAGACCAAGTCCTTGAAAATCTCTTTCAAAGCTTTGAAAAGTAGATTGAAAACTCAATAAATCTACCTAGAATACCCCTGTCACCTTCAAAATCTCAGAAAATTTTGAATCTGCGCTTGGAATGTCTTTGAAATGCTCTTGAAAAACTTCGAAATCCTCTTGAAATCTGTACAAAAACTCTTTAAATCTTCTCCTCCTCGTGTCTTTCTCTTCCAAGTTCAAACTTTCACAATGAATGAAATGAATGAATGATTTGCTATAAGTATAAACTCCAAGTAATTCGAATTTTGCATTTGGCAACATAGCTGGTCTTTCTAAATTCAAACTAGTCTTGTTTCTAAATTCATTCCACTCATCGAACTCGATGAGAAAGTTGTTATTTTTATTTTCAGTTGAGTTTAAACTCCTTAGGAAAGCTTCTATTTTGATTTCAGTTGAACTCAGTCACTTGGGAAAGTTCTGATTTCGAATTTTAGTTGAATAAGAAAGTTTCTATTTTCAGTTTGAGTTCATGAATCGAAATCTATCCTTATTTCTCCTTCAAAATTTGAAACTTTCTAAAAACTTTTTTTTTCTTTCCCTTAGTTCGAACTTAGGCAGATTTTCTTGACAGCAAGGCGGATTTTGTCAATCTTTTCCATATAGCTAGCAGACTGTGTGAGAATCATTCCAATCTTGCCTCACATAATTCCTTCATGAGGGTGGACTCGATGAAATTTTTTCCAAAGGTGGCGGACTTTGTAAAAAAATTTCCATCTTGCTTCACACTCAAAGCGGACTTCACCTCTTTCTTTTCTCATTATTTCTGAACTTGGGCGGACTTGAAAAACTTATTTCCTTGCTGATCAAATTATTCAGGGCAGGGCGGACTTCATATGAGCTGTTCACCTTCTTTGTATTTCTTACATGGCGGACTTGGTGAGAGTTGTGCACCATGTTCAATCTCCTTCAAGGCGGACTTGAACAACTTCATTCCCCCAGCACATACATCCCAAGGCGGACTTCATTCATCTTATGTATTTGGTCTTTGTAGGAGGACGGACTTTATCATCTCCATGCACCACTCACCATCTCCTTTCACCTTAGGGCGGACTTTCCTTGACTTGTGCACCTCTTTACCTTATACTTGGCGGACTTCCTTAACTTCATGCACCTTCTTCATGGGCTGAGTTCAAGAGATTCATGCACCATCACCTTGCAGATTGGGCGGACTTAGAGAGACTTAGGCACCAAAATTTATGTCTTTGGGCGGACTTTGTTGAGTTCATGCCCCTTGACTTAGCCATATTTCTTCATCCTCAAGGTAAACTTCACTTGATTCTTTTCTCAACACCTCCAAGGCGGACTTTACTTGTTTCATGTACCTTGTAATCACTTCCCTAGGGCGGACTTCATAGAAGTTGGGAACCATATGTAGGTTAGGCGGACTTGGAGGGAACCATGGCCATGCTGATGTAGGGCGGACTTAGACACATTTGCTCCATTTTCTTGTTCTTCCCAAGGCGGACTTGGTTGATTATGTGCACCTCATTTTACTTGTTCACACCATATCCAAGGCGGACTTTGTTTGACTCATGCACCATGGGATCAAAACTCAAAATCTTCATAACTTGTGCATGTTTTCTCAGATTTGTTTGAAATTTGAAATTCATATATCTTTCATCCATTGAATTCCTCAAGATTCCTAAAATCTAGGAAATTGGCTTTTTCGAACAAAACTTGAATTTTGGAGGAATTTGACGATTGTTTTCAGTGCATCTCAGTGCCAACAGTGCAAACCCTAGATCCCCTTCCAAAAATAGAAAAAAGCAAGCATCCCTAAAAAATAGGAAAAACTTTCTAAAAATAGCCATTTCAGGATCGTGCTTAAAGTGCCAAAAACGAAACTTCCTAAAAAATAGGAAAAAGCAAAAAAGGCAAAATTTTCCAAAAATAGAAAGTTGTCCAAATTGACCCAAATCAATTGCAATCTTCGTCTTTCGGACTTTCTAGGCACTTTGACAATGTCTAGACTCTGTTCTGCCCTTGGCTTGCACAAACTGACTCATGACTACCAAAACTCAGACCATTCAAAACTGACAATATTGACAATACTGATGCAGGAACGTGTTGTGACCATTTCACACATCGCCCCATTGCAAATGGGGACCCTTGCTTTTTTTTGCTTTTTAGGGTTTGTTTTCTAGGTCTTTTAGGGTTTTGTTAGTTAGCCTTTGCATTTTGAGTGTCGCCCAGGTGATCACATGGATAAGCAAGTCCGGCTTGAGTGATGTCTTGATCCTGAAATTTGGCTAAGTCTGGAATGTCCTGAAAATTTGGCTAAGTCTGAACGTCTTGATCCTGAAATTTGGCTAAGTCTGGAATGTCCTGATCCTGAAATTTGACTAAGTCTGGAAACTGAAAAACCTCAAAAAGCTAGATTTTGGAATATAACTCCTGGAGGTCTGAAACCACTCTCAAACATCCTGAAAGTATATATGGAATATAACTTAAAGTATAAGAAAGAAGAAACATAGAAGGAAATGTCACTTATACTTGATCCAGAGCGAATTTCGCTCCTGTCCCTCCCAGGAGGACCAAGGCGAAGCGCTCCTGTCCCTCACCAAGGGACCAGGGCGATAATACTTATTTGAGCCATTCCTGACCTTGTTTGGACGAATTGAGACATCAAAGGCATGGTGAAGGGCAAAATGAGCATGATGGAGCATCCAGACTTGATCAAAAGCAATGAAATGATGAAGTTTTTGCCTAGAAGGTCAAATCGCTCCTGTCCCTCACTGAAGGACCAGAGCGATTTTCTTTATATGCACAATTTTAGACCTTTTTTTTGGACATTAACTTTTATTCATAGCATGAAGCAGGATGATATCTTCCCTAGCAAAGACATTTCATGGTGAAAAGTGAAGCATTTGGGCCTGGAAGACAAAAATCGCTCCTGTCCCTCACTGAAGGACCGGAGCTTGAAATTCAAAATTGCCTTGTCCTTGAAAGATTTGAACGATTTCGCAAATTGAGAAGATCAAAGGAGATACATTTTATCAGTTGAATATAACTTGAAAGCGCAATCATGAGGAAAATTGACCCTAGAAACAAAATCGCTCCTGTCCCTCAGCCAGGGACCAGGGCGAATTTAAGTGATAGCTCCCGTCCCTCTCTCAGGGACCAGAGCGATTTTCCTTATAAGACAGGTTTTGGGCGAAGATCAAGAAGTGTTAAGTTTGAGGCAAGCAAAGGAGGCGTAACGAGTCCGTTGAAGATAATTTGAAGATTGTAAAAACGCCAAGTGAAGCCCATATTGTCCTAGGCGCTCCTGTCCCTCTCCCAGGGACCAGAGCGATTTCTTCCTTAGACAAATTTCTTGCCAAGTTAGAACGAAATCCAGGCCAAAGATGAATGAAAGGGTGCACAACGTGTCCATTGAAGATAATTTTGGAAGTTAGCAAAGTGTGATTGAGCTTGAAAATGCAAGTTCGCTCCTGTCCCTCAGCCAGGGACCAGGGCGAAATGGTAGTTATCTTGCCTTCCTCCCAAGTTTAAACCACTCCAAGTCAGGGTGTAAGGTGGCAAGGACGTTTGGAGGTGTCTCGACGAAGAATGAAGTTGCAAGGACCGCCAAAGATGAAGGAATTGCACTATATGCTCAAATTCGCTCCTGTCCCTCAGTCAGGGACCAGAGCGGAATTTCTAAACATGCTTAAGTTTTGAATGATAATCACGTTTCAAGTGTTCAAGAGGGATCAAAGGACACCGTTTTACATTGTGAAGGCGATTGCAAGTTGATAGAAACAAAGATGAGCCCAGGATACCAAGAATCGCTCCTGTCCCTCACCAAGGGACCAGGGCGAAAATCCTTCAAACATCAACTATGCCTTGTTAAGGACGAATAAAATAAGCGTGGAATGGAGGAATGACGTTGTTGCTTGCCTCATGATGAAGACTGGCGATCGAAGAGACAAAGGTCAAGGAGAAAACATAAGGTTCGCTCCTGTCCCTCACCAAGGGACCAGGGCGATTTCAACCTTAAAAGGCATTCGTCCACAAAATCAAGTCGATCAAGCTCGAGGTTCCTAACAAAAATGCCAGTTTCAACGTGGAGATGATGGTTTTGAACGTCAAAGGCAAAAGAATCAAGGCTAAGATGATAATTCGCTCCTGTCCCTCAGTCAGGGACCAGAGCGATATGGTTTGTATCTTTCCACCTCTCCAAATTTTGGCGCTAAAACATTTTTTTTGAATTTTATTAAATGCTAAAAATCGATAAATTTAATTAAATAGCATTTAAAAAATTGCGCATGAGTATTTAATTAATTATTTTTGCCTTTAAAAAATCGAATTAATTAAAGACGAAGGCATTAATTAATTAATTATTAATTTAAATAAAATCAAATTGGAGCGCATGGATTTAAATTCTCAATTATTTTGCAAGGTCGGCCCCCTCTTTTACTAAATTTTATTTGTTTTTGGGCCTATTTTTCAAGTCGGCCTAGGGGCAATTATCAAGATGAGCGCCTATATAGGAGGGGTGTGTTGAGCATGTTAATCCATCATTCAATCATTTGTCCAAGTGCGCTTTTGAAGGAGCAATAAAGGAGTGCGAAATCTGGTCCAGGAAGGAGCGATCTTTGTTGAAGGCTAGAGGTGGAGCGAATTTTCCTCAAGGCGTTGAAGGCTAGAGGTGGTGAAGTTGATAGAAGAAGCACATTTTGAAGACTTCGATCCACATTTTGCTTAGCAAACTTGCTTAACTTTGCATCTTTTCTTAGATTTAGTTGTCAAGTGGAGGTATGGCGTAATCACCTTGGTACCATTTTTGAAGATTTAAATTTTGCTTTGAAAATCCTAAATTAGGAAATGATAACTCAAGATTTATCATGAAGTTTCCTAATTAAAATCTTGAATCTTCCTTTTAAAGTTTAATTTTTAGATTTCAAGATATATTACTAATTTTGAAATGTTGTGTAGGCATCAAATGGAGATCCCGGAGTTGGAAAATCAAGCCAGATCAAGGACGATCAAGCAAGGACAAGGACGACCTTCTTCGATCCAGCCTAGCATCGACAAGGACGGCCTTCTTTGGACTAACTTCATCAAGGGCGACTTCCCCAATCCAGCGTTCCAAGGCGAGGTACATCATCATCCTGCAAATCAAGGACACAAGAAGTCAAAGCAAAGGGTTCGTTGAAGAAGCAGATAGTTCCAGAAGAATTAATTAAAGCTAGCTTCTCAACAACATCAAGTTGAATATCTACCAAGTTCCAAGTGTCAAATGAGGTGGCATCCTAGTCATCGCTCATCCAGTCAGTGTGGTCCACCTCAGCATGCCCAGATTCGATGTACCTAACTCATGGAAGGTGGCACAAACTCTGGTGTACCTACCCCGGCTATCCATTGGTCGATTTTTCCAGAGAGGACATGTGTCCAAGCAATACAATTTTATCATTGGTCAAGCATTAAATGTTATGTAATGGTTGTAACAAACCCTAATTAGGGTTTTCATTGTTGAATCTTAGCCATTGATCTCGAATTGATCTAAGCCATCGAATTGTATTGAGGGCACTATATTAGCCCTGGCATTTCATTTGTAAAAGCTAATTAGAAAGAGTTAGAGTTAGTTAGTGAATAGAGAGTAGTTAGAAGGTGATTAGAATAGCAATTAGAGTAGAGTAGAGAGAGAAGGCAAAGATTGTTGCCAAGAGGTTGTTGTAAAAGACTTGTAACTTCATTGAAGAAATGATGAAATTTATGGGTCGATTCGACAATTTGCATGGTCTTTATACTTCTCATATTTGATTTCATGTTATTAGATGAGTGGAAGTAATGTGCTTGATTGATGGTGAAATTCGTATATCCATACTACTAGCAGTTTGTTGATTGCAGACTTGCCTTGCGTAGTCAACTGGAATCATTCAGCTTAAGCTTAACTTCAATTGTCGCTTCTTCATCGATATGCATCAACCTGATGGTGTCTATGCCTGCAGTGATGATTTGAACATCATAAAGCTTTCCTTCGAAGATCGCACTAGCCTTGTGGAGATGGTCCTGCGATGTCAAAACAAGACCTAGTTAGAGTTTCATCAAAGATCAATCATTGCTCCTACATTCTTAGTGTTAGGATTAGATCCTTTCCTCGCCCTCGTCTTTTTTCCTTTTTTCAAATCTAAGCTAGTGAAAATCCTGTGTTCCAGCAATATTCAAAGCAAATCAAAAGTTCAGGCATCAAATGTAAGTCCCCTTGTGATTCCAGCAAATCACATCATACCACAAAGAGCTTATCCACACGTAGAGACCCTACATACAAGAACCTTGGAATCATCCTGATTGATCCTTTTCCGCGTTATCTTCAGCAATCAGAGGCTTTATTCAAGAGAGGATAAGGTACCCTTGGGTATTTTATTCTGTGTTTGATTGTGTACAAAATACACGTCAACAGAACGTCACAAGGCTCTAACAAAAATCCTAGAAAGCAGGAAAAAAGGAGGGTCCCCATTTGCAATGGGGCGATGTGTGAATAAGGTCACAACAGGTCCTCACACAGATGCTAGGATAAAGAGGCTTTAGATCTAAAAATTATAAGTGGAGAATATGAAAGTATAAAAACATTCTCTGATAATGCCCTCATTTGCTGATTCATGCAATTGGTATAACAACCATTCTTATTTTATCCACAAAATAATAAGATTGATAAGACATATATATTTCTTTTATCTGTAGAACATCTCTACAGAGATTAGTTGTAGGCCTTGAATTTGATAAGACATATATTTCTTTTATTTGCAGAATATCTTGACAGAGATTAGTTGTTGGCCTTAGTCAAGAATATATGGTAGTTGTAGAGCTTATTTTAATTGTCATAACTTCAAGTTTTCATCTTCAGAGTAGTTTATCTTCTCATTCAATCTTTTTTGTACAGCAGCTGCTGGAGGGGCTTAACGAATTTCCAAGACAAGATGAAGGTAGATATGTTCGACTTGAAGAACCCACACCATATAAACCTCCAATCGAAGCAGTTGATATTCCAAAGATGATGGAACCATCAGTTACTGAATATAACTTGAAAAAATCCCCCCAGGACGAAGCTCAAGTTCCATGCAAAGCTAAGGATATGAAGGACCCTATGAGCACATCTAGAGAAGCTGAAGAGAAAACAGTTAAGATTCCAGTCCAAACAGTAGGAACTCCCACTGCGGTTACAGAAGTGCCACTTTTAGCAGAATCTGAGAAGAGGCATGTACCTGTGGAGCTCCCATGCTTACCAGAGATTACAAGAGGGAAGCTATTTGATAAAAGAGAAGAACCTTCTCATGTTCCCGTCAGAGATTCAGAAACACCATCCTTGAATTTTCCTAGTCACACCCCTGGACAAATCAAAGAGGAAGATTTTCCAGTACCTCCAGAACTCAATATTACATTGCCTGCACTTGTATTTGATGCTTCAATAATAAATGATTCAGCACAGTGTCCATCAGATGTTTCTGAAGTCCAAAAAGAAGCCGAGAAAGAAATTTATGACACAACTCCTAAGACAGAATATAAGCCACACAAGCCTATTGTTGAGGTTGGAGATGCGCTGCCAGAAGCATCACAAGAATATGACAGGAAGATAACTTTAGGACAAGAAACTACTTCAAGCAATACACTCGTAAACAGAATTGCAGACAAGGAATCAGAACACAAAGAAATCAACATACCTAAAATCATTCCAGAACCCCCTACACCAGATAATCCAGAAGAATGTGGCCCAAACATTCACAAGGTCCAGGAAGAAATTGTAGAGGCAAGTCAAATGAAGGAAGAGCTTAAACCCACACCTCTCCAAACTCCAAAGCAGCTGCAAAAACAAACTATTGAGATCAAAGATATGCCAATCAAACCAGAAGGTGAACCAAAGACAATTTATTCACCTGAAATCATTGCAAAAGCTCCCACAACTGATATTCCACAGGAATGTCAAGCAAAAAGCCCTGAAGTTCAAGAGGAACTGTCAATCAGTGAATGTTCCTTGAGACAATGCATGGATGAAGCTCATGTTCCAAACAATGCTGATGATATGAAGGAGCCTATGCAGACATCTAGAGAAACTGCAGTGGAAACAGTTAAGCCACCAGTACAAGCAGTGGAAAATCCAACTACTATGAAAGAGTCACCTCTGTATGCAGAAACTGAGAAAATGCGTGTCTCCGTGGAGATTCCATGCTTCCCAGAGCTTACAGAACCAGAACCACTTGATAAAGGGGAAGAACCTTCAAGCACCACACTCAAAAAATGGTATGCAGAGGAGGAATCAGAATGTGAGGAAATCAACATACCTGAAATCATTCCAGAACCTCCTACAGTAGATAATCCAGAAGAATGTCTTCCAAGAATTCACAAAGTCCAGGAAGAAATTGTAGAGGCAAGTCCAATGAAGAAAGAACCTAAGCTTACGCCTCTCCAAACTCCAAAGCAGCAGCAAAGGCTCACTACTGAGGTTGAAGATAAGCCAGTCCAACAAGCAGAAGAACATAAGCAAATAGTTTTGCCTGAAATCATCTTGGAAGCTCCCACAACTGATGTTCCGAAAGAATATGAAGTGAAAATTCCTAAACTTCAAGAGGAACATTCAATCAGTGAATATTCTTTGAGACAAAGCCCCCAAGATGAAGCTCGAGTACCATACATAGGTGAGGATATGAAGAAGCCTATGAGCACATCTACAGAAACTGCAGCAGAAACAGTTCAACTAGAACAGAAAAAATCAACTGAACAGGAAATAAACCAACCTAGAGTTGTCTCAAAATCTCCTATGCCTAATACTGCACAAGAATCTCCAGAAAAATTCATTGAAGCCCAAAAAGAAAATGTACAAATGGAGCCAATACAGACAAGTAATCAGCCACCTTCAGAAACTCCAAAGGAATTACAACAACCCAACATCAAAGTCAAAGTTGAGCCAATAAATGAAGCAGAAAAAGAGGAGACAACACAGAAGGAGATTACTTCACCTGAAATTGTCTCAAAAACACCCACATCATATGGTTCTAAAGAGTGTCCACCAGATATCATTGACGTCCCGAAAAAGCAATTTGACACAAGTCCAGTTCAAGAGATTGCTAAGCCAGTTGTTCCTGAAACTCCAATAAAATTGCAACCACACAGAAGTGAGGTCGAGGAGTCAATATCAGCAGAAAGAGAAGTTCAAAAGAAAACACATTTAGAAGAAGAAACCACTTTGAGTGATGCATATGAAGAAGAAAAGAAGCCAAAACAGAAGGATGTCATTCCCGTGAAAATTGTCCTAGAAGCTCCATCTGATATTCCAGAAGAATGCCCACTAGAATTTCCTCATGTGCACAAAGAGCCCACAAGTCAAGTGCGGGAAAGTGTTGAGCCATGTCCACACGAGACTCCACTAGATTTGGAACAGCCTATAGTTGCGATACAAGACATTAGGCCTATAGAAGGAATGCAACGAGAAGATAAAGAAAGAGCACCTTTGAAAGATGTAGCAGCTCCAAGGGACTTTTTTGAAGAAAAGAAAGCAAGAAAGAAGTCCAAGCAAGAGGAGATCTACTCCCCTGACATCATTAAAGAAGTTTCCAGACCAAATAGTCCAAAAGACTCTCCACCCACAAAAATGGACATTACCCCACCTAAAGTCATAACAGAAGCACCAAAATCAGTGCAGGAAAAATCTGCTCCTCACCCAGTTTCTCCCAAAACTCCCAACAAGATGCAATCATCCACTATTCAGGTTACAGATGAACCAGTCCAACCACTGCCTGAAGAAGAGAAGAAGATCAAACCACCTGAGATTGTCTTAGGAGGTCCTGTTCTGGTACAGGAACAAGCTGAATTTGAGCTTCCTGAAACTCCCAAGGAGGTACAACAAGGCCCTGAACCATCAGAGAGGGAACAAGAAGCAACACCAATGCAGGAGGAGGAAATACAAATAGTAAGTCCAGTGCAAAAAAAAGAAGAGAAAGAGCCACCATCACCATCTTCTGATGGTTCAGAAGATGCAAGTAATGATGATTCTAATCCAAATCCATTACTGAAGCTACTGGTTTCTGCAGGTTTTGGTTTGGTTTTCATTTTTGTACTCGTCAAAACAGTGAAAAAGTTCAGAGATGATAAGAGCTGGGTTAAATAAACAGGATCATTGCTTCGGCACATTTCAATGAAAAATATATTTCAGTTCTCATCAGCAACACCTGACAATTTTCCACTTTTTTGATTGCACCACATTTTAAGAAGCATAACCCATTTTTGTATAGTTAATACAATAAGACTTTTGTGGAATTGATTCAGACAAGTCTAAAAGATTTCGAATTTGAGAATGGTACAGCAATTACTTTGAAAAGAAAGAAAATTAAAGGCGATTGGTTATTTAATGAAGTGTACCTAATAGTGCCAAGGAGACTTCAAGTTATATTACAACTGGGGAAAGTTGTGATGGGAGCTAAATGTGAGCTTGATTTATTCAATTTAAGAGAGAAAATATTTGTTAACAATAAAACTAATAGAAGAGAAGCATTTCAAATGCAATGGATCTGAAATCACTTTTAAAGTTGTTGGAGGTACACGCCAATCTCTTTCTCACTACCCATTTTTCAAAACTATACTGAAAAAACATCTAACTAAAATGAATAAGATGTGTATTTATCTTTAAAACTAGATAAAAGTATGTTTCATAACAGAAGGAAAAAAATAAAGGTTGTTTGTGTGTACAAGAGCTTTACTAGATGTCTCAACATTATCCCTCACTACACAGCATAGGAAAAGAGAAAAAAAAAGAAGGATTACATTGCATAGAAGGAACGCTGTATTCTATTTGGTTTTCCCAAAGGTTTCTCTAAATTTTCATCTTCAGTTTTCTTTCTGTTTTTTGTTTTTCCAAAACTCATAAGCCGCTCTCTAAAGCCTCAAAGGTTTTTTTTATGACAGCTACAAAGCCTATCATTATTATTGGACAATGATTTATATCCCATTAATTACTTTAAGACAAATTTTCTTTTGTTTAAGGTCAATATGGCCTTCATAATGTGTAATCGTAAATCTCTTAATTAAAGTATAGGAAGTTCAAAGCTTTTTGTCAGGTGCAAAAACCATGGATCAAATTTCCAATGTCAGTGTTCAATGCCTTTGTGATTTTTTCATACTGCAGTCCCATTAGTCATATTAGAACTCCCAAGGTCCCTTACCGATTACAAACACATTCCAATTAAAAACCATATGATCATATTGAGCTAAGGTTTTGCTTGAATTTGCATTGGTATACAGTTTCGAGTTCTACAATCCAAGCATCAAATGGCACTTGCTGATCTCTGAAAGGTTTTGCTGCTGTAGAATACACAATTGATAAAGGATAAACAAACTTGGAAGAATGTGTGTGTTTATGCATAAAGCCACATGAGAGTGTGTTCATCTATACATACAGCGGTGTGTGTGCATGTGTTTGTTTATCCATACAGGCATTTTCTGCATGTGTGATCATGTGTGTGTTCACGTATCCTTTTGGGTGTATAAGCATCTATCCATTCGCATGCCTGTAAAGGTGTATTCATACTGCATTATCTTAGGGTTAACAAGATAGATTAAATTAAATTTTGGTACTGCAATCTCTAGTTTGATGAGTAGAAATTATATGACTCAATTTGAATAACAAAAAATTTATTTCCCTGCCCATGAAATTTAAAAAATATATAATAGCTGCTAGCCTAACTTGTATAATTTCAGGTGTTCTTCTCAATCACTTGTATACATGACTGCTACAGGAATTCAATAAATTTCCAGTACAAGATGGAGACATCTCTGGTCAATCTGAAGAACTTCCAGTCAGCACTCCAACTGCGTAACATTTCATAGATGGAAAAGTCCAGTGCTGAATGCCAGTTGAGGCAATGCCTCGGAAGTGAGCCCAAAGTTCAATTTCCATTGGAAAGGTGAGTTTCCAGATAATTGAATTAAACTAACAGTACAGAGAGCAGAAGCTCTCACTGCCATTTTAAAAGAAGCCACTTCTGCTGAATCTGAAAAGGTGGATGTTACCATGGATACCCGAAGCTTGCCAGAGGTGAGAGAAGATCAAGATAAATTAGTTACATAACCTGAGAAAATCACTTTGCTGAATATTTGAAAAGAGCTTTCACCAAATATTTCTGGATTTCCAATTGAAGAAAATACTGAAACTCCAAAGAAAAAGTAACAACCCGCTGTTGAGGTAAGCCAGTCCAACAAAAACCAGAAGAGAAGGAAGAGAAAGAATAAAATGAAATAAATACAAAAAGAAGTCAAACCTTGTGCATGCCGAATGGTTGGAAACAGAAGGCAACAAAGAGATACCTTCTTCTACTCCCAAGGATGTAAGTATTTCTTCAAATTCAGATCCAGTAAAGCAGTTGTTGCTCCCAAAATATACCACCTTATTAGGTTGCTCTGTTGCATTAGCTTTTCAGCATATCACGAGTTGATGGTCATAATTAGCTACATGAAACACACACTGGCATTTCTGATAATTCAATAATAGATGGCCTCACACTATTCACCATCATTTTATTCCTAGTTGACTGTTTTTGAGAGCATTTCCTTTGAAAAGAAACAGATTTAATTCACCGTATAGTCACAAAGAGAGAGGGTGGCAGTTCACACCAAAGTCCAAAAATGTTTAAAATAATTTATTTGAAGAAAATTTCATGCATAAATTTCATAATGCATTAAAATTGCCTTGCATGGAATTGTTTAATAACATATATTTAATAGCCTTCTATCTAAGCAAAATAATTGGTTATTGGGATGGAGAAGGGTTAGCTTGGTTTTATCATTTAAGTTATCCTAGCAAGAGAAATAAATTAATAAGAGTCATCAAAATTTTTCTAGGTGATTCAGGGAAAATTAATTGAATATTATTAGGCAGATATTTCATATTTACCCTTAATCCATTTTCTTCCACGTTCCACAGTGTTCTGGTGATGGCATGATGCATTTTGGAGACAATAGTAAATCAATTGGTATATGACACAGTTTTGTTTCCTTTGTCTGCAGAGTTCACAAACAAACACCGCACACATGCAGGCATACATACACAGAGAGTAGTTGCAGACCTTAGTCTAGCTGGCATTATTTCAAGTTTTTATCTGAGTAGTTCCAAGATTGTCCCTTCATTGAACCTTTTTTAATAACTGCTGCTCCAGGGGCTCGATGGATTTCCGAGAAAAGATGAAGATGAATATGGTTGATTTGAATAACCCCAACATACATTCCTGCAATCGAAGCAATTGATATTCCAGAGTTGATGGGTGTAAGAATATAGATGTCTCCATTGATATACCATATTTGCAACAGGTTAAAATAGAGGAACTACTTGATAAAGAGGGAGAAGAAAAAACTCCTCATGTCCCAGTTAAAGAAGAAGAAATACCACCGCCCAATAGTTCCACTCACACCCAAACCCTTCCCCAGTTAGTCGAAGGGGAAGGTTATCAACATCTCCATAACCAGATATCACAGCAAGCAATTGTATATGATTCTTTAATAATAAATGTTCCACAAATGTGCACTGGATGTCTCTAAAATCCAAAAGGAACCTGAGTGAGAAATTTATGACACGATTCCTCTCAAGACAGTAAATAAGCCACAAAAACTCATTGTTGAGGTAGGAAATGGGCCATTGGAAGCATCATAAAAATATTGGTAAAAAATAGCTCTACAAAAGGTCGCTAATTACTAGTCCAGAAAGCTTCATGCTCCTATAAACACGTCTTGACAGGTCCAGTGCAGGAGAATGCTAGGGCAATTCTTTATGAAACTCCAATAATACTACAACACAGAATTGCGATGGAAGAGGAGCCAAAGGTAATGGCTCATTGGCAAGAGAAGTTCAAGAAAGGACAAGTTTACAAAAAGCAGCTACTTCAAGCGATGCACATAAACCAAGGTAGGAACCAAAGCAGCAGGAAAATCACTCACTAAAATCATTCTAGAAGCTCAATATGATATTCCAGGTTCCTGAACACCACAAAAAAACCTTCAAGTCCACGAGAAACTTCCAAGGACAAAATCATTACGGCAAGTAGTTAAGTCAACTACCGATGAAAACCCCGAGGCCTTACCACGATCCACTGTTCACGTAAAAAATGAGCCTGCAGAACAGGCTGGGAAAATTGAAGAACTACTATAGGAGGAAATGCAACCACTGCAACTCCAATTAGAAGAAGGATTGGAAGTGGAGAAACTCCATTTGAATCACAAAAATTGGAAAAAGATAAGGATAGGGAGAAAAGTAAGCCACCTTTCTCTCCTAAAGATCTAAGTGTTGATCCAAGTCCGCCATTGTTGAATAAGTTGCTGGTACCAGCTGCTTTAAGCTTGATAGCTTGCATGATTGCATGTTTAACAGCATAAAGAATCACAAACGACAACAACCTTGGGTAAAGATAGTGGTAACGAAGCATCCTCGAGTATACAATTGAATTTTCCAGCTCAGTTTCTAATTTGGATATATGTCAAAAGCTCAATAAGCTTTTATTAGCCAATTACATGGATTAGCACCATCTAAATATAGATGACCGTTGACCTTCTCAATAAGGTGTAGAGTCTAGACTCTAGACTATTGCATGTACATGGGAGAGGCAGAAATTGCACCCTTAATATCTTCCCATACCTGATCCATCTCGAGAGTTTACCTCTATCACTGGGGCTCTCTCTATATGGATGGCAGGATTCAAAGAATGTCTGCAATACAAGTCGGTCTTGGCACCATTCAGAATAAATCAGATTTCCAACATCACCTACAACATTTTCATTTTTGGCATTTCTGATTTCCAAATCATCCTGTAAAGGCATGATACCACTCCCTCACCTTGTAGGTAATCAAATTCTACTATCATGTCAATGAGCTAATTGTGTATTATGATTGTTCTATGTTTTTATTGACTTTTCATTTGAAATTTGCTAATTTCCACAGCATAATTTTGTAAAAGGGAAACTCCGTTTACATGTTGCAGAGATATTTCACATTTTTCTTACACTTTGGCTGGTAACGAGCTTCATTTCACCTCAACAGATACAAATACTTGTGTCGGAAAAGCATGCCTTCTTGGGTGAAGGCTCCTTAGCAGAAAAGATCATTTTGCTGCACACGCATTGAGGTAAGAAATGTTTCCTTATCGTTGGTAATTTCATATTGTTTATACAAATTTCATGTTTGTTGGCTACTGCGTAACATCCTCCATTTGACCTCTTGGAAGAGTCCTCACTGTAGAATGTATTGTACAACATTATTATGAGAAATTTGCAAGACGCTTGGGCACGCCAACAGGAGGAGGATGGCATTTGCTGCACGCACAAACGTGCAAAAATAATTTAACACCGAACTGATATGGAACGCTGAAATGTTAACCCACCCTACCTAGGATATTCAACGCATTGCTTACGGCTACAAATAAAAAGTTCAAAAGGAGGGTATATATTGGTAGTGGAAAGAAAGACAATTCTTATGAAGCAAAGATTATACCTGATTGCAAGAAGAATCACCCCAACCAGGCCTGGAATTTGACAGGCAAAATGGCCGTTTTCCCACTTTTGAACCGTATTTGACAGCGTAAAAAATTAGTAGAACGTATGCATTGACATGCTATTTTTTTCACAAACCGTATATATGACACTTAAAATTATTAATAAGCCGTAAAATATTATAATAGATCATATATATTGATATATATTATTTTACAATGTTTATTATAAATATATGAATTTATTTAGAATATTTTAAAATGGTAGGATTAAGATATAATTGTTTCTAATTTTATATTATTTTTATATGAATGTTTAGCATGTTTTTTCTTATATAAATTTAGAAACTTTGTCAATTTATTTTTTAATATTTTTTAAAGATTGTCTTAAATATCAATATAGAAACTTCTAACAATTGAAATGATAAGATATAATTATTTCTGCTTTTTTAAAATATTGTAATAAAAAAATCTAAAATGATTTCTATTTTTATAATAAACAAGATTTTTGGGTTGAATTTAGAAACTTACGAGTAAATTTAAGATTTTTTTAGTGCATTACTAATTTATCATTGTTTTTTAAATTTTTACATTTTTTTGATGGAATTATTTCTTTTCACTTCAATTGAATAAAAAACTTAAAATAAACTATTCACAAATTAAAAAAAATTGACACTTAACATTTTTGAAAAACGTAAAATGAAAAGCATTTAAATTATTAAACCGTCATAAAAAAATTCATGACAGGCAGGGGCCGGCAAATTCCAGGCCTGACCCCAACCACGTCTCCAGGTAAAGGAAAAAATATCATACGCGCCCAATCATCTAATGTCACAGCTCAAACTAAAGCTGAAAATCTGTGCTCTGCAACCCAGACATGATAAATTTCCATACCTGTATTCAGACTCGTAATTATGATGAGAATAGCATTGCACGCTTGATTACAAGTCCATTTCTTATAAGATTATGTCTTACATGTGAGTTCAAAGATAATGATACTTGTATTTATGATTAGAACAGCATTGTATTGAATAATAATTGTATAAAAGATTTAGTGGTAAAATAAAAAAGTTTAGTTTCTTATAAGATTATATAGAGTGAAATAGGGAATTTTTTATTGAGTCAATTGTTGTGGTGTGTCTCTAAGATATTTAAAAAGAAGTGAACAAATGGAAGTAGTTTGATGGTCTAAGGTTGTCTTGGATGATATTTTAAGTCAAAGAAAGAAGACTTTGGATGAAGCAAAATATCAAATGAATGAGAAAATGGAATATTTATTTAATGCATGCCCCACAAATAGCAAAGAGACAAAAGGTTTTTCAGTTATAAGTTTCTCAAACAAATATGGGGTGAAGTGTTAGGGAGAAAGAATAAATATTATCAAGGAGTTCCACCCATGTGTGAACATTAGCAAAAAGTGGACATAGCGGCTAGTATTATGTGGAGAGTCAAGATTTTGATTGCTCAACTAAGAACTGACTCTCATCAACTTCGATGTGAAATAGGATATTGGAAAAGACCTAAAGAAGCATGAGAAGAAAGGGTGTGTAATGTTTTGCAATATCAAAGCAATGAAATCAGATAAACACTTTATTATGGAGTGTGATGCTTTCAATGACATCAAAGACAAATATACCAATATCATGTCAATTGTTTCTTGGTACAGTTTATTTATTGAGACTATTTAGAAGTTGGGGGTGCTCGTCATCTCCTTGAATAGGAAAAGGATTGATATGTAGATGAAAAAAATGGTATTGTTGATTGTTTCATATAGCCTTGTGAATGTTAAAAGTTATTCATTCATATATTGAATATGAGTTTTAAACATCAATGCTTTTTAGTGACCTCACATTTTGAGTGTGGGTTCAAATATAATTCATACCTCCCATTTATTTAAATCTTTATATGTAGTAAGTGGGATTGGGTGAGCATATTTACCTTTATAGACTAAGGTTGATTTAGTGAGCTTTTTGAAATGCTATATGGCAATCACATGGTCAATCTTCTTTATGTGGGAATATTTCCATGCGATGTTTGATTTGAATCTTCTGGATCATAGTTTAAAAGTTAATAAAATTTACTAGTCCAAAAACTTAATCTAGATTCACCTTTGCTAAAAAATTGACATATAAAATAAATTAGTAATTAGACTCCAAAGTTTAATGGTTGTGTTGAAGAAAACTATTATTAAAGAAAAAAAATTGTTTTAGAGAGAATTTTTCTATAGTTAAATCTTTCATTAGATGAAAAATGATACAAAATGTATAATACAAAATGTATAAAATTTATTAAGTATAATATTTTTATTAAGATAAGTGCTTCTGACTGAATTTATGAACCAAAAATGGGTTTTGAAAAGACCCCAAAACCTTTTACAACATGAGCATCAACAAGGTCCAATGACTAACAAAGGAACGAGCCTAAAAAAGACCAACAACCAAATGGGCAAGCATAAAAAAGACAAACAACCAGCATGGAATGAACCTAAAAAGGGCCCAAAAAATAAATAAACATTAAACTATAAAAATATCAAAACTACAAAAGAGGGACACCAATTAAATAGTCAAAATGGTTTGAATCCAATCCTCTCCAAAAGGCTCTAAAGAGGAAAATGACCATATTGGGTTGACCTGCCTTTTTTTTAAGAAGTACTCATCATGACCAAAGGATTATTAATCATAAATTTTGGTTCTATTTTTTGCTTACATGGGGGTCTCCTAACCTCGCAGCCCCCTTCTATGGAATCCAACATCTTCCCTTTATTCAAAGATTAAGTACACACCAAATTTGATGTCTTGTCCTTAAAGAAAGATCCTTGGGTGCTAGAGCCATTAACCTTTAAACCTAAACTCTTTCCTTCATTCCTCATCTTAGAGTGCTCTTTTTCATAATGAAGATCTTGGAACATGTTGGAGAATTTCACAACTTTGTGGTAACAAAAATAAACCTACAAATTTATCTCATAATAAATTCTATACTCCCAAACACCAAACTTGGAGCATAATTAATAGTGTTTGGCAACACGTTATTAATTTCCATACTTACACAAAATTAGCAAAATGATGGCACCACTCCGTTGTCGGTGCCTAAAATTTGCCCAAATTAGAGCTAGCAAGTGTTGGAGAGGCTTGAAACTCATGTTGCAGTGCCAAATATTTAGTTGAAGAGACTCAAACATAAGATACAAGGACCAGAACTATGTTGTAGTAACATAAATTATGTGGCAAACACATAGTTTGCTACTACAAGAATATAAAAGATGCTACAAATAAGAGATAGAATCTATAAGAACAAAAACTATGTTGCAAAAATATAGTTTGAAGTTGCAAGACTAGTAGAAATCAACACTACAGTGGTTCTAATCGCACAACAACAACTCATAAAATACCCAAATGTTCATAGACAAAAAAAACCCCTCTTGAGCATCAAACTTAGAAAAAGATCGCCATTCACAAGAGTGCACACAGTCCAAGAAAGACAACAATTTTTGAAATAGCATCTCTATTATATTTGACTCAAAATTTACAATCATTTGTAGTCATTTAAACACATTATATTCCTTCATATTACTAGGCCAAAATATGGCATTCCCTATTTTCCTCTTTCTTGCTTCTTCTCTTTCATGTGCTCCTTTGCTTTGAACACTCTTTCTTTCTCTTTTTTGTTTTTTGGATTTTTTTCTCTTATTCCTAATTGTTGCTCTTCTCTCTATTTTCCCCTTCCTCTCTTTTTCCTCAAAATTCCTCCAAAATCTAGAAACTTCAACCAAAATCCCACCTAGATTGGTTGCAACACTAAAAAATATGACATTAGTGTCCAACCATCTAATGTTGAGTTCAAAAAAATCTTGCTTAGATTTATTCTTTTCCATTTCCACTTATTGTTCAATTATGAGCCCATTGGTAGGTATTTGCTACTCCAAATAACCAAAAAAATCTAAATTTTAGATTTTAAAATTTCAACACATATTATACAATGATAGGTGGGGAAAATAAAATAAATAAATAAAGCCTATACATGATGCTCCTTCATCAAATTACTAGGATACAAAAAAAAATGAGCCTTTTCTCATTGAGTAAAACTCTATGGAGTAAAACTTTGTGTTACTACAAGTTAACAACCCCATAGTTGTGGATTAGCAATTCTGTTACTATAGTTAAACTAGAATGAGTTCAATTATGTTGGGCTTAACCAAGTGGCATCCTCTAATGGTATGTTCTTTCATTTTACCAAATATTCAATGTGTTTTTTTTCCCTAGTCTTCTTAACCACTATAGAATTCAAAATGATTTATATCTCCTCTCGCTCTCTCTCAAGTAGTTGTTCCATCTGTTTTTCTAGTGATGTTTCCTTTTTTTCTTATTGTTGTGATGTCTCTCCCTCAAAGTGAGTGTAGAGATCATAAACATTAGAAATTGGAGATATTTCCAAACTTGTAGATAGCTCCAACTCATAAGCATTTGGTAAGAACTTCTCGACAATTTTGTATGGTTCAATCTTCTTCCAATTGATTTTATTAAAGGCATGGCTTGAAAATTATTGCTTTCACAAATGTTCCAACATCATATCTCCCACTTCGGAAAAAAAATCCTTTTTAAATTTTCTTTTTTTATGTATAATATTAGTTACTCCAACCGAGTGTTTCTCTTACCTACTGATGCAAATTTTGCATGTGTTTTACAAACTCTTATCCTTCAACACTTCTCTTATATCCTTTGATATTTGCAAGTTCTCTTAATTTTGAAGTACCCTTAGAACTGTAATCATAAAAAATTTGGAATGGAATCTTACCTATACTCTTATTGACTGAATTATTGTATGCAAATTCAGCTTGAGACAATATCAAATCCCATTTCTTAGGCTTATCACCAACCAAACATCTTAGCAAATTTTCTAGGCTTTGATCAACAACTTCAATATTCCCATCTGTTTAAGAATGATGTGCAAAGGTAAAATTTAAATTAGTACCTAATTATTTCTAAGTGATCTCCCAACATGTCCTACAAACCTAGTGTCACAATCTAAAACTATACCTTTTGTTAAACCATGCAATCTAACAACCTCCATGAAGAATAAATTTGCAACATGCGTAACATCAATGGTCTTATTGCAAGTTGTAAAGTGTCCCATTTTTTAAAATCTATCAACAACCACAAAAATAGAATCCCTACCTCATTGTGTTCTTGGCAGTCCAAGCACAAAATCCATGATAATATCATCCAATGGTCTCTTTGGTATGCGTAACATGGCAGATATAATCTCATGTTTTGACTCCCTCCTTTGGCATATTGACAAACTTGACATCCTTACAAAATATTTATGATTTTTCTTTCAACCTTGGGCCAATAATATCTTTCACAGTTGCACCATAGTCTTTCCAGCTTCAAAATGTCCACCTAAACCACCACAATATTTTTCCCTTATTAATTTTTTTCTCATCAATCCTTGAGGTATGTGTAACTCTTATCCTTTAAATAAAAATCCATCTTGTATAAACTAGTACATCCATGGTGTCCTATCCCACTCCTATCCACACTAATAGGTTCCACACATGATTTCCCTTCATCCCTAAAGTTCAAATTATCTTTACATATCTTCTTTGTAATATCAAGTTGTAGTTTCATAAATTGTATCCTCATACAATTTCACACTCTTTTGGGGCTCACTTTGGTGGTTTTCCTTCATACCCTTGATTCATGACTAATTGTGCTCATTCCTTGGCCAAATATAGAATCTCAACACAATTCTATGCTCTTTGACCTTGAATTCAAGCCAAAATGTCAAGACTATGGTGCCTAGCACCACAAACCTCCTAGATTATGGCGTCTAGCACCCTAGTTTGGACCCATTCCAATCCCAAATTTGAACCTCTAATTGTGAGAAATTATTGAGTGAGAAGTACTCCCCAATTTTGGCCCTATTCAAAATTGTAACATGAAATGTGTGAAGTTGTGTATAAATACAACTCCCATCCCCTCATTCGCACATCTCTCAAGCTCTTCACATCAAGCAAATTCCAATTGAGCAATTACAATTAGGCATCTTCAAAGCATTAAATGAGAGATCTGAAATCAAGAATTCAAGTTAGCAATCATGATCAAGTTTATGTGCTCCTCCACGAATGAAGGCATGCTTTAGATTTGAGCAAGTAACATCAACCTTTCATTCATAAGCTTCAAGGAAAGAAGATCATAACACATGTATCTCTAATTCTACATTTCCTTAAGGTTTTCAGCCTCTTCCCTACCAAGGGTAAACTCTATTTTATAGTCATCATTGTTGTAGTGGAGGTTAATTCCTATTTGGGGTTTGACTTAGGAAAGCCCCTATACAACCCAACACTTTTCCCCTCTTTCCTCTGTGCAAGTTCCAAATCCGATAGTCCAAAGTTGCAAAGTTGTAAAGAGTAGAGTTAGACATACAGTTTTAGATTTTGAAAAGGCGAAAACTCCTAGCCTAGGGAACATCACTCCATCGACTAACACCTTTTTGCCAGAATTTCAAGAAAATGATCTATAGAGCATCCTGATTCAAAATCTGCATTTTTTAATTGATGAAGACACCACCAAATCTAGGGTGCCTAGCTCTCTTGACTGACACTTTTAGGCTCAAATTTTAGTGACATGTTCCTTTTTGTGTCTCATTTCTAGATATGAATTCAAACTTTGCATTCCATTATGTATCTTTTTGTTTATGTTGATTCTTGTCAATTTCCTAGCACTTTACCTAGTGTTTGCATCATTTGTTGTCTTCGTCATATTCAATCATATCAAATCAAAAGAGAACAATCAACCACAATTCTCATCTTGTTAGAAACACGGTTGTCTTTGCACCAAAAGATTGACCTATTAATGCCCACTATAACCTTGAGATTTTAATGAATCCAAGGGAGGCAATTAAACTATTTTGCAAACTCAAGCACCTTGTTGCACAATATAAGGAGAACAAGGGCGCACAACTTGCAACAATACCCCACAGTGCAAGTGAGGGGTTTGAACCTGTGACCTAGACTCTGATACCACTTGTTAAACCCACGAAAGGACTGAGAGGGGGGGTGAATCAATTTGGAACACTTCAAATCTGATCTAAGTGATATAAAACAATTATTAACAACAACACTAAAACATCAATCATCAACACATGAACACCAGATTTACGTGAAAAACCCAATCAGGGAAAAACTATAGTGAGAATCATACTCATAATATATATAATTGATTACAATTTTTTAGGCTTACAACCAAGGTGAAAAATGCACCTGGAGGACTTACAAGACTTGGGCACACTACCTTAGGGCAAGATGCATGGACTTTATCAATTGAGGCACACTGCTTTAGGGTAAGACACAAAAGAGGTTGCCAAGAGACCCACTATCTTCTGACAAAAGAAAGAATACCAGAATTGATATGAGAAGAATCTCTTGATTATGAAATTGTCCTTGAACCTCTATGTCAAGTGACCAACATCATGGAAAACATCTCTGGTAATCACCTCTATTACAACACACTATCTCACTAAATGTATCACCTTCAAATCTCTTCACTTGCAGTCTCAAATTTGCTTGCACATCATTCACATTCACTTCTCATTAATTCACACACTATCCCATATATAACTCATGCATCTGTACTCCTTAAATATATGATAGATCACCAAAAACCTAATTGAGGGTCGATTTAGAACAAAATAAATATTATTACACAAAATAAGCTATCTAGACCAAAAATACTCAAAGCAATCCACTTCAAGAGAAAGAGGGAACCCAAAAACATCACAATACATTCTTCCAAGTTAAATCCAATGAACTACACACCAACATATCTTTCAAAGTTGCCACCAATCAAAACATGTAGATAAACAATAAGGCTTAGCACTTAGTTGGTCAAAATACATATTCCAATACAAAATACCTAACATGGATCACTACCCAACATGGTAAGACCCATAGCAATGTTCTAACTCAACCTTCAATGCATATCCAGACCAAAAAGTATGATCCAAATAGATAATTCAACCAAACACACTGAGCCATAGCATAACTGAATTTACCAAGCACAAACCAACACAACTCACCATCAAAACAAAAACACCACCAAATAATTGAACTAAAACACTACATAAACCACACAAACATGTCCATGAAACTGCAAAACAGGATTCAACATAACCATGGACCACTAAAGACTTTCCAAACCAGTCTGATAGACACCCTTAATTTCAAATAATAGCAACAACCAACTTCTACACTCCATAAAACATAATCTTTACCATCTAAAGGAATGCAAAGGATTCTACCAATGAGACATTAAATATTGTTCTTTGCATACATTAAGTACTCTTTCCTACATAAATTAAAAACACTTTCCTACATATTGAACTTGCCACAACCAACGCTGAAGCATCAAACTCAACAACAACACCAAGCACTAGACAAAGAAATCTACAACAATACAATCATATCTAGACCAAACTCCATTGAGACAACCAAGTTTGACATCAATGACAACCAAACTCAAATATCAACCATATAACTAGGATTTCCAAGAATCTCCCCCCTTATCATTAATGGAAAACCAAAAATTCTCCTTCTTCAAGAAATCTCTTCCCCAAAATCTTTCTACCCCTTTGACATCAAAGACAAAAGACACAGGATGACATATTGATCATCCAATATCCAACAAACACTACATATTGCATTGCTCCCCCTAAGAGCAACACCAACATCAATCCACGAGACAAAGGATAAGAAATGAATCTCCCCCTAGAAAAATGAACCTCAAATATGCAATTAGTTAAACAAAGGAGGGGCAATGATCCCTAGTTTCAACCTAAGATACTCAAAAGTATCATTTGCTAATGCTTTATTAAAGATGTTTGGAACCTATTCCTTTGTAGAAATGTACTCCAATATGATTTCTCTCTTAAGAAATGATACCTGATTGAAATATGTTTAGTTCTTGAATACATTACCAGATTCATTGAAATGTTTATAGCACTAGTATTATCACACATGATAGGGACAGCTTCATCACACACTACTTTGATATCCTTAAGAGTATGTTTCATCCGCATAATTTGAGTACAAGAAGACGCTGCTATAATGTATTCTACTTCTACAATAGATAGAGATACTGAATCCTACTTCTTACTTAACCACGACACCAACCTATCTCCCAAGAAGAATGCACCACCACTAGTACTTTTTCTATCATCAACACATTTGACCCAATCTGCATCTGTGTATTCCTTCAACATGAATTATCCACTTTTTATACCAAAGACCAAAATTCAGGGTACCTTTCAAATACCTAAAAAATCCTCTTCATTGCTTGCTCATGTGATTGTTTTGGGCTAGCCTGAAATCTTGCAACTATACACACAACTTGCATAATATTCAGTCTAGTGGTAGTTAAATGTAACAACCCTCCAATCATATATTTGCACTTCTTCTAGTCAACTTTCAAAGATTTATCATCTTTTCTCAACTTACAACCAACAACCAAGGGAGTAGCAATCTATTTACAATTCTCCATTTCAAACTTATTTAGCATTTCCTTAACATACTTGGCTTGAGAAATAAAAATTTCATCTTCTATCTACATAACTTGCAAACCAAGGAAGGAAGATAACCCACCAATCATGATTGATATTTCAAATTCCTTATGCATCTCTTCAGCAAACTCTTTGCATAGACCATCATTTCCTCCAAATATAATATCATCAACATAAACAACAACAATGAATAGTTTGTTACCTTTTACTTTGAAATAAAGATTTCTATCAGCAGTACCTTTTCTAAAAAAAATCTATAACAAATATCTATCCAGTCTTTCATGCCAAGCTCTAAGTGCTTGTTTGAGTCCATATAATGCTTTCTCTAACCTGTAAACCATATCCGAATCTTCTAACAATTTAAACCCATCCAACTTTAGATGTCCAAAATTAATTAAATTAAATATTTAATTAATTTTATCCTTTCTACGAATAAATTTATTTAATTATGTTACCTTTATTCTTCTCAGAATTAAATAAATTTTATTTTATTAATCCTATCACTATAGTCGAATAATTGATTTATTAAATAAATTGATTATTCCCTATTTCTTCTAAATTCCTCAAAATTAATTAATTCTTCTAAATCCCCTTTTAGTTAATTAATGACAATTAATTAACTTAGTCATGTAATTCCTACAAATCGCTCTCCTTAATTCTTCATTAGCCTAATTAATTCTTCTAGAAGCCTACTTAACATTATTTCCTAATTTTTAATTCCTCCACTCATCCTCTCTCCTCTGTCAAATCCTCCTACAAATCCCACTCATCTCCTAATCTCTTATTAACCCACCTAATCACCTTCTTAATCATTTGCTAGTGGCTAATCATCATGATTAGCCACCAAGTCAACACCAATAGCTATAAATGGCTAAGTCCACTTGTCCCCTCCTCACCTTCCAACCTTAAATACACCTAATTGGGTCATTTCAAGGAATTCAAAATCTCACACTCTCCCACATCTCTCATCTTCCCAAGGAATTTTAAATTCCTTTTCTCATTTCGTTTCCCCATGCACTCCATTATTTGAGAATTTTTAATTCTCTTGTTCATCCCCCCAAGGAATTTTTAATTCCTTCTTGTCTTCCAAATGTATTTGTTATATCTTCCCCATGTACATTGTGGAGTGTGGAGACAAGAAATGCCTTTATGGAAAATCTCTTGGTCTCCAAACCTTGTCCTCTCATGTCCCCTCAATCCATGTGCTTCCTCTCCTTCAATCTCTACCCTTGACCCATCTTCAATCTTGACTATCCATTCTTGCTTTTTTCAATCTATAAATTGGGGTCTCCTCCCCTTCATTTCTCATCTTCAACTTGTGCAATCTCATGATGTGTTATTATGAGGATCCGATTATTACTGAGAGGGGGGGGTGAATCAGTGATAACAATAAACTGCAATCTTTCACCAATATGAAAATACTTCACCAAAAATAGTTCATAACCAGTACCAGTAGCTTATCAAACAGTCTTCAAATCAGATTTACCAAAACATTATTGATGGCTACTTAAGTGTTCATCATTAAGCAAACATAGTAAGGACATCAAATGAATAACTCAACAATCCATCCACAACATGAACATGAAGATTTTTCACGCAGAAACCCAAATGGGAAAAACCATGGTGGGAATTGGTACCCACAAAATATTTGTACTCTTTTGGAATGCACCCTGTTAAAGGCCTGGCTCGGTTAGGAGCTTTACAATTGTGCTCGATTAAGAGAAGACCCTGTTAGGAGTCACCCAGTGAAAGGATTTTAACCTCAGCTTTGTTAGGAGCTCTACCTCGTTAGGAGTAACCTTGTTAAAGGATTTAAACCCAAGTTAATGAGCCACCCGATGAAGGGATTTACAAGATTAGGCCTATTAGGAACTACTGGGTTAAGGGATTTTAATACTGCTGCAACTATTAGGAAACAATAGGTAAATGATCTGATCAATGCACTCTCTGCTTGCTCGTACAGATCCATTTCAGCTCCAATATTCTTCACTCATGCAGACATCTCAATCTGGTTTGGCACACTCTCCTTCTCTGATCACCGACACTAAATCTCTTCTCAAACTCGACCTAAATACACTTTTCAACTAGGTCAGTTACAAAACCCTAACAACATTCAAAATACATTGAATTTACATCATAGATCATATCATATCATTACAACTCATTATAGATCATCATACAAATCATTACAACAAATTTCAAGACAATTACAATCGTTGAATGATCATAACACATCACTGCACATCGATCTGATAAGTTGTCAAACCCTTAACACATTCTGCTAAGAACTTTGCTATTTCCCAAGAAATTTGATCCTTGTGCGCACTTAAATGCAATCTTATCGTCACACACAGTTTCTGACACGTCACCACTAAGTAATGAACATGATAAGATTCACCACCAAACCATAAAAAATCACCGGTCAAAGATCTTGTTACCGATTCTCAAACCCTTTACTGAATAAACAACAATCAATTACAAACATGACTTCTGGTTCCAGTCATAGACTCATTATACTATCATAAGCATAGATTCCAAACCGCACCACCTAACTCAACATGGATCTCTACTGCAATCATCTCCTTCACTGTTTCTGCTTATCGGTTCACTGTCAACTTAGCAAACATACCATTACCAGTTAGGCTAGATAACTTATATAACTTATATGATATACCAAACATGAACAAACATGGTTCCCATCAATGACAACACAAATAACTGATCATAAAGCATCATATCATAATTATATCATCACCAACAGTTCATCAACATATCATCACCAACAGTTCATCAACATATCATCACCAACAATCCTTCAATATATCATCATCCTTTACCGGTACATCATCATCTCTGTCAATTATGCCAATATGCCAATAATGTTGTCCATTTGAGCTTAGAATTCATCCATTAGCAACCTCATTATAGTCATTTTGCATCCATAGTCACCTAGAAACCCAATCCACTTATCCACTTTGAGCATCCATCCATCTCTCGCTCCACATCCATCATCACTTGTGCAATTGGAGAGAAAACAACACCAACCAAGAAGGGAAAATCCAAACAAGTGGAGCACAAGGGCACATCTTCCACTTCATCAAGCCCAATTTGAAGGAGAAGGTATAATGGTTTGACTTCGTGTTTTGATTGATTTATTTATATTATGACCATTGAAGCTTGCCTTCCTAGTTGACCAACAAGAACCACCTATTTTAGATGTATGTGTTGATGATGATGCTCTTATAGCATTACTTAATATGCAAGACCTCGAGAACCATATGAATTTTCATGGGATTCAGCTTCACCCAGAAGCTTACTTTGGTAGTCAAGTCAACTCCCTCAATCACAAAAATGAAAACAAAAAGAAAAATTCCCTTGGTGAAACCTTTCTAAGGCATCTTTGGACACAGAAAAAGTAAAAACAAAGGACGTATATTCTAGTGAAAACTTGGATCAAGCACTAGATGATGGAGGAATTGACTTACCTACCATGGTTCCATATAAACAAGAAAGATCCCCACTGCTAATTGAAGAAACCGACACTGTCAACATGGGAACAAAAGACAACCCTAAGAATGTGTTCCTCGCCAAATCATTAACGGATGAAGAGAAACAAAATTTCGTGAGCTTTCTAAAAGAGACACAAATAAACTTTGTCTGGTCATATGCAAACATGCGAGGCCTTGATCCCGAACTGGTGGTACACAATCTTGCAATCAGACCTAATGCTAAACCAGTTAAACAGAAGTTATGCAAGATGCATCCCAGATAGCATGATTGGTTAAAGAAGAATTACAGAAGATGTTAGATGTAGGTTTCATCAAACCCATAGATTATCCTGAATGGCTTTCCAACATTGTACATGTCGGAAAGCCTGTCGGGGGCATTATAATATGCACAGACTTCAGGGATCTAAACAAAGCATGTCCAAAAGATAATTTCCCATTGTCAAACATAGACATGATTGTGGACCTCACAACATGGCATGAAATGTTATCACTTATGGATGGTTTTTCGGGATATAATCAAATCAGGATCGTAAAGGAAGATCAGCATAAGATGACATTCACAACACAATGGGGCACCTTCTGTTATCAAGTTATGCCCTTTGGCCTTATGAACACATGAGCTACCTACCAATGAGCTATGACAACAATTTTCCATGATCTCCTGCATAAAATAACAGAGGACTATGTAGACAACCTCCTAGGTAATTCCAAAACAAGAGAAGAACATATTCCCATCCTAAGGCAAATTTTTGAGAGACTTGAGAAATACAAGTTGCATCTAAATCCCAAGAAATGTGTCTTCGGAGTTACATTTGGTAAGTTCCTAGGGTTCATAGTTTCTCATCGAGGCATAGAAGTAGATCCTACAAAGGTAAAAGCAACAATAGAAATGCCTCCCCCTAAGACACTCAGGCAACTTCGTAGTCTTCAAGGAAAGCTCCAATGCATCTGCAAGTTCGTTGCACAACTAGAAAACAAGTTCCATCCATTTGCTCACCTCCTTTACAAAGACACTAAGTTTAAGTGGGATTGCTTATGTCAGAAGGATTTTGATAAACTCAAGGAATACTTGGCCTCTCCTCTAGTCTTAATGCCACCAATCCCATGGACACTGCTTCTCTTGTACATATTAGCAACATCAGTGGCACTAGGGGCATTGTTGGCACAAACAGATGAGAATGGCAAAGAGCATGCAAAAATACTACATCAGTGATACTTTTGTAGTGTATGAGCTTAACTACACTCTCATTGAGAGAGCCTACCTTGCATTAGTATTCAGTACACAAAAATTACGGCACTACATGCTCAACAACAAGACAAAGCTCATAGCCAAGATTGACCCTTTGAAGTATCTATTGTCTAAGGCTGCCCTCACAGGTTGCACTGCTAAGTGGGTCATGCTCTTGAGAGAATTTGACATTGAATATGTGGATCTAAAAGCCATAAAAGGATAGTTTATAGCGGATCAACTATTTGAAGCCCCTCTTCAAGGAGATCACCCCCTCATGGTTGAGTTCCTTGATGATGTCATCATGACTGTTTCTACACCCACCAAATGGCGATTGTATTTCGATGGCTCGTGCACACAAAATGGATTGGGGGAAGGCATCTTGTTGATAACCCCTCAAGGAGACTGTATTCCTAAGTCCTACAAGATTTCCTTTGCATGTACCAACAAAATTGCAAAGTATGAGGCCCTTATCACTGGACTTCGCCTTGCCATAAAATGGAAGATCAATGAACTACAAGTTGATGGCAACTCCTAGATTGTCATCAAATAGGTAAATAATGATTATCAAACTAAGGATGACAAATTGCTCCCTTACCATAGCATGGTTTAAGACCTTAAGCAACACTTCACTATTATCAAGTTTGAGCAAGTTCCTAGAACAAACAATAGAGTTGTTGACGTCATGGCAACAATTGGTTCCCTCTTATAGATGTCGACAAATAGTCAAAAGTGCAAGTTCTTTGTACCGGTATATGACATCCCTGAATCTGAAATGGTGTGTGTTCTTGTTGGTCCCCAATCTCCCTAGTATTAAGAAACCTACACCTACCTGTGCGATATTATTATCCCACCTCACCTCACTAAAACCCAACAACAAACATTCATCTGTCGATCCACCCGATATACTATCCTTAGTGACACCCTCTCCCGAAGGCATTTTGATGGAACCCTCCTAAGGTGTTTAGACAAAGACGAGGCTGAATGGTCACTACGTGAGGTGCATGAAAGAATTTGTAGGGCACACTCAAGCGGCCTTACATTAGCTAAAAATCTCTTGCACACAAGATACTATTGGGCAACCATGGAAGAAGATGCATATCACTATGTGAAGAAATGTGTCCCTTGTCAGAAACATGGTGACAAAATCCATGCACCCTCTCAGGATCTACGACCATTCACTACACCTTGGCCCTTCTCACAGTGGGGTCTTGATCTAATAGGGAAAATCCATCTTGCTTCCTCCAATGGTCATAAATTCATAATAACTGCCACTGAATACTTCACCAAGTGGGTGGACATATCGCTCACCTTCACAACTGGCAAACAAATTTCCAAGTTCATCCTGAATTACCTTATCTGTCACTATGGAATCCCTAAAGCAATCATCACAGATAATGGCAGACCCTTCAAGAATCAGGATGTCAAAGAACTTTGTCAGAAGTTTGGCATTCAACACCGCTTTTCCACTCTATACTACTCGCAAGGTAACGACTTTGAATAAAACCCTCATCAAAATCCTCAAAAATATAGTCAATGAAGCTGGTCGTGATTGGCACTTGCAACTCTATCATGCCCTTTGGGGCTACCGCACAAGCATCCACACACCCACAGGTGTCACCCCATACTCCCTAGTCTTTTGTTCTGAAGTTGTCCTACCCCTTGAGATCGAGATCTCATCCCTAAGGGTCTCGCTGCAGAACATCCTCCCAGAAGAAGAATATAGAGTTGCAAGGCTACAAGAGCTTGAACTACTAGATGAAAGATGCCTCAAGGCCTTAAATCACCTTTGGGTTTATCGAAACTACTTGCGATTAAGCTACAACAAGAAGGTTTGAACCCGGGAGTTTGACATCGGTGATCTTGTACTCATGGAAAATTAGAGAAATCTACAGGATCGTGAAAAGAAAGGCAAATTTGAGCCTAATTGGCTCAGACCCTACATGATCATTGCAAAATATGGATCAGGTACCTATCAGTTGGCCACTCTCGAAGGTGAACCCTTGGAGGAGCCCATGAACATCATGCATCTAAAGAGATTTTACACCTAGTCCTTAGAGATCACCAAGTTTTTCAAAAATTAAAAAAAAAAAAAAATCAAGAAAAATACAAAAAAGGAAAAAATGGAAAAAGTAAAGAAAAATCAATTTGCCCATCAGTGAAAAACACTTTGTGGCGCTATAGACAGGTACCTTGGTGAAAACCTGGTTTTAGGCGTCAAGGTAAATAATCTAGACCCATCGTCTATTTGGACAGACCACCAGTGGTTTCGCAATTTTGATAGTGTTCGCAACCAAATTTCACTTCATGGCATATCCCTCCTCCGCCCACTCGTACGACTTTCATACTCCATAAATCAAATAATTTGACATGCAGTTCACAACACTTCACCTATGGAGATGATCAATTAAAATGTGTGAAATTAATTGACATGACTCAAACGATTAGATTCGTTGACATGACATGAGTCATCTTATGATCCTCCACTAACCTTCCATTTTCTCCCACCCACCCACCCGATTCTCATATTGCATAATAAAAATTGAATGTTTTGACGTCATTCCCACACCCTAGCAATGAGGAGGATTGTACAAGACTATTTATAGGGCTATCTGTGCAAGATGACTCCCACATTACCCCCTGCTTTGCTTGTCGTCGATTGCCTCCTTAATTCTATAGAAAAAACAATCTTGTGCCCCTCTATCTCCCTCGCTTGCCTTACCCCTTTATTTCTTCAATCCACATCATCGCATAAACCTTCCCATCCCACTCCTGAAATGTCTAATCTCTTAATGAATTTGCATAATGGTGACAACCCACCCTCCCCTTCCCAACCTGTCGCCATTTACATATCAAGGTTATTTGTATCTCCATTGCTCCATTGCCCCTGAGATGATGAGTCTTTGTCCCAACTATGAATAAGGATCCCCCCAACACACTGAGTTTTCTTCCCACTATCCTGAGCTTTTTGCCCATCACACCAAGCTTCCGTCCCACTACACTAAGCTTATTCCTGACTTTTGAGCTTGAGCTTATTCTTGGCTTGTGCGTCATCCAAACATCCATCCACATGAGCCTAATCAAGTCTTTGTAGTCAAGTACCACATCTGCATTCATGTGTCCATACCACCTTCTCTATTGCCTATTTAGTCTCATCGTTTACTCCTGCCCATTGAGATGCATCCTTCCCCTATCTGGCAGTTCATCCATAATCCTAAGTCCTACTCTTGGCAAGAGATGTCAGTTGGCCTGATGCATTTTGTTTGCATGATTTGGTCTTTTTCTTTGATTTGCATCATTTTGTCCTATGACTGTCAAGATCATTTTATATCCTGGTATGTTTTGGATGGGTGTATACTGGGGCATGTCTTTGTGGTATGGCTTCTTTGATGGTTTTTTTTGCATGAACCTACATCCTTGTATCTACATCTATATGGTGTTTACACGATTGTCTACAAGGGATCCTATTGTCTGAGAGTCAGTCCATGCCTTGGGTTTTTCATAACATCCCAATTCCTATAATCAGTGGTGTAGACTATCCTTGGCAATATCAAAACTAGGTTTTCTCTCCACATTTTGCACAACAAATCCCTCCATCTCAATCTCACCATTTGCATTTCATCCTATCACTATGCATTTTGGAGACCTCAATTTATTTAGTTTCCTAATTTCTTCTAGTTCTATGTTATTGTACTATGGTTGGCATATTCCAAACAAAATCAATTTACCATTTAGTCTCATCATTAGGTTCATTATTCATTTAGTTGCAAAATCATTTTATTCATTCAGTTGCATAATCATTTTGTTCATAATCATAATCATTAAGAGCATTGTTCATTTAATTGCATTATCCACTTAGTTGCATCATTCATTAATTGCATTTGAGACATGCAAGCAGGTACATACAATCTTGACTATCTATCAAAATGTATCTGTCATGCACATTTACAACTGCACATCGTAGGATCATAATAAATACCGATGTAAGGTTAATTAAATCTTATTCAAACATTAGTATCTCATGTAGCACTACAATAATTAATAATCACACTATTCAATATAAAACATTTGAAAGTAATCTCATTGCATTGCATCTTCAGGTCATTTTAGGTGCATTAAATTTTTTATTCAAACATTAATATCTCATGCGAATGGTAAGTCATCAAGTAGTCCATGCATCGCTAACCAGGCTAATTAGTTACAATTTGGTTTGTTATTTTTATTAGTGGCTAAATAAGGGTTTTCATTACATCACTTGACACATTTAGTTATCATTCATTTAGGTGCATTTCATTAATCACGTCACATTTATCATGCATATAAAACATCCATTTGCATCACATATCATAAGCATTATCATCACATAAAAATCCAAAAACATGCATATCATATAGACATATCATCCACATGCATCCCGCATTCACAAACATGTTAGCAACATCATAAATAGTATATGCATACACATAGAATCATCCATCCTACATCACAAATAAGTCAAATAATATCCCACATGCATCCATCATAACATAAAATCATGATCATAACATCATAAAACAATAATCAAAGTCCATACATGCATAGATGCCACTGAAATTGTATCTCATATATATCAAAAATGAATGAATGTGTTAATAATAGTACAATAGTGTGTCCTTCCCAAAGGATCAAAATAATCAAATGTCACATATAATCACTATCATGTGCTAACCTGTCTCCCTCCTGATGCACTAGAGGGCCCACCTAGTGGTCATGGTGCCCTCATCCCCACAGAAGTGCCTGACTAGTGTCTTTGTGTTCTATGGGACCGAGTGCTCTTAGTGTATGATGCAACTCGCTGATCTGTTGGCACTACCCCATAGTACAATCCCTTGTAATAGGTCGCCTCTCTACCCAAACTCTTTGCCCTCCACTGTTGGCTGGTGATATCTGCATACACTTATGCAAACCCCATGGGCTCCAGTAGCTGACAAGATACATCTCGCTCACCCCACAACCTAACTATGTCCACCTCTACTCAGCTAAGTCAAGAATGGAGTGTGGCCATCTCCTCATCCATCCTTTGCAACTCTTCCCTCATCTGGCTGATAGGACCCCCAGGCCTTACCTCTTCTAGGAGCTGGTCGGTCTCATCTCTCTCTTGTCTTAGAGGTGCCACCTCTTCCCGAGCCACCTGTAGGCTCTTTTTTCAGGTTATCCACCTCCCTAGTCAACCGCTCTACCTCTTATTGTAGACTAGCTGCCCTTGCCCTCTCCACTACTAGCTCCTCCTCCAAACTCCCTGTCCTCCCCCGAGCAACATCCCTAGCCTATAGCTCGGCCTCTAATCTCCTCTCCCTCTCCCTAGCTCCATCCCTCTCCTAGAAAACTCAATCATACTTCATGTAGGAGACCCATCCTGCATGTACTTGTCCTTGTCTAGCCTCCTCCTCCTATCCCTATGCCTCTAGGATGTCCATAGGTTGTGCGTCACCACCCTCTCCCTCTTTAGGCACCTATCCAATCTTCACTATTGGCAATTGTACCTATAATGGTACCCCATCATGAGGTACCTGTTGTCTCCCCCTCCCTCTTCGTGCAACCTATCCTCTCTCCTCGTATTTTTTCCCCTCTCGCTGCTACCCTGTCCATTGGCCCATGCTCATCTCCCCCTACTACCTCATCAACTAACGACCCTAGCTCATCTGCTTCCAAAACTCCAGGAATACTCAGTCGAATCGGCGTATGGGCCTCCCACTAGTGCATGTACACCTCGGTGTACCCTGGATCCTCACCTACCTGATACCGCTCATCCTAGATTGTCATATCCGCAGTCTCCTAGGTGATCCTAACCTCTAGTGGCCCGATTCCCTATTCCCATACCCTAACCTCCTGAGTGATGCAAGGGTATATCCTCTCATACCCCACCAAATCCTGTGCAAACCCGAACTGTCGCATGACCCAGTGTGGTGCATAGTGCTCAATAACATATACTGATATGCCAAATAAGCACATCTCTGAGTGTGCCCATGCTGGCTACCAATCCCCCCACCATCACTCTATGTCCATGTTTGAGCGCCAACACAAGAACATCATCTCATAAAAAGTGCACCTCTAAAACCACATGGCCCTTAAACGGTGATAATGCAATAGACCTTTGTATCTATCAACGTATGGGAACCACCACCATCTCTCCTGCCGACCTACAGGCCATGCTACTGCAATGTGCTCCTATGCCCAGATGTGAAGCAGTGTAACTCTTGTACCGAGATTATGGTAATCCCAGTATAAATACAAGTGCATATCATGATAGAGTTGGCCTAACATAACTGCTCCCCATGCATACTCATGTGCATCCTCAATCATATAATATACACATCAACTCCATCCCACTGAAAATCCGTGCCCACTCAAATATGGCATCGAGCGCCCACTAATCAAACCACAAATGAACAACACTAGTCGTGGGATGTATCGAATCTGCATAGCCCGACCTAAGTGCATCTACGTCCCCTCCATCGGCAACGCATCATACTCGCATATCTTCTATAGATAGTACTCCCCTCCATCCAACTTGTACTCAGGGATGACGCCTCGTATGGGGATCTTCAAGATCCTCCATACAACGAGCAATGTGATAGTATCCTCTCCAGTGGGAATATGGAAAGTGCATGTCCTGTTGTCCCACTACTCCACCAATGCAGTCATCATAGCAGTATGAACCCTAATCCTGGGCCATCTCTCGATGAAACCTAAGCCCACTGTGCTCAGAATATCTCTCTCATCTGCTCGGAACAATTTGTATAGCCTCATAGTTGGAGGCTTGTGCTCTCGCGACGTAAGTGGTCCCTTGTCCGCCTACATCCAACCAATTCACTTTTTTAACCTTCATAATTCCATTCTACCCTACCCTATCCTAGCTTATTCTAACCTATTTCCTATTCTATGCCTTCCCTAGGGCACATATGTGCCCCTTGAACCTACTTCCCTCTCTTCATGCCCTTCATTTTTCTCCCCTTTGCTTCCCTGGCGGAGACACTGATTACCCTCTAGTAGAGGCATTGAAACTATGACACATACGTCGCGCCACAGGCGAAGATGTTGAACCACAGTCTCTACCCCCTTTTGTCCCCTTTCAGCCCGATCAGTGTCTGCGCTTGCATTAGACCACAAGTGCTGGCATCAGGCCCCCTTAACTCTTTCAATGCTTGCAAAGACGTTGAACCCCCGCAAAGACGTTGATACGATGATTAACGCCCCTGCCCCGCTAACCTTTTGGCCTATTTATTACCTACAATAAATGCGCTAACCTACTAGAAGACGAAGTGGGGTTAGGGTACCTACCGGTGGGCCATAGTTCTTTGGTCTCTGGTGTCACCGGACTCTCTCTGCGCAATGTTCATGAACGGGAATGCGATCCATCTCTCTCCAAGGGTTTTGTGCTCTCCAATCTCCTAAAGGTGTATGTGACAATGACCCCTCATTGGACCCCGTGTGGCTTATATAGGCCCCCCATAGCCCCCCGTTCTCTCGCCCTTCTATCAATTCACTCTTTTTCTTCTCCCATCATTATTTTTCTTTTCTCCTCTCCCCTTTTCTTCATTTCTTCTATCATTTTCTTATTTTCGAAAATTTTACTGAAAATTTTCAAAATTCCCAGTTAAATTCTCAAGGGGGCATATGCCACTCGCGTCTTCACGCCGGGGCATCCTTTTTCTATCTTTTACCCATCGCCAATTTTGTCGCTACGTAAAAGAGGGGCAAAATGAAGATGTTTAAAATTAATTAAATTAAATATTTAATTAATTTTATCCTTTTGTTACCTTTATTCTTCTCAAAATTAATTTAATTTAATTTAATTTAATTAATCCTTTCACTATAGTCCAATAATTGATTTATTAAATAAATTGATTATTCCCTATTTCTTCTAAAGTCCTCAAAATTAATTAATTCTTGTAAATCTCCTTTTAGTTAATTAATGACAATTAATTAACTTAATCATGTGATTCCTACAAATCACTCTCCTTAATTCTTCATTAGCCTAATTAATTATTCTAGAAGCCTACTTAACATTATTTCCTAATTTTTAATTCCTCCACTCATTCTCTCTCCTCTTGTCAAATCCTCCTACAAATCCCACTCATCTCCTAATCTCTCATTAACCCACCTAATCACCTTTTTAATCATTTTCTAGTGGCTAATCCTCATTATTAGCCACCAAGTCAACACCAATAGCCATAAATGGCTAAGTCCACTTGTCCCCTCCTCACCTTCCAACCTTAAATGCACCTAATTGGGTCATTTCAAGGAATTCAACATCTCACACTCTCCCATGTCTCTCATCTTCCCAAGGAATTTTAAATTCCTTTTCTCATTTCCTTTCCCCACGCACTCCATTATTTGAGAATTTTTAATTCTCTTGTTCATCCCCCTAAGGAATTTTTAATTCCTTCTTGTCTTCCCAATGTACTTGGGATATCTTCCCCATGTACATTGTGGAGTGTGGAGATGAGAAATGCCTTTATGGAAAATATCTTGGTCTTCACACCTTGTCCTCTCATGTCCCCCTCAATCCATGTGCTTCCTCTCCTTCAATCGCCACCCTTGATCCATCTTCAATCTTCACCATCCATTCCTCCCTCTTTCAATCTATAAATTGGGGTCTCCTCCCCTTCATTTCTCATCTTCAACTTGTGTAATCTCATGTTGTCCATTTGATCTGAGAATTCATTCATTAGCAACCTCCTTATAGTCATTGTGCATCCATAGTCACCTAGCAACCCAATCCACTCATCCACTTTGAGCATCCATCCATCTCTCACTCCACATCCATCATCACTTGTTGTGCAATTGGAGAGAAAACCACATCAACCAAGAAGGGAAAATCCAAATAAGTGGAGCAAAAGGGCGCATCTTCCACTTCATCAAGCCCAATCCAAAGGAGAAGGTATAATGGTTTTACTTCGTGTTTTGATTGATTTATTTACATTATGACCATTCAAGCTTGCCTTCCTAGTTTTAACCCTCTTGATCAACAATTTAAACCCATTCGGCAATTCAACATATACTTCTTCAAGTTCTCCATTTAGAAAGGTTGATCTAACAGCTATTTGATATACCTTAAAGTTCTTATAAGAAGAAATAGGAGGAAAACTTCCTTATAGCTTCCATCCTAGCTACCAGAGAAAAAGTCTCCTTAAAATCTATACCTTCAACATGTGAATAACCTTTACATACCAACCTTACCTTGTTCCTTGTAATTTGTCCATGTTCATTTAGCTTGTTCTAGAACAACCTCTTAGTTCCTATTACATTTTTGTCCACTGGTCTAGGTACGAGTTCCCATTTATGATTTTTTTGTATCTGATTCAAATCTTCTCCCATTGCTTTTATCCAACTAATTTTTTCCACTGGTCTAGGTATGAGTTCCCATGTATAATTTCTAATTTGGATGTTTATATACGAGTTTAATTGCATCAAATTTTCAGATTTAGAGACATTAATTTTTGAAATTCATCTTTTATGTGTTTGCATTCATTTAATAATCATTATTTTCTTACTTCATATTATTTAAATAGATGGTTAATTTATCATTTCATTTCTATATCACATTGCTTAATCACTTGTTTCATTGCTATAATTGAATATCATTTTTTAGTTGCTTGCATTTTTATTCACAATTATATAAAAGGTATGGAGAGCATCAACCAATTCCTTTTCCTCTAAAGTTCCTTCTTTGTTTCCTAGGAGCAATTGTGTGTTGTTGGAGCTTATGCTTGTGTATGAGTTTTATAAGTCGTTGTTCTCAATCCAATATCCATATGAGAAGTTATAGACTCGTGGCTTCCCAAGGTTTAAACACTAAATTTGTTGAGCCTAAGTTGGTCGTTGACTTATTTCCACCTAGGAGCTTGGATGAATCCTCCTCTCTCAATCTAGCTCCTACCTTGCCTCAAATTGTTGAGAATCCTCCCCTCCATGATTCTCATGATGAAGATGACTCTTCAACATAAGTTTCCAATGAATAACTGGGGAATATTGACAAGCAATTAGAATATCTTCAACAATTTGTGAGTCAAGAGCACTTGGCTGGAGAAGCAATCCCCTTGATTGAAGGTTTAAGGAAATTGATTCAAAATGATGAATATGGTGTGTATGTTCTACATGGTATATCTCACATAGTGGATGAAAACTCTATAAAGCTAGATAGTTGTAGGGAAGTTCTTGAACATTCCACTCCTCCAACCAAGTTGAGATATATGTGCCTATACTTGCATCTATAGCCAATGTTCCTACACACACAATTCCATCATGGATACCACTGCACAAAATGGTAATTTTATCCATGTTAGTAGTGGGGAGAATCCTATTAATATGTTTATGTTCCATCTTCAACCAATCTACCTTTTATTTCTCAAAATATGCATCGACCATCTCATCCACCCACTTACCATAATGTTCCACCTATCTACCATGCTACACCTTCAAATCCTCCATCATAATCCAACTTTTCCAAATCCAATTCATCCACCAAAGCTGCCATAAACCACTTGTTGCAAAATATTTCATCTTTACAACAACAATTCGCCAACATAGCTCAATCCAAATCCACTATCCCTACATATTCTGCAAGTAGCCCATTTTCCATTGAGATCCTTTGCACTTCATGTCCACAACACATTGAGGTCCCTCAATTTATAAATATCATGGAAAAGGTTACCCCCACACTCATGTGAAAATATTTTCCACTTTATCTAGTGATTTCTTCTATTATGACAAACTCCTTGCAAAACTCTTTCCTTGATCCTTGAAAGATAGTGCCTTGGAATGGTTTTGCTCATTGTCGAGTTATTCAATTGTTAATTTTCAATAATTGGTAGATGCATTCTTGCAGCATTTTCAAAACAATAGTGGGCCACAAATTACTTTATTACATTACAAAGAAGGTGATAAATAAAAATTGACTAGTTTTATTAGTAGATATCAACATTTCTATGCACAAATTGTTTATCATGTTCCTGATGCTGATATTCAAAGGATTTTTATTCATAATTTACAAAAATACATTAGAGAAAAGTTTTTTTTTTGTGAATACACATATTTCACACAATTGTGCACAACACTTCATAACTATCAACTTTAATATGAATAATCTTCATCTTTGAATCTAGTTGATGGGACCGAAAATGCCCATAAAACATTTCTAAAGAAAAAATTCTTCCAACCATATTGATACCTGTAGCCACAACAATAGCTCTCTTTTCTTATAAGACATTCAAACATCACAACTTTACACCCCTTTCCAAGTCCTTTCATAGCATCACGCTTCAATTTATTAACAACAATTTGATGAAGCTTCCCCCTATCCATACCATAGATACCTCCAAACGTTTGTTGCCTTCCTTTAACACAAATGCCTTTTGTTGATACAATCATCAACCCAGGCATGACATAGATAAATGTATGCATTTGAAGCATGAAATTCAAGACCTCATTGATTCTAATGCTATGGTGGTGGATGGTTTGAACGATATAGGTAATAAATTTGTTGCATCACCTAATCAAAATTTGTAAACCTTTACCAATCCTTTTACTTCCCATTCCATGAATGTTGTTGAGCATAAAGATGATACTTATATAGCCACTAATGAAGCGCTTGACCAAAAAAATGTTGTGAACTTAATAGAACAAGAGAAATCCAAGCCTAAGTATGAACCTAACTGTTTATGGTAGAAATGGAATAACAACAATATTGAAAGACTAAAATAGATTCAACCACAAAACCCTAGCCTAACAACATCCACCATAATATATGAAGATTACCTAAGACAATGCAAATCAAATGAAATCACAAAGATTATACCATCACATTTCCAATAGGGTTTGGATCTCCATTCTTCCTATCTCCATTGATCTTGCTTGATATATTTGGTCTCAGATTTTATGTGTGCACAAGAGCTAAACAAAGAACGGAAATGTGGTTGCAAGTAGGCTTGATCGCATATAAAAGTTTGAATGCTAGAATGCTTGAAGGGATTTCGGGTTGATAATGAAGGAAACATATCCTTATATAGAAGACACTATAAGAAATGGAAGGATAAGATTGAGAGGTGTAAAAGATAAATGGTTGCCTAGGATTAGAGGGTAGGCAGAGGAAATAAGAAAATAATGAGAGGGTAGGTAGTGTAGGAATTAAGAGACGAATGACATGTGTCATGGGTAGAAAAGGGAAATGAATTAATTAAATAAATAAAGATTTATTTAATTAATAGAAGAAGTGAGATCAATTAAATAAATAAGATATTTATTTAATTTAGAAAAGGACAATTTAAATAAATAAAGGTATTTATTTAAATGAGAAATAAGGCTAGAAGAGGATAAATGAATGAATTAAATAAATAAAGATTTGTTTAATTAATAGAAGAATTAGGCTTAAATAATTAAATAAATAAAGGTATTTATTTAATTAGACAGGACAATTTTAGGTGTCTACATTTTGCCCCTCTTTGAGACAATGCAGCTTGTCGCGTTGTTTCAAAGAAGATAAGATGAGCTTATACAAAGTTGCCCCAAGATAGGAATGATATGCCCCCTCAAGAGACTGGATAAAAATGTCTAAAAAGATCGTAGACAATTTCTCGATAAGAAAGAAAGGCTAGAAAGGACTAACAAGATAGGATAGAGTGACAGAGTCATGGGATAAAGAAGACTGACACGGGAGACTAGGGCTAGGGTAGTCTATAAGATAGACTACGAGGGAAAACATCCTCATTGTCATCCACACACCTAAGAGATCAGAGTGCAGAGAGCAGTCAATAGCGATAGCATTGGTGCACAGATTTGATCGCGTTCGCCGATATCAGAGGCCAACAGATGCAGGAGAGCCAGTGAGTATCACAAAACCTCCTTGTACCTTGTGGCATTAATTGTTGTCATAAATGCATGCTAGGTAGTGCAATAAATGCGCTTTAGGTATGTCTAGAAAAATGTCAAGCGGGGGCAAAAATGTTAAGGCGCGTCTGCATTGGTGCCAGGTGCGTCTAGGTAGGGTAGGCACGTCTATGTAGAATGCAACCACGTCTATGCTTTTAAAAGAATCTGTGTTCAATGCGAGTGTGTCTGTGAAGTGCAAGTGTGTTTATGCAAGCCAGGCGCGTCTATGTCGAACAGAGGCATGCCTGTGTGATGTAGGCGCGTTTATGCAGAGTAGGCGCGTCTGGGTAAAATGCAAGTACGTTTGTGTCTTCAAGGTCAAATCGACAGTTCTATGATAAACATACGTTGTTGATTGGATAAGTTGCTGAGAGGATACATTCAAGCAGATCCTCTAGGGAAGATGAGGATAACAGATAGGGCCAGGATTGACAATTTTGTGATAGAACATATGTTGCCAATCAAGAAAATACTCAAGAAGATACACTCAAGCAGAGGCCCTATAATAGGATAGAATGAGGCACTTTGTGATGAACAGGGAGTACCAAAGAAATTGACAATTCTGTGATAGAAAATACATTGTCAACTGGATTAGGCTGAAATTGACAATTCTGTGATAGAACATACATTGCCAATTGGATAAGCTACTCAAGAGGATACACTCAAGTAGGTGCTCTGAAAGATAGGATAAAAGCAGCACTTTGTGATGAATAAGGAGTACTACTATGATAAAAAGCAACACTTTGTGATGAAAAGGGAGTACTACTAGGATAAAAGAGCAACACTTTGTGATGAACATGGAGTACCGCCAAGATTAAGATATTTGATTTGCTTGACTGTAGGAGGACCTACCTATGTTGGATTCATGGGAGAGATCCCCTTCGACTAAGAGTTTATGACCAGATATGACACTCGAGGATAGAGCAGCAGTTGAGGCTATGGGTTTGTGATACATTATGTATATGCCTGAGTTTTCGATGAACATGGGATTGTTGACTGCATTAGCTGAGAGATGGCACTCAAAGACATGCACTTTTCATTTTCCAATGGGTGAGATGACAATCACCTTGGAGGATGTATATAGGATACTAAGGATACCGATCGTTGGGGAGTTAGTTCCTTATGATCGAGATGGAGACATGGATGCACTGAGATGAGTGTTTCAGGATCCAGGACTAGAGATGAGGGTTGGACATGTGGCCTGGGACACTATGACAACTACAGGATTGGCACTATCAGCAGTAGTGGCAGGAGTTATCAGTGGGTTCTTGTGTCCGAATAGGGAAACATGAGGGTTGGCTATGGGATGGGGGAGGACACTGGAGACATTGGTGACAGAGCACACCAGGTTTGCATGGGGGCCATGTCTACTGGCACACTTGTATTATGAGCTGCATCAGTTTGTATATCATGGATCAGCAAGATTGGGGTGCAGAGTGACCTTGCTACAGGTATGGGCATATGAGCATCTTTCGGTGACACGACCGATACATTTTAGAGGTAGGGGACATGGGTGCAATTATATACATCTGTATGATATGATTACATCACAGCCATGGATTGAGAGGCTGGAGTATTGGCATCGAGTTATTGATGAGATAGATAGTGTGGTATGGAGGCCATACTTAGACTGTGAGGAGTGGCAGGATGATGCAGTTGAGCTACCATATGTGTTCAGGAGTAGGTATCTTATAGGGAGTACACCATATATCATTGAGAGGCAGTTGATAGATAGGGTATGCAGGCAGTTCGACAGGTTACAATGGATGCCATGGGAGTCAGGGATGTATGCGTGGACAGTGAGAGATCATGTGCATTTGGGTCTGTTGCTTTTGTATGATTAGGCTGTGACACAACTTCTAGAGATGGTTCCCATGACTTGGTAAATTTGGGCAGATGTAGAGGATGCAGGGATGGATGCAGAGTACACTGCATATTGGGCAAAGCATCCGTTTCCATGGCTGGCAGATCTAGGGGAGCTGATAGAGGGGGATGGTGGAGGTGATGGAGATGATAGTGGGGATGGTGGGGGCAGAGGTTGATGATGGAGGCAAGGCGAGGTGATAGAGAGGAGAGTGGCTCAAAGGAGAGAGGGCAGAGAGGAGAGACAAATGCATGTAGTGAGGGGTAGATGTGTATTGTCATTACAGGTGCCAGCAACACAGGTTCCCAGACAAGTACAGGTTCCTAGATAGGTACAGTGATGGCGACAGGGACAAAAGTAGCCATAGGAGAAGCCACAGGGATAGGGTGAGGGGAGAGAGGAGGAGGATGAGCTACTATCATTGAGGGAGATCTTCCAGGGACATGTAGATGAGATCCAGGATCTGGAGAGGGATACAACTAGACTCAGGAGACAACTGAGGGACATTGAGCGGGAGAGGGATCAGGCTATTAAATGCTATACAAAGGCTAAGACAACATTGACGGTAGGTAGGCAGGAAACAAAGGACACAAGGGCCAGATATGCCTATGTTCTGCGAGAAGGGGAGGATATAGCCTACTGGAGAGACCTGTACTATAGAGTTGTGCCACTAGATCAGTGGGCTAGGAGCTTCAGGAGACCATCGCAGACTGCGACGACCACTAGAGGGAGAGACAAGAGACATGCGTTTAGTGGTGGGGTCATGGATCCTCCACCATCACTAGATAGAGGGGGCAAGAGAGATGATCCTGGGGCAGGTCCTTCTAAGGCTCAGACTTCATCGAGGCCAGCTGGCTCCGAGGGAGGGAGTTCATCATAGCCTTGGAGGGCTCCCTATGTAGCGGTTTTATACCATTTTGTATGATGATGTAGACACCTTTGGGTGATTGTAGCCATATGATTTTGACATAATTGTATTATGACACTTATGATTATATATATGAGATGATTCATCCTTACGATAGCTATATGCATGTGTACCTATGTGATGTTGCTTCTATGTGATGCATGTTTCTATATGATGATTATGATATGGATGCAAATATGTACATGATGAAATGCAATATTTTTTTGTTCTTTTATGTTTTTAAATGTTATGCAAATGCGAATGTATGAAATGCAGATGAATATGATAATGCAAATAACTATTTCCATGATGATAATGTGAAATGTTTTAACACGTGTTGTGTGCAGGATGTGATATAATTGTGATATCTATATGTATATATGAAATGAAATGTGAATATGTGTTAATGCAAGTGCAAAATACATGAAATGCAAATATTTTTGGCATGTCATTATACTCAGTCATGTGATAATGGACTACACAAACTCAAGAAGGACTATGGAGGTCAATCAAGAAAGGGGGATGAAAGATAGAAGATATGGAAGTGAAAGAGCTTCTTGTGCTATTATCATCATTGAGCTTTATTATGGCAAAAAGGTTATGACAATACACGTATATGTTCGACCCAGAAAGTCATTGTACTTATTTGCATGGAGATTAGTCAGTCACAAACAAAGAATGCCCCAGTTCATACTAGACTCACAGTGTCATATCCTTGGACAATTCATAACATTACTAAGAGACAATCCACAAACAACAAAGAAAAATAGGTGACGATACCCCATCCTCGCCTTTCTAGTCAAAGACATCCTGGAGATAAAATCTCTAGTCAAAGACATCCCAGAAAAGCTAAAAGACATGTCACCAAAAAGATAAAATAAAAAAGAAAACCAAGACTCGACACCAACATCCACTGTAGTCCTCAAGTTTAGTGTCTCTTGTCACTTCTATAAGTCTATTTTATTGTGGTCACAATGTTTACTTTCACAGAAGGATAAATAGCACTGAACCATAATGTTGTTTGAGTCTATTGAAAGAGTTGATTTGTTGAAGCTCGTTGTTGTTGTTGTGTCTCATCTGAAACTGACCGAATCCATGAAACTGATACTTTATCGCAGAGAAAACAAAACTTTATTGCAGATTGATGATGCAAATGTTGCTTTATTGTGGATTGTGCGCGGATAGACTGAAGAAAATTGGAAGAAATTGTACTCCTCAAAATGTGTGATGCTCTTAGTTCCACACCCATCACTAAACGTAGGATTTGCCTTAGCCACAGAGAGGAGCTGATTTATTATGGATAGAAAGGGTGAAAAGGAGGGAGTATTATGAATGGCTAACCAATCTTGGGTAAATCAATAACAAGCCATGATGGGAATGGGTAAGTGTTATTAGGGATGAATAGGCAGTGAGTGTGTGCAAAGTGAAAGGATGAAATGGAATCTTGAAGGAGGGAGGAGCAATGTCTCTACATACGGTGCCAATAACCTGGTTTTCACCATGGTACTTGCCTAGGGTGTCACTGAAGTGGTTTTCACTATTGGACGAATTTATTTCTCTTTACTTTTCTTTTTTCTTTTATTTATTTATTTATTTATTTTTTAATTTTTTTGTATTTTTTAATTAGGATACTCTGAAGAGCTATGTGTAAAACCTGCGAAGGTGCATGTTGTTGATAGGATCCTCCAATGGTTCACCCTCTAGGGTTGAGAGTTGATATGCACCGGATCCATAGGCTCCTATGATGATGTAAGGACCAAGACAATTTGGTTTGAACTTGCCCTTCTTCTCTCTGTCTTGCTGATTTTTGGGGTTTTCTTTGAGAAGTAAGTCACCTACCTCAAATGTGTGAGGCTTTACCTTGTGATTGTAACTGCGACTTATTTGTTGTTGATAAGCCTTGAGATGATTAAAATAAGTTTGTCTTCATTCATCCAATAGTTCTAGTTCTTGTAAGCGAGAGACCCTGTAGTCTTCATCACTGATAATGTTGTGCAAAGAGACTCATAAAGATGGAAACTCGACCTCAATAGGCAAGATAGCTTCAGCGCCATAGACAAGTGAATAAGGTGTGGCTCCTGTAGGTGTGCGAACACTTGTGTGATAAGCCCAAAGTACGAGATTAAGTTGGATATGCCAATTTTGACCTGTGTCATTGACTGTTGGCCAGTGTCACAGACACCTTAGCTTGACCATTACCTTGGGGGTAATAGGGAGTGGAGAAACGATGAGTAATATAGAACCAATCACAAAGTTCACGAACATCCTGGTTTTTGAAGGGACGTCTGTTATTAGTGATGATGGAAAGAGGAATACCGTATCGGCAAATGATATAGTTAAGAATGAATGTAGAAATCTGTTTTCCAGTGACTTGTGTAAGAGGCACGACTTTGATCCATTTTGTGAAATACTCTGTGGCAGTGATAATGAATTTATGGCCATTGGAAGAAGGAGGGTGCATCTTGCCTATGAGATCAAGTCTCTACTAACAAAAGGGCCAAGGAGTCGCAATCGGTTGAAGTTCTTGTGCTTGTGCATGAATAAGGTCTCCATGAATTTGACATTGCTTATATTTCTTGAAAAACTAATATGACTCTTTTTCCACATTGGGCTAGTAATATCCAGTCCTGTTGAGTTTCTTGGCTAAGGTAGGACCACTAGAATGTGGACCACATATTCCTTCATGAACTTCACGTAATGCAATATGAGCTTCATCCCTTTCTAAACATCTAAGGAGAGTTCCATCTAGACCTTGACGGTATAGGATATCAGCTAAAATGACATATCGGGAAGATTGGCGAATGAAAGTGCAATGTTGGTTGTTGGATAAGTCAAGAGGAAGGGTGTTGTTATGAAGGTATGTGAAAATGGAATCGTATAATTGGGAATCAGGACCAATGACCATATCATCTCAGTAGGAGTGATCTCATACGAGGGAACCAAAAGGATATCCACCAAGAACTCATAGCGGGTTTCATTCTGCGGTAGATCGATTAGTAAAGCAATAGTAGCCATGGCATCTATGGCTCGATTATGCTCTCTTGGTATCTGCTCAAAAGTTAACTTCATGAAATGTTGCTTGAAGTCATCTACCATTTTCTTGTAAGGCATTAATTTTTCATCCTTTGTTTGCTAGTCATCGGTTGCTTGATGAATTACCAGTTGAGAGTCCCCAAAATATGAAGTTCCTGGATCTTCCACTAAACTGCAATCCGTAGTCCAGTTGTTAATGCCTCGTATTCTGCTATGTTATTAGTGCAAGGAACTGACAATCAATACGATTTTGGAATGGAATCCCCTTGAGGTGTGATAAAGAGGATGCCGGCTCCTACACCGTGTTGTGTGTATGAGTTGTCAAAGTATACTTGCCAAGGCTTTGTGTGTGATATCGTCAAGATGGATTCATCTGAAAATTCTGAAATTAGAGGAGCATCATCTATCATGGGTGCATCTGCTAACTGATCTATGATAGCTTGTCCCTTTATTGCTTTTCTGTCCACATATTCAATGTCGAATTCACTCAAGAGCATCACCCATTTGGCTAGTCTTCCAGTAAGCATTGCCTTATTGAGAAGGTATCTTAATGGATCGATCCTTGTGACCAGCTTAGTTTTATGAGTTAGCATGTAATGTCGTAATTTTTGTGAAGCAAAAACTACAGAGAGACATGCATGCTCAATTGGTGTGTAGTTTGTCTCATAACCAACCAAAGTATGACTGATGTAATATACTGCCTTTTCTTTGCCCTCAACATCTTGTTGCGCTAGGAGTGCCCCCAGTGTTGTTGATGTAGTTGATATGTAGAGTAACAGGGGTTGTGTTGGGACTAGTGGCATCAAGACTGGTGGATTCAGAAGATAATCTTTGAGTACCTGAAAAGTCTATTGACAGTTATCATCCCATTTGAATTTGATGTTTTTGTGTAGCAAATGTTGAAAAGGATGACATTTATCTGCAAGTTGTGCTATGAATCGTCGTATGGACTGGAGTCTTCCTTGTAAAGATCGAAGTTGACTGATATTCCTTGGTGGTGGCATTTCTAGGATTGCTTTGAATTTTGTTGGATCGGCTTCGATTCCTCTTTTTGAAATAATGAATCTCAGGAGCTTCCCAAAGGTTACTCCAAAGACACATTTCTTGGGGTTTAGTCTTACTTTGTATTTTTTCAAATGATCAAAAATGATTGAAAGGATGTCCAAATGTGTATCTTTGTCTATTGATTTTCCCAAGAGGTCATCAACATAATCTTATACAGTTACGTGCATGAGATCATGAAATATAGTAGTCATGGCTCGTTGGTATGTAGCATCTGTATTATTTAGCCCAAAGGGAATGGCATTCCAACAGAAAGTTCCCCAGGGACAAGTAAATGTTGTTTTGTGTTGATCCTCGGATGCAATTTTGATTTGATTGTAGCCAGAGAATCCGTCCATCAAAGATAACATTGCATGACCTGCTATGAGATCTACGATCAGGTCTATGTTTGGCAATGGAAAGTCATCCTTAGGACAAACTTTCTTGATGTCTCTGAAATCTATACATATTCTGATGTTGTGATCTGTCTTACTAACTGGTACCAAGTTGGAGATCCATTCAGGATAATCAATTGGGCGTATGAATCCAACATCCAATAATTTTTCAAGATATGCCTTGACTAATAATGCCACTTGTGGATGCATCTTTCTTAATTTTTGTTTCATCGGCTTTGCCCCCGATTTAACTGTCAAATGATGCATTACTAAATCCGGATCCAGTCCAAGCATATCGGCATATGATCATGCAAAATTGATTTGTTTCTCTGTGAAGAAACTTATGAACTTCGGTCTTTCTCTCTCTATCAGAGATTGTGCCAAGAATATGTTATGTGGAATCTCTTCTGTACCAATGTTTGTTTTGATGGTCTCCTCTACTAACATAGATGATTTTTCTTCATATGATGCCAGGAGAATGTCGAGCCTTCCATCTTCGAGTGCCTCAGAGAGGTTTTCACCCTCAGATACGTCCTTTCTTTTTACTTTTTTGGGGTCAGATAGTGCCACAATGTGGTTTTCACTGTAAAACCCTTGATTTGTTTTTATTCTTACATTTTTGCGATTGGAAGGCCCAACACCCTCACCAAAATATGCCACATTGTTGAGTTCTATAGTGTATCCCACCTTATGGTCCCCAAGTGGAAGATCATCTCGTATGCCTAAATAATCGATAAAGGCTTCATCATTTTGGAATATTTCAAATTGTATAGTTCCTTCATGGTCCCAATCAATAAGTTGGTGGTGAACAAGGGGAAGGCCTTCAATGTTTTCAAATTCAATGGGTGTTAGGGTACAGATACAATTATATTCAGGTATGTCAAGGTAGTTGTCAATGTCATTGTTGGCACTTTCCTCATCTATCTCGATTGTGAATGAGTCCAAATTGTCATTACTAAAAGTGCATTCTAGAACTGGTGTCCTCATTCTTCATGATTTTGACCTAGAACCTAAAGACAAAGGTTGTGTGGGATCCTCGGGAGTTGTTTCTTGACTAACTCTGAATTTTCTATGAAATTCCTCCTCTTCTATGGGTTCACCTGGTTCTCAGAATGTCTCGGTGAGTTCATAATCACTGGAGGATTTGTCTGAACCCCATTCCCATCCATTAGAGTTAGTGGAATAGTGGCTCTCTTGTTGATCATTGGAAATCATGATTTGTAATGCTTCTTCTAATTTGTGAGTGTTTACCCTGGAAGAGATGAAACCAAGCCCTTTTGAGCACTGATTTTTAAATATCAATTCTAGTTGCAAAGGTTGAGTGATACCTTCTTTTCTTAAGCCCAGAGGACTTTTACCATCATACCCAAACTTTTGTAGGATCTTGAATCCTTTGCCATATTTTTCACATGGTATCTTGATGTGATCTTGTGTATCATCTTCAGGGTCTTTGTAAAGCATTTTCTATAAGTCTTCTTCTTCCATTTCACCCCACTTTTGGAATATAGTAGGATCCCATTTTAGTGTAATGATAGATACCTGTTTAGAAGGATGTGGTCATCCATATTCTTTTGGTGAACTCATAACTTGCCGCAAGTACATGGTTTGATTCAAAGTGTATTCACCCATGCCTTTGTCCTGATATTTCCCTTTAAGCTCACCTTGCTTTGATGTTGAAAGTTTTAATGATTCGGGATCAATACATGCAGAAGATGGGATAGCTTCTCTATTAATTGGAATTATTGTCTCAGATTTTGGCCTCAAGTTATTGCAGTATATAAATGGATTAGGATCACCATTAATTGTTACTTCAACTCCATTGTGAGGAAACTTAATGCATTGATGGTATGTAGATGGGACTGCTCTAATCTCATGAATCCATGAACGTCCTAACAATATGTTGTATGTGAGATCTAGGTCTAGGACTTGACAAACCACATCCTTTATAACTGGTCCAACTGTGAGGGGTAAGGTGACTGTGCCTTTGGATGAACGCTCTTCATCATCATATGCCTTGATGGTAATTTTGTTTGTAGCATTCACAACTTTATCTGAATATCCCAGTTGTATTATTGTGTTCAAAGTACATATATTGAGACCAACTCCTCCATCTATCAAGACTCGTTTTATTCAATGTTTGTGTAGGAAGGATTCAATGTGTAAAGGTGCATTATGTGGTTGGCTCACAGAGGCATCATCAACTTTTGTGAATGTAAGAGAATGTGGAATAGAAAGGTATCCCACCATGGCTTGAAACTGGTCCACGCTCAGATTAGTGGGGACAGTAGTGTCTCTCAAAGTTTTGTCAAGAATGGCTTTATGTGCGGGGGATATGCGTAAAAGCTTAAGGATGGAGATAAGCGCGGGTGTCTTCCCTAACTGTTCTACCAGATCGTACTCAGGTTTGGCTAATGAGGAAGTGATGGTTTTAGCTGGAGCACCTTGCAAAGTGACCTTTCCTCAATGAGTTGTAACATTACATTCAGAGGTAGGTTTAGAAGAAGATTCAATTCCTTTTAGGACAACCCTAGGTCTTTGGGTAAAATTTTCAGTTGTTTTGTCCTTTATGATAATGGTAGAGACATAATTGTCTATCAAAATGTGATTAACAGTCAAATCATAGCTATAGGATGCTCTGGTATAGTTGGTTTGCTCATCTATGGCTTTGGCTTTTCCCTTGTCATGTTTTGGGAATGGTTCCAAAAACATCTCATGTTCTTGATTAGATGAATGTCCTTCAATCTCAATGTCACCTCTATCAATAAGATCTTGTATGATGTTCTTCAACTGATGACAATTTCCTGTTTTATGTCCCTTTCTCTTGTGATACTCACAGTACTCGTCGTCATTCCACCAATTTGGTTTGACTTTTGGTTCGTATGGAGGATTGTCAAGAATTTTTATTATCTTGTTTGCCACTAGCTTCCTAAAAGCTGACCCAAGTGGTTCTCCCAATGGGGTGTATTTCCTTCGTGGTTTGGAAGTTGTTTGAGTATTCACTTGGTTGTTTGTAGAACTTGACCCAGAAAGAATGATTTTGGGTCTCACTGTGTTAGCATCAACAACACCATCATTGACTGTGTTCTTATTCTTGTTCCAAAATCTTGGCTTGTCTTTTCCTTTAAAGTCCTCTTTGTTTTCTTTGAATATCTTAATTACTCCTTGTTCAATTAGGACCTTCTCTATTGCTAAGCCTTTTTCAATGATGTCCTTGAAGGTGGATAAACAATCTTTTCTCAAGTCATAACCAATGTCTTTGTTGATATTCTGGGTGAACATCTCTACCATTTGTTTTTGTGGAATTTCACAAGAGCATCTGCTGGCTAAATTCCTCCATCGTTGTAAGAATGATGAAAAAGACTCCCCATCCTTTTGTTTGGTGTTGCACAGAGTGGTGACTGATATATTTGTCTCTATGATGTATGAGAAATGTTGTATGAAAGCTTTCTCTAGACCACCCCAAGACTTAATTCCAGGTAGAAGTTGGGAGAACCATTCCATAGCTTGATCACCTAAGATTTGTGGGAATAGTCTCATCAAGTACATCTCTTCTGATGCTACCTCAATGAAAACTGTGAAAAACTATCTTATATGTGCCTTAGGGTCTCCTTTGCCTCTGTACTTATCAAACTTAGGTGTCACAAAATGTGTAGGAAAAGGAGGCATTGGAATGCTTTTGTCAAATGGATAGGGACTTATGTCTCTCATTGTGTAAGTTGGCTTTGGTGTATTTATGTCCTCCATTTTATTTTGTATGTCCTTAATTTGCTGCTCCAAATTGTTCTTAGGTGGAGACTAACTTCTTGGACCATATCCCATACCCAAGGCACCGGGTGGAAGAGGAGCAAGTTGCATATATGGATGGTATTGATCATACACATGTTCATATGGAGGAGGTCTATAGTGATGCTACGTATATGGACCACTTGGTATAGAGTCATGATGAGGAATGGAATATCTATTTTGTCCATGTATACCATACTCTATAGGTATGTCATGAGTTTTTTCTAGTGTGTTGTACCCAAATTTGACGCGGGGTTTCCTTGTGTCCAAATTTTGAACATGCCTTTGGATATCCAATTGCTTTGGTGGTTGGTCCTTAGCATCGGTATGTGATTGAGTATATTTTTCTGCATAAGACTTTCATAATGGTCTGCGAAGGTGAGTATCATAAGCTTGACCATGTGTATGTGGGACCTCAGGTTTTTGAAACAAAGATGATGGTGATTCAGGCACAAAATGTGGTCCTCTATTACCTCCACTATCAGGCCTCCTTTGATCCATGTTGAGTTGAGGTTCTTGCAAAGGTCGATGTTCCATTATTTGAGACATGTCAAAATCATGAGGAATCTTGGCTCCACTTTGCACCATTACTTTTAGAAAATATTGTCTATCTCTCCTCATTATTTCCTCAACCAATCGATTAAAATGGGGACCCATAATGGAGTCTTCCACTTCTGCTGAATGTATGGAAAAGTTGTCCATATTGTCATCATGTGTATCATTGTTGTTTGTGTTATCCATGTTCTCAACGTTTTGAGTGTTTCTATAAGTGTCCATGTCAGGTAATGTGGTATGATGAGAATAGAAAAAAGACATAATTGTCATACTCATAGGCACTCATGTTTGTGGACTCTTGAGCCTCTTTAGCTTCTCTCCTAGATTTTTGGGAACGGGTTTCAACCATGAACTAGGTCTTGACCAAAATGTGTGAGACTAGATGAAAATGGAAAGAGTATGGAAGACCAAGAGTTGGATTGAATGTAAATGAATCTGAGGTGTACTTGCAATGTCCAAAGTGTAAGACCAAGTATGTATGTAGTAGAGTAGGTGTGGCTTCCAAAGAGATGATAGTTTCTCTTGATGAGGTAAGTTGATCTTGACTCTAAGTAAGACCAAATGAGACCCAAAGGTGATAGACCTTGATGAGGGACCACTTAGCAAAATGTTGTTGTATGTAGTGTGTTGACAAAGTATGACGAGGACAAGCAAGTGACCTTTTGACTCAAGTTTAGACAAATGTGAATGTAATGCAAGATGTAAAGCAATGATAGACTTTGTGAGACCTAAAATAGGCTAAATTCTAGATGAAAACCCGAAGAGATAACCTAGGAAGCTCAAGAATTCTGAAACTGATTGTTCTTGTTTTTGCCAAACTGCAAGTTTTTCCAATTCTGAACACAGACGTGCCTGTATACTTCACAGATGCGGTTAAATGACACAGATGTTGTTTAAAATTGCACATACACGCTTCTGAGATTTTGTGAATGCAATGTTGCTTGTAATAACACAAACGTGTTTATGCCCTTCACAGATGCGGCTAAATGACACAGACGCTGTTGGACACTGCACAGACGTGTTTCCAGAAACTAAGTGCAATTTTTCCAATTTTATAAAGTTCCTGTTGTGACCAAATCTATTTTTTTGACTGTTTTTCGTGACAAGAGGACACAATGTTGATGAGGACTCAATGTTCGCAAGTGTTTAGACTCAAAATGACTCAAAAGAAAGTATGTTGTTTGATGTAAAAATGTTTTGCATACACTTGAAGACACAAAAGACACAATGTTTTGATGTTTGGTCTTGAATGTTTGAATGTTTAAAAGAAGACAAGCACAATTATTATGGCTGGCCAGGACAATAGTTGTTGATCCCACATGGGGTTTCCCCTGAGGCTACGCTATTCAGAGTGGATATTTAGATGCTTGACCCCGCTGGCTCCACCCTCGGCACTCACTTCTCTGGGGCAGCCAAGCATCAGTCCCCACGAAAACTCCCCATGGTGAACTTTGTATCTCTACTAAGAACTGTATGTGTGTGGGCTTCTCTAGAGGTTCGACCTCTTGCCCCAACAACTAGAAAGATTTTGGCTTTCTAAAACAAAAAGGTTCTAATAAGGGCATCCGCTCATGTGGCCATACATGCGATACTTTCAGCTCTGTAAATACAGAAGGCTCCTAGTCGGTAGGAGTTACACCCTATAAATGATCAAATAAATTTGATCAAACGAGTTTATGGGGAGACATAGTGTTGGTATGAACTAACCAACACACATTACCCATGGCTTTCACCATGAATACAATTATTTATAGTGGTTTGGAAGAGGTGGGTTTTCCTCGCTACCACTTGGGTTGTTCTCTCCTCACTAGTAGTCCTAATGACCACATGGGGAGACAGACCCTCTAGAGATTAAACAAAAAGAGCCAATTGCTCAATACACAAAAGACACTGGTTCAATTTTAGTGCACCAATTGAAGTGTTTGGTAATGCATGAAAATAAGAAAAGTAATGAAAATCAAAAGAAGGCCCTTGCCAAAATTTCGCAACAAAGATTTGTTAGTAGTTTTGCAATAATACCCCTTCTGCAAGCACACAAGTTAGGTAAATTTTAGATCCAGAAGACTTTGTGAAAAAGGGGCCTTCAACAAGATGTGTTGCTTCAAGGACAAGCTGCACCAATTTGTTAGCTAGATCACAAGATGTTAGCCTGAAATAAACCAGATCTGGAATCCAAATGATGAAATAAAACCTTGAAATTTAAAATAAAACCAAAAATTGCAAAAATCTGAAACACAGACGTGATTTAAACTAACATAGATGCGGTTAATGATCACAGATGTGCCTAAAACCATCACAGATGCACCTAAGTAACACAGACACGGTCCCAGAACACAGACGTGGTCAAAAAATTCACAGACACGATTCAGGAACACAGACGCGACCTTGCAATCTGCAAAAAAAGTAAAATAATGTCTAACACAAACGTGATTACAGAGGTCATAGATGCGGTCGAAAAAATAAAAAAAAACGTGGTTTTGATATGCGTAGATGCAAAAATATTGAAATGTTGTCGAAAATGTCAGATCTGCAACTTCAAAATCATAAAATCTGCAACCAAAGATGTTAAATACAAAAGGGACAACAGTCCCACCGGGCGTGCCAAAATGTTTATTGTAAAAATGGAATAACAACAATATTGAAAGACTAAAATAGATTCAACCACAAAACCCTAGCCTAACAACAATAAAGATCCACCATAACATATGAAGATTACCTAAGGCAATGCAAATCAAATGAAATCACAAAGATTATACCATCACATGTCCAATAGGGTTTGGATCTCCATTCTTCCTATCTCCATTGATCTTGCTTGATATATTTGGTCTCAGATTTTATGTGTGCACAAGAGCTCAACAAAGAACGAAAATGTGGTTGCAAGTAGGCTTGATCGCATATAAAAGTTTGAATGCTAAAATGCTTGAAGGGATTCTGGGTTGATAATGAAGGAAGCATCTCCTTATATAGAAGACACTATAAGAAATGGAAGGATAAGTTTGAGAGGTGTAAAAGATAAATGGTCGAATAGGATTAGAGGTTAGATAGAGGAAATAAGAAAATAATGAGAGGGTAGGTAGTGTAGGAATTAAGAGACGAATGACATGTGTCATGGGTAGAAAAGGGAAATGAATTAATTAAATAAATAAAGACTTAGTTAATTAATAGAAGAAGTGGGATCAATTAAATAAATAAGATATTTATTTAATTTAGAAAAGGACAATTTAAATAAATAAAGGTATTTATTTAAATGAGAAATAAGGCTAGAAGAGGATAAATGAATTAATTAAATAAATAAGATTTGTTTAATTAATAGAAGAATTAGGCTTAAATAATTAAATAAATAGAGACATGACAATTTTAGGTTTCTACCAAGATGATACCATAGGATAGGGGAGATATTTATTTGTCTTAGATAATCTTCTTAGGACAAAAAATGTTGTGAACTTAATAGAACAAGAGAAATCCAAGCCTAAGTATGAACCTAACATTACCTTTACCTCAAGAGATATCATAAAAGAACATGATGGCCCATTATACATTACTGCAAAAAAATCAAAAACAAACTCTCAAGAGGAATGCTTCTTGACCCAATATGTATGGTGAATGTTATTACAAAAGAACATATCTAAACACAACAATTACATCAAGACACATATGATAATTCTGAAGTCTTGATTAAGGTGCATGATGGTTTCACTTGTCCCACCATAGGTTTTGTCACCCTTCCTATAGAAGTTGGCTCTAAGTGCTTAGATGTTACCTTTGTTGTTATCCCTACCTCAGACCGATTTCGTGTGAATTTGGGTTCCTTGGCTCACATCCATGAAGGAAGTCTCTTATACCATTCATAAGTGTTTGAAGTTCCCTCATAATTAACAATTCATAACTATACTATTGGCAACAACAATGCGGGAAAACTAAGAGGGGGGGGTGAATCAGTTTTCACCAAACTTAACCAAGTTAACCAAATTAACCTTAACTTCAAATTTGATCAAGAACAACAAGAACAAAGATAAACACCACATCAACAACACACATAGCACATGAATTTTTAACGTGGAAAACCTGGTCAAGGGAAAAATCACAGTGGCAACCTACGCACAATATGATGATACTCTACAGTAATATGTGTAAATATTACAATGGGGAATGCACATGCATTCAGGAACACTACCTAGAGCTCACTTCTCATCAAAAACAACAAAGGGCTACAACCCTGGGAAGGAACACTACCTTACAAAGATCGAACAACAATCCAGATTACATGAACTAAAAGAATGACATCTCCAAATGCCTAATTACAGTTTTGGTTAAGCACATTGTCTGCTCTGCAGCACTTCTCTACTCTTCATCACTCTATCGAAATATCACTTCACTTGTTCGCACATACAATACTCTCAAAGAACATAGACACCATGCAGACACACACAATACATGATTATCACCCTTATTTATACAAATCATCAACCTTAATTTCAAGGTCAGCTCAACTCATAAGTCCTAATTACAAAATTACATCATATGATACATAAATCCATATGTGAATCAATAGAATATCAACAAAGACATAGAATGGACCCAAATCAAAACCTCGAACATGCAACACCACGAAATATTTCACCAAGATCATCTGCAACATGCAATAACCATCGGGTCAGTCAGAAAGTTGTATAACACGAAGAATAACACCGGACCAATAAGATCTTTAATAAACGTGCACAAAAATCGATGCAGACCAGAAAAATGCATAGCAGACAATATAGAAACACCAACAAGCAACGTGATTTCCTCCACAACAACCGCAACAACTCAGATCACAAGAATCATCATCATCTCCCTTCGAGAGCTCAAGAACACCAACTAACAAACTGAAAGATACACTTGTGAAGTTTCAAATCATGAACCACTCGAACTGAGGACACACATGAATGCTCCAGACACTCTCCAAAATTTGCACAACATAATGAATCAATTTTGGAGCAATACAAACTAGAAATCACAACTCTGCAATACAAAACCAACAGAAAAACCAACCACCACACTGAATCACATAACTTGATCAAATCACGTTTCAGAACACTAAAAATCATGGTCAATCAATTAAAGATACTAATCTCTGAATCCTTAAATCCGCATCAGCATATCACCCAAACCAACTCTCTACAACACCGAAGCACAATAACACATGAATATGTTGACTGTTGGATATTGATGCTGCTAGGATATGTTATTGTTATTGATGTCAACATATTCCTATGTTTGGTATTCTGGTGATTGCACAAAATTTATTTGGTCAAGTTGTGGATTCTAGTATGAAGATTGTTCTTCTGTATTTAGTGGTTGGCAGAGCCTAGTATTTGATCCGTTGTGCTCTGGTATAATCATATCTTTGGTTGCAGAATTGGGAGAGTGTTTTGGATTTTCATGTGTATCTACATTTCAGATGGTTCATAATTTGGTGCTCCACAAGTTATCTTTCTAGTCCGAATTGTTGTTGTTAAGTGTTCTTGAGGGTTAGCATTTTGATCGATGGAGATTTGAATAAGTGGTGTTGGTGTAGCTATTGCAGATGGTTCTAATGTGCTTGGTGGTGTGTCTTGATCATATCCTATTTCTTTTGGTGGTTCACATTGATCCTTGAGCGCAGTATTGGTAATTTTGTTGATTTGGTGATATTCTTCGTGTTATGCGATTTTTTTGGTGGTGTCGCGTGTTGCAGTTATCCTTGGCAAGATTTCTGGTGGTGATGTGATGTAGAGATCTTCAATAGTAGTGTGGCAAACCCACACTCTCTCTCACCTTACACTCTCACAATCTCAAGCCTATGAAGGCCTCAACTTACACCAAAACCAAAACTTGAACTTTATCCCTCACAAGGGTTGGAAAACACCTTCACTATGCCCTTAGGGTCTCACAAGAAATTCCACAACCTTGTTATCCTTGATTGCAACAAGGTTCCACAAGTTCAACCAACAATAGACTTCACCTACCAGCACCGACAGATACAATAAAGCCCATTCACACCGGCATCCAGTTTACACTAGCAGAAGATTATACTGGTAAATTATAATTGTAGTTTCAAATACCCTTTTGGAACTTCTCTTAGACTCCAAAGAACCAGATCGCCAACTTGCTCTAACACTCCTAGACACCTACTTGGGTCACAGACCTAGTTGATTAGATTAGGCCTGGGTTACAAAGGAAGTGTACGGGAATGGGACCAAAAGGAAGATCCAATTCTTCAGAGGGATTGTCTAATGTTTCAATGTACCAATTCTACCATCTAACTCCTTCTTCTAATGTCTGACATCATGCAATCCATCAATTCTATATTGTACTAGTCTAAACCCTTACAAAGTTTAGGCTAGGGCTTGGTGGTAAAAATACCAATCCAACTCCCATGATCTCGCCCCTTTGGAATCTCATAATACACCCCCCTAACTCGCATCCTACCAAAGTTCGTTGAGAGATAATGACTAGATTGCAAGTTAGGGCCTCATCTTTTCAACACCCTAGGGAAATTAAGGGTTTTCGGACCTGTAGAAGCAAATTGTCGATATATCCTTCCAAACACAACCAGATTCATATGAAAAAATATTTAGTGTTCTACTGTACCAAGCCAAATTTTTACAAAATCATTTGATGTTCTGTATGGACAGTACAAAAAAGTAACATAATTAAGGGAAAATCGGACTTGTTTCATTTCATATTCTCCACCAAACTTCTTCAAATCATTCTGTGCCTTCAACCAACCTTTCTCATTGGTTTTACAAGCACAAATAGGCTCCTCTCAATGAACACAACCAACATTGAAATGGTTGTGACTGTTGGAAAGAGGTTACATTCCAACCGACAACTTTTCAAAAGTTGCTTTGACAACAATGACAACTTTTGCAACTTTGAATTTCTAAGCACCTAAACCTTACCAAACATATCTAAGGACATCATTAGCCTTTAAAACACCTAAAACAACATTCTAGGATCATAAACACAAAATTTCATGATTCAAGCCCACATGGCCTAATAGACCTCTAGGCTTATATGTGCACCTGAGAGGTTATTGACCACACAAAGGTATTTTATTACATCTAGGTTGATCCTTGAGATCCAACCTATTATGACAACATAAGTAAACACAAAACAAACACTAGACACCCCTAATGACATGAAAACACCATGAAAAGAAGAGGTGCCTTGCACCATGATGCATGTTCGAGGATTTGATTTAGGTCCATGTTATTTCATCTAAGGCATTGTATTTGTTATGGGATTTTTTCTCGTGAAAGAATTTATAATAAAGGAATATATAAATCAAAGTAATTAAAAAAATATTATTATAATGAAAGGGTGTGACTTTTGTAACCACCCTTGGTATTATTTAAATTAATAGAGATTGGAGGTATGGAGGGGATACACGAAGAATAATACAGAGAAAGATTAATTGAAAGGAGCACAAGAGAGGGGATAGTTAAGGATCTAGTGGTTGGGCATTGGGCATACAGTGTGAGTCCAACTCGGGGTACAATGTACACCCGGGAGTGTCTAGGCTAGGGCTGTGTTTATTTCATGTCGTGAAGGCATGTGGGGTTCTGTGTAGAAACCGTGTCCTCTTGGAGTGCTTCCTTGCTTGGAAACCCTAGGCCTGCAACTAATCCTCTACGTGCGAGAAAGGAGTCTGTCCATGATTTACAAATATGTATTAATCAATTTTATTTAGTCATTGCCCTATTGTTTCACCATTGTAAATCATTATCTCGATGTTTTATATATTATGAGTAATTAGTTTATCATTACTTGAATAAATTACTTTGATACTTTATTAAAATATTGTGTAAACACTTCATAATAAATAGTGAATTTAATGCCTTAATATTAAATTATCTATCTTAGGTAAAAGGTTAATTACATTAGGTTTAACTTAATATTTGATTTATTTAATCCACTAGTGATAATTAATCATAAGGGAAAAGTACCATTACATTTTGGTATCAGAGCCAAATCTGCACAACCTGCGCAAGATCATCCAATTTTATTTGATTTTATTGCTACACATTTATCTCCACTGCATTACACATTAGAAAATAAATCAGGAAGACAATAAAATAGTAATTTCTCTTTACTTTAGGTTTTCATTTATGATTAGATTCCCCATAAATTATTTACCAAAATATTTACCCCCTTTCATAAATTATTTCAATAGTCACGGAGAGCCAAAATAGTGAAAATAAACAAATGCTAGGGTTTAGCTATAAGCCAAACATTTCAAACAAATTATACATTAAAAAATTCAGATAAAGTAAATTCATCCTATCTTCTTGAAACTTTATAAGATTAATTTAATTTACATATTGATGAAAGATAAAAAAAATTCCGTGATGTAAAATATTACATACATTAATTTTGTCTGTTCAATCACTTTTGTAACTACAAATCTTCCAGTTTGTTGAACACTCCCATTAATTACTTCTCAAGTATAAAAATTGTATCATGGGTAACAAATATGTTTTAGCATCCATTGAAAGTGTATCTTCATAAGCACAAGTATACGATATTTTTTTCCCAAGAAAAACCCTTATTAAACACAAACATTAATTTAACGAGAGAAAAATAAAAGTGAAAAAAATGATAAAATGATAAAATGGGCTTCCACGTCTCCAAATCTCTTGCCAAATTTGGCTTTACTGCTTGTTGTCCATGTAGAGCCAAGCAATGAAATAATCTACAAATTTATTATAGTAAATTGATTCTAGGCCCATGTTGCAATAAAAATGTACCTCTAAGATTAATACCGTGTTTAAAAGTTTAACCAGACAAATTACGACTAATGGTTAGAGATTAAAAACATTCAAACTGAAAGAGAAGATTGTTTTTTCTTAGCACTACTTAAGCCCTTCCGACTTTGGTGTTACAGATTAGAAATTATAACAGTTAATATATAAAACATCTCAATCAAACTATAGTTATCATTCTGACATAATATTTGATGCCCTCCTAAATGGCACAATTGTTAGTTCTTGATCAATCAAAACAAAACACACAAGATGTTAACGTTAGTCAATCAAAAACTAAAACATGAAGGCATTCCAAAAGAGACACTAAAAGAAACATGCTAAATATATCTAATAAATAGAACAAATGATCATGAGACATCTCCAACTGCCTCTTAGCATGGCCTTAGCTTCTTCTCCCTTGTTCCTCTCCTCTCCAAGTTCCAAAATAGTGTAGCTCTCAGCAGCTTTTTGCACTATGGATGCTTATGGAGGATTGAGATTTGTATAATAGCTCCAAATATGAAATGAAAAGCTAAATACTATGCTAGAGTAGATAGTGATGCTATGAAAAAGCTCTATGCTAATGCCAGTATAACAACAATACTCTAAAATGCTTCTCCTTTTGCTTGAGGAGAAGGGTTCTATTTATAGAAGAAATGGGGAAATGAAGGGTTAAGATTGAATGGTTTAATCAAGGGCCAAGTTTGAAAGTTGGGGATCCATGTGCACAATTGGCACCAATAAAATAGTGACAATTGTCAACATAGGATTGGGTTGAGAGAAGAGGTTGGAGGCATTAAAGGCCTGAGAAGACCTCATGGTTATCTAGAAGGCAAGGGTCAAGTCTAAATTAAGATTACCCACTGGATTAGGAGTTAATGCAAGGATAAACCTTTGTGCAAATGATTAAGAGATAATCATGGTCAAAGCATTAAAGGCTTGATGAGACCCTTGGGTTGGATAGAGGTTGAGTCAAAACAAATGTTTTAACCATGTGGGAGGGTTTGAGGTAACCATTAATGGTTATTGGAGACTTTGGGGATTAAGTGGTTGAAGGTTGAAAGCCTTCAATGGTTATCAAAGACTTTGAGCCATTTAGTGGTTGAAGGTTGGAAGCTTTCAAAGGTTATCCAAGACTTTTAGGCTTTGAGAAGTGACTCCATTTTGCTTAGGAATGTGACAATAATTAGGGGATGGATTAAGCTAATTAGGAAGGGGTTAGAAGAATCTAGAAGGGGTTTAGGCATACAAGTGGATTTTGTAGGAAAATGCAAGTGGGAGAAATTTTGGTATTTTCAATTAAAATAAAATCATTTATTTCAATTAAATGGTGTAATTTGCATTTGGATAAATATTCAAATAAATATTAATTTATTTAAATGAGAAAAAGAAGATAAAGCATTTAAAATGCTTGAAGACTTTGAGGGAAACCATTAAAGGCTTGAAGACTTTAAGGAAAACCATTAAAGTCTTAAGAAGACTATAGAAGGAAGCCATCAAGTTTGAAGACTTTAAAGCCATCAAGTTTGACTACTTTAAGGGAAACCATTAAAGGTTTCAAGTGGGTGAGGATAAATAGGATTTTAAATAAATAATTTATTTAAAATAGTTGTGCAACTTGCTTTTGTAGGAAAATACAAGTGGGTGGAGGATAAAGGTGATTTAAATAAATTATTTATTTAAAATAATTGTGCAACTTGCATTTGTAGGAAAATGCAAGTGGGTGGAGGATAAAGGTGATTTAAATAAATGATTTATTTATTTAAATGTGAGAGGTGGGATTTTGGGGGATTTAAATAAATATTAATTTATTTAAATGTGAGAGAAGATTTAATTAAATAAATATGATTTATTTATTTAATTAATGGTCTGAATTTGGTTAAGTGAATTAAATCAAATAAATTGAATAATTTATTTAATTAATAGGAGAAGAGGGTTAAGATGAATTAATTAAATATTAATTTAATTAATTCATTAATTGATGGTTAAATAATCAAATAAATACTAAGTATTCATTTAATTAAGTGGACAGATTTATGTGACTACATTTGCCCCTCTTTGAGACGGTGCGGTTTATCGCGTCGTTTCAAAGAAAGAAAAATAGGTGTGAAGAAATGCCCCATAAAATGTAAATTTAATGGGTGGTATGCCCCCTCGAGAGATGGGCCGATTTTTTTTGAAAAATCGGGCGATCTCTCGAAAAAGAATGAAAAGCGAAGGGGAGGTAGAATAGAAGAAATTAGAACTAATGATGAAAGAATGGGAGAAAATGGAGTGAATATGAAGAAACAACAAGCCAACGAATACCCTGAGGTCATGCAAGAGATACATAGCAGATGTAGTGTGGGGTTTGGATTGATGCTATACAATTGATCAAAATTGTTTGGACAATCTGGTGCAATCGGTTTAATTGCCCCGGTCAAGTCAAAGCGTGACAGTTGATGTCAGTTGGTCGCTTGGACATGATAAAGTCTGAGTAAGTGAATCAAAGTGACCTGATGTGACTTAGACAATTGATGTAATTGTCCGATGAAGTCGAGGTATATGAAGCAAAATACTCGTTGAGACTTAGACAATTGATGTAATTGTCCGATGTGATTGTGTTTGATTGGTTGATCAATTGAGGGTGTGTGCATGTGATGGATGGTTGTGGGGAATCATGGCAACCCCGTTGAGACTAGGTCATTATGATAAATGCCTGATGTAGTCTAGGATTACCATAATCGATTACCTGTTGAGACCCGAAGATACTTGATCAGAGTATCTGTTGATAGTCTAGGTGTGTGTGAGTCAATGTACCTATGCAGACAGAGTAACTTGCTTGGCTTATTGGATGACTGAGGATGGGAAACACAATCCCTCCTATTTAGAGATGGATGGTGATGAACGTGGCTTGATTGGGTTGATGGGAAACGATGAAGGATATGTGATGCTGATTATCGAGATGGGGAGGGTGGGGGGCTTCAATGTTAAATAGAAGAAATGGAGGACCTATTACATTCCTATGGAAGAAGAGGAAAATAGAGTATGCATTATTATGACTATGTATGCATGATATGCAGCTATTATGAATGTATGGATGGATGGAATGCAACGAAATGCAATATATACAGATGAGATGAAATGACGATCCATGGTGCTTTATTTTTCATCATTGAGCTTTAAAATGTTGTAAGAAAATACAAGCAACTTGACATAAAGATTCAAGATGACTAGAGTATTTCTTACATGGATTTGATATAGCAAGTTAATACAAGCAACTTGATATAATGGATCAAGTTGACCTGAGTATTGCTTGCGGAACAGACAAGGATTATCTCCTTTCGTGCATGACTTGGATCGTCCTCCTTGATCTTAGGCTTGATCAGATCCTGAGACAAGTACATACCGTACTAAGAAAATAAAAACCTTTAGCCAATTTGGAGGAAGAGGAAGTTCTGGGGCATGTACTAATGGTGTCTACGTGGGAAGTTCACCAAGCTACGTGATCTTATGCAAAATATAGTCATAGATCATTACGGCTTGCTGACTATAGCGTATACCTCGACCATATGAGCATGAACCATTACCAAGGATCCATATTCTTTATTCTTTATGTAAATATGCTGTTTGGTTGCAGGTACAATGCTCATCCTTTGATTCCTCTTCCTCCAAATTGGATAAAGGTTGTATTTTCTTAGTACGGTATGAGCTTGTCTCAGGATCTGATCAGCCTAAGATCAAGGAGGACGATCCAAGTCATGCACGAAAGGAGATAATCCTTGTCTGTTCCGCAAGCAATACTCTGGTCGACTTGATCCATTATATCAAGTTGCTTGTATTAACTTGCTATATAAAATCCATGAAAGGAATACTCTGGTCATCTTGAATCATTATGTCAAGTTGCTTGTATTTTCTTACAACATTTTAAAGCTCAATGATGAAAATAGAGCACTATGGATCGTCATCTCATCTCATCTGTATATATTGCATTTCGTTGCATTCCACCCATCCATACACTCATAATAGCTACATATCATGCATACATAGTTATAATAATGCATACTCTATTTTCCTCTTCTTCCATAGGAATGAGTCATAGGTTTTCCCTTTCTTCTATCTAACATCGAACCCACCCCCCCTCACCCTCCCCATCTCGATAATCAGCATCACATACCCTACATCGTGTCCCAATCAACCTAATCAAGCCACGTTCATCACCATCCATCTCTAAATAGGAGGGATTGTGTTTCCTATCCTAAGTCATCCAATAAGTCAAGAAAGTTACTCTATCTGCATAGGTACATCAACTCACGCACACCTAGACTATCAACAGATACTCTGATCAAGTATCTTCGGGTCTCAACAGGTAATCGATCATGGTAATCCTAGACTACAACAGGCATTTATCATAATGACCTAGTCTCAACGGGGCTGCCATGATTCCCCACAACCATCCATCACACGCACATACTATCAATTGATCAACCAATCAAACACAATCCAATGGACAATTACATCAATTGTCTACGTCTCAATGAGTATTTTTCTTCATATACCTTGACTTCATCGGGCAATTACATCAATTGTCTAAGTCACATCAGGTCACTTTGATTCACTTACTCAGACTTTATCATGTCCAAGCGACCAATTGACATCAACTGTCACGCTTTGACTTGACCGGGGCAATTAAACCGATTGCACCAGATTGTCCAACCAATTTTGATCAAATGTATAGCATCAATCCAAACCCCACACTACATCTGCTATGTATCTCTTGCATGACCTCAGGGTACTCGCTGGCTTGTTGTTTCTCCGTATTCACTCTATTTTTCTTCCATTCTTTCACTGTTGTTGCTAATTTCTTCTATTCTACCTCCCCTCCACTTTTCGTTCTTTTTCGAGAGATCGCCCGATTTTTCAAAAAAATTCGGCCCATCTCTCGAGGGGGCATACCACCCATTAAATTTACATTTTATGGGGCATTTCTTCACACCAGTTTTTCTTTCTTTGAAACGATGCGATAAACTGCACCGTCTCAAAGAGGGGCAAATGTAGTCACATAAATCTGTCCATTTTAATTAAATGAATATTTCGTATTTATTTGATTAAAAATCCACTAGCCACCAATTAATTAAATTAATATTTAATTAATTCATCTCCAAACATTCTTCTATTAATTAAATAAATTATTCAATTTATTTTAATTAATTCATTAAATCAAATTTCATTCAATTAATTAAATAAAATCTATTTATTTAATTAAATCCCCCTATTCCTCTTTTAAATAAATTAAATAAAACATTTATTTAAATCATTATCCCCACCCCACTTGCATTTTCCTACAAATGCAACTTGCACACATTTTGAAATAAATGAATTTTTATTTTAATAAAATCCTATTTTCCCTCACCCACCAAATCCACTTGCAAAATCTAATCCCCTTCTAGATTCTTCTAACCCCTTCCTAATTAACCTAATCCATCCCCTAATTATTGTCACATTCCTAAGCAAAATGGAGTCACTTCTCAAATGGCCCAAAGTCTTGGATAACCATTGAAGGTTTTCAACCTTCAACCACCAAAAACCCCAAAGTCTTTGAAAACCATTAAAGGCTTCCAACTTTCAACCACTTAATCCCCAAAGTCTCCAATAACCATTAATGGTTAATTCAACTCTCCCACATGGTTAAAACATTTGTTTTGACTCAACCTCTACCCAACCCAAGGGTCTCATCAGGTCATTAATGCTTTGACCATGATTATCTCTTAATCATTTGCACAAAGGTTTATCCTTGGATTAACTCCTAATCCAGTGGGTAATCCTAATTTAGGCTTGACACTTAGCCTTTAGATAACCATGAAGTCTTCTCAGGCATTCAATGCCTCCAACCCCTTTCTTTCAACCCAATCCTGTGTTGACACTTGTCACTATTTTATTGGTGCCAATTGTGCACATGGATCCCCAACTTTCAAGCTTGACCCTTGATTAAACCTTTCAATCCTGGCCATCCATTGCTCCATTTTCCCTATAAATAGAGCCCATTCCTTCATAATCCAGATCCTGAAAACTTGTATGCATTTAGACTATAGCCATTTTAGAGAGCATTTTAGCATAGCATAACTAAATCTTGTCTTTTTAGTTAAAATACATCATTTTAGCATTACTATTAGCTTTTCATTTCATATTTGGAGCTATTATACAAATCTCAATCCTCCATAAGCATCCATAGTGCAAAAAGCTGCTGAGAGCTACACTATTTTGGAACTTGGAGAGGAGAGGAACAAGGGAGAAGAAGCTAAGGCCATGCTAAGAGGCAGTTGGAGATGTCTCATGATCATTTGTTCTATTTATTAGATATATTTAGCATGTTTCTTTTAGTGTCTCTTTTGGAATGCCTTCATGCTTTGGTTTTTGATTGACTAACTCTAACATCTTGTATGTTTTGTGTTGATTGATCTTAGACTAATCTTGTTGATTCCCAAATGATGCCCTCCTAAATGGCACAAGATTAGTCTAAGATCAATCAACACAAAACATACAAGATGTTAGAGTTAGTCAATCAAAAACCAAAGCATGAAGGCATTCCAAAAGAGACACTAAAAGAAACATGCTAAATATATCTAATAAATAGAACAAATGATCATGAGACATCTCCAACTGCCTCTTAGCATGGCCTTAGCTTCTTCTCCCTTGTTCCTCTCCTCTCCAAGTTCCAAAATAGTGTAGCTCTCAGCAGCTTTTTGCACTATGGATGCTTATGGAGGATTGAGATTTGTATAATAGCTCCAAATATGAAATGAAAAGCTAATAGTAATGCTAGAGTAGATAGTGATGCTATGAAAAAGCTCTATGCTAATGCCAATATAACAACAATACTCTAAAATGCTTCTCCTTTTGCTTGAGGAGAAGGGTTCTATTTATAGAAGAAATGGGGAAATGAAGGGTTAAGATTGAATGGTTTAATCAAGGGCCAAGTTTGAAAGTTGGGGATCCATGTGCACAATTGGCACCAATAAAATGGTGACAATTGTCAACATAGGATTGGGTTGAGAGAAGAGGTTGGAGGCATTAAAGGCCTGAGAAGACCTCATGGTTATCTAGAAGGCAAGGGTCAAGTCTAAATTAAGATTACCCACTGGATTAGGAGTTAATGCAAGGATAAACCTTTGTGCAAATGATTAAGAGATAATCATGGTCAAAGCATTAAAGGCTTGATGAGACCCTTGGGTTGGATAGAGGTTGAGTCAAAACAAATGTTTTAACCATGTGGGAGGGTTTGAGGTAACCATTAATGGTTATTGGAGACTTTGGGGATTAAGTGGTTGAAGGTTGAAAGCCTTCAATGGTTATCAAAGACTTTGAGCCATTTAGTGGTTGAAGGTTGGAAGCTTTCAAAGGTTATCCAAGACTTTTAGGCTTTGAGAAGTGACTCCATTTTGCTTAGGAATGTGACAATAATTAGGGGATGGATTAAGCTAATTAGGAAGGGGTTAGAAGAATCTAGAAGGGGTTTAGGCATACAAGTGGATTTTGTAGGAAAATGCAAGTGGGAGAAATTTTGGTATTTTCAATTAAAATAAAATCATTTATTTCAATTAAATGGTGTAAGTTGAATTTGGATAAATATTTAAATAAATATTAATTTATTTAAATGAGAAAAAGAAGATAAAGCATTTAAAATGCTTGAAGACTTTGAGGGAAACCATTAAAGGCTTGAAGACTTTTAAGGAAAACCATTAAAGTCTTAAGAAGACTATAGAAGGAAGCCATCAAGTTTGAAGACTTTAAAGCCATCAAGTTTGAATACTTTAAGGGAAACCATTAAAGGTTTCAAGTGGGTGAGGATAAATAGGATTTTAAATAAATAATTTATTTAAAATAGTTGTGCAACTTGCTTTTGTAGGAAAATACAAGTGGGTGGAGGATAAAGGTGATTTAAATAAATTATTTATTTAAAATAATTGTGCAACTTGCATTTGTAGGAAAATACAAGTGGGTAGAGGATAAAGGTGATTTAAATAAATGTTAATTTATTTAAATGTGAGAGGTGGGATTTTGGGGGATTTAAATAAATATTAATTTATTTAAATGTGAGAGAAGATTTAATTAAACAAATATGATTTATTTATTTAATTAATGGTCTGAATTTGGTTAAGTGAATTAAATCAAATAAATTGAATAATTTATTTAATTAATAGGAGAAGAGGGTTAAGATGAATTAATTAAATATTAATTTAATTAATTATTAATTGATGGTTAAATAATCAAATAAATACTAAGTATTCATTTAATTAAGTGGACAGATTTATGTGACTACAATATTAATCTGGAGTTTTGAATACATTTCCCCGCCACCAAGGCAACTCATAATCTTTATGGATTAAATCTGAATAATATTCTATCTAAAGTTTTTTAATTACATGCATTAATGACAACCATTCATCTTGTGGCTGCACACCTAGAAAATAAGAAAGTAAAAACAAGTTCCAAACTCATTCCTTATTGCCACTTTAAAACTAGCTTCAACCAATATTCTCGTTTAAAAAAACGTTGCTTAAACCAAAAAAAAACAAAATGTTTCTTGCCACATGTCTGGAAATAAATTCTCAACACTCAATCAATATTACCATTTAAAAGGCTATAAAATTCTTGTGTTGAAGCTCAAAATTCGGTAGCTCTAAAACCCCATATTTTTTAATATACATTTCATTGATTATGAATAGATTAAACCACAGAACCTGGTGTCCGTAAAAATGAGGTCAAGAATTGTCCACATACAAAGTTATATATTCTATCACAAGTATAAATGCATCCTCTCTCACTCCCTCCACATTTCCAAATAATGATTGTTGAAAAGGAAGATGGTAGGGAACATCCATGTTTCGAATCTTTATCGATACACATTCTCTTCTGGTTGAAAATTATCATTAATTATACTAGGAGTTGTGACTACATCAGCAACAAATGCAGATTACTTTTCACCTATCATGTACCGAAAAAAATGGAAGTAGAATTTCATTAATAAAACTACATAATCAATGAGAAAATTCAGTGTCAAACTACTTTATTCAAATAGACAAAACAAACAAAGCTTAACACAATTTACATAGTAGTTCCTCATAGTAAATTTGGAAATATATATTGTAAATAGTCTTCTTACAACTTTCTTCCCAAATTTGATAAAAGTTGAACCGTATGATCATGTTTTAATCTAGAATTTATCATGTCAAAAGTCATTATTGATGATACAAGTATACTAAACTATTTGGAGGCATGACACTATTTCAAGGCATTGTATAAATAGGAAAGAACACAACCGGACAAAAATTTGTAAGTAGAAAGAGCCGCTTAGGCTAAGCAAAAAAAATAAAATTCAATAATTAGATAACCAAATTGAGTTATAGATTCAGATTTTTTTTGTGTTGTATAACTAAAGAAAGTCCATAATGAAGTAGAAGATTTTAATTCTTATCTTTGAATACTTAACAATTTGTAAAAAGAAAAAGAGAAAGAAAAAAACATTGCATAGTGCATTTCTTTTCAAACATACATATGATGTAACAACTTCATCATACTTAGTAGTAAAATAAAAGAAAATACCCTGAATAAATACAAAAGTTATATTTGTTTGTTTATTTCTATTGGGAGTTAAGGGTTATTTATTCATAAGGATTTTTTCTACAATTATTTCCAATTTTGTGCAATGTAGACCTTTATTGTAAATATTTATTAAACCAAATATAAAAGTACTAGAATGGTATCTGATCTCTCTAATATCTTCTCACTTTTATCCTTATTTTTGTGTTTTACTTTAGACTAGCTATAAACCCTTAAGATTAAATTTTAAATAAAAAACTGACAAAACAAAAATAAAATATTTCACTTATTCTAACTATAGAACTGCCAAACCTCAAGAGAAGAGTAAAATTACTGAATCAAACTTTATAAAGAGAGATGCAAGAACAAATTTCAGAATTCATTGTCTTTTGTACAAACTGGTTTGATTTCAAATCATTAGTAAATATAGGGGATTGTATATCATTTAGTGAGTGGAGAGTTTATTAGTCAGTGAGAGAATTTGAGAGTTTTAGCTCTTTGTAATAACCCACTTAACTTAATCCAAAAACTCAAGTGATTTTTTTTTCTTTTAATATATAAAAATATTGATTTCTTATTCTTACTTATACTTATTTGTTTTTTATTCAATCACATACTCAAGTACATCTATCCAAACGAGATAGGCATCCATCCAACCGGGATGGGCATCTAACCATACAGGTTAGGCATCTAACCATACGGGTTAGGCATCTGTCCATATAGGACAGGAGGTTTCATCTATCCAATCCGGGATAGGCATCTACCCAAACGAGGTAGGCATCTATTCATAAGAATAGGATATGCTCTAGCCAGAGACTTTAGACTCATCGGGACCATCTGGGTCCTGAGCCACTCTCTAAAGACTACACTCCCCTACTAGGAGTGCACCAAGGTCGCCGTCCTTAGGAGTATTAAAATAATTACATAAACAAGCTTGAGTTCCACCTCGGAATTCGGCCTAAAGCCTCGGAAAGTCAAGCGAATCCATACGGGATTCCTTCTGAGTATGCATTGAATTAATTTTAACCTTTCAATTAGTATTTGCACCATTTGATTAAAAGACCAAGGAACTTCAAGAACCATCTAATCACCCAAAACTAAATCCTAATCCCCATCCCCGAATACCTAAGTACAAGGGACAACTCCGTCCCTAGACTGCCTACATACCCGTTTCGGCACGAGAACAAGGCATAAAGTATGTAGTTCTAGTTTCTAACTATGGTTTAATGTAAACTATTTGGTGGGTACGCAACCCTTTCTAGGGTCAATGTCCCAGACAGTTTCTCTGTGGTTGCTACCCACGATGGTAGCTCTATAGAAAAAAGGCTTAAGGTGGCCTTCTACTTGTGTCCTAAAATAACTAAGTCCTATTTTCTATTAAATATGTCACCCTTATTCCATTATCATCCGTTGAAATTATCAAGATAAAAATAAATTTTCAAGATCTTCATAAACATCCAAACCCTAATGGGGTTATCTAAAGTTCAACTGATCGGATGTAAATTCATTTAAAAATTAATCTTTTTAGATTATCGATCCAAGGGGGATTACCTGCCCCTTGGATTTTAACTTCTAAATGACCCTTATTTCTCCCTGACGATTTAGAGGGACGATGCCACAGATGTTGTTATTGCAGCTTTATTAGGCGTTAAGTGCAGTAGTTCAACACGACGATATTACCCATAAGTGTGACCCAGAGGCACCATAGATACCGAACGCCGCTAATTTTTGGTTTCAACTCCTCTTGTTTAGTTATGTAACTAGGAATTTAACTTTGAATTCATGAATCTTAAATGAAGCAATAAACCAATACAATTATGAAAAAGAAACTATTATATACAAGGAATTATCTCTTGAATTAAAAAAACTAAAGTATGAATTTTATGTAATTGAAAGGAACATAAACAAATCGACTACTTGGAATAGTATTCTCTCCTAAGGAAAGTTATGATAATGAAAAATTCAAAAACTTGAACTAAATAGATGAAATTACCAATTGCTTGGAAACCATGATACTTTCAAAGATAACTTATGAAAATGATTTGAATTACTTGCAAGATATAATTGTTTTGGGACAAACCATTACACAATAAGTATGAATCCTAGTACTGATTTGCTTGAAAGAAAATTAAATGATTGAATAGAAAGAATTTGGAAATGAATTTTAACACCTACTTGTTTGAAGTGAAAAGTATTTAATAATAATCCCAACTAATTCTTCCATATGAAGTAATACAAATTTCATCTACAAATGATAACACTACTTTAAATGCGAATCCTAATACTTGGAAGGTACTAATTTGCTTGGAATAGAATTTAAATTATCAAATAATTATACTTTGGAAATGAATTTAATACTCACTTGTTGAAGGGAAAAGGAAACAACTATTCAACAATAAGCTTCAAACTAACCACATTATTCTTAGTTACTAATTGTTTGAAAAAGAGATTAGACAAGAGTGTAAACACTTGCTAGTTAACCAAGTAAATAATACCAAGTCTCCTAATAAAACAATTCTAATCAATAAACTTCTAGTTGCTTTTGAACTAATACCTTTGCAAGATTATAAAGTGATAACTAATTACTCCTTCCACTTGAAGTAACATTAACTTTATCGTTGGATACATTCTAAAAATAATAACTTTATCAATTTCAAATACTTCAAAGGGAGCTGATGTTTGCTCCTTAAATTACCCTTAATTAGAATTGTTATTAAGTTTTCTAAGTGATCATGGAATATGTTTCTTGAAACTCATTTTCTAAAACAATTTCGGTTTTGAATAAACTCTCTTTGCATCCTAATTAATTCTATTACCATATGAATATTTAACTATGCAATTTACCTCTAATTTTAATGTTAATTAAATTTATCCTTACTAATTACTTGTATTATTAAGTGTAACTTTTCCTTTTTACTAGTCTTATGTTTCTTTTAGCTAGAAGGTAAATGATTTTAACTATTAAAATAAGTGACTATTCGCAATGCCTTATATACTCATATCTTAGAATCTAATAAAGAAACAAATCAAATAATCAACCTTTCGAATTGAGGCAAAACTTTGTCTAACATCAACTCATATTGCTGAAATACCTAAAAGGGTTACTATGAATCTAAACACATCTACTTGTTAGGTAAATTCCTTTAACATTTGATACTTGTACAAATTGAAATATACAAAAGTTAGTTTTGAAATCCAATAATTAAAGAACTTAAATATTTGAAATGTATTGAATGTCTTGAGGGAACCCACTTACTATTAGGATTTATTTATTTGATGAAAAGATCCAAAACTATGGAATGAGTGTATCATTGGCACAATAACATTTTCCTTTGCTTTGTTTTTTCTAAGTCAAACTAATTTGTTTAATAAGGAGATTTAACTATTATATCTACATCTTAAGAAGGATTAATTCAAGATGATAGATCTCTTAATGCTCGATTATCTATTGAAATTCTCAAGTGTTAATTGACCCTTTTGCCTTATGCAATATTTATCTTTTCAAAACCCAAGGGACTCTTTTCCCATCATTGAGGACATACTAACTCTTTAGAATTTAAAAAGAGTTCAAATTTGCAACTTAATTTTCCATAATTAAAACTCCAATAAGGTATCCATTAATATGGGTTAGACCCTTTTCGCTTATATTTTCCTTTAATATATTAATAATCTAATTCTTAAAACTAGAGATGATATTTTAAACACCTTTCCATTAATTTTAATAAGGTTAGATTATAAATAGGTCTCATTAATCCCTTTTAAATAGATCTATCAATAAATAAAACCATTTTCATTAAATAAGCCTCAATAAATAAATCCATCACTAAATTTGATTAATTTTCAATTATTAAAATTTATAATTATAAACTAATCCTAAATGATTTTTTAATCACCAAGTGCATAATTAAATTTCAAAGAACTATAAGCTTATTAATTTTAATCATTCAAAATAACTTTTAAATCCCCTGTCTCCTTTCTTGTTCATTCTTCTAGCTGAAACGTTTAGTTGGGCTATAAGAGCCGCTAAGCTGGGAGGGCTTTGGAAGGGAATTAGGATTCAGAATGTTCCACAAAGCATTTCGCATTGCTTGTTTGCAGATGATACCTTGTTATTTGGTCAGGCCTCTTTGGGTGAGGCAAGAGTGATAAAGGGGATAATACAGAATTATGCATCCTTTTCTGGTCAGAGAATCAATGTTGATAAGTCAAAGATTTTTTTCCTTCATGCTTCACAATTGGTTCAGGATAGATTGAAGATTTTTTTGGGGATTTGCATTTGGAAATATTCCTTGTTCTTATCTTGGTACACCTTTCTTCATTAAGCAGGATAGAGTTGAGTTTTGGGATAAGATCTTTTCAATTATCTCTAGAAGGATCCTATCCTGGAATCATAGATGGTTATCTTTGGCTGGTAAGATTGTTCTTATTAAGTCTGTCCTAAATGATGTTCCTATTTATCTCATGTTTGTTTTGCAGTCTCCGAAAGCGGCTCTTGTTAGTTTGCAAGATACTCTTAGGTCCTTCCTTTGGATTAATAATAAAGACGGTAAGAAAAAACTCCCTCTGGTAGCATGGGATAAAGTTTGTTTGCCTAAAATCCTTGGGGGCACAGGCATTAGGAGTCTGGAAAGTCAGAATTTAGCCTTAGGTGCTAAGTTGGTTTGGAAATTGTATGAGAGACCATTCTCCTTTTGGGCACAAATTATGTTTGCTAAATATTTAAATAACAGACCAAGAGAATATGTTTTTCAAGTTTCTAATTTACCGTCTGGTTCAGCTATTTGGAATTTTCTATGTAAATGTAGATAAGTGATTTTGCCTCATCTCTCATGGATTGTTCATAATGGTAGAAAGGTCAAGTTTTGGGAGGAAGTTTGGAATGGACATCCCCCTCTGGTGAACTCGAGGGATTGGTCTCCTTTAATTTCCACTCTTTCTTCCCTTTGGGGTGTCTTTGTGGCTGATTATTTTGAAATTGAGTATAGCGGGAATCTTAAGGTGGCAAAATGGAAATCAATTGAGTTTTTAGATATTGATCAAAATGTAAAATTGGAATATGAAAAGATGTTGGCGGAGAGAGTAATAATTCTTTCTGATGCTGACGATGAGCTTATCTGGACAAGGAATATCTCTGGTAAGTACACAATTAAGGATGGCTATAATTCTCTCTTGGTTGCTAAAGATTTATCTACTTGGCCATACAAGCTATTTTGGCATATGGCTTGCCTCCCAAAGGTTGGTGCTTTTGCTTGGTTAGCGGTGCAGGACAGGGTCCTTATAGGAATGAGGTTGGATAGGCTGGGTATTACTGTAGTATTTTCTTGTGTATTTTGTAATAAAAATTTAGAATCCTCTGCACACTTGTTTCTTCATTGTGATTTTGCCTATGCTTGTTGGCAGTGGTTGTTTGAAAAGCTTAATCTTTCCTTTGTTATTGGTAAGGATCTCCTTTCCCACTTTAGAGCCTGGCCTCTCCTATTTGCCTCATCTTTCTATGCATGTCTTTGGATTATTTCTCCATCTATTGTGATTTAGAATATTTGGTTAGAGCGTAATAATAGGATTTTTAAACAAACAAGGTCTTCCTTGGCTGAGGTTTTATTAAGGATTGAATCTTCCATCTCTGAAGTTGCTTTGTCTTTTATCTATAAGAATTTGGAAACCCTTACCTCTTTTTCTCATTGGGATGGTAGGGTAACTTGAGTTTGGAGAATGTTATCAGTCTTACCTTCTCATGGATCTATTTTAAATAAGACTAATGTTATAAGTAAGAGAAATTTTGCTTGCTGGAAACCTCCTCCGCAAGGGCACTTTAAATTGAATTTTGATGGTGCTTCTCGTGGGAATCCTAGCCTAGCAGGAGCAGGTATGGTAATTTATGATCATAAGGTAAGATATATTTCAGGCTCGTTGTCATGCGATTGGTTTCAAGTCTAACAATTGTGCAGAATTATTTGCTTTGTCCTTTGGTTTGGATATGGCTATATCTTTGGGAATTAAGGACTTGATAATTGAGGGTGATTCTATGGTTATTATTCAAAGTGTCATGAAAAAGAAGTCGAATTGTTGGAAATTACAATATATACTTGATCATATTTTGCAAAAATTAGACTTTTTTGATTTCTTCTTGATTTCCCACTGTTATAGGGAAGTGAATAAGATTGCAGATTTCTTGGCTAATTTAGCCATTGACAGTGATGCTAATATGCGGGAGGTAAGTGTGGTTGAGATCCCTTCCTCGGTTTTGGAATTTTTGAAGTAAAGAAGGGCATAGTTGTTGTGGCTTTTCTTTGGTGTGGGTTCTGCTATGCTTGATTACAATGTTTATTTTGACAGGGTGTCTGATTATGGTTTCATTTCTGCTATGTGGTATCATTCTAACTAGTGGTTGGAGAATTGTGTTTCATAGACAGGGGTGGTTCATATTGGTGTTTTTTGGCAGCATTGGATATGCATCCTTCAGTGATCATACTTTAATCTTCCTTCTATATACTTCTATTGGCGGCTTCCTTTGTATCTAACGCGGCTTATGAAATTGGGATGGGTTTTTTGATGTACTATGCCAATGGGCATTTGGTATTGGGTAGAATAGGTTTGTGTTACCTAAGCAATACTAAAGGGTTTTCTTACTGGTTCTTTCCCTTCAGTGCTTTTTGAACCAGACACTGTAAAAAAACTTTTAAAATTTAATATAGTTCAGTGGTTCTATCCACTTTTATCAAAAAAAAAAAAAACTTTCAATATTCTAAAACATTTTTAATTTTAAATTAAACACATAAAATTTAATTACAAACTCTAAAGTATAATTCAATTTTAATAAAACAATTCCTAACTCAAAATATTTTAATAATATAATAATTATATTTATTTAATCTTAAATAAATAAACTATTTTTTTTTTAAAAATAAACTTAAATCTACAAACAAATTTAGAACATAAATTTAAATAAATTATATATATATATATATATATATATATATATATATATATATATATATATATATATATATGTTTATATTATATATATTTGAAGGGAAAGTTACTAATTTATTAATCAAGACAAAGATTTACTTTTTTTTTTAAAAAAAATTTCATACATGCACAGGGAATAATATCTTTTTTTTTTTTTTAAAAAGCCAAAGAGATGAACTTTCTTTTCTATAATGCACAGAGATGAATGTTTTCCTAAAATCCACAAACATGAATATTTTCCAAAAATCCACAGAGATATATTTCTATTTTTGTTTTCTTTCTTATGATTTTAGATTACTTTGGCAATAGATTTATTTTTGTTCAAGTTATTCTAATATATATATTCCATTCTAAAAAAAATCTATTTTTTTTTTTTGTAAAATAAAGAAAGTTGATTGAGGAAAAGATAACAGATTAAACAATATTCAAATTTGTATATGCATATTTTGAAAGAAATCAATTAACCAATTTATTTCCTACATGCAGAATAAAAAATAAGTTTTTTTTCTTTTATTTTTTGGATAGAAAAGCAATTTATTACATGTATTTGATTAAATCAATCAACAAAAACTGAAAAAGATTTCCTTGCAAAAATCTGAAATGGATAAAAAAGATTTCTTTTTAAAAAATAAAATTAAAATATAAACTTTCTTATGTGCAAAATTCTGAAAGAGACGAGAAGAAGATTTTCTTTGAAAAGAAAAGCAAGCAATGAATATGCAAGAGGGGAACCTGGATTTGAATGAAAAACCTTTTGACCTCCTTCAATTCCTCCTTGAATCTTGGTAATGATCTTCTCCAAAATCCTACGACAAATCTACAAAATTTCTCCTACAACTAACATGGTATTGAAAATAAATTCATAAGAATTTCAAGACTACTTTATCATAAAAAAAACAAAACAATGAACTCCCTTTTTGAAAAATTTGCATACATTATATAGAAAAGATGCACCAATTCCACTATCAAGATAATTAATTGAAAATGGAGGTTCTTTTTCTAAAATTGGTTTCATGCAAAATTGATTGATCACTTGGTGGAGGAGTTACATGCAAGAATATGCAATTTGAATTTTACTTCTAGAAGCTTCTATTTCCTCTTACAACATGTACTAAATTAACATATTGAGAAAATAAGAATTTTTAAAATTAATTTCATGCAAAATGATTGTTGTCATAGTGGGGGTTACACTTGACCATGTATTTGAAATTCAAATTCAAATTCTCTCCCAAAAATGCATTTTGTAACTCCTTTGTCATAAAAATGCCATGAATAGAATTATTCTTGTCATAGAATAATTTTGTAACTCCCATGATATATATTTGCTAAATATAATATTTATTCTTTAATATTTTAAATTTTAAATTTCTATTTTAGAATCTTCTTATTTCTCCTACACCATGTGCTCAATTAAGATATTGAAAAAATAAGCAATTTTCAAATAAATTATGACCTCATGTGTGTGTCATCAATTAAAATTCTTTTTATTTAAAAACTTCAACCTCATTTCAATTTATCTTTTCTTTCTAACATTACTCATAAAATAACAATAACAATAATAATGATAATAATAATAAGTCATATCAAGATTAAAAAAAAAAAAAGTTATGACACTCTTAATGCGGAGAGAAAAATTCAAAAATTCAAAGACAAAGGTGCTAGATAAATAAAATAGATAAAACTTTCATCCACCATGAGTCTCCATATCTTCAACTAACTGTGCATAAGTTCATTTAATTTGTAGGATCATCTCACCAATTTCACATGTACATAGGTATAGGAAAAACATATGAACTTACTATATAAAACTTAATGTAGTTTTCCATAGTGATAGCTAATATACACCATAATTTTTTAGTGGTGGTCCTTACAATGTCCTTTTAATGAGGTATCTTGAAAATGTCAATGATATTTCAAAAGTGTAATTCATTTCTAGTTTGAAAGATTACAACACATATGATACTTGACATAATATTATTGGTGAAATATCAATTAAATAATGTAAAAATAGTAGCCTTCTTTATAGCCTAAGAAAAATAAAATTATTCCATATGCACATATAGTTATGGGTCAAGACAAATAAAACCTCCCTTTTATAGCCTTAATCAATGAATATTATTGACGTGATTCAATCAAATAAACGTAGATAATTTATTAAATAGAATTATTTAACAAGTTTTTTTAAGTCATTGGCTTAAACACAAACCTAATGGTAGGGGTGAATTAGAATCATAAAAGTAGAACACCAAGAAAAATAAGTAGGTTTATTTGGTTGTGACAAGATAGAAAATTATGAACAATAGTGATTATGCTTGATTGATATGATTCGTACTATAATAATAAATTGGTATTGTATATATGTTACAATTATGATAGTGAAGTGATTATTTCGATTGGGACTTCCATGAGTCACACATGTACAAGTTTGGTATGTAGATAGTTTAATCACTTATTTTAATTGCTAATGAATTATTTTTATAGGGGGTGCTTACAAATAAGCTCATTTTTCTTTCTTATAGAAGTCGTTTTGGGAATAATAGTTAGTGTATTAGATAAATTTTTAGGGTGAAATTTGTATACTCATACTATTTTTTTTAGTTGGTTTTGTGTCTATTTTAAGTGGTTTTGTTATGCTTTTTATGTTTATTCCAAATCAACATTTATATTTGTTTAACAAAAGCTAAATTGTGAGCCCATTTCATAGTTCCCAAGATCAATTTGACATCCAAAAAAAATAAAATAAAAATTAAACGAGTTAAAACATTGTAGGAGCAAACATGGGGACATGTTAAACTTTATAGGGTGGGACAAATTTTAATTTTTTATATTTGACTAGACTTGTATCATTTAATCAAAATTCAAATACCTTAGTTACTTAAACAAAAGAAACATTACAACTATTTTCTATAAAATGTCTTGTGGGTGTTCATAATATATTATGTGTTTTCTTTTAAGATGCTAGTAATATATTTGTAGTATTATTTTTATCTATTGTACCATGTTATTGGACTTGAGCAACCCAATAACATTGTACATGTCTTGTATTTTATAAGACAATTACTTGAAAAGTTTACATTTATACTTGATTTATAGTAAAAGATGATACTCATGTAGTCCGGAATGCATGATTATCAACTTTGACTATATTTTGAATACATAGATTATATGTTATTCAATGATGAGCCACTGCATAGTATAGGATGTGCATGCCATTCACTAGTTAAATGTTATGTTAAGACATAAAATTTTATAAATTTTAAGTTACATACAAATTTATTAAAATGTATATGTTAAACAGAATGAGTCATATTAGAGAAAATTGATGAAGTTGAAATATATGACCTTAAACAAATGGAATAAAAGTAATTCATTCAACTATAAAGTTTTGATAGAAGAGATATATTTGTTATTGTCATAATTTTGATTGGCAAAGTGACTCCCTTGTAATTACTTCTTAATTTAGCTAGAATAGAAGAATATATATAGATGAAGTAAAAATTAAAAAAACTAAAATATTATGAATAACAAATATGTTCAATATCTATTTCTTCAATTATTAATTATGTGTTTTTCTTTGAGTTGTGATGCAGATACATCTCTTGCTATTGAGGACAATAGCTAAATTATAGGGGGAGAAATGTTATGGGACTTTTTCCCATGAAAGAATTTATAATAAAGGAATATATAAATCAAAGTAATTAAAAAAATATTATTATAATGAAAGGGTGTGACTTTTGTAACCACCCTTGGTATTATTTAAATTAATAGAGATTGGAGGTATGGAGGGGATACACAGAGAATAATACAAAGAAGGATTAATTGAAAGGAGCACAAGAGAGGGGATAGTTAAGGGTCTGGTGGTTGGGCATTGGACATTGGAGAAGGGGCATATAGTATGTGTCCAACTTGGGGTACAATGTACACTCGGGAGTGTCCTGGCTAGGGCTGTGTTTATTTCATGCCATGAAGGCATGTAGGAACCGTGTCCTCCTGGAGTGCTTCCTTGCCTAGAAACCTGTTGTGACCATTTCACATATCGGCCCATCAGAATGGGGACCCCCTCTTTTTCTTAGGGTTTTGCTTTCCCTTAGTTAGTTTTTCTCTCTGCTTGCTTGGGTTCGGAGTGAGTGAGTGGTTGTCTGGGCTGGCTAGTTTAGGGTTAATCTCTGAGGGCTTGTTTTAGGGTTTCTTTCAAGTGGAGTCTAGCCTAGTTTTGGGAGGTCATTAGTCATCTGCCTGGAACCTTAAATGAAGTATTCCTTTCAGGAGAATCAGGATGGTGAGATTGAAGAACAGGGTGGATAGGTCTAAGGTTAGGGTAGGTCCAGTTTGATGATTTTCTTGTTAGAGTCCTGTTTGCTTCCAGGTCTAAGTCGATTGAGCAAAGTCAGTGATTAGATGGAGATCAGAGTGGTTATTTCAAAAACTGATGAGTGAATGCACCTGATGATGATTGAAAGAGTTTTGCAGGAGGGAAATGAAATGAACCAAGGTAAAGAACTAGTCAAGAGAATGAATTTCGCTCCTGACCCTTCCAAAGGGTCTAGAGCAAAATTCCTGAAAGCTCTCATCTGTACTTGGCAAAAGACAAGATCTTGATGAGGATGTGTGAAGAAAGGTTGGTGTTCTCTTCTCAAGGAGGATTAGAGTTCAAAAGGTCAAGAAACAAGTCAAAATCTTGATTTTCGCTCCTGACCCTTCCAAAGGGTCCAGAGCAAAAATCCTTCTAGACCACCTTTTCTTCTTAGTTTTAGCTAAGTGTTGCTTTCTAGAGCATGTTTGAGGGTGGATTGATTTGATCTTACCTTGAGATGGATTTGGTGGATTTTTTGAAGGACAAGATTTCGACCTAAAGGAGAATTTCGTTCCTAATCCTTCCAAAGGGTCTAGAGCGAAACTCATCATAAACCTTATTTCTTGCCTTGAATGCGTTACAAACCTTGTTCCTAATGTGGATGATGATCTAATTTCACCTTGTGAAGTGGTTAGAAGCTTGAAAAATGAGCAATTTAGCCAGGAATGAGATTTTCGCTCCTGACCCTCCCAAAGGGTCCAGAGCAAAAATCTTCCCAAAGCACATTTCATCTTAAGTTTGTCTAATCTTTGACTTGCAGGGTACCTTGGAAGGAAGCTGGGACATTCTTATTGCCTTTGAAAGGTTTGAAAGCATTGAAAATGAAGGATTTTGGACAAAAATGAAAATTTTGCTCCTGACCCTTCCAAAGGGTCCAGAGCGAAATTCCTAAAAGCTCTTAATTTTGCAGTAAAGGAAATCAAGTTTTGATTTGTTATGGCATGGATGGAAGGAAAATGACTTGCTTTTGCCTCTTGAGGTTGTTTTGGAAAGTAGAAATGAAAGATTTAGCCCAAGAAGGGATTTTCGCTCCTGACCCTTCCAAAGGGTCCAAAGCGAAAATCTCTCTAAGACACATTTCTTGCCTTATTTGGCCAAAATTTGATGTCCAAGGCATGATGAGATGAAGTATGAACATGTTGAAATCCTTGGAGATGATTAGAAGATTGTGAAAATGAAGAATTCTAGCCAGGAAAGGAAATTTCACTCCTGACCCTTCCAAAGGGGCGAAATTCCTTATAAACCTACCTTTTGACCTTTCTTGGACATGAAATCTTATTCCTAGGATGATGAAGGATGAAATCCTACCTTGCAAAGAAGTTTCAAGTTTAGAAAATGATTATTTTGGGTCAAAAATGAAAATTTCGCTCCTGACCCTTCCAAAGGGTCCAGAGCGAATTTTCTCAAAACCTCTTTTGCTATCAAGTTTTTTGCTAGGTCAAGTGTGGGATGAGGCAAAATAAAGAAGAGCATGCCCTTAAGAATGACTTTAAGTTGTTAAAGACCATGAATGATGAAGGAATTGAGCCTAGACAAGATTTTCGCTCCTGACCCTTCCAAAGGGTCCAGAGCAAAAATCCTTGAAAACATTATTTTTTCAAAATTTTGGACAAGGCCAAGCTAGGACAAGGGTGTGAGAAGGAATTTGGATTGCCTTAGAATGAATTTTGGTTGCCAAGAATGCAAAATTGAAAGCCTAATGAAAATTTCGCTCCTAACCCTTCCAAAGGGTCTAGAGCGAGATTTCTAAAATTCCCCTTTTTCCTTGCAATTCAAGACAAGATTTTGGTTTTTATACCATGGGAAGGAGAAAGACAAGATGTTCTATGCCTTGGAAGTGATTTGAAGTTGGAAGGATGGCAAGATAGCCCTAAAACAAGATTTTCGCTCCCGACCCTTCCAAAGGGTCCAGAGCGAAAATCCTAAAACCTACCCATTCCTTTCAAATTTATGCTAAGACAAGGCTTGATTAAGGTAAGAAATGCCCTTGAGACTACCTTTGACTTGATGTTTGTTTCCAAAAGTGATGATTTTAGGCCAAAGGAGGATTTTCGCTCCTGACCCTTCCAAAGGGTCCAGGGCGAAAATCCTAAAATCTCCTATTCTGCCTTGCAAAACGAAATCAAACTTGGATTGGGTGAAAGAAGAAAGATATTTCCTAGCATTGTGAGGTGGATTGAAGTTGGAATGATAAAAAATGAGCTACAAAAGGAGAAAATCGCTCCTAACCCTTCCAAAGGGTCTAGGGCGAAAAACACTAAAGTCACCTTTTCCTTCAAGGTTTGAGTAAAACTAAGCCTGGATTGCAGTGAAAAAAGCCATTTAGAATGCCTTGAAAAGATTTGGATCTTCAAAAAAAATGTGAATTTTGAGCTCAAGAGATAATTTCGCTCCTGACCCTTCCAAAGGGTCCAGAGCGAAATTCTGGATAGGTCCTGTCCTTGGCTAGGTTACTAAGCAAAACTGACCTTTTTCACCTTGTGAAGATTAAGCCAATGCTAGTAGGTTGGGAAGTAAGTTCAAACTGAGCGAATGTTGATGAATTGAAGTGAAGGAGATTGGAAAATTAGCCAGGAATGAGATTTTTGCTCCAGACCCTTCCAAAGGGTCTAGGGCGAAAATGCCTAAAAAGTAGTATTTCTTTCAAAATCCTATTGAGCTAACTTATTGGTTGAGATAAATAGACCCTAGAGATTGCTTTGGAGGAAGTTAATGATCAAGCAAAGATGAATTTTGACCTAAAAAGAGAAAATCGCTCCTAACCCTTCCAAAGGGTCTAGAGCAAATTTTCTCAAAACCTATCTTTTCCCTCAAATTTATGCTAAGTCTAGTCTGGGTCAAGATTAGAGGTGCCTCTGGGCATGTCCTTGAATGGTCAACAATTATCAAGTTTGAAGGTATTGAGCCTGTAGACGTATAAAAATGACCATATTCCTAAATGAATATTTTATGTTCATTTCTCTATTTAATTAAATCCAATTTAATTAAATTATCCACATTCCTCTATTTAATTAAGTAAATTACTCAATTTATTTAAATTAAATTCACTATACCCATTTAATGAATAAATCATTTTATTCAATTAAACCCCCCCTATCCACTTTTAATTAAATTCAAATTTAATTAAATAGTTATCCTAAATTGAATAAATCTAATTTATTTAATTTCCCCAAATTACAACCAAATTGAATTAAATTAACTTTATTTCAATTAAATCCTATTATCCCTCCATCCACTTGCATTTTCCTACATCTCCCACTTGCATTCTAAAACCTATTTCTAATCCCTTCTAGACTCTTCTAATCGTTTTTAATTAGCCTAACCCATCTTCTAAACTTTGTCACATCCCTAAGCAAGGGGAGGTCACTTCTCAAAACCTTAAAGTCTTTGATAACCATTAAAGGCTTCAAGTCCTCAACCACTTAAATTCCCAAAGTCTCCCAAACCATTAATGGTTAATTCAACCCTCTTACATGGTTAGAGACTTTTTGCCTAACTTAACCTTCATCCAACCCAAGGGTCTCATCAAGCCTTTAATGCTTTGACCATGATTATCTCTTAATCATTTGCACAAGAGTTTATCCTTGGATTAACTCTTAATCCAATGGGTAAGCCTAACTTAAGCTTAACCCTTATCTCTAGATAACCATAAGGTCTTCTCAGGCATTTAATGCCTCCAACCCCTTCTCTCAACCCAACCCTATGTTGACACTTGTCACCATTTCATTGGTGCAAATTGCAAACATGGATCCCCAACTTTCAAACTCAACCCTTGATCAACTCTTTTAATCCTGACCATCCATTGCCCTGTTTTTGCTATAAATAGAGCTCTCATTCCTCCATAAAAGAAATCAATCCAAGTTTGTAGTATCACACTTATGCTCAAATACATTCAAGCTTTCATATATCATTTTTATGCTCATCATTTTAGCCTCTCTTTAACTAGGAATTAGTCTAAATATGCATGTTTAGAATACTTTCTTTATCATTTAGCTCAATCATAGACTAATATATCATGTTAGGATAGTATTTATACTAACCTTGTCATCTTATAATCTAGTTTATTGCATTTTAAGATCGTGCATAGCTTAGGATGCATTTCATTCTAAAATCTATCAAAAGCATCCCTCGTTCTTGCATTTGCCATCCCTAAACCATTTTGCTCAGTGATCTGAGAGCAAAAACATTGGTTTGAGGGACCGTGTAAGATAGAGAACCATGGGACCAACCTCGGGAAGCTGAGTGATACTTCATTACTCCATCGCTTGCACCAAGAAGTCTTGTGTGTGTGTGAGCAAGGCTCCATAGAGCTCCATTTTTTGCATATTGAGTTCTATCGACCCGCTTTTCCCACATACATTTCTGGCGCCCACCGTGGGGCCCTACCCCATATATCTAATCGGTTTTGAAATATAACCCCTTTTGCAGGTCCGCAGAAAATGAGAATTAGCGCATAGGAAACATTCCCTAGCGCATTCGGTTAACAGTCTAGCGCATCCCACTTACTGTTTAGCGCATGGAATCCATCATCTAGCGCGTGAAGTCAATATATTAGTGCATGAATCCCACTAATCTTTTCCTGTAGGTCTCGACGCAAAAAAAAACAAAAAAAAACAGAGCAGCGCTTTCGACGCACAGAGTAGCGCATTCCGAAAACAGTGTAGCGCATTGAAACTTTCTTTTAGCGCATCACTGTTATATTATAGCACGTACAATTTTTTCTGTAGCGCATCACAGACTGAAACAAAAAAAAAAAAAAAATTGTAACCGAAAGTTAAAAATTAGACTTGTGGAAGTCCACCAAATCATCTAACGTTTTTTTTTCTCTGGTTTTCTTGTAGGATTCTAACAAATTTGTTGCAAAAAGGAGCTTAATCTTAGAACATTTAGATAGTTAGGATTTTCACTAACTTAGTTAAGTTAGTTTAAATTTTTGAACGTCTTTTATTCTTAAAATTGAACTCACTTATTTCTTTTGGACTATAAAAAGAACCACTATCGAAAATTTTCTTGCTTTTATAGGAGAAAAAACTTTATTTGGGCTCTAAAAAGAACAACACAAAATTTTCTTTTTCGCAAAAATAGAGCTTAAAAAGAACCTCACCATCCTTTGGTGCATAAATAGATCCACTTTTATTTTGCAAAGGAAAGAACCTCACCTCAAAATTTTTGTTACAATTAAAGAGGGAAGTGATTCCCCTTTTGTTTATCGATGTTTATTTGTTGACCAAATCGAACCTTTTGCTTTGTTGACGTGGTTATTTCCTTAGATTAAAAAAATCATTGCTTTGAGGAAGTAAAATTAACACCATGCTTTTTCTTGGAGCAACATCTCCCAGTAGAGGTTAGAAAATCACTGAATTGAAGGTTTAAAAAGAATTTGTGATTGCCTTGAATCGAAAGAGGAAGGTATATGCTCTCCCCTTAATTGGGTGATCCAAAAAACCAGACCTCTCTTAAAAAGCTTTCTTTCCTTCAAAGCATTTTACATCCTTTAGCAGGCTTGCCTTCCCGAGGAGTTGGAATCAACTTTTCAAGCCGTTTATGGCCAGTGTGAAGGGAACGACCTAAGTGGGGAATGACTTTGATGCCAAGAATTCCAACCCACTATAATCAAACGTGGAAAGTGATGAAAGTCCTTTTCAACGGTTGCACGTAGCGATTAGCCTTCCCCCAGTATCCTCGAGATACGTAAAGCCTTTGTTCTAAAGGTTGGGAAGCCTCCTGAGGGAGTTTATCACTGACGACCGAATGGGAAGCCTGATTATGAACTATAGAAATAGAAGCTTTGAACCGAGTCAGTAACCAAACATTTATAACATCATAGTGCAAGGGTGGGGAAGAATCCACCTCCAAGATTACTCACCATATATCTCCCAAGATAACTACTCAACTGTGAAGCGATTCACTTTGAGTTAATTTCTGGCAAAAGGCAAAAAAATGGGCACCCTCTAGGGGGTGACACAGTTGTTTGAACTGACGGAGTATCGAGACTAGTGGGCTATGATGTTATTTATGACCTTTGAATAAAGAGTCTTTCTGAAGTGTATTATTCGTATCCAAACCTGTTAAAACATTGGGGATTTGAACACATCCTCGTAGAACATACACTTTTTGTTAGATTAGGCAAAATGGTTGTACTTTTTGTGCTGTGCTTGCATTTACTACTTCAGAAAACCATCCATCAAACCTAAAAAATTCACAACAAAAATCCAAAATTTACAAAAAACCGACCAAAGAAAAGAAAAGAAAATCAGGGCAGTTTAGCATATAAGAGCAACTTCTTAGCGCGTGAGATACTTTTGTTAGCGCATCCAGCCATCAAGTTAGCGTGTCAGTTCCAAACAATAGTGTTTTTATCTCAAAATCAAAACAGTGTGAAAATATTTAGTGCATCAGAAAAACAGTCTAGCGCGTGGAAGCATCAGCTTAGCGTATGGAAACCCAACATTAGCGCATCAGGTTCAAAAGTTAGCGCATTACAGGCCCAGGCTAGTGCATGACTTTTTAAACAGATAGAAAACAATTTTTGAACAGTCAAAACTTTAGCGCGTGTCTGGGGGTAGCCTAGCGCGTGTAGTCCTTATTTTAGTGCGTGAAGTAAATTGGGTAGCGCATCCTATCTCTGTTTTAGCGCGTGACCAAAATAAAAAAGGCAGGGGGCAAAACAGTGAGGAATTTTAAAATTTTTGAAAACATTTTCAGAAGCCTTTTTCTATCAACATCATTTTTCATCAAAGTAGAGTGGCAAAAACAAACTGTTAAAAACTATTTCTTGAGCTAAGTTTGTGTCAAAACAAACGTTGTAAAAATTCTAAACTGATCACACGATAAACCATATCTATCTTATCATAATTCGGAAACCTCATCATAAGTATCAACAGGATCCTTTACCATCTTACGGATTTCATCTCAAAAACACTTGTTTAAAATTTTCAAGTTGTCAAATCAAGTCTCCATATCGGGAGGCTTTTATCCATATCATTTGACATGCTTTGTCGTGAAAGGGCATCTAAGCCTTCACTTTGATAGAGTAAGATTTGAAATTTTTCAAACAAGATCAACTAAATCCAAACAAATCAAAGGAAACCATTGATCACTCATGCATGACTAATCCCCATATTTTGAGAAGAAAGAACCTTTATCGTAACATCACGTTGAAGAAACAACAACTTAGTTTTTCCAAGTTCATCAAGAGAAATAAGTTTTTATACATCAATCATCAACTCTTCAAATCTCATCGAGTATTCCTTCATCACGTCAAATGTTATATCCAAAACAAATCCAACGAATTTGACAAAGAACCCTTAAAAACAAGAGCCTACTGTCAAAAGTCTGCTTTTAATCAAATCATAAACCGCAAAGGAAAGATCAATCCAGCATTCTTACCCGACGAGTGTATCACTTATAACACATCTCAACCAGAACCACCCACCTCTGAGCAACATATCAACGAGGATTTTGTCCCCTTCATCACTGAAAGTTTTTACTAAAATGCCTATTACTCGCTCTCAAAGAAACCAACAAAGTGAGACACACGTAGAGTCTAGTATGAATCGAAGGTTGTCAAATCCTTTTGAAGTTCCACACTTGGAAGAGACTGAAATTTCTGAAGCGCTTCTTCAGGAATGTCAGGAAAACCCTTCATTCCAAAAGCTTGTAGAAAGGCTTATGGAAAATGACAAAGAAAAATATCTACTCATGCTCACAAGTAAAGGTGTTAAACTTCTCAAAAATTTAGACACAAACATCTTTAGAAATGGATCTCGACAATATGCATATCAAGAACAACAAAGAGAAGAAGAAACTCGTAACTTTGAACAACACATACTTGAGCAACATATTCCAGAACAACACATACCAGAAATGCGTATACCCGAGCTAGAAACTCCAGAGCAAAATATACCATTTAACACACCTTTTCAGCTGAGAACCAATACAAGGGAAGAACTCTTCCCTCGACAAGACAATATACCTTTGGCTGCTCTTACTCAACAAATGCAAATGTTACAATGACAAATACATGACATGCAACAAGGGACAACAGTGCGGTACTCTTTAAACGAAATCTGTCCTTATCCATTTGACAGAAGATTGAACATGGTGCTTTTTCCTCCAAACTCAGACGTTCCCAAATTTGATAAATATGATGGGAAAAGTGATCCCCGAGATCATGTTCGAGAATTTTGCACAATGAGTCTTGAATTTGCTCATGATGACACCTATCTGATGAGGTTATTCCCAAGAAGCTTGGGAGGGCAAACAATGGAATGGTTATCCAAAATTACACCACCTGTCAGATCATTTGATGAATTGGTTAACAAATTCATAACTCAATACTCCTATAACATCCAACATGCCATTACCATGCTAGATGTTTGCAACACCAAACAAAAGAACAATGAAACATTCATGATATTCCTTCAACGCTGGCGACGTATGGTCTCCAGATATCCTCGAGATATTCCTGAAAAGGAGAAAATGGAAATCTTCATTGACAATTTGAATGGTGAAATGAGTTACAGGCTAAAACTTCAATGCATACCATCTTTCGCTAAATTGATTGAAAATGGCATTCAAGTAGAGGAAGCATGTGTCAAAAAGGGAACGCTCAAATTCTACAAGGAAGGAACAAACTCATCAAACTACAATAACCAGAACAACAACAACTTAGACAAATCTCAATTTTAGACTCGAAACAGAAATGAAGGCAACAATGACTCACATGATCCCAAATCTAAACAACCAGTGCTTGCATTATCAGGAAATCCTCAAACTATGAAGAATCCTAAAAATGCTAATGCTAACACATATGCACCAAACACTGATCAAGGACAACTCAACACAAACAACACCAATGATACTCAAAGCAAAAACATGAATCCAGGACCTAACAACAATTCCCGAGACAACACGAACAATTTCCAAAAACGTATCTTCACACCACTGGGACAATCACTAGAATCAACATTCAGAGAACTTTTGGCAAACAAGATTCTTTCTTTGCCTCCAATTAGCAACTATGAACCCCAAATCAAACCACCTTGGTGGAATGATTTACACTATTGTGATTACCATCGTAACAAGGGTCATCGGATGAATGATTGCATGAGATTGAAACATGTGGTGCAAGATATGATTGATCGAGGTGACTTAAGAGTAGATGGTCTCAAAACAAATGGTGATCATGGAGCCTTTAAAAATCCTCTTCCAAATTATAAAAAAGATGGAGCTTCAACCTCAAATGAGACACACGGAGCTCGTATCAACCATATCTACAACAACACCATAAATCACATATCAACTGAAGATCATCAAGTAAATGTCATCACCATCCGAGATCAGTGTGATCATGAATCTGTCAATGTAACAACCCGAACTCAGAAATATGTCTTAAAAGGACATACGTCACCTGCAACTACTACACCAAAAATCCAATATGACTTGGTTAGCCAACTACGCAAAACTCCAGCTCAGATATCTATACTAGAATTGCTGAAACTATCACCAAAGCACAAAGACATATTGGAACAAGCACTATTGGAAACCAATGTACCTCAAAATCTGGATACAGACAGATTTCAAGCCATGGTCACCCATATGACTGGACCTCATAACCTCACCTTCTCAGAGCATGACAATACTTCCTTGAGCCATCCGCATAACACTCCTCTCCATATCGAAGTCATTGTTTACAAACACCAAGTAAAACGAGTCTTAATAGATGGAGGAGCTGGACTTAATATATGTACTTTAAAGCTTATCCATGCATTAGGCTTTTCAGAAGAGTCTATTGATCCTTGTAAGAAGATTACCATAAAGGCATATGATGATGAGGAAAGGTCCTCTAAAGGAACCGTGATGTTACCTATTCAAGTGGGACCAGTGCAAAAGGATACTATGTGTCAGGTCTTAGACATAGATCTCACCTACAATATTTTGTTAGGGCGACCCTGGATACATGAAATGCAAGCAGTGCCTTCTACGTATCACCAGTGTGTCAAATTTCCTTATGACGGACAAGACATCTCCATATCTGCTGATCACAATCCATTTCAACATTGCAATGCAATGGGGGCAGCCCAAGATAGTTTGGTTCCTCATAATAGAGAGAAACAACGATCTTTAACATCAGATCTACAAACAACAAAGTCCAACTCCTTATTTGGAGACTTCAAGCAGAAAATGCAAATCAAAGACCAAGGCATGGGAGAATACTCTTTGGAGCCCCTATGTTTGGCCAAATTGCCAACATCACCTATATCTTATGGGTTGCCTACTACATCAACACATCTGGTCACTTAGCCCATCACCAAATTTGATGGTACTTTCATCCAATTGGGCACTCTAGCACATGAATTAGAAGACAAGGATGTTCTTAGCTGGTTATACAAAGATGAGGAAGAAGGTAACAGAACAGCTCCTCTAGACATTGTTCTACCTACACACCTATATGGAAAAGGATACTTAATCATGCAACAAATGGGATATGACGGTAAAGGACCTATTGGGAAACGCAGAGAAGGAGTCACTAAACCCATAGATCTTCCTTCACAACCCAGTGGAAACAAAGCAGGATTGGGTTGTGAGCTCACTTTCCTATTAAAAAGGCCACCCTGCCTAACTACAAAACCTCAATGGAAAGTAAAGAAGAAGTAAAAAGAAGAATCCTGGCAAGAAGCACTCTTTGAATCAGTAGAAACAATCCGCAAGGCACAGGAATGTCAAGATCAAAAGTTACATCAGGAAAAGTTTCTAAACCACAAAAGGGCCATATTTGCAGCAGCAGCTCATATTCAAACACCAATATCTCAAGAACCAATAAAATCATCTCCGGATACCTTTATTTCTCCCCGAGGAAGCACAGTCTATGAACAAATACGGAAAGTAGAAGCAGGATCTGACACAGAATCAACAAAAACTATTAAAATGGTATCCATCATCAAAGATTTGTTTTCACCATACAACATACTTATTTACAACACTGATAGAATCTGGGATGAGGCCTCTAAGACTGATTCCAATGAATATGAATGGGGTACCTGCTCGAATGTTACTACAGATATCCCTAAAGATACTGATTCCATATCCCTTTCTCAAGAAGAACCTAACGTAGAAGATAGACCTCTTGAATTTGGACCACAAAATATCTATGATGCCAAGGAAAGCGAACAGAAACATTATGAACAAGTCTATATGGAAGATAATACCATCGAAGACCTCGACAAAATCCTGGACTTCTTTAAAAACAAGAACAATCATGATGAAAACTCTGTCCTAACACTTATAGAAGCAAAACTTGATCCACCTAACGATTCCTTACTGCTTGTCTTTCCTGACCTCATCGACTGGGATGAACTTGAAATCCATGATATACCAATTTTCTCAGATGATGAATCTATTATCCATTACCTATATACCATAAATCCGGAAACAGGCTCTACCAGTGAACAAAGTAACGATGTCTGCAAACCAGGGAGTGCCAAGTCTCTTAGTTGCAAAAATGAACCAAGTAAAAGATCTGATGCTGAAAACCAGTCAATGGCAGCTCTAGATCACAAAAAAGTAAAAATAAAGGAGGCATCTGAGGGTGAAAACCTTTTTAAGGCACCTAATGATGGGAGACTTGACACTCTTCCTAAGCACTTTCATGAGCGATCACCCATATTGATTGAGACCACTCAATCAATCAACATTGGTACCACAAGAGCAGTCAAAAACATACACCTTGCAGAATCTCTGATAGAGGAAGAAAGATCAACATTCATCATTTTCTTTAGAGAACAACAAATTAACTTTGCTTGGTCATATGCTGATATGCCCGGAGTAGATCCACACTTGATCATGAATCACTTGTCCATCTCTCCAGGAGTTAAACCAGACAAGCAAAAGCTATGAAAGATGAATCCACAGTTGGCACTCATGGTCAAAAATGAACTAAAGAAACTATTAGATGTAGGATTCATCCGACCCATTGACTATGCAAAATGGATTTCCAACATCGTTCCAGTATCAAAACTAGATGGTAGTATCAGAATATGCACTGACTTCAGAGATGTCAACAAAGCTTGTCCAAAAGATGACTTTCCTCTGCCCAGTATCGACATAATTGTAGATCTCACAGCAGGCCATGCAATGCTCTCACTAATGGACGATTTCTCGGGCTATAATCAAATCAAAGTAGCCCCAGAGGATCAAGATAAAATCGTGTTCACCTATCCTTGGGGAACGTACTATTGGAATGTTATGCCTTTTGGCTTAAAGAATGTAGGGGCCACTTATCAAAGAGAAATGACAACAATCTTTCATGACATCATTTTAGCCTCTATTTAACTAGGAATTAGTCTAAATATGCATGTTTAGAATACTTTCTTTATCATTTAGCTCAATCATAGACTAATATATCATGTTAGGATAGTATTTATACTAACCTTGTCATCTTATAATCTAGTTTATTGCATTTTAAGATCATGCATAGCTTAGGATGCATTTCATTCTAAAATCTATCAAAAGCATCCCTCGTTCTTGCATTTGCCATCCCTAAACCATTTTGCTCAGTGATCTGAGAGCAAAAACATTGGTTTGAGGGACCGTGTAAGATAGAGAACCATGAGACCAACCTTGGGAAGCTGAGTGATACTTCATTACTCCATAGCTTGCACCAAGAAGTCCTGTGTATGTGTGAGCAAGGCTCCATAGAGCTCCATTTTTTGCATATTGAGTTCTATCGACCCACTTTTCCCGCATACAGAGCCAAATGATGAAAATCCCTCCTAACCCTTCCAAAGGGTCCAGAGCGAAATACCTATTTTTATCCAGTTTACTCATGTGGAGAGCTAAAAAATTGAAAACCAAGACTTTGTTAGGCCAAAACAAGCGTAAGATCGCCTTCCAGAGGATTTATAAGTGAAAAAAATATGGTATTCATGGCCTAGTCAAGAAAATCGCTCTTGACCCTTCCAAAAGGTCCAGGGTGAAATCCTCAAAAACGCCTATTTTTTTCATCCTTGTTAGATTGAATCAAGGGTAAGTTGCAAAATTATGAAAACAAGGACATGAGAGATTGCAAATCTAGGTTGAAAAGATTTTGATTCACGAAGTGAACAAGCCTAGAAAAGGGGTCCAAACAAGCCTTGAAGCGATTTAAACTTACATCATTTTGGATATTTTTGATGCTTAAGGAGAATAAAAGTTCATCAAGTCTTAATCAAGCTTTGACATTCCTAAGCTAGCCCATAAATTTTCACTAAAATTAGCCTATTACAAGACATTTGGGAGGTTGAAACAAGTTTTCCATGAATCAAGGCATTCATGATTTAATTAATTAATTTCTAAGCCTTGAAATAAATGAAAAATCCACCCTTAAAGCTTTGAAATTAATTCAAAAAATAAAAAATTAAGTTGAGCGCTCAATACTTATTATTTTGCCTTTATTTGCCAAGTCGGCCATCCTTCAAAAGGGGGTTTTATTTCATTTTATTTCCTTTTTGTCAAGTCAGCCTCAAGGAGAATTAAGTTGAGCGCCCTATATAAGGGAGGGGTATTTTGATAAATTTAAATCATTCATTCATTGTTTTCATGCGAACTTGAAGAGCAGATCTAGAGGAGCGAATTCTAGCTAAATTGGAGGTTAATTTCCAGAATTTGCCAATTATTTGTAGGCTAGGAGAAGGCAAAATTATTTGAAGGCTGATTGGAGCATAATTCGTCCAAAGGAAGACCAAAAATTCAGATCTAACATTCTTGCCCAGCGAAGTCATCATCTTCCTTCTTTCATTTTCAAGGTTGATAGCTAAAATCCAAGGAAAAGGTATGAAGAATCAGATTTTTGAAGTTTTTTATTCAAGATTTAGTTTGATTTTCCATAGTAATCATTTTGAAAATCTAAGTCTTGTACAATCTGATTTAATTTAATTTGAAAATCCATAATTCTTAGATTTATCATTGTTTTCAAATTAATATTTAGTTATTTCCTTGAAAGGTCTCAAATTATAATGAAGATATTATGCTCAAATCCTAACTTTAAGCTTTTGTGTAGGTGTCAAATGATGACCCCCAAGGCTGAAGGATCCATTACTCGACAAGCTCTCATCAAGGAGGATCAGAGGACTGATAAATTGGAGACCAGGATTGTGTCCAAGTGGAGCAATATCGGAGATACCAACCTCGGAAACTTCAATGTGAAGAAGTTTCGGGAAGCGCCCTACATCGGCAAGCCGTCACCTGTTGCAAAGAAGATAATTGAGAGTGGCATCATCAAAGCTATAGGTTTCCTCCCGTAGTCAAGTGTCATGAGTTGATGATTGAGTGCGCCCGGCACTATGATTCACACTCAAGGACGATCGTGGCCGATGATGGAACTATCTTAGCCTATCTTTCGGAGGAAGCTATAAGTGAGATTTTTCATCTCCCGGAACATAGAGACATGGTCTACAAAAGTCTAGAAGGAGCTAGGTCGATCTATGAGGATGATCCTGATTCCTGCTTGAGCTTCATCAACAAGAATTGGCTACTCAAGAGCAGACCTCGCCTGAACAAGATTCCCAATACACTGCACAGAATCGACTTCCAAGAGGAGTTCAAGGATTTGATAACCTTACTCAATCAGGTCACAGGTGCTTCTCAAGCTTTCTTCTTTGATAAATGGATGTTCTTCTTCATACAATTGATTGTCCAAAGAAAGGGAATGCTCAATTGGGCTAGAATCATTAGCAACAACCTCGATGTGTAGTTGAGAAGACTAAGGCCTACCAAGTCATTCCACATAAGTTCATATGTTGTATACGCCTTGATCAAAGGTTTTGAGTATGCAGGACTACCTCACAAAGGAGTTGTTGGAAGAGGACCCGAAGAAATAAGAGTTTGTGATTCTTATGTTCAACTACATCATCTGCCCAGAAGTGACTACGAGCTAGTCAATGATACCTTCACGATGAATATTACTAGGATATTGCAAGGTGGGATTCACAATCGACTGCCTCTGGACGCACAAGAGCTTGTGAAGAAGCATGGTACATGGTTCATTCAGTTTCCAAAATTCACATACATTAGAGTTCATGGGTGTCTTTCACCTCCCTACATGTTGCCAAGATATCCTACAAATAGGATAGTACTACTTGAGGTGACTAGGCAGTTGGTAGCTTATGCGAAGGCATCCAGACACAAGCATGGAAATGGAATTCCCATGCCTATCATACTAGGGAACTTAGTTGAAGTGTGTCCTAATACTCAAGCCGCGGAAGATGCAGAGAAGGAATTATCTCTATACTCATTCACATCCTTTGCCTCGAGAGAGAATTTTGATCCTCGTGGTCATATAGAAGAAACAGATGGGAAGAAATACAGGCATGAGTCTCAAGTGGAGGAATTTTGGATGAATGTCCAAGATGATGTCGAGGTCAAAAGAAAGATGCATTCTAGGTTACCCTTGGATCTCATCAGGAAATGCAAAATTTATAGAGTAGCCGATCAAGCCCAGGATAATGGTAGATACCTCCAGTCATCCTATGAAAAGGAAGATAAAGAAATGAAGATAGATTGGAATGAGCTCGACGTTTTAGACCTGAGAGCTTTGATGGCTCCTGTTTTATCCTGCACTCGCAGATGGGTGGATGTACAACATCAAAAGTTGAAGGAGCAGAATGTATCTATGACATTCACCTTGGAAGTAAGACCGGAAGAAGGAGAGGCAAGTGTGAGTGAGAATACTTCTCATTCCAAAGGCTCAAAGAGGAAAGAAGGACCTGAGAAGAGAGAACCTTCCAAGAAGAAGTAGAAAACGAATCCTGATCGCCCACCAAGCACATCTTCTAGGTATGAAGAGGAAGCAAGTCAAGGGGAATATCAAAGGCAAATAGTATATGAAATTGATGAGTCTATGGAATCCATGGTAGAGAATGATAAACAAGGGAAAGGACAGACACCTCAACATTCATCAAGTCAATCTCCCCAAGTTGGTGCTAATGAGAAACATGACGAAAAGAATGATGATGAAGCAACATCTCCTTTCCAGGAAGATAGACCTCTACCTAAAGAAATACAAGTGAGGGAAACAAGATATGCCATTCCTGATTGGCTGAAAGAGAGGCTGACAAGGGTAGTTGTGGTTGAAGAGGAAGAAGATGTATTTGACTTGGAAAGCCTTATAGGAAATTCTCATGAAGTAATAGAGAAGAAGAAGGCCACGAAGATGTCAAAGGTAATTAGAGACGAGACACGATCCAAAAAAGTGCAGATAGCTACACCAATGGTGGACAAATATGAGGATGAGATTCTAGCAGAAGAATACAATCTAGAAACATTTGATCTTGGTCCACTTTCCACCGAGCAGGCTATGGAAGAAGCAACTGATTCATTGAAGACACTCAAAGAAAAACTCAAAGCGGAAGTGGAAAATAATAAGAAGCTTAAAAGGAGGTCAATGCTTGGAGGAATTATTTTAGCCATCTTAACCAACCTTTGAGACGATAGGATCCAACAATATCTCCTTTGCATGCACTTCCTCTTGAATCAATAAGTGAGGCAGAAAGGGTGAAGAACCTAGTTCAACTCATGAGTTCTTGGATTGATGAATCTCACAAGGTAGACATTGAATTTACAACAAAAATGATGAAGATAGTTCATTGAGCTATCCAGGTCCTTGAGATTATCCATAATCTAATGATAACTGTGGCTGCATTCACTCACACTAGAGATGTTATCATCCCAATCTTAGAAGTGATAAGAGAAACATCAAGATGGATTCTGGTGCAAGAAAAGATAATGGATGGAGGAACCCATAGCCTCCTACAGTGGTCAGCTCTGCTCTAGATGAAGGAAGTCCTTTTTGAAGACGTCAACACCAGATGCAGCTGAGTTGAAGGCATCATTCATCCAATTCAAGATAAGGTGTTTGAGGTGTTGTGTACCATCCTTGATAAGCAGATTGAGATCGAGATAGATGTGGACATCCAAGAGTTGGAGGACAGAATCAATGTCATCTTTTGCAAGGAAGAGAACATCAACACAGAAAAACAACGAGATCAAATGTATACTACTATGTTCCTGATTGAGAAGACCAAAGAACTTGAGCGTGGGTGGGAGATGACTCTTCTCACGGCTTTTGATCAAGTCCTTCACTTGGAAGAACAAATGAAGAATCTTCTTGAGATTCCCATTGCTGAGATTGAGGGAATTGTGTCCAGATTCATTGAATATGCTAGAAAAGAGCATAGGAAAGGGAACAAAGTTCTAGATGAAAAGTTGTTATAGGATGATGTGGCAACTTAATTCCTATTGGTCTATGTCTCCTCAGTATTTGTGCCAATTTTTTATTGGCTATGGATTAATAATGTTTATCTAAATGGGGACTTTTTTGTAACAAACCCTAATTAGGGTTTAGGTGTCAAAATCTCAGCTGTTGATCTTATTTTGATCCAGGCCATTCATTGTATTTGAGGATGCTATATAAGCCCTCACTCATTTCATTTTAGAAAGTTAGAGACAGAGAGAAAAAGTTAGAAAGTTGGAGAGAAATAAGTTTAATTTTGTTAGTAGCAAATTTGAGGAGTGAAGAGACAAAGTTGAACAATTGCTATTATTTGGCTATGAGATCAATGAAATATTGAAGTTATGGTGTTTTGTTGAAATCCTTGTGGCTATCTTCATGGTTGTTTTTCTTCTTGAATCACTCTTAGTAGAAATATCATTTAGATTTTAAGTTTGAAGGACGAATGTTGTGCCTGATCTTTGATAAGACTCACATTCCAAACTACTAGCTTCTTACTGATTGTAAGAACGCCTTGTGTGGTCAACTGGAAACATTGAAATTGATTAAGAGTTCAATTATCATTGGAAGTATTGGTACGTATCTCCCTAATAGTATCTATCTCCTTGGTAATTTGAAAATCGTGAATACCCTTAGAAGATCGCACCAATTCCAGTGGAGTTGTAATCCTTTGGCGATACTGAAATTGGTAGAATCTTATCAAGACCAACCTTCATCAAGTCATTCTTAGGATTAGTTTAAGTATCTCTTCCTTGAAACCCTCTATCTTTTGATCTTTTTGAAAATCTGTTAGTATTAGGAAAATCCCGTTTCCTCATTTGGAAAGATACTAACACGGACAAGCTTTCTTTGAAAGTACGTAAGGCCCCTTGAAGAAACAACAAACACAACGACCACTGGTGCTTATCCACGAGTAGAGATCCTACAAAGCAGAACCTTGAAGTCCTTCCGATTGATCCTTTTTGCGATATCTTCAGCATTCAGAGACTTTACTCAAGAGAGGATAAGATACCTCTGGGTATTTTATTTTGTGTTTGGTCGTGTACAAAATACACATCAACAAAACCCTAGGCCTATAACTAATCCTCTACGTGTGAGAAAGCAGTCTGTCTGTGATTTACATATATGTATTAATCAATTTTATTTAGTCATTGTCCTAATGTTTCATCATTGCAAATCATTATCTCAATGTTTTATATATTATGAGTAATTAGTTTATCATTACTTGAATAAATTACTTTGATACTTTATTAAAATATTGTCTAAACACTTCATAATAAATAGTGAATTTAACACCTTAATATTAAATTATCTATCTTAGGTAAAAGGTTAATTACATTAGGTTTAACTTAATATTTGATTTATTTAATCCACTACCTGATACTTAATTAATCATAAGGGAAAAGTACCATTATAGTATTGGTCAGGTGGTATATTTATGTATAGTGTGATGTAATTTTGTAATTAAGGGTTGAGGGTTTGGCTGACCTTGTAGTCAAGGTTGATGAATTGTATAAATAGGTGTTAGATTCATGTAATTTGTGTGTTGATGTGGTGTCTGCATTATTAGAGAGTGGTGTATGTGCGCACAAGCGAATTTATCCTCAGGTATGGTTTATTGAGCAAAGTAGACAAATGATCTTAACCGGAACTGTCATTAGGCATTAGCAGATGCTATTTTTGTAGTTCATGTAATCTGGATTGTAGTTTGATCATTATTGTAAGGTAGTGAACCTTCCCTGAGGGTTGGAACCTTCTGGGTCATTATATCTTGAGCAGTGAGCTCTCGGCAGTGTACCTGAATGCAAGAGCATTCCCCATTGTAATATTTACACATACTATTGCAGAGTATCATCTTATTGTGGGTAGGTTCCCACCGTGATTTTTCCCTTAATCAGGTTTTCCACATCAAAAATCTTGGTGTTATGTGTGTTGTTGTTGTCTTTATCTTTATTCTTGTTGTAGTTGATTAGATCTGAGATTGTGCTTAAACTATTCAATCCGGTGAAAACTGATTCACCTCCCCCCCCTTTTCAGTTTTCCTTTGTTGTTGTTGCCAACAATTAGTATCAGAGCTAGATCCTCCAAAAGAAGCTTGACAACTTGAGGAGATCTAGGATGGAAACCTATGTATTCAAGAAGGAGAGTCCTAGATTTGATGGAAGCAATTACACTGTGTGGAAGGACCGGATGGTAGTTCATTTGAAGTGTCTTGGAGATGAGTATTAGAAGATTACAAAGAATGTCTACAATGTTCCTCAAAATGGATCGGTTACTACTGCTGAGATCAAGGATGCCGAACATAACATAAGAGCTAAGGAAGCATTGTTGAGTGCCTTGATCGATTCAGAGATGGCAAATGTGATGGGTTTGAAGACTACTCATGAGATCTGGAAGAAGTTGGAGACCTTGTATGAAGGAGATGCACAAGTCAAAGTAGCTAAGTTACAGAGTTTGAAAGGGAAGTATGAAGCATTAAATATAGGAGAAGATGAAAATATAACATCCTTTATGGCTAGGGTGAATGAGCTTGTCATGAACATCAGATGTGCCGGTGGAACTCTTGAAGAAGATGAGATTGTCGCTAAGGTAATGAGATCATTGCCCTTCGCTTACAAACATAAAGTAGTTTCTATTGATGAAATTCGGAGTGTGACTACAATGACTAGAGACATTTTGGCTGGAAAGCTTGCTGCATTGAGTTGAGTGAATTTGGAGAATCACATTGTAAATTTGAGACTGCATTTAGAGCCTCTGTATCTAGGAAGCAGAAGTATGATCCAGGAGAAAGTTCATGTTGGGTATCCAGATATGAAAGAGAGAAGAGAGAGATGGAAGAGAAAGAAAGAGAATTGGATGAGCTTGAAGCCCTTATTGCTCGGAGATTGCCTAAGGGAGCTGGTAAGTATGATGGAAAGTTACCTTTGAAAATTTTCTCTTGTAATAAGATAGGACATTTTTCTTCTAGGTTCCCTAAGAGAATGTCTAAATATGATAAGCATGATAAATTTGAAAGGCATGATAGATCTTATAAGTATGGTAGATTTGAGAAGCATGATAAGAATGATAAGCCTTATAAGCCCTATCGAAAGTTCAAAAATCAGAAGAGATGCTATTATGGTGCCGATGAAGGTGTGATAGATGAAGCATTAGAGAATGGGAATTTAGAAGATGAGTTTGTACTTATTGCTATCAAGGAAGATGATCCGGTACAATTTAATCCTACAAGCTACATTGTTGAGGAGAAAGCTTTGGCTGCTAAGATTGAAGAGAAAGATGAATGGGTGATAGACAGTGGTTGTTCACATCATATTGTAATGTGTTGAAAAGTGATGAGAGGAGATCAAGTGGAAAGCTTTACCCTCCTCAAGAAAGGAGTGAAAAGTTTCACCAAGGATTCTCTTCAACTTTTCACGCACATTACATTTAAAATAGGGGGGTTGAATTCATTAGATCCAATCTCAAATGGAAAGAGTTTGAATGCTAAATGAATTGACAATGATTTGGAAATTAAAGTAACCCTCTTTTAAAATAGACTAGTTGAATTAAATGAATTGAAACTAAGCATGAATATGACAAAGAAATGATTATAACTTGAGATAGAGATGCAGGATGAAGATGTGCATCTGGAATTAGCAGTAAAATGTCGAGACAAAGCTCCCCTGCAAATTTGAGCAAAAGTTTCCAGGACTGGGTTGAAAGTGTACTTGGTCCTTTGAAAAATCCGCGCGTCAAAAAGGGTTTTTCTATCTCATAAAATGAAGCCTAAATCTGCAATTACAGCTACACACCTACAACCTACACACATAAAAGAGAGGAAATGTTGTTGGGATTGGGGGTTTGCCTTTAGGTCAAACCCCATTTTGGAATTAACCAAATGATGAAAAATACTTGCAAGTAAATGAAAGGAAATGTTTGAAGTAGAATTAACCTCAAGAGAGGATGTAATTGAAATGTAGATAGAGTTGTTTGAAAAGATATGTGGAATTGAATGTCTTGAATGTTGGTAGGGATCTCCTCTTCAATGGTTGAATCCTTGACTTGAATGCAACACCTAGCCTTGAAAGGAGACTTGTGATGCTCAATAGATGCTTGAATGCTTGCACTTGATTTCACTTCTTGAACTTTTGTTCACTTGATTGTACTTGATTGAACTTATTTCTCTTATGCAAATAGGAGGGGAAAACACTCCTTATATACTTGCCAATTAGGGTTTTTAAGTGATTTTTCATCTTAGGCTGATATAGGAAAAAAATTTCCCACTTGCAGTTGACAAGTCCAATGTAGGAATAGGTCATGGGACCCCCAAAATAGGGCAGGGACAGGGGCACCACACCCCTGTCCAACCCTGATTGAGGAAAGGAAGTGAGAGTAGGCAGTGTGGGGTGCAAGAAAATACAAGTTTTTGATGGTATGAGCATGTCTTTGGTCTCCATTCGGGCTTAGGAATTCGTCCACCAATGCGAAGACCCAAATGCAGTCAAAAATTGTAGATTCGCAATTTTATGATGCTACACATATGATAGGTGATAAAAGCAAATTTGTGAGTATAGAAAGATATGATTGGCTGTATAGTGAGATTTGGAGATGATAAAGCTTGTGTGATTCGTGGTAGAGGTTCTGTATCTTTTAATGGTAAGAATAATATTGATGATGTCTTGTATGTTGAATGTTTGAAGTATAATCTTTTTAGTGTTGGACAGATGGTTGACAAGGGATATGATTTGCAATTCAAAATGGTAAATGAAAGATCCTAAATGCCTCCAGTGTAGAGATTGCATCAGGGACTAAGACTAAAGGTAATATATTTCATTTGAATGCTGGTGAGAAAAGTTGTTTGATTTATTAGATTGATGAAATTTGGTTGTGGCATAGAAGGATGTATCATGTTAATTTTTATTGCATGATAAGGATAAGTTCTATTCAAGCCATTATAGATTTGCCTAAAATTGTGAAGCATGTTAATCTAGTATGTAAGGAAAGCAAATAAGAACTTCATTCAAGAGTAAGTTGTATTCATCTAATGGATTGTTAGATCTTGTGCATACTGAGTTACGTGGTCCTACTAGAGTGAGAAGCATGTAGGGTGACAAATATTTCATGTTTCTGATTGATGATTATTCTAGGATGATGTGGGTTACCTTTCTCAAGGGAGAAATTAGAAGCATTGGAGAAATTCAAGATATTCAAAGCTAGAGTGGAGACTAAGACAAGATTGAAGTTGAAGTGCCTAAGATCTGACAGAGGAGGATAATTTACATCAGGAGAGTTTGATACATTCTGCGAGAGAAATGGAATTAGAAGATAATTATCTACTCCTAGAATCCCTCACCAGAATGAAGTAGTTGAAAGAAAGAACAAAACCATTTTCGATGCTACTAGGACTATGTTGATTGAAGGAAATGTTGCACAAACCTTTTGGAGAGAAGTTGTTAGCACTGTTGTTTACACATTCAACTAGATGCATATAAAAGGTGATTTTGGTAAGACTCCTTATGAGCTATGGTTTGGTCATGTTCCTACAGTTAGATATTTCATATTTTTTGGAAGTGTTATATCAACAAAGATGAGGATATAAGAAAGTTTGATGCAAGATATGATGAAGGGATCTTCTTGGGTTATTCTACTAAGAGCAAGGCTTGCTAGTGTTACAATAAGAGACTAAGAAAGATAACAGAGAGTGAAAATGTGAAGGTAGATGAATGTCTTGGAAAGCATATTAGAGCATGTGGTTATGATTTTGATGATGAAGATGTTATTTCAAAGACTGTGCAGACTGAGATCCTAAAGCAAGATGATCTGGTGGAGACAAGTAATCTGAATACTGCTGTTGTCAATGAAGAAGTACAAGAACCTGAGAACCAGAAGAATCAAAAGACTCTGAGGTATGTAAGATTGAATCATTCAGAAAATCAGATTATTGGTGATAAGAGTAAAAGTGTGATGACTAGGAGAAGGATTGCTGTTGAAGAAATATGTTTGATTTCAAATATTGAGCCTAAAGATGTGGCAGAAGCATGTAAAGATGAGAATTAGATAAAAGGAATGGAAGAAGAGCTGAATCAGATTGAGAAGAATAACACTTGGGAGCTTGTTTTGAGACCTAAAGACAAAAGTGTGATTGGTACTAAATGGTTGTTTCAGAATAATCTAAATGAAGCTGGTGAAGTGGTCAGAAACAAGGCAAGATTGGTATGTAAAGGGTGTTCACAGATGGAAGGTATTGACTATAAGGAGACTTTTTCTCTAGTAGCCATGATTGAAGTTGTTAGATTGTTGCTTGCATATGTTGCCTACAAGAACTTCAAGGTATATCAGATGGATGTCAAGTTAGCCTTTTTGAATGGGGATTTGGAAGAGGAAGCCTACATTGAGAAACCAAATGGATTTTCTTTATCAAATGAAAGAGATATGGTATGCAAATTGAAGAAAGCAATGTATGGAATTAAACAAGCTCCTAGAGCTTGGTATCCTAGATTGGACAAGTATTTGTTGAAGCTGAGATTTTGTAAAGATACTGCTGATAGTAATTTATACTTTAAGGTTGATAATGATAACATTTTGATTGTTGAATTTTTTGTTGATGATATCATTTTTGGAGGAGATGATGATTTAAGTATGAAGTTTGCTGATGATATGCAAAATAAATTTGAGATGTCTATGATAGATGAAATGAAATTATTCCTAGGATTGCAGATTACTAAGACCGGTAAAGGTAATTTCATTTCTCAATATAAATATGTGAAGGAATTTCTGAAAAAGTTTGGGTTAGATGACTCTAAACTTGTTGGAACTCCTATGGTGATTGAGTACAAGTTGTCTAAAAATGATGAATCTCATAAAGTTAATTAGACTTTGTCTAGATCTATGGTTGGTGGATTGTTGTACTTAACTCAGACTAGACCAACCATTATGCATGTTATTTTTCTTTGTGCTAGATTTCAAGTTGATCCTAAAGAGACTCATGTTACTGTTGTGAAGAGGATTTTCAGATACTTAAAATGGATTGTTGATTATGGTTTATGGTATTCGAAGAATGATGATTTCCGATTATGTGCCTATATTGATGTTGATTGAGCAGGTGATGTTGATGACCGAAAGAGTACTATTGGTGAAGCTTTCTTCTTGGGAAAAAAAATGGTTTCATGGTCTAGTAAGAATCAAGATGTTGTATCTCTATCTATTGTTGAAGCTGAATACATTGTTGCTACTAGCAACTGTACTCAAGTAGTTTGGATGAAGTAGATGTTGAAGGTTATTAGAGTAATTTATGATGATCCCACTTTTATATATTTTGATAATTCAAGTGTTATCGATATTTCCAAGAATCCAGTACTGCATTCTAAAATAAAACAAGTATAAATAAAGTATCATTTCTTAAGGGACAAAGTCAGTGATGAAGAAGTCAGATTGGAATATGTATATACAAAGAATCAGATTGTAGATATTTTTATTAAGCCTTTGCTTGTAGATACATTTGTCTATTTGAGAGACAAGTTAGGGGTCTTTGCCCCTCCTGATGAGAACTAGATACATGGAGATGCTTCAATCTGGTGGATTTCAAAGCCTTATCCTTTTATCCGGGTTGATGAGTTGGTGTTGCTACTCAGCTGGAGTAGTTAGTGTGTGATTCAGATGACCGGTTATGACTTTATCCTAAGGGGGAGATTTTCCTTATTAGAGGAGGAGATTATTTGGTATAGGGAGAGAAGCATGACTTATATTATGTCTTTGGCATTATTGTCAAAGGGGGAGAGAAGCATGTGAAAAATGACCCTATCTTCTGAAGCTTGGTGTGCATGATCTTAGGGGGAGTTTTGTGATTCATTCCTTTGCATTGATTGTTTTTCACATTCATATGTTGCCATCAATGCCAAAGGGGAGATTGTTGGATATTTATGCTACTAGAATATGTTGTTGTCATTGATGTCAACATATTCCTATGTTTGGTGTTTTGATGATTGCAGAGAATTGATTTGGTCGAGTTGTGGATTATGGTATGGAGTTTTGTGATTCATTCTTTTGCATTGATTGTTTTCAACATTCATATGTTGTCATCAATGTCGAAAGGGGATATTGTTGGATATTGTTGTTGCTAGGATATGTTGTTGTCATTGATGTCAATATATTCCTGTTTGGTGTTCTGGTGATTGCAGAGAATTGATTTGGTCGAGTTGTGGATTTCGGTATGAAGACCATTCTTCTGTGTTTTGTGGTTGGTAGAGTCTGCTATTTGATCTGTTGTGCCCTGATATGATCATATCTTTGGTTTTTGCTTTGGGAGAGTGTTTAGGATGTTCATGTGTATCTACATTTCAGATGGTTCATGATTTGGTGTTCTGCAAGTTATCTTTCTAGTCCGAATTGTTGTTGTTAAGTATTCTTGAGGGTTAGTGTGTTGATTGATAGAGATTTGAATAAGTGGTGTTGGTGCAGCTATTGTGGATGGTTCTAATGTGCTTGTTGGTGTTTCTTGATCATGTCCTATTTGTTTTGGTGTTTCTCATTGATCCTTGTGCGTGGTATTGGTAATTTTGTTGATCCAGTGATATTCTTCATGTTATGCGGTATTTTTGGTGGTGTAGCGTGTTGCGGTCATCCTTGGCAAGATTTCCGATGGTGATGCATGTTCGTGGATTTGATTTAGGTCCATGCTATGTCATCTAAGGTATTATATTGGTCCAGTGGTATATTTATGTATTGTATGATGTAATTTTGTAATTAAGGGTTGAGGGTTTGGCTGACCTTGTAGTCACGATTGATGAATTGTATAAATAGGTGTTAGATTCATGTAATTCGTGTGTTGATGTGGTGTCTGCATTATTAGAGAGTGGTGTATGTGTGCATAAGTGAATTTATTCTCAGGTATGGTGTACTGAGCAGAGATTGTTGCAGAGCAGACAAATGAGCTTAACCATAACTATCATCAGGCACTAGTAGATGCTATTTTTGTAGCTCATGTAATCCAGATTGTAGTCTGATAATTGTAAGGTAGTGAACCTTCCCTAAGTTTTGGAGCCTTATGGGTCATTATATTTTGAGCAGTGAGCTATAAGTAGTTTGCCTGAATACAAGTGCATTTCCCATTGTAATATTTACACATACTACTACAGAGTATCATGTTGTTGTGGGTAGGTTCCCACCGTGGTTTTTCCCTTAACCGGGTTTTCCATGTCAAAACTCTTGGTGTTATGTGTGTTTCTATTATTGTCTTAATCTTTATTCTTGTTGTAGTTGATCAAATCTGAGATTGTGGTTAAACTATTCAATCTATCTATAAGCAGTTTGCCTGAATACAAGTGCATTTCCCATTGTAATATTTACACATACCACTGCAGAGTATCATGTTGTTGTGGGTAGGCTCCCACCGTGGTTTTTCCCTTAACCGGGTTTTCCATGTCAAAACTCTTGGTGTTATGTGTGTTTCTATTATTGTCTTTATCTTTATTCTTGTTGTAGTTGATCAGATCTGAGATTGTGGTTAAACTATTCAATCTAGTGAAAATTGATTCACCCCTCCTCTCAGTTTTCCTTCTTTGTTGTTGCCAAAATTGACATCAATGACAACACTACATTCCACCAACTCTAATATCCAACATATACATCATATTCTTTTCCAACCTCTAGCTAATCATGGAAACTTTACCCTTGATTACCTTTTGCCTCAAAAACCTCAACCACTTAAACCTTATCAAGATATCACTTTCCTTTTCTATCAAAAGTTTAAATCTAATAAGATAATTACCTTAGATAATCCTTCAAGGTCCACTTTGACTGCTCTTCCTAAAGATCCTTCATTGTTAATGGATATGGAAGTAGCTCATCCTACTCCACATTCTAGATTGAGAACCCTTCTTACTCCTACCATATCTCCTATATATGTTGTGGTTCCACCTCCAAAATCCTATGAAAGACAGAGAGAAAAATGCCCATTATCTTCTATCTCTCAACCTAGAGTGATTCCTTTCATTCCTAGAGTAAAGGAAGAAAATGAATCAATGTTGAGTGATTCTCAACCTTATTCTACACAATCTTCCAGTCATAACCAAGGAAATTATAGTACGAGAGAATATTGATAAAGATGTCATTCCAAGGCTTGTGAGCTTACTTCCAAAGGTGATTCTTCTCTTAAGCAATCAAATGGTGATTTTATGTCATCTTTCCAACCTTCACTCAATCCTATGGAGGATCTTTACCTTGACCAAACCTCACCAAAAGTTGAATTTTTTGATTACTAATGATTTTTCTTCTCCTCCTCCTCATATTAGATCTCCTATTGTGATTAATTTGGATGATAATTATGATGATAATGTTGATACTAATGATGATTTATCATTGATCTTTTCCAAAGCTTTAACTTTAGCTCCTAGTGACACACATAGTGATCCATCATTAGACCATGGTCCTTGTTTGACACTAGAGATAGCTCCATCTACTATACTAGCCATAGCTCCATTAGTATTTTATCCACCATTTCTAAATAATGTTGAGCAAGATTGGGAGGTAGATGATTTGCTAGACTAACTCATTCATGTGGTATATTATTATGTGTGTTTTCTTGCATGTAAGCTGATCCTTGTAATGTAATGCTTGTTTGGATGACCCTTGTTGCTCTGTTAACACAAGGCTACAATGAGACTGGCCCTATCGTAACATTCCTCTATTTGTATCATAATTCTTCTATACGTTGTATACATGTTATGTCGTGAATGTGATTTAGTATTGTCTATTTGTGGACAATACCAAGCGCTGAGATCTTTTTGTTCTTTTCCATGTTGACCCAAAGAGGACTAAAGTTGGGCCTAATTGATTGTTCTCTAGTTAAAATAAATGGATTGTAAATGATTCCTAACTTCCGCATGTTTAGACTAGTGGGCACTAATCCCCCCTTTGCACAATCCTAACTACACCAAATCTCATTTCAATAAATAAAATTTCTCTCCAACCTATATTTTTTGCAACTTTGTTTGAACTTCCACTTTGATGCTTGAGGATAAAAATATACAATTATAAGAATTCTACCCACTTCATGTGCAACTAATTAAGCTTAGTTTTTTTGTTAATGAGTTACACAATGTGATGATCCGTGTGCAGAACAAACCTTTTAGGAAGCAAATAATTATGCTTCTTCTTTAAGCTTATACTATGGCATATAATTCTTGATTATAAACAAAATACCTCTTCTTATAATCAATTATTTTTTCACAAAATCATGCAATAGGTTTTCCTTCTTGGCTAAGAACAAATCCTATGACTATCACACTAGCATCACTATTGGAGTTGAGAAAATACAACACCACAAGGGCCCAAATGATCTCTGCAAGCTGAAAAACTTGTTATAAGGAGAAGCAAGGAAGCAAATCACAGAAGAAAGAAATAGACATAAAATATGCTCAAAAAGAGAGAGCTCAATATTCACAAAAATGTAATGTAATAATCCTCCTTCTTCTTACAAAGAAAATAAAGAACTTAACCTTTAATAGGTCAAGAAACCCTAAAAGGGAAAAACTAGGTTTGCACATAATAATTAATAGAAGAATTAATTATTATGCACCTAAAGTTAGCTTAAGTGTAAAAGAGATAAAGGGAACTTAAATAATTAAACAAATATTGTTTAATTAATCAAGTAAATACCCGAATGCTTTAACACCCCCCCTTAAGCTAGACTTAGAGAAAAACTCGAAACAAAAATAGATAGCTGCAGATCTGAAGCTCTGATACCATGTTGGAGTTGAGAAAATACAACACCACAGGAGCCCAAATGATCTCTACAAGTTGAAAAACCTGTCACAAGAAGAAGAATGTTTTTTACATTACACATTTTTGTGAATATTGAGCTCTCTCTTTTTGAGCATATTTTCTGTGTATTTGTTCCTTCTGTGATTTGCTTCCTTGCTTCTCCTTGTAATAGGTTTTTCAGCTTGCAGAGATCATTTGGGCTCTTGTAGTGTTGTATTTTCTCAACTCCAACATGGTATTAGAGCTTAAGATCTGCAACTATATGTTCTTGTTTTGAGTTTTTCTGCATTGGAAGCAGATCTAAGGTTTCAGGAATTTTTTTTATGTACTTAGGGATTGGCCTTTTTTCTAAGCACTTTAGGCTTAAACTAACCTCACCATCATGCTCAAAAGGCCGGAAAACCCCTATGGTCATATAAAATTTGACCTATTTTGGTTCCTGAGCCTCTGGGAGTATTTTTTTCTCCAGATCCAGGTTGTACGACCCTGGCATGCAGTTCGAGAAAAAAAAATTTCAAATTTTTTTTTTAATTTTTTTGCCTTTTTTATGGCATGTAGGCTGAAATTTGATTTTTTGTAAAAAAAGTTGAAATTTTTTTTTTAAAAAGGCGATAGTTGTTTTTTTTCAAAAAAAAATAAAAATATATATATATTTTTTGCAAAATTTTTTTTTGGGGTTGTTGTTTTTCGCAGTGTACCGGGCTGACAGTCCGTCCCCCTGCCAGCCTCGACCCCCGGCCCCATGTCGACCTTGTCTTCCGGCCCCCGCCGCCGCCGACCTCCCTGCAGCCCCATCGCCACCGGCCTCTTTGCGGCCCCCGCCGCCCGACCCAGCCCTGTCGTCGCTGGCCTCCCTGTGGCCCCCGTCGCCCGGCCCTGCTCCGTTGCCGTCGACCTCCTTGCAGCCCCACCGCCGCCGACCTCCCTCTGGCCCAGCCGGAATTCGTCGTCCGGCCACCGCTGCAAACCCCCGGCCACTGGAGCTCCACCCGGTCGCCACCGGAATGCCACCCACTGGCCACCTCCGCTTGCCAGAGCCACTAGACTACCGCTTTCTCTTGTTTTGAAGGGGGGTTTGGTTTTTTGGTCATATCTTGGGCATATGGAGTCATTTTTTTGAAAACAAATAGGCATTGGAAAGATGGTTCCGAGACGGACCTCATGGTGTTGGTAATTTTTTTCAATTTTTTTGTTTGACTGTGATTTTTTCCAGTCAACGTGAGGTCTTATTTTTGCACTCTAGAAGCCGTAGAATGAGCATCCGACCTCCATTTTTTGAAAAGTTTATATTTTTGGAAAGCGTGTGCTGTGTATTTTCCATCCATTTGAGTTTTATTTCTAGATTCTACTCCATGCATATTTTATTCAGTTTTTTTTCTTTTCAGCACTATGGTGGATATCTTGGTTGTTTCAAGTCCTAGGATCTCTTCTCTGAGTAGGATGTCTCAGTTTTTTCTGTTCTTTCTGTTTCCAGTCTTATTATCATTATAGCATTGTATTTATGCAAACACACTAAGATAAAGTGCCATCATGCATTGTTTACTTGGGATCTTGCATATCTCGTGCCTTGTTGTATATGCACTACTTATAAAGTGCCATGAGGGGGTTGATGTTTGCCTATTGTTTGCCATCTTCATTTGTCTAGTGAGTGTTCCTTCCATGAAATTCACCTCATGATGTGTGTCAAGTGAGTGTTCCTTCCATGACACCATGTACTTTTCTCAACACCTTTGATGTTCCTGGTTCTTCGTCATGCAATTCTTGTTGGCTATTCTTTTCAGTGTACCTGTCCCTCTCCCTCTTCAACATTATGGGGAGGTTTGCCCTGTTGGTTCTAATGCTTCCGTGGTTTGATTGATCAATTCTTCAGGCTTTGGTGTTTTCATGCCATCTGTATCTTCGATTTTAGTTGTTTGCCTTGTTTGCCTTCTGATTCGAGTAGTGTCATTTGAGGGCACTCATACAGATCATAGTCTTCTCTACCTGGTCATGTTCTATTTCAGTGGAGGTTCTTCAGATTAGCAATTATTCTTCAACAGAGTTTGCAGGTTCTTCATGCTTCAGTGGTTTTCTTTTCCATCTCTTTTTGGAGTAGAGTTTTTTCCCACGTGGTTTTCTCTATTTCTCTAGTTTAGAGAGATTTCATTGTATTTGGGTACCTGAATAGGCCTTGTTGCCGGGACCCATCTTTATTGCTTTCAGTAGCAATTCTAGGTTTTTGCTTCTCCCTAAGTCTAGCTTAAGGGGGGGTGTTAGAGTATTCGGGTATTTACTTGATTAATTAAACAATATCTGTTTAATTATTTAAATTCCCTTTATCTCTTTTACACTTATGCTAACTTTAGGTGCATAATAATTAATTCTTTTATTAATTATTATGTGCAAACCTAGTTTTTCCCTTTTAGGGTTTCTTGACCTATTAAAGGTTAAGTTCTTTATTTTCTTTGTAAGAAGAAGGAGGATTATTACATTACATTTTTGTGAATATTGAGCTCTCTCTTTTTGAGCATATTTTCTGTGTATTTCTTTCTTCTGTGATTTGCTTCCTTGCTTCTCCTTGTAACAGGTTTTTCAGCTTGCAAAGATCATTTAATATTGGTTCTTGGTAACCATCTTTAATAGTTCAAAATTCTTATTGGTTACTGTTTTCCACTTAAATTCCCTTTTAATCTCCCCTTATTGCTTTATTTATGGGTGCACATATCCTAATAAACTTTCAAATAAACCTATGGTATTGTGTGAGGTGAAAAATGACGATGACAAACTATATTTGCAAAACCACAAAGATCCTACCACAATAAACCCTAGTTCTACAATAAAACATTCACCATACACCAATGAAGAAACCTAAGAACATGCAAATCAACAAATTGAAGCAATAATATCATTTAAATGCCACGTAGGGTTTGATCTCTATTGTCTCCTATCTCCATTGATCTTGTTTGATATATTTGCTCTCAGAGTTTGTATGTGCACAAGAGCTCAACAGAGAACGGATTGTGGTTGTGAAGTCGCTTGATTGCAAGAAGACTTGATAGACGCATTAGTTAGGGTTGTAAAGAATGAGAGTATCCTCTTATATATAAGACACTTTAGAAAATGGAGGGATAAGATTAAGAAATGAAAGAAATAAATGGTTGGCTAGGATTAAAGGGTAGGTAGAAGGTGGGTAGAAGAAATAATAAAATAATGAAGGGGGTAGGTAGAGGAAAATTAGGAGATAAATGACATGTGTCATGAAGAGAAAAAGCTAATGAATTAATTAATTAAATAAAAATTCATTTAATTAATAGAGGAAGTGGGACCAATAAAATAAATAAAATATTTATTTAATTTTGGGAAAAGATAATTTAAATAAATAAAAATATTTATTTAAATAAGGAAAGGCTAGAAGAGGATTAATGACTTAAATAAATAAATAAAAATCTATTTAATTAAGAATGCTTAGGATAAAATAATTAAATAAATAAAATATTTATTTAATTAAGCTAGGACAATTTTAGGTGTCTACAGGTATAAGCTAGCAAACCATGGAAACATCAAACTTCATTCACACTCCTAGGTTTAGACCACTCTATTATAACATGTACTTCTTCTAGATCCATTTGAAGCCCTTGTGATGAGATAACATATCCCAAATAGACCAACTTATCTATAAAACTACATTTCTTTAGGTTCACCAATAACTTTTCCTCCTCGATCCTTTGTAGAACTTTCTAAACATGCACTAAATAATCTTCCTTGCTGCTGCTAAAAAATATGATATCATCAAGATAAACAATGACAAATTTTTTTTTCTTGTATGAAGTTTCTAGATTTGATTGTGATGGAAATTTTTGACCATAAAAAATTTCCAACACAATCAAATTCAGAAACTGCATACACAATTTTTCCTAAAATGGTTGCAACACAATCACATTTTTTCCTAAAATGGCTTCAACACCTTGTTCATTGACCATATAAATGGAGTAGGTTTATTTGTTAATCTAAAGGGAATTACTAACCCTTCATATAACTCCTCCTTGGTCTTCAAATAAGTCTTCCACACATCACTCTCTTTTATCCTAATTTGGTGATACCCACTTTTCAAATCAATTTTAGTAAAATATTCAACCTTTCCCAAGCAATCCACAAGATCATCCATTTTAAGTAAATAAAATTGATACATAATAGTTATCATTTTGATGGATGTCACTTCCATGCACATCTAGCACTCACCATCCTTTTTTGGTGTTAACACAAATGGTACAACACATAGGCTAAGATTCTCCCTGATCAACCCTCTTTCTAATAACTATTGCACTAGCTTGTCTACCCCTTCATTTTCTATAAGTGTCAATCTATAATAAACCTTATAGGGTAAAATTTCCACTGGATTTAAATAAATATGATAGCTAATGCTCCTCATAAGTGGTAGTCCTTTAAGAAACTCTTTGGGCACAATTTCATCAAATTCTTCTAGCAACTCCTTTACTTCTAGAAAGGCATGCCATTGCTACTAATTGTTGCATCTACTTGCAACACCTTAAAAACTATTGCAAAACATAAATTTTCATCTTTAATATTCTTCAAAAATTATTTTCCTGACACTAGCATTATCCTTGGACCACTTTCGACCTCTTCTTCTTTAGTTACCATGTTTTCTTTCACATTTATCCAAAGTGTAAGTATTTTCTCTCCCATCATGGATTGTCTTTATCTCTAATTGACATGGTTTTCCTAGGAGAAAATGGAATACATCCATAAGCATGATATCACACCACATGTCATTTTCATAAGTGCCTATTTGAAAAATTACTAGGCATTTCTAATCAACATGACTTGGTGCTCTTTTTGTAGTCATGAGACCTTGTAAGGGGTAGGATGAGATGTCCTTTTTAAACCCAACTAATCCATCTAATGGAAAAATGTTGTCATTGATGTCAAAGGTGCTGGTCAATTTCATCATCATTGTCAGGGTATCTGAATTGATGTCAAGATTACAGTTACTATCATGTCTCTGTATGTGCATTTATTTCTTAAGAGGATCCAAAAGGACTTTGTCATGTCATGATGATAATATCTATTGTGTAATGTTTTTTGTATCATCTTTTATCTATTAATGTTGTCTGAGGTGACTTGAAAAGGGTTTGTGGAATGTTTTAAGGTTTATTCCTCAGACAGTGTGTTTATAGTGGGAATTTTTTGTGCTTCACAGTTGAGAGTTATGGCCTATAGTTTGGAACTAAAGTAAAGTTACTCATGTTGTTTCAAATTTCAAAGTTTCATGGGTTGAGCTTCAATAGAAAGAAAGAAAGTCATGACAGAGTGCTCACTGTGCATGTTGATAGACTGAGTTGATGTGCTAGAGGTTTGTAATATGTGCCCATTGGAGATAGTGTGTGTATGACCATTAGGACTAGATTAAGATACAATGGGTAACAAATAGCATGATATTTCTTTTGGAGTAACATGTAGGCTTTTGGACCTGACCTATTACATGTTTGGTTAATGAATTTGTTATGGCCGGCTCACAGATGTTGTAATTATGTTTTATTTTAACATGTGAATGTAATTATCATTGTAACTCATCAATAGTTGATCTAGGTTCATTCCTAGTGTGTCCATTATTGTAATATATATAAGGAGAGGGTTATGTGTGATTATTTGGGCGATGCAATGTGAGTTGCATCCCAATCATTGTGCGATTTAATCAGAAGATAATATGCATTGTGTTAAGTATTTCCAAAGTTTTTCAAATTAGAGAGAAACTGAGTATTTAGCTGCGAAGGTTTAAAATTCATATCTTTTTGTATATTGGTGAGATTGGTGTCTCACATCCTCAGTTGGTGCTCAAATCTTGGATTAGGGGATTGGTGTCTCCTACAGGTTGATGTTTGCAAATGTATTTGGGAATTGGTGTCTTTGGTAGGTTGGTGCCTACTTCATATTGTAAGTGATCTATTATTTATGAGGCTAGATTTGGATAGTAGATCCAAGCAATTATCCTCATTGTGGTTTTTTCCTTATGGGTTGCCACATATATATGGTATTCTCTTGTGTGTTTGCATGTTTATGCTTATCATTTTATTTGTTTTTTTAACATTAATGTATGATCTAGAACTATTTCTAATGATATGTTGGATTAGAGGTTGGGTTTTTGGCATATACTGAATTACCCCTCCTTGAAGTGTATTGTTTGTCCTTCACCATCATCTTAACTAACACTAAATTATTAGTGCTCACACTATCTATTATGACCTTACAACATTTTTCACTTTACATACTATTTTAAGCAAAAAATTCTTTTGATAGGTTTATCTTCTCTTTTGGATAGCTTCAATAATGTCATCTCCATCATAAGTGCTTGTCCTCTCTCATTTTCATCTAGTTGACTAGCATACCTTATAGCTTGTGTATTTCCTTTGGCTACATGTGCACATGTAGCCTTTATCCTTCTTGATCCTTCTTGCCTATGTAAAATCTATGGACTGACTATCCACATGTAAAATGAGTTCCTTGGAAACCTCTACCTATGCCTCTTCAATATCCATCTCTACCTCACATAGGGTATGGCGTTTCTCTTGTTTCATCTCTCTCCTTTTGAATTTTTCAAGGGCTAACCTCCTTACAAGTGTTGTATTTTTATATTTTTGTCCTCTTCCTTTGGTAAATTTGTCTTTGCCTTTTGCTACCCCTTGCTTTCTTGTCAATTCTTCTCTACCTTGAGGGCACACTGATATGTTTCTTCTACAATTCACAAAATAACCAAGCTAAAATCATCTTGAATATTCAACATCAGCTCATTAAAATATCTAGATACCTTTTCATGGTCTAATTAATTATGATCTAATCTTATTAAAATTTTATAAAACTCCTATATATAAGATTTCACACTTAACTCTCTTTTGTTTAAATTATGTAGTTTCTTGAGTAGTTCAAGTTGATAATCATAAGGGAGAGATAAACTTAGTGTTCATATTTATCCCTACTTGATCCCATTGAGTGATATTATTTCTACCATTCCCCCTTCTCTCATCTTGCACTGCCTTCCACCAAAGTGTTGCATGACCTTTCAATTTTGCTTAGGCAACTTTTTCTCTTTTTGAGTCCTCCACTTCATCATATTTAAAGTATTCATCCATTTCTATCATCCAATAAATTATCTCATTTAGTTCTAAACTCCTCAAGAAGATTGGTAAATCCATCCTCGTTCCCTTTCCAATATTGAAGATGCCCTCATTAATGTTCTTTCTCATACATCCATATTTGCATCTACATTTTCACCTTCTCGTCTTTCTATATCTAATTCATTATATTCACTATTAGTATCTTCATGTGCTCTCCCCCTTCCTATTCCACCTTCTATGAAATCTATTTTTGCCACCCCTTAGGGCCATTATTTTAAAATTCAGTGGTGAAAAGTGACATTCAAAAGAAAGCTTACACACATCAACAAATAATGCATGTGCTCCTTTCCAACATGACATTGTTAAATTTAATTATGTTTGTGAGAATAAATTTCCAAAAGAACTCATTTTAATGGAAATACAAAAGAAAATTCACAAAGACAAAGAAACAAAGTTGTGGAGAACATTTTGAAAAAAATTGTGAGCATAAAAGGTTGAATCTGCTCAAAGATACAGTTAATTTTAATACTTTCTTAGCTTGTTGTGTGTTGCAAGGCAATTTGAAAGGGGTTAATAAGTTCAAATATCAGTGTATGATGTATATTTATTTTCTCTCATAATTCTACTAAAATCATTCGCCAAGTAGAATTCATCTTTGTGCTTACAAAATTCAATCACCGCGATGTATAAGTACTTAGGCTATTCATCTGGTTTGTCCAATGCCTTGCCAAAAATTGGAGACGCTAAGCTAGGGTACATAAATTTAAATTACTTTTGGGAGAGAATTAATAATTAAAACATACCCCCAATGACACAATAATTAGTAGAGAGTAGGTTATTACAAGTTATTTCTTTTTTGGTAGTAGTGAAATGTACAGACCTAGTGGTTAAACGCATAAACCATTACGACCTCGAGATCAAGGAAATAAAAAATAATAATAATAGGTTTTATTTATTTATTTATTTTATTTATAAATAATAATATTTTTATTATCATAGTGACCAAAGAAACTTTTAGCTCCTACTTGTATTTGCCTAAGAGGGAAGCATATATAAATTAAAACTTCATTCTCTCTTATCAACATTTTTAGAAGAAGTGTCGGTGTAAAAACACAATTGCTCGAGAGTGGAATGCAATTCAAAAGAAAGGTAAATCTCAATTTTCTAAGAGGCTACACATGTCCAATTTTGTTTAATAAATTTCAGACATTATAGTCCTCTTGCATTGACTAAATGGTAGTGAAAATGCCCTCGATTTTCAGGAGTGTTGTATTTATTCATCCAAATACTTATTCATGGTGAATGGTTTCTTGATTTGATTTATCTCATTAGTGACCAAATGCATTTGATCATGGTCTATTTTTTGATTAACAAGTTCTTTTATCTATCTTCTTACTTATTATGCTCTAGATCATGGCTAGGCTTACACCCAATGGAAGTCCATGATGAAATGATTTAGATCTATGGCTATTGTACTTAGCTTTAATTAGAAAGCAATTATAAGAGTTTCAGAAGAGTGAATGATGCATTCACTATGTGAATGGTGAGAGAAATCCAAGGAGATATGAGCTTGAGAATATTGTTGGGAAATGAAGTGGTATACACCTTGCATAATGTTTTGTAATTGTGTTATTTATTTATTATGTGTGTGGTGTACATAGATGTGTATCATATAGAGATTCCATAGGAATATTTTTGGGGCCACTTTGAAGTTGTATTGTAATATTGTAATATTATATTATAATTATTTAATATTGGTTAAATATATTTAAAAAGTGAAAACTTAATACACAATATTAAATGTGGGGTCAATAGTTAGGTAGCCCATGGTTTTAGCACATGGTTTTAGTCACATGGTTTTTTGTAATACCACTTGGTGGTTTTGTGGGAGCTTGACTCTATAAAAGCAACCACAAGGTTAGTTGTTTATAGTTGGCAAGTTAGTATTTGTGGGGGTTGGAAGCATGGCATGGGATGTGTGATTACATGCTTCTTCACATTGAGTACTTGTAGGTGGCTTATGGTAATGTTGCATTGTTGAATAATACATGGTAGGTGGATACTTTTGGAGGTAAGGTTTTTCCCTCATGAGGGTTTCCCAAGGGTATATCTTGTGTCATCTTATATGGGTATGTTGTCTATTCTTTTGGATGTGGACTTTGAGCACTTGTTTGCATTGATTTATCCTTTGGGTTATGTGGAAATTATCTATATGAGGCTACAAGATTCCTTTCATTTGGTATCAAAACCATGGTTGTGATTGTATAACCCTAAGAGTCTTATCTATGGATTGCATGAAAGAATGAAACACATGGTAAGATATGAGGGTTTTGTTGCAAGTTGTTATTTGCATATTGGTGTTTCAAGGTTGCAGATTTGTGAGCAATTTTTTCAGATATTGATTTATAAAAATTCATTTAAAAATGGGTTTCTCTTGAATGTTTTTTTTTAAAGGTTTTGAGGTGGAGGTTTTACAAATGGCCTCCTGGATAGAAACAAACCTCATGATTGTATTTAAAAAGGCCTAAGTGGTGAATTTTAACATAAAATTTGACCCCTTTGGTGAATTTGGACCAAGTTGCAAAATAATTTAGGTCATACGATAGTATAGCTATATGACTCAATTACAAGCGCAAAAAAAGAAAACTTGCATGTTGAAAATAATTAAAATACTAGTTCAACAATGATCCATCATTAGAGCATGGTCCTTGTTTGACACTAGAGATAGCTTCATCTATTGTACTAGTTGTAGCTCCTTTAGCATTTTATCCACCATCTCTAAATAACATTGAGCAAGATTGGGAGGTAGATGATTTTCTAGACTAAATCATTTTTGTAGTAGATTCTTTTGTGTATTTTATTGCATTTAATTTGATCCCTATAATATGATGTTTGGTATGTCTTTGTGTTCGTTAAGATCTCTTTATATTACCCTTATTGCTAGAAGATACCGGTACAGGGAGCATGTATATAGAAGTGGTGCACCCCTATGCACAAACAGATGTAAGATACGTGATTGTAGAGGAATTCAATGCTACCAAGATTAATTTAGAACCTTCAACTAGAGATGGATATGTACATGATGCAATTTTCAAGTAACAACTACCAAGTTGGTGGGGAGAACAACCAGAGATAAGAAGACAAAAGATGAATTAAAGCATCACGTAAAGTTTTTGATCAATTCTTTTAAATTATTATTGATCCCTCTCCTCAATCATAAGTCAAATAGATGCCTCTTTTGAGCCAAATTCAACTTTTGGAAAAGAAATGGTTGGTAAGGTTCACAAATACAAATCTTATTGCAAAGTCACAAAAAGCTTGGGTTGAAAATTTTGTGGTTAAAAGGAATTGAATTTATCCAAGAAATAAGAAAGATCTATGATGACACCGAGTTGCTGAAAAAGGATATTGAAGTTGAGATTATAAATACTAAGAGTGGAGAATCTCTATGTTAATAAGCAGATAGTGACTAGAAGGAATCACATGTGGAAGAAATGAATAGAGTGGAAATTCACTTTCTTGAAGCAAAATGTTATAGAACAAAAAAAAATTGATAAAAGAGTGCAATCAAGTTAGGTATGATATTAAAAAAAAATTGTTAAATATTGGTGTCAATTTGAAAAATATGGAGCAGAAGATGAAGAAATGGAAATGTTGAAAAGTGATTTTGGAAAGATGATTAAGGATTTGTTCAATGAATAGTCATTATGTGTAGAAAAAATAAGAAAGATAGCCATGATTGACTAAGATTTACCGCATTATGATGATAATCCATAAGCTTTTGTAGCTAAGTTGGATCAAACTAAAGGTAATAATCCCTTTGGAAATCAAGAACTAAGAACGTTATTATTCCACAAGAAGGTAAAATACCTTTGATTACCAAGGAGTTGAGAGACTACAAAGCCAAGTGTGCAACCCAGTCAACCCAGAGATGGAGACAATGTTGAATCAAAAAATGTGCCACTACATCAATAGTTTACTTCATATTTGGTTGTTTAAAATTTTTAAGGTATGCAATGTAAATTATTTTACAAATGTTTTGAAATACTCTTTAAAAGAAGTAATTATTTGATTACATTTAGAATTTTCAATATGTAACCAAAATTTTTTACGAGGATCATGGTTATCATTATGAATCTCAAATAAGAGAAAGACAATAAAAGTTAGAAAAATTACCAATTTTTGAGAAGGTTGTAAGTATGTGAGCCTAGAATTTAAAATATTTAGAGACTAAGAAATCTATTATTGTCTATGTGTCATAAAATTTATTTATGCATTATCATTCTTCTGTGTGAGTATGATAATTACTTCAAGTATTTTATCTTCTTTTATTAGTAAAAATTCATTAAGGAAATCTTTCATTTCTTAAGGTGATAAATTAGTTGGTGCTCTAATTATTGCCTTGAGATATTTATGCATTCATGAGCATACAAAAATTACATTATTATTTATTCTTTTCTATGTAAATAAGTTTTCAAAGGCCTTTAAAAATCACACCATACATTTTTATCTAAAAACAAATAATCTTAAGAGGGAGTTGTACCTCTAAAAAAAAGGGAAGCTAATAATCAAATAACTTGCCCAACTACTAGTTAAGAATATATTTATTAAATAGTGCAAATAGAGTTAAAAATATAAAATACATAAAGACAATTTCATTAACCAACATTCTTGCTTGTTCTTCTTCTTTTCTTCATTGTTTTTTGTTCTCTTTTTTCCCCTTCTTCTCTTCTTCTTCAATTGTTACTACTTATTAAGTTGCCATTAGTTTTATGTCCAAAGTCATTCTATATACTCTAGTCGGTTTCTACTACCGAAACACTCAGTCAGTATGCACAAAACAGTCAATTATAGAAGAAAGTATTCATAGAGCCCAGTATACACTGAGCTGTCTATCGAGTAACACTGTATGTCTACCAAGCAGCAATAATGATACACCAAGTGAAACGTGTTACCAGATTCATTGAACCTAGACACACATGTGGAAACGTGTTACAAGATCAAGGAACAAAGAACCGTTATCACATTGGAAATTGCACTTAAGGATTGTGTATGATTTTGAGGTCATCTATCCAATGAAATATTTTGTATGGTTATTCATTCGATAAATCATGTTTGTAAGATCGAAGCAATGAACCAGATCACCGACATAAGAGATCTATTTATACAACATGGATTGAGATCAGATAAAAAAAATATAGAGGTGTATGAAGCAAGACATGTGTGATACATAAGAAAGCATTGAGTGTTATGACTGTTACAGAGACACAGAGGTCACTGAGAAGGATTTCAGAGAACAGTCAAAGAACAGAGTAAACAGAAGGGTTTACCGAGTTATTCTATGGGTTACCAAGGTATGCTATAAGCAAGGTAATCTCATTTTGAGCACATAGAATCTGCTATAACATTTCAGATGTAAAGTTGCAGATATTTGTAAAGTTTTATTGTAATATTTTGAAGTTGTAAGAGAAACCTTTAATAGGGTAAAAGACTCTAACAAAGTCTATAAATTGTAAAGCCTTTAACCAGGTGCAACATTTAGAATAAGTGTTGTAAAATCCTTTAGCAAGGTAGATCTAAAAATCTTGATACTCCTAATAGGGTAAGCTATCAGAAATAGCTAAACATGTAGCTCTAACCGAGCACTCTTTATTATTGTAGTAGTGAAGTTGTGGGTGCCATCCCCACCGCATTTTTTCTCTCTAACCAAGAGTTTCTGCGTAACCAAAATATATGTGTTATGGAGTGAATCATGTATGATTGTTATTCATTTGTTTTAGCTTTATGTTATGTTACAACAGTTTTTGGTTTATGCATAACAGTAAAGATATTGTTGATAAAAGGATTTGAAGTACTGATTCACCCCTCCCCTCTCAGTACATTAGCTTTCCATATTGGGCCTAACAATTGGTATCAAAGCTTGAATCTTGGAAAAGGGTTTAACAGCCTAAAGAAAAAGATCTTATCAATGGAAGGCTATAAACAATCTCGGAGAATTGTGTATTTGCAAGAAGAGCTAGATCATGCTAATCAAGTGATTGCAGACATGCAAAGACAAATGCAAAAATCATTGAAAGTTAGAAGAAGATTGTCTGATGATTTGCAGGATTCTCAAGAGTTAGTGGAATAGATTGAGACATCATCTGAGAACAGTATATCTGAAGAGACTGAAGAGATGATTGGAGAACTGAAAGAAAAGAACAAAGCATTGACTGATCAGCTAAAAGCAATGAAAAGAGGACATGAACATTTCAGCAAACAGATGACTGAAAATCTTGATGCATTGAGGACAACTGAGGATAAAGTAAGAGATCTAGAAAGAGAAAAACAACAGCTTGAAGCATTAGTATCTGAAAAGAATGATGAAATCACTAGGATGATTGGAATACAAAGTAATCTGTTAGATCAATTGGGTTATGCACATCATGGGTTATGCACATCATGAAGCAAATCTGAAGGATAATGAGAATCAAGAATTGAAACTTGAAGTATCAAGGTTGACCGATGAACTTGAAAAAGAGAAGAAATCCAAAAAAACACTGAAGAAGAGTTATGAAGCATCGAAGATGTTGGATGAGCAACTAAATACAAGAAGACCCAACAAAGATACAGGACTCGGTTACAAAGGAAAAGACTCTACTGAGAAGGGAATCCACACTACCGAGAGAGGAGAATCATCAAAGCAAGCTGGAAACAAGAAGAACATCAAAGGAAAGAAACCTATTTGCAACTACTGTGGAAATCAAGGTCATACTACTAACTTGTGCCAAATCAGAAAAGGTAAGCAACCGAATGTCATTAAGTCTAATGGTTATTGTTACAATTGCAATAAATATGGTCACACATCTAATCAATGTAGGACAAAGTCTGTTAACAATTATCAGAAGGCAAAATTCAAAGGGTTTTGTAAAAACTGCAATAGATATGGACATAGTACCGAGAAGTGCTGGTTTAAGGAAAAGAACTATATGTGGTCTGCACACCGAGCAAATGCTAGAGGTTACCAGACTCACATAGATCCTTACCGACAGTATCCTGCAGTACCATGGGATTACAATACAAGGATATGGTGTGAATGTTGTGGAAGATATGGACATATAAGTGCCAACTGCTTTATAAGGTTTGGAATGAACAACCGAAGATCATGGAGAAATCTTGGTATGCCATGTTTTCATTGTCACAAAATTGGACACTTGGCTAGAGATTGCAGAGATCAACCTAGAGGAGATACTGAAGAAATAAAAGGCAAATTACAGATGATTTGGAAAAAGAAGGAAATTGTGTCAAATAAAAAAAGCACCTTACCTACCGAGTTAGGTGCACCTATTCCAAATTAATCGGTAAAGGTATGAAGGGACTGCATTCTCTCAAAGGTTAAATCTTAACAGTTCCTATTTTATCATGCACTTAATTCAAAATCTGCATAGTTAAAGATGCATTAGGAAATTTGAAATTTAATCAAGTCTTTTGGCAGCCTGTCTAGTCGGTGAATACAGGAAGAATGGCTACTCGGTAAAAGCATAAAAAGGAAGTGGTACTGAGTGCATTTAATGTCTTTTGACATAACTGCACGAAGCATGATAAGGCATATTGTGTACTTAAAGCTTTTTCATGATCATTTCACACTTACCAAGTTTTCAAGAAAGCAGAGCAAAGCGATTCAAGGCGATCAAACCACCTCCCGAGAGAATTTCAAGGTATTTACACATCGATCTCAAGCATTTCTAAGAACTAGTTTATCGATCACATCAATTGTGAATATCTGTTTTACATTTGCTAAGTGGGAAGCGTCTGTCATTTGAAAGTCTTCAAACCCTAGGAATCTTTTGTTAAGTGATTATCTGAAATCTGCAATGACACCTAAGATCCAGAAGCCCGTTGTTGTTGAGAACATTGAAAAGCCCTCACTGAAATATTCTTTAAATCCCAAAGTAGCTTCTGAACCGGATGATAAAACTACATTTTCACTCATTCCGGATAAGGTTTTACTAGTTGAAGATGTCAGATTCTTCACTAAGTGTCGTGTTGAGGAACTAGGTCATGTTGAAATCAAGGACACATATGATGAATTGTGTACTGATGGGAAATTGGATAGCAAGTATGAACACATCAAAATCAAGGGATTGACTGAAGCCCTAACCTATCCCTGTGTATTCAAACCCTAGTGGGTCAAGTTTGTTCTGAGCAGAGTTCATGATGATTTCATGTGGTTAGAAGAGCAACCATTTAAAATCTCCAAGGAAATCGTTCATTTGATCACCGGTTACCCTATCTTTGATCATGCCCGAGCTCTGGAAAATGATATCACAAAAGGAATTGATCACTCTAACTGGAGTTGAATCAGATTGTAGAGGATTGAAACTGAACAATGTGTCAGATGTAGAGCTGAAGTTTGCCATTAGAGTAATAGGTTATTGTTTCTTCCAATCGGCAAGGGAAAATAGTGTACCCTATGCAACAATCGACTTAGCATATAAAATTGTGAAGAAAGGAATGAAAATTGATCTTTGTGAAGTATTGCTGAAAAACCTGTTTGAGAATCTAAACACCATAAGGAAGCCGAAGAAGAACAACTCGGCTAACACTCTGAAGTTTGGATCACTTCTAGTATGCATGTTTTTCTATTTTGAGAAATTATTTCCATCAGTCGGTAATGTAGTTTGGGAGCTACACCGACCAATCACCCATCAAATCAATGACTTCATCAAGAAGCTAGGTGATAATTTTAATGATATTATGGATGATTACTTTAGCAAGTTTCAGGAAAGGATGCATAACAGGTACCGGATCCCACCCCAGTTAGTAGAGAAATACAAGGATGACATATGTTTTGAAGTGGACACCGATTACTACTCTGTTAATGCTGTGGAACCAAGAACCCAATCTTTGCCACCTATGGGTTATGAGATTGATTTTGACATCACACAACAACAGATATATGCTTTTCTTACTCTACCAAGGCATGCTACCGAGCTGAGATATGGAACATACGAAGAAGTAAAATAGAAAGTTAAGATGAGTATCATAGTACCAAAGGCTACAAGGAAAGCAACAAAGATGATCAAGGCATTAACAAAGAAATTTGGAGAAGGTTCTTCCTCCACACCTATCAAGGGCACTATAGTCATCACCGAGGAGGAATCTGAAGCTCAAGAGGCAACTATTACATTGAGCACTGAATTGCCTAAAGGGAAAGTTCTGAAAAGGAAGAAATCGGATACATCAAAGGTATCACCAACTCCTTCAGTCAAGCGCCCTAACACAAGATCATCTGCAGCATCACCGAGTAAGAAACCAAAGAATGTTGCCGCACCAAAGGTAACCAAAACTTATAAGAAATCTACTCAGAGACTCATTTTGACTAAAGAGTCTAGTGACACCGAATCTGAAGATGCAAGCAAAAAGGAAGAAGTACATAGTGTTGATAACTTTTGTGCTAATCTGAAGCAATATGGCGGATTTGGATCTTTTAGATATGTTAAATATGAATCCGGATCTGATGAAGAAAAGAGACAAATAGAAGAAGCTGTAATCTGCACACTTCTGAAATTCCGATTGGTCCCATTGGAAGTAACTAATTCTCTTCCAAAAGAATTGTATTTGCATATTGATAATAGGTGGAAATATGCCATGGACTCAGAAAAGAAGATGAGAGAAAGAAGTCTGGTACATCTCTTTCCAGACATGTCGGTAGATGAGATCACTGAACATCTGACAAACCACCACTCAAACTTCCTAGTCAAGCAAAGAGCTTTAAAATTGATGAATGGATTTTATTTAGATGTAGAGAATGAGACAAAGAAAAAGTGGAAGGAAATCTTTCGAATCAAGAATGTTGGTGAGCAAGCTGAAGTTGAAACAGTTGATGTTATTGAGGAAGATCTTGATATCACCGAGCAAGACCCTGCTGACACTATACAAATTGATGAGGATATCATGGACACCGAGGCACCTGAACAGGAAATGATAGAAGGGAATGCATATGCCAAACTGGTATCCAGTGAGTCAGTTTTGGAGCAAGTTCAGCCCTATCCTCTGGTCACTTAGCCTATTTCAACCGAGGCCCCTCAAGATACTGAACAAGGAACATAAGGTCACAAGTTTACAGAAGGAGAAACTGCTTGTCAGGCCACTGAAGGATAGACCTCTCAAGCTCCTTCTAGAACTGAAAATGTTACATCTGAGACCCCAAGCACAGAAGCACCAACGAACACAACAAAGGCTACATCAGAGGTTCAAGAAATTGATCAAAGTGTTGCCTCTACTGAGCAACCTACCGAGGGTCAACAAGTCTCACAAGCCATTGTGTTAGTTCAACCAGTGAAAGGTAAAGAAAAGAAGATGAAAAAGCATAGTTTCAAATTAGATTTATCAAACCAATAGTGTTGCCGAATGTTGACATATCCAAATTAAAAGGGCAAGCACTCATTGAATTCGGTGAACTATGCAAAGCTAAAGCTGAACAAGAGAAACAAATGGCTATTCAAAAGAAAAATAAAGTACTTCAGAAGGTGAAACCACTATTAACAGATATGCTACTTGAAGCTACAGTGACAACAGATGCAGCCATTAATGTTCAACTGGATGAACTCCTAACTAAATTTGAGACATCTGGAGTAGACGCATCCGAATATTTGAGCAAGTTAAAGGACAAAGAGCTCATTGCTAAAATGATTGAAGAGGTACAAAAGGCTATTGCTATTGGAAAAGTAAAATTTGTCAAATTTATTGCTAAGTTGTCCCCTCGACTCAAGCACATTCTTTATTTATTTCAGAAACTCAGTACATTTTTTTTATTCATTAAAGATATCAAAAATAAAATAGAAGTGATTGAGAAAGAGATCACCGATCTCTCTAATAAGTTGACCACTGAGCCAAACTCTATTCAGAATTTTTATACAAAGCTACAAAAGCTCATGGCTCAACAATTGGAACTAAGGAATAAAGAGCACAAGATCAGGATGGACATAATGACTCTTCAGACATTATTCATTCCTCATCTTTCATCCGTCCAAGAATAGATCAACAAGGCTACCTCCCTATCCACTCAACAAGAGGGAAGCACCTTAGATGGACTAATTTCACTGTTAGCTGACATTACAGCCCAGAATTCACTCATGGACAGTGTCAAGGATGCCCTCTCTGCCGCTCTCACCGATGCAAGGACAATATACAAATCCATTTTTGACCAGTTGCCTCCATCGAATGGTAACTAAGTTTTGATGTTTGTCAAAAAGGGGGAGTATAGTATCAAAGAGGGAGAATAGTATCAAAGTATATAGGGGGAGTATACCGAGCACAATAGAGAATTCATATGCATAGTTAATTTTGACAGAAAGAGCAGTGAACCGAGCAGTGACAACCGAGCAGTTAATATAGAACATTGATCACCAACCATGCAAAATCAGAATTTTGTACAGTATATTGATAAGGGGAGTATATCTAAATATACTATTTCATTGACTAATGTATATACTGTCTATCTAGTCAAATTTGTAAGTATATAGAATTTTTGAGTTATGACTTTGAAAGTAGTTTTGTCAAACATCTCAACTAATGTCAAAAGGGGATATTGTTACTACTTATTAAGTTGCCATTAGTTTTATGTCCAAAGTCATTCTATATACTCTAGTCGGTTTCTACTACCGAAACATTCAGTCGATATGCACAAAGCAGTCGGTTATAGAAGAAATTATTCACAGAGCCCAGTATACACCGAGCTGTCTATCGAGTAACATTGTATGTCTACCGAGCAACAATAATGATACACCGAGTGAAATGTGTTACCAGATTCATTGAACCTAGACACACATGTGGAAACGTGTTACAAGATCGAGGAACAAAGAACCGTTATCACATTGGAAATTGGACTTAAGGATTGTGTATGATTTTGAGGTCATCTATCCAATGAAATATTTTGTATGGTTATTCATTCGATAAATCGTGTTTGTAAGATCGAAGCAATGAACCAGATCACCGACATAAGAGATCTATTTATACAACATGGATTGAGATCAGATAAAAAAAATAGAGGTGTATGAAGCAAGACATGTGTGATACATAAGAAAGCACTAAGTGTTATGACTATTACAGAGACACAGAGGTCACTGAGAAGGATTTCAGAGAACAGTCAAAGAAAAGAGTAAACAGAAGGGTTTACCAAGTTATTCTATGGGTTACCGAGGTATGCTATAAGCAGGTAATCTCATTTTGAGCACATAGAATCTGCTATAACATTTCAGATGTAAAGTTGCAGATATTTGTAAAGATTTTACTGTAATATTTTGAAGTTGTAAGAGAAACCTTTAACAAGGTAAAAGACTTTAACAAAGTCTATGATGCCCTGCAAAATGGACAAGGTTAGTCTAAAATAAACAATGCAAGACACAAGAAAATCGTTAGTGTTAGTCAATCAAAAACTAATCTAAACAGACATATCAAGAGAGACACTAAAATCATGCTAATATATCTAACTAATGAAACAAAGATAATGAGGCATCTCCAAATGCCTCTTAGCATGCTCTTAGCTCCTTCTCCCTTGTTTCTCTCCTCTCCAAGTTCCAAAATAGTGTAGCTCTCAGCAGCTTTTTGCACTATGGATGCTTATGGAGGATTGAGATTGAAATATTGCTCTAAATGTTAATAAAGAAGCTAATATTAAGCTATTGATACTAAAATGATTGATTTTATCCAAAATGACAAGATATTAGTTAATTATGCTAAAATGCTCTCTTAAAATGCCTATAGGTTAAATGCATACAAGTTTTCAAGATCTAGATTATGAAGAAATGGGCTCTATTTATAGGGAAAATGGAGCAATGGATGGTTGAGATTGAGTAATCTCAACAAGGGTCAGGATTGAATGATTTCAAATCCATGTGAGGGCTTTCAACCCAATCCCAGGATGACAAGTGTCAATGTGAGATAGGTTGAGAGGGGAGGGAATAAGCATTAAATGCTTGATATGACTTTGAGATTTAGAGTCAAGGTTAGTTGAATGAATAAACTCTTTATTCAAAAAATAAAGCTTTAATCCAATGGATAAACTCTTGTGCAAATGTGAAATGGATGAATATGGTCAAAACAATAAATGTTTGGGGGGACAAGTTTGAAATAACCATAAATGGTTATGTAAGAGCCATAAATGGTTATGTAAGAGCTATTAGTGGTCTTGGAAGACTTTGAGGTTTAATTTGTTGAACACATAAAGCATTAAATGTTTTTCAAAGACTTTGGAGTCTTTGAGAAGTGACTCCATTTTGCTTAGGAATGTGACAATAATTAGGGGATGGATTAGGCTAATTAGGAAGGGGTTAGAAGAATCTAGAAGGGGATTTAGGAATGCAATTAGATTTGGTGGGTGAGGGAAAATAGGATTTTATTTAAAATAAAAATTCATTTATTTCAATAAATGTGTGCAAGTTGCATTTGTAGGAAAATGCAAGTGGGGTGGGGATGATGATTTAAATAAATGTTTTATTTAATTTATTTAAAAGAGGAATAGGGGGATTTTAATTAAATAAATAGATTTTATTTATTTAATTGATTTGAATTTGATTTAATGAATTAATTAAAATAAATTGAACAATTTATTTAATTAATAGAAGAATGTTTGGAGATGAATTAATTAAATATTAATTTAATTAACTGATGGCTAGTGGATTTTTAATCAAATAAATAGTGAATATTTATTTAATTAAGCTGGACAGATTTGTGTGACTACATTTGCCCCTCTTTGAGATGGTGCGGTTTATCGCGTCGTTTCAAAGAAAGAAAAATTGGTGTGAAGAAATGCCCCATAAAATGTAAATTTAATGGGTGGTATGCCCCCTCGAGAGATGGGCCAAAAATTTTCGAAAAATCAGGCGATCTCTCGAAAAAGAATGAAAATTGGTAGGGTGTTAGAAGAGGAGTTAGCCATACAGGTGAAAAATAGAACAAAACGGGGGAAAAATGGATAAATGGGGGGCTCGAGAAGTTCACGGGGACCACGACGGTGAGCGGGGGGAAGTTACGGTGATGATGAAGGGTATAAATGGGGTGAAAGGGATGAAAACAAGATCATTTGTGACCATGACCAGTGTAAAACTAGAGCTCTGATAGTGACATTTTGGAGGAGCAAGCAGTAGTCAAGATGCCGATACCGATTGCAGAATTCAGATTTGAGTGAGTCCGACAGTTCCAGCGCCCAGACGACTACGGACTAGCGGTATGCAAATTCGAATTTTTAATTGTTATGCATTTTTGATACATTTTTAGCTGAGTCCAAGTCAAGTCGGAGCAAGAGCGCTGGAACTACGGTTTTGGCACTGTTGCTCCATGAACTAGCGCTACTATGCCGCAATGACGCTATTGCCCCATTGTTTGAGCGCTTTTGTTTTGTTGTAGTGCTATTGTATGCAAGTTTAAGTGCTATTGATGAAGAAGCGCTATTGAGTGCTTAATTGAGCGCTATTGCTCTTAAGTAGCGCTACTGTGTAGTTGTTTTAGCGCTTTTGTAGTTTGAGTGCTATTGGATAGCTGATTGAGCGCTTTTGTTAGGGTTGTAGCGCTATTGTTGAGAAACTAGCGTTGTTGTTGGTAAAAGAGCACTTTTGCTTTAGGATAAAGAGATGCCCCAATGTGGATGAAGACTAATCTCCCGATGCTAATGATGGATGGATGGCGATGTGAAGTGGGAGTTGTTTTGAACCATAGCAACCCAATGAGACTTAGGTCATTTGTTAGGATAAATGCCCGTTAAAGTCTAGGTGGCCATGATTGCTTACCTGTTGAGACCCGAAGATACTTGATCAAAGTATCTGTTGATAGTCTAGGTTTAAACTTAAGAAAGTTTGAAAACAAAACAACTAATGGTGATTGATGAATGTCCATGTGCAGGAGGAGCTGGGAGTGTTGCAGTTACGCGAGCGACATCCTGCGACACAGGGGTTGCGGGATCGATTGACAGAGGCAGAGATAGACTGCATTGCCGCGACAGGACTATATGAGGTGATGCACATGCCCGTGATTCGTATGAATCACGGATTGATCACAGCATTAGCAGAGCAGTGGCACAACGAGACGTGCACCTTCCATCTGGCACAGGGGGAGATGACAGTGACCCTAGAGGATGTGTGGCACGTCCTACGGATTCTGATTCGGGGGGAGCTGGTCACATATGACAGATCCTGGGGGACTCTTGCAGTGCAGAGGATTTTTGATGAGGACGTTTTCATTGATGATGGCTCCATTGCCTGGGAGGAGATAGCGGCGTTATATGAGCCTCTTCCAGCAGTTTTGTTTGGCATTGTGGGAGGATTATTATGTCCAGACAGATGATCACATGGTTTGGCCATGGGGTGGGGACAGGTTATCGAGATGATGATGACCGAGGGGACCCAATTTGTGTGGGGGCCGTATGTGTTAGCACACTTGTACCAGGAGCTCCATGAGGTGGTGTATCAGGAGAGGGGTTCCTTAGCAGTGAGCATGATGCTGCTACATATTTGGGCTTGGGAGCACCTACCAGTGACTCGACCGGTGAGTCTGAGATTTCGGATAGTGGATCAGCCGTACATGTTCATGTATAGCGGCATGATGAGTCAGCCCCACCTGGGGAAGTTAGAGTGGTGGCGACGGGCGCTGGATGATCTGGATACAGTGATATGGTGACCATACTTGGAGTGTGAGCCATGGGATGATGATGCAGAGGCCCTACCTTATGTTTTTATGACTCGATTCCTCATTGGGAGGACCTCATACCATGTGGAGAGACAGGTGCCCGGGAGAGTGCTGAGACAGTTTGGACGGCAGCAGGGACTGCCCAGTGGATCAGGAGAGTATGCTCGAGTTATTCGGGAGAGGTACGCATGGGGGCCAGTTCTACCCTATGATCAGGCACTGGCAGAGTTTTGGACACTGCAGGCGAGACCGTGGGACATACGACCGAGGGTCATGGATGCAGATGTTACAGATGAGTACATGCAGTACCGGGCAGTGCACCCGATCTTATGGATCTCTGATCCAGCAAAGCCGATCCCAGATTTTGAGGATGAGAGGGGACGGAGATGGAGGAGGGCAGGAGAGTGAGGACCGAGGGCAGGTGCAGGAGATGGAGGAGATGGAGGAGGAGGAGGAGGTGGTGGAGGAGGAGGTGGAGGAGGTGGTGGGTTGGGGATGCAGAGTCAGAGGAGAGGGAGAGGTGGACTACCTCTATAGATATCACAGGGACCATTGATACAGGGAGGAGTTCAGCTGAGTGGGAGGGGGATGGAGAGGGAGATATCGATGGATAGAGGGGAGGGGACTACTGGAGAGGGTGGTGCAGGTGAGGCGGCTATGGATACCAGGGAGGGAGCCACTGGAGATCTGCGAGATCATATGATAGTACGTTTGCAGACTCGGATAGAGGATTTGGAGGTGGAGGTGGCAGCTAGAGATGTGCAACTATTTGCACAAGAGTCAGAGCTGGCGGTGGTGCTGTGGGAGAAGGATAGTGCAGTGGAGAGATTGGCAAAGCTGCAAGAGAGAGTGCGGGTTGGAGTAGGAGCATAGGGGCCTACGGGGAGGTGATGAGGGAGATGCGGCGAGCATAGGTGGAGATAGACTACTGGCGGGGTTTATATGAGCAGGTGGTGCTAGTTAGTCAGCGAGCTCTCAGTTATTCTCAGATGCGGCAGGCTAGATCAGAGCAATCGTAGAGGGTGTAGAGCAGTGGGGGTGTGATGGGTCCGTTGCGGAGGGAGAGATCAAGGGATGCAGGAGGGAGTGGTGGTTCGATGAGGCCTCCACGGAGAGATGGATCAGGGGGTGCGGGTACCAATGGTGGAGCAGGTGGAGGTGTTGGGACAACATCTGGCCAGAGTGGCATTTGAGAGAGCATTTTTGCATGCATATATGTATTGTATCATTATTTTTATTCTTTGGACTGTATCTTGGATGGCTCTTGGTAGCTGATTTTTGTAGACTTCATTGCACTCTGATATATGAGATGAGATTTATGAGGAGATCTCATATTTTGATGATATGCAGTTGATTTATATGGATGTTTATGTAGGATGATGAGTGATTGCTTAGATGGATATGTGTACATATATGCATTTGATGAGATGTTTCTTATATGCATGTTTTTATGATGATTTATGATGTGGGATACTGACATGTGAATGCAGGTTTATATATGTATGATTTATTTGATTGATGTAATGCTTTATGTATATGACGCCATGATAATGATGTATGCTTATGATGATTTATGAACAGGATTTTGGTGTTTCCTATTGCAATATAATGATGAGATGATGTTAATGCAATGGTTGAATGAATGATGTTTATGTATGGATATGCATCTAGATGTTTTTAGATGAATGTAATATGGATAAACAAAATGTAAAGTACAAATGTTTATATGATAATGCCTAAATGAATGCATATGTAAAATGGATATATATAAAATGGTATGAACCAATGTGTTATGGAAATAAATGGATTTATGATTTTAAATGCTTAAATATGATTTAAGTAAGAATGATAATGTGATGATACTATAACTTATAGGTTTAATAATGACACCTTAATGCAATTAAAAAGAGGATAATGAATGTAATGTGAATGAATCCTAAAATGAGCATAATAAGGTACTTAATAATGAATGAATACACCTTTTAACTATAAATGAATGTATGCAATGATAAATGATAAAGGATGATGAAATGATGATGGATAATTGACACTAAATGAATGTCTAGTAAATGATTTAAAAACAATCAAAAGATAATTTGATCCCACGAATGAATCTAATTATTTATGATTGACGCAATGATGCAAATGTTTAATGAAAACTAATGTAAAAAATGAACTATATGCAATGTTAAGTTAAAGATGACATGAATGTACTTAATGCAAGATGCAACTAAATGCAATGATGAGATGACCATGAGGAATGCAAGGTTTTTGAGACTTTGCATGATTCATTGATGATGTATCAGAGTACTCGGTCATGATTGTATCCAAGACCAGCTTAATTTTCACATTTGCATATAAATCCTATATATGAATGAGTGAATGGATGGGTGATATGCAACGGAATGCAATATATAAACAAATGAGATGAAATGACGATCCATAGTGCTCTATTTTCATCATTGAGCTTTAAAATGTTGGAAGAGAATACAGGCATCTTGACATAATGATTCAAGATGACCTGAGTATTCCTTACATGAATTTTATATAGCAAGTTAATACAAATGACTTGGTATAAGGGTCAAGTCAACCAGAGTATTGCTTGCGAAACAGACAAGGATTATCTCCATTCATGTATGACTTGGATCATCCTCCTTGATCTTAGGCTGATCATATCCTGAGACAAGTGCATACCGTACTAAGAGATAAAACCTTTATCCAATTTGGATGAGGAGGAACCAAAGAATGAGCATTGTACGTGCAAACAAACAGTATATACATAAAGAATAAAGAATAAGGATCCTTGGTAATGGCTCATGCCCATATGGTCGAGGTATACGCTGTAGTCAGCAAGCTGTAATGATCTATGACTACATTTTGCATAAGATCACGTAGCTTGGTGAACTTCCCACATAGACACCATTAGTACATGCCCCAGAACTTCATCAGAAATAATGTGCAAATGATACAAAACAATGCTTAAAAAGATCCCGATACAGATAAACGAATGATTGTACTCACAAATCAACCAAGTATTTGATAGCTTAACATAATTTTCTTGTCAAAGAATACGTCACTTTTCTCTTTGTTTTGGTAAGGAAGGATGCATCCTTGTTTAAAGATAGTTTGAGTGTTGGTGTTGATTGTGTGATCGATTGGTAAATGGTCATCATGTGAGTATTTCGTCAATGTTTGTTTTGTATCTGTGCGGATGAGTATGTACAAGGTGTTGCCATGTTTTTGTGTGATTTTCAATGGTTTTTCGATGTTTTTTGGATTTTGTGAGACATTTTAAATGTTTTTGGTATTTTGTGAGATATTTTAAATGTTTTTGGTATTTTGATGATTGTTGGAATGAAGAACTTAATGAATCATAAGACAATGTAGAATCCACTTCCATTAATAGGTTAAGGTTATTGCCCCCAGGTGTAGACATGACTATGATAAAGCGGGATGTACTATCGCTGTGTTGCAGATCAAATAACAAGCCATGGTTTTGGACGGAGGGATGTATGTATGAAGTAGATGTGATCACAACAAGTTTGAAACACAATGGAGCCATAGCCTTTACGAGTGGTGCCTGTTTGCCAGGTTTTCACCATCGCACTTACCCAAGGTGCCACTGGAGTGGTTGTTCACCGTTTGGATGTATGATTTTTCTCTTACTCCTTTTGGTGTTTTTGTATTTTCTTCGAGACATTTTTCTGAATGTTTTTGGTATTTTCTAGTATGCAGGGGAGCCTGATGCTCTGTTCAGCTTAGGTATAAAACCATTTGAGGTGCATGTTGATTGGATCTGCGAGTGGTTCTCCTTCTGATGTAGCCAACTGATATGCCCCGGACCCGAATACAGCAGTGACAACATATGGGCCCAGCCAGTTTGATTCAAACTTGCCCTGATGTTCTCTGTTTGGTTGGTTGTGAGGATTCTCTCATAGAACAAGATCGCCTACCTCAAATGTATGAGATCGAACTCGGTGATTGTAGCTTCTACTCATGCGCTGCTGATAGGCTTTGAGATGGTTGTACGCAGCTTGTCGCTTCTCATCTAGTAACTCTAAGTCCTGAAGATGGGATACTCTATATGCTTCATCATCTATTAGATTATGCAAGGAAACCCCTAATGATGGTATCTCGACCTCAATAGGCAAGATAGCTTCTGCACCATAGACCAGTGAATAAGGAGTTGCACCTATAGGGGTTCGAATGCTAGTTCAATATGCCCATAGCACTGGATTTAGTTGAACATGCCAATCACGACCGACATCATTGACTGTCTTCTTGAGGATTCTTAATATGTTTTTATTTGATGCTTCAGCCTGACCATTGCCTTGTGGGTAATAGGGGGTGGAAAAGCGATGTTGGATGTGAAATTTCTCACAAAGTTCACGGACATCCTGATTTTTGAAAGGAAGACCGTTATCTGTGATGATGGACATGGGCACACCATACCGACAGATGATGTAGTTGAGGATGAATGAGGTGATCTGCTTGCCGGTGACTTGGGTAAGTGGAATAGCTTCGATCCACTTTGTGAAATATTCGGTGGCAGTAATAATGAATTTATGGCCATTAGATGAAGATGGATGAATCTTACCCACAAGGTCAAGACCCCATTGACAAAAAGGCCGTGGTGTCATGATTGGTTGTATTTCTTGGGCTGGTGCATGTATCAGGTCGCCATGAACTTGACATTTTTTGCATTTTCTGACAAAGTAGTAGGAATCTTTTTCCATAGATGGCCAATAGTATCCATTGCGCAAGAGTTTCTTGGCTAGTGACAGACCACTTGAGTGAGTCCCACAAATTCCTTCATGTACTTCTTCTAAGGCCTTTGTTATCTCATCTTGTTCCAGACATCGAAGGAGAGTACCATCAAGACCGCGTTGGTATAGGGTGTCAGCAATAATGGTATATCGAGCAGTTTGGCGAATAAAGGTTTTACGTTGGTTATTCGATTGGTTGGGAGGAAGGGTGTGATCGCGGAGATAGGTGTAGAATTCACCGTACCATGGGGATTCAGGACCGACAAGGCGACATATCATTTTAGATTCAGGGATATCATAAGCGGGAATCCAAAGCTGTTCTACCAAGAACTCGTAGCGTGTTGAATTATGTGGAAGATCTAGGAGAGATGCGATGGTAGCCATAGCGTCAATAGCTCGATTCTGATCTCTTGGTATCAGCTCAAAAGTGATAGTAGTAAATGATGTCTTTAGAGTGTCCACCATTTGCTTATATAGCATGAGTTTATCATCCTTTGTCTGATATTCATCAGTTGCTTGTCGAATGACCAGTTGTGAGTCACCATATACTTGTAGTTCTTGTAATTTCCATTGTATGGCTAGCCTGAGTCCTGTGATCAAGGCCTCATATTCTGCTATGTTGTTTGTGCATGGAAATGTGAGCCTGTAAGACTTCGGGATGCTGTCACCTTGAGGTGTGATAAACAGAATGCCTGCCCCCGAGCCATGCCTAGTGTATGAACCATCAAAGTATAGTTTCCATGGTTGTGTTGTTGTGATCATGAATATCTCTTCATCTGGAAAATTGGAAATGAGAGGATGATCACCTATGAGAGGTGCATCTGCCAACTGATCTGCAATAACTTGACCTTTGATAGCTTTACGGTCTACATACTCAATGTCAAATTCACTTAGAATCATCACCCATTTGGCGAAGCGGCCTGTCAATGCTGCTTTGCTGAGTAAATACTTGAGTGGATTAATCTTTGCAATGAGTTGTACCTTGTGCATTAACAGATAGTGCCTCAGTTTAGTGGCTGCTAAGATTACTGCTAAGCAAGCTCGCTCAATAGGCGTGTAATTGAGTTCATAGCCCACCAGTGTGCGAGAGATGTAGTATACAACACACTCTTTTCCTTCTGCATTATGTTGTGCCAGTAGTACACCCAATGCTGTACTTGTTGCTGAGATATAGAGTAACAACGGTCTACTTGGATCTGGTGGCATTAGCAATGGTGGATTCATGAGATAGTCTTTAAGCGTCTGAAATGCTTGTTGGCATCGGGCATCCCACTGAAAGCGGATGTTCTTGTGTAGCAGATGTGTGAATGGGTGACACTTATTAGCCAATTGTGTGATGAATCTTTGGATGGATTGAAGCCGTCCTTGTAATGTCCTTAGCTGACTAATATTATTTGGAGGTGGCATGTCCATGATTGCTTTTACCTTTGTTGGGTCAACCTCAATACCTTTGCTTGAGACAATGTATCCTAGAATCTTCCCGGAGGTTACTCCAAAGACACATTTCTTTGGGTTGAGTCAAACATGGTATTGTTCCAGTTTATCAAAGATTTTATCTAAGATGTGGAGATGCCCTTCTTTGGTGAGTGATTTTTCTAGTAAGTCATCCACATAATCTTCCATCATAGTATGCATCATGTCATGGAAGATGGTGGTCATTGCTCTTTGATATGTTGCTCCTGCATTCTTGAGACCGAAAGGCATTACATTCCAGCAATATGTGCCCCATGGACATGTGAAGGCTGTCTTATGTTGATCTTCTGGTGCGATCTTTATCTGATTGTATCCTGAAAAGCCATCCATGAGTGAAAGCATGGCATATTTTGCTGTCAGATCCACTATGATGTTGATATTTGGAAGGGGGAAGTCATCCTTAGGATAGGCCTTATTCAGATCTCTGAAGTCAGTACAAATGCGGATGCCCCCTTTTGGTTTGCCGATAGGCACAATATTGGAGATCCATTTTGCATAATCAATTGGTCTAATGAAACCAACATCTAGGAGTTTCTTGAGTTCTGTTTTGACTAGCACTGCAATCTGAGGATGCATCTTACGAAGCTTTTGCTTGACAGGTTTGGCTCCTTCTGCTATGGTAAGGTGATGCATGACTAAATCAGGATCAAGCCCCGGCATGTCTACATATGACCATGCAAAGTTGATCTGATGCTTCTAGAAGAACTCTATAAACTTAGGCCGTTCTTCTGGAGTGAGAAGAGATGCCAAATGTATGAGGTGAGGATTTTCAGGAGTCCCCACATTGTATTCTTTGGTTTCCTCGATGAGAATCGTTGATCATTCCTGTTGTGTACTATCAGGGAGAATGTCAAACCCTTCATCCTCAGGTGCCTCAGAGAGGTTTTCACCATTGGATATGCTCTTTCTTTTTACTTTTGTCGGATCAAACAGTGCCACAGTGTGGTTTTCACTGGAAGATCCATGTTTTATTGTTATATTTTTGCAACTAAAAGGTTTGGCATCCGCCCCAAAGTATGCTGCGCTATTAAGTTCAATGGTGATTCTAGCTTTGTGATCCTTGCTTGGTAGGTTATCCCTTAATTCCAAAAAGTCAATGATGGCCTCATCATTTTGGAAGAAGTCAAGACATGGGGGATTTGGTTGGTTCCATTCGATAAGTTCAGGGTGGATAATGGGCATTACTTCATCGATTAGGTTAAGTGCGTTAGATGTATCAGTGAGGTTTAAGACGTTATGGTGAAGGTCGTTGATGGTACTCTCCCTGTCAGAATCAGGTGTAGGATGAGACGTAGGGTCTGTGGAAGATGTTTCCGGTTCAGGAACCCAAGTGGTCTTTATCTGTGCTTCTCCATAAACAGGGATGTCTTTGCGTGGTGGAGGGGGTGATACATCTTCCTCATCTGAAGTGTTAAGTTGTACAGAATCAAATTCCCACTCATGTGAGTCGGTCTCTAAGTCACTTTGCAGCATCCGATTACTATACCATATTGGGATGTCTTTTGAATTAAATACTGCAGGTGTGATTGGTTGATGTACCTTTGTAGTGATCGGTGCTGCAGGAAGGTCTATGGGGATTAAAGGATCTGGTACGGGGAGTATTGGTAGTGTTGACTTAGTTGCTTCTGCTGGAACTGCTGGTGCTATAGATGTTGTTGCGGGTTCTGACACAATCGTTGCTGCTAATGGTACTATGGATGTAATGACTGCTGCGAATGGGATTACGGGTTCGTTTGGTGGAATGAGTGGCATTAGTGATGGTTGTGTTGGGATTTTGAGCCTCAATGGGGCAGTTGGGATGGTGCTTGAGGCTGCTTTGATAATGAAAGGTGTCCTTTTTGTAGTAGGCTGACATAATGGTTTGCTGGGTTTTCCTTTGAATTTGAGTTTAGGAAAGATCTCTTTTTCAAAGTCGAGGCCTGTATTACCTTTGGGTTTTAATTCTGGCAGCAGAGGTTCATGTCATCCTTGTTTGCAATATCCCAAAGCACTCTAACCATCATATCCCATTCTTTGCATAATGAGGAGGCCTTTGCCATACTGATCTGTAGGAAGTCTAACTTGCGGTATATCAGTGGTGATGGGATCTTTATAGATCCAGTCCGCTAAGTCCTCATCTTGGGTTTCTTCTTCTTGACTCTTTCCAAGGATGAAAGGCGTTAAAGCACATGTTGGCATGATTAGCAGTTGGTGGAGTACCTGCCGTGGTTTACCATGTGTTCTAGGAGAAGTGGGCATTTGTCCCACACAAAAGAGTTGACTCAAGTTGTATTCCCCAGGACCTTCCTCTGCTATTTTCATCTTAAGCTTTTCTTGCTTTGGTATAGTGGTGTTTGAACTGGCAAGAGAGGTGGGACTTATATATGATGTGGAAATGGCTTCTCTATTATTGGGAACGGTAATCTCTAGTTGATGGTGGATATTATGATAGTACGCAAAGGGATTTGCATCACCCAGGATTGTGATCTCTACACCATTGTGTGGGAACTTGATACATTGATGGTAGGTAGATGGAATGACTTGCATGGTATGTATCCAAGGTCTTCCTAACAATAGATTATATGGCAGAGGAAGGTCCAGAACCTGACAGATGATGTGCTTTACCACAGGGCCTACTCGGATTGGTAGTACCACAGCTCCTTTGGAGGAATGCTCTGCATCGTCATAGGCTTTGATTGTGATCTTCTTACGAGGATCCACTGATTCTACTGCATATCCCAATGCTGTGACCAACTATAGTGTACAAATATTCAGGCTTGCTCCATTATCGATCAAGACTCGCTTGATCCTATGCTGGTTAATAAATCCTTCGATGTGGAGTGAGGCATTATGAGGTTGCTTGAAGGAAGAGTTGTCACTTTCAAAAAAAGTGAGACAAGGTGATGACTTTAGACTTCCAACCATGGCTTGAAATTGGTCTGTATTCAGATTGGCAGGAACTGACGCCTCTTGGAGTGCTTGATCCAAGATAGTTTTATGAGATGGCGATAGGCGCAATAGCTCTAAAATGGATATAAGCATAGGGGTTTTGTCTAATTGTTCCACAAGATTGTATTGCTTTGGGATGGAGGTGGTGCCTTGTGGAGCTGCCTTTATGGTAACTTTGCCGTGACATGTAACAACATTGCAATTTGAGTTGGGATTTTTGAAGGTTATTGTTGCAACTTGTTCACTGGCATCATATAGATGATTTACAGTGTAATTATACGCAACCTGTGTATAATCAGTGGTATCAGTGCCTCGCCTGGAAGTGGAAGGACCCCTTTGATCTTGTGATGGAAGTGGATTTTTGAACATCAAATGATCATTATTGGTTGTTTTTGGGTCATGTCCTTCAATTTCAATTTCTCCTCGGTCAATGAGATCCTGAATAAGATCTTTTAATCGGTGACAATTACTTGTCTTGTGTCCTCTTCCTTGATGGAATTCACAGTGTTCAGTATCTCTCCACCATGCTGGTTTGACCTAAGGCTCATAGTTTGATATTTTAGGTAGAGTGACCAAATTTTGAGAAATGAGTTGTCGCAATACTGTTTCAATGGGTTCCCCTAAGGGAGTGTATGTTCATTTTTGTTTTTGTTGACGAGGTCTAGGTTCATCGTGAGATGTGATGCGACCTTGATTGGAAGGAGCATTTGTGTTATTCTAAGGTGGAGGATTTTGTCCTGCAAACCGGAACACAGGTTGTGCATTTTGTATAGTCCTGGCATCCACAACCCCATCATTGATGATATTCTTATTTTTATTCGAGAAGCTTGGTTTATCACTATTGAAGCGCAGGCGAGGACCATCCTTTGGTTCATTATAGATTTTGACGAGTCCTTTCTTGATGAGTGCCCTTTCACATTTCAAACCCTTGGTGATCATATCATTAAAAGAGTCTGTGTCTTTGACATCTAGGTGAAATTCCATTTCTTCGTTTAAGTTGGAAATGAATATTTCCACTAGTTCTCGTTTAGGTAACTGAAGAGAACATCTGCTAGACATTTGGCACCATCATTGCAAGAATACTGAGAATAGTTCACCTTGTTTTTGTTTAGTGTTGCACAGATCAGCCATGGTGATGTCGCGTTCAATGTTATGAGAGTAATGAGCTAGGAACTTCTGGATGAGTTCCTCAAATGTTCTAATGCCACTTGATAGTTGGGAAAACCATGATGTGGTTGTTCCTCCCAAGCTTTGGGGAAAAAGGCGCATTAGGTAGGTGTCTTCATATGCCACTTCAAGACAAACAGAATGAAATTCTCTGACATGATCACGAGGATCTCCCTTTCCTCTATATTTTTCAAATTTGGGTGTTTTGAATCCTTGGGGAAAGGGTGGCATATAAAGATTCCTATCAAAAGGATAGGGACAGATGTCATTGAGTGAGAATTGGTTAGTCTTGACACCACTATGAAGTTGTTGGGCGAGATTCTCGACTTGTTGCCGCAACATCTCCATTTCAGTTGGAGGAGGAGGTGGTGGGTTACCTCGAGGAATGTTATATCTGATGGGATCTCTACTTGAAAAGAAGACCATTAAGCTCAAAGGCTTTGATCAAAAAGAGGAAATTCTTCTATATCAATAGACAAATCTTTGTCTCCCATAGAATTTTTTTGCGTCACATGCGCCTATACCTTCAAGGCAAAACAAACGAATTTGATTCAGACTCATTGAACCGCAGAGCTTTTATGCAATATAGAGCTCTGAGTTATCACAAAAACCAAGGAGGTAAGATTAATCCCAACTTTCTCCCAAACGTTTGTATCACATACAACACTGCTCGAGAAATACCACCAACACCCGAAAGGGAAGAGGTAGAGTTTGTCCCATTTGTAACACAAAGTTTTTATTGAAGTTGAAAACATTTTCATCCATCATCTTATTCATACATCATCACTTCATCATCAATCTGTTCCAACTCTCAAAACATTAAAAGGTTCTTGTCCCAAGTTCTCTTTTAGATATTGCTTGAAATCAAAAACATCCCATCACTTTTTAGATTGTTTCTACATCTAGGATAAGCTCATCCTAAGAGACACATCTACGCAGGTTAAAACTAGTTTATGAGTGAATCCTCTCATTACTAGGTAGTTCAATCTGTAACACATCTCAGATTTCTCTACACCTTATCACATCAAATCTTATCAAAACAAGCAAGCAATTCAAAGAAGGAATTTTGGTTACATCTACCTTAAAAGTGCTAGAGATCCACATGCAACACAATTCACCAATCATCAATCTCTCATTTCATCAAAAACTCATCATCATTTTCACGCAACTTCAACAAAGACTCATAAGCAAAATGGCCCAAACCTGATCACAATCAAGGCAACGAGAAATAGAAATGGAAGAAGAAGAAGAAGAAGAAAATCTGTGGGGTGGGGATAATGATTTAAATAAATGTTTTATTTAATTTATTTAAAAGAGGAATAGGGGGATTTTAATTAAATAAATAGATTTTATTTATTTAATTGATTTGAATTTGATTTAATGAATTAATTAAAATAAATTGAATAATTTATTTAATTAATAGAAGAATGTTTGGAGATGAATTACTTAAATATTAATTTAATTAACCGATGGCTAGTGGATTTTTAATCAAATAAATAGCGAATATTTATTTAATTAAGTTGGACAGATTTGTGTGACTACAGTCTATAAATTGTAAAGCCTTTAACCAGGTGCAACATTTAGAATAAGTGTTGTAAAATCCTTTAGCAAGGTAGATCTAAAGATCTTGATACTCCTAATAGGGTAAGCTATCAGATATAGCTAAACATGTAGCTCTAACCAAGCACTCTTTATTATTGTAGTAGTGAAGTTGTGGGTGCCATCCCCACCGCAGTTTTTCTCTCTAACCAAGAGTTTCTGCGTAACCAAAATATATGTGTTATGGAGTGAATCATGTATGATCGTTATTCATTTGTTTTAGCTTTATGTTATGTTACAACAATTTTTGGTTTATGCATAACAGTAAAGATATTGTTGATAAAAGGATTTGAGGTACTGATTCACCCCTCCCCTCTTAGTACATTAGCTTTACATATTGGGCCTAACAATTATCCCTCGAAAATATAGGAAATTCTACCAAAATCCCATCTAGATTTGTTATAGCACTAAAAAATATATCCTTAATGTCCAACTACCTAATCTTTGAGCTCAAAAAAATCCCATCAAACTTGTCCTTTTTCATTTTCCCTTGTTGTTCGATTATGAGTAGATAGGTAGGTATTTGTTGTTCCAAATAACAAAAAAAATCAAAATTCAAATTTTAGCAAATGTTGTGTGGTGATGGGTGGGGAGGATACAACAAATAAAAAAGACCTAGATATCGTTGGTCCAAAACAATAGGTTTTAAATAAAACATTATACTCAATCTTAGAGACAAGAATTCCTAATTGAGCAGCTATCAAAACCCCTCTACCTTGGTTCAATTATCTTATCAACCTGAGGACGTACAACTTGAAATGGGACAAAAAAATATATGCACTAAGAGTTTTTAGAAACAAGTCTATCCTAGCTCTAAACAAATGAAATGTTGAATAAACTTTCTTACGGAAATAACTTACTTCTAGATTATAACACAGGAAAGCTATGCCAACTTTTATAAATAAAATCTAAGCTTGTCTAACCTATACAAAATTGACTGTCATGTTCTGTCATGGTTGTAGGAATATACATAGAATAACGGTTTAGTGGTTGCAAGAGCAGACAACAAATAGTTTACCAGAACATATTTAAACAACTTTGAAAAGTAAAGTGAATAAAAACATATGTACAAAATCCTCACCAATTGAGCCCCCCTTGAGTGAGTCTTTTGGATTACAAGCTACAACATAGATTAACTATAAAGCTCACACAACTATGTCAAAAACCATAAACTACTCAAACAGTAAGTCGGCTTCTTTATTCAGAATTAACCTAATAGCATAACATAGTGTAATATCATAATAGTTACTAACTAAATCAAGAAACTTTAAGAGGATTATATAACATTCATCCTCATAATAGTTTTCCACAATAGCTGATCTACTCCTAGTTTCTATGTGGAGGCTTTTATTTAAAATATAAAGTCTAAGAAGACTAAGAGAAACAAGATTCTGTTCCAACCTTGAACATTTGTACAATCTTCCCTAGATTTGCTCTAACATCTAGCATGGTCATTAATAAAAACATTAATAGCTCATGATTGGTCTTCAAGGCTCCTTGATGACCCCAAACAATTGATGCCCAAGTTGTAACAACCTTTGACCCCTTCTTGCCTCACTGTCCAATCCTTCTCACATTGCCATTTTGTTGATAATCAAGACCTGTTTCAACATAAAAGTCTTTCCACGTAGCTGCAGCACCGGGGTTAGCACAAGAACACATATTCTCATTCATTACAACATATTCATCATCACACAAAGATAACGTTAATGCTTATATTTGCATACATAAAGCTTACTATTTCATCACAACAAAGGTTTCAGAGTGAGGATAACATGACCAACATATAGACTCACAAAGGCAATTAAAGCTTAACTATCATATGAAAGTCTTAAGTATCATAAAATAACTACAAATAAAGACATAAACTAAGACTCATCATACCCCTCAACTGGAGGTTTTACTGGTCCACCAGCAAAAGGTTTTTGGTTCTCTTTCCAAGTGAGTAGCCTAAAATCTGCAACAGAAGTTTCTCCCCTTGTTTGGGCAATAAGACTCTAGTATAACCCTTGATCCTTTTTAAAGTTTTCCCATCTATCCTTTTCCTGCTCCACATCATAGTAATAAAGCTCCTCCACATGCAAAACATGCCACCACAACATAGCTGGTTGGAAGATCAGTGGTATCCATTTCTCCTACTAATTCCAACCCAAATGGATATAGGTAGCTTCCCTTCTGAGTGTCGCATGATATTTTCTGCGTGAGTGAAGCTCTATCCTTTTCAGGTCTTTAGGCAACCAACTCCATCTACGAGCTAGGTGTCCATACACTGCCCTTGATGTTGTTTCTGCCATTTGCTCATATTCGTTGTAGGCCTCTTCTCTTAATTTTAGCACTCTCCTCTTAACACCAAGTTCAGAGGTTAATTGATTCCACCTATAGTAAATTTCACCAGGGTCTCCCACTTTGGCTCTTAATGGTAATGGAACAATTTTCTCCATATCCAAGTATTTGCTAGCTTGTTCACCCCTGCTATTTTCATTTTGGATATAGGACATAAATGCCCTAAGGTGAATATCTCCAATTTTGAGGAATGGATTCCACTATGGGGTACAAAGTATGGCATAGTGTCGTGCCTATGAAGTGTATACCTATTTCTGCAACACAAAACACTCAATAGATCATTACAAGCATGGTTAATGAATTTAAAGCAAAGAAAGAAAAAACCATAACTAAGCGATCTATCGCCTCCTAGTAAATGCAAGTATGAATTTTGCTCTCAGATCTGGTCATGCAAATTCTTGTGACTGGACTACACTTAAATGGAGGAATTAAATGATAAATGATGCATTTAAGCTAGCAATGATAATGATTAAGCTACATGATTCCATGATTATGCTAGAAAATAAGCTAAAATTGAACATGATAACAATGCTATTATGATATTGCTAAGAACTATATGACTATAGTAACAATGTTTGAATGCAAATGAGATGGGATCTAGGATCCTTTGAACTCTAAAATGGGATCTATTTATAGGATTTCCAAGGCTAGGGTGAGGTGGTAGGAATCAATGGTCAAGATTGAGTCTGAAGATATCAATGGTTAAATTGGAGGAGGTTGGAAAAGAGGTTGGATAAAAGGGAACATTTGCCATCTCTATGGTGACAAGTGTCAAGGAGCTTATAGAAGAGGTTGGATGAAAGGGAACATTTGGAGGTTGGTAGGAGAAGGGGTTGGATGAAAGGGGACAATGTCTTCTCCATGGTGACAAGTGTCAAGAGGCTTCTAGAAGAGGTTGGATGAAAGGGAACACTTAGTGACAAGTGTCACAAAGCTTTTCTCATGAGAGGAAAAAGTGTCTAAGGAAAGGGGACATGGTGGTTAGGATGTGAAAGCTAGGAGGGGTTTAGGCAAACCCGAGGTTAGATGGAATGAGTTAGGTTTAGAAGGGGTTAGATTAGGTAGTTAGAGGTTAGGAGAATTTGAATTTAAAAATTCAAATAATAGGAAAAGGCTAATTAATTTCAACAACTCATAAATTGATTTGTTTTAATTAATTAGGGGATTTAGAAGAAATGAATTTGATGGGGGGAATTAATGAATTTGAATTAATTAATTAAAGAGAATTATGAAAAATGAACCTATTAAATAAATCATTAGATTTATTAATAAGTAGATGAAAGGGGGGTTTTAATCAAATTGCTTAGTGAATTCAATTAAATTAGGAAGGGGGATTAATTAAATAATTTCTTATTTAATTGTGTGGGGGAAAAAGCGAGACTAGGCCAAAATGCCCTAATCTCACTTTTTCAATCACACACTTGTGGAATACGAAAGATCCTAGAGGTATCACACAATTGGCTACTTCTTTTTGTGGAAGAGAGAGCCACGGGCTACCTATTAGGATTTCTATTCCTTTGTTGCAAATGATAGATAAAATGATGCAAGTTCAATCCCTAACCCCAAAGTGCAAGTATGAACTAACAACAAGATTGCAGAATTGAACTTAAACAATGGAAAGCTGTAAACACAAGGACAAAATGAGAATGTAAATGCGTACCTGGTGTTAAAATCTGAGTGAAAATGTTCGGGATGGGGGCGCGGGCGCCACTATCCTGATTCTGCCCCTGAAACTGCTCCTGAAACTGCTGTTTTGCAACCTGAAAAGCTGTCAAAAATGCTGAAACTTGCTGTCTGACAGAAGGACCAGGGCGCCCAGCGCCCCTGTCCTGGCAGGACCAGGGTGCCCCACACCCCTGTCCTGGTCTTTTTCTTTGCAATTTGGTGTGTTGTTTTGTCTCAGTCCGCTTTCGTCGGATCTGCAACTTGCGGCGTCGTCTGAATCCCGAAATCTGCACTTATATCTGAAAAGGTGTGTTGGGCGGCTATATAGGGTTTTGCCTTAGTCAAAACCCTGCTTTGGTGGTTTCCACCTCCACGAATAGCCAAGTTGTATTGTAAAAGTAGTGTGTACAGACCTTGTGTGTGTGCAAGATCCTAAAATGCAAGTAAGCAAACTAGAGCAACCTAGAAAGTAAACCCTAATTGCTTGTAAATGATAATGTAAGTGCTCCAAATCAAGATGCAAAGTGATCTAAAGCATGAATACAAATTATATGATGAAGCTTATGCAAAGACATGAAAACAACATGAAATCATACCCAACCCCAAGGGAGGGGTACAAGCCAATCTTCAGTCGGTGATCCCTTATTGTTCTTCAATGCCTTCAAAGCCCTAAATGGATGAATGAAATTGATAGATGCTTGATGGATGGATGTTGAATGTTGTTGGAGTCTTCAAAGATCTGCTCTTTCACTGCATAGAAGGTCCCTGAAACCAAAAATCTGGATCCTTTCAAATGAAGAAAGAGGGCTCTTATATATGAAACCCTAGGTCTTAATTTCAACTTTTGGCCGACCTAGAGATTGAATCTCCCGCCAATTTCTTGGGGTTAAGCTTTATTTTATGATTGGATTGCACTCCTGAAATTTCGAGAAAAATGTCCGGGACCATGTGCACGCTGGGCGCCATGGTCCCGACAACTTTTCACCAAATTTTCAGGGCCATCAGATATGATGATTTTAGAGCGAATCTCAAAGTTACAAGTGATTTCGAGATGTTTGACCCCCGAAATCAAGCCCCCAAGTTCAAAATAGGACCTAATCAGGGTTTTTGATTAAATGATGTATTGGAAGAATAAAATGAAAGGGGCACACTTTAATGAAAAGGGCCCAACTTTATGATATGGGAGATGATAAAATAAGACCCTAGACCTAATTAATTTAATTAATTAAGTGCTAAAGGGGAAATGCAATGCAAAATGCGCCAAGGCGGGTGCTAAACTAGGTGTGAAATTGTACCACCCTAGCAAGTGCGTACAATTTACGACGCTACATTAATTAATTATCTTCAGACCATTTTTAGGTGTATACATTTTGCCCCTCTTTGAAGCAAGGTGTGATGACGCGTTGATTCAATGAATAATCTCATTTTGATGATGTTGGTTCGATAGGATGCCCCAACTATTGATTGATAGATTGCAATACGATGATTCCCCCTCGAGAGATCAATTGAGATAATTGATTTGTTGGAGTGGTTTGGATGATTGCGAAATTGATGTCCCGATTAGAAATGATTTGATGTCTGCAACTGTATTTGATGAAAATGTGAGTTATATAATCATGGTGATGTAGTTCTTTGATGATTGATAAAGCTTGATTGATTAGATCAATAAGATTGAGATTCAATCTAGTTTCAGGAATGACACCTCCTTTATAAGACAAAGATGATCAAAAGCGTATGGTTTTAGGAACGATATATCCTATATAAGACTTGATTAAAAGCGTCTGGTTTCAAAAAAGATACATCTTGTATAAGACATGAGAAAATTGATTTAGATGTGATTGATTGATAGAATTGATAAGATTCATTGGATAAAGAACTAACAATTTGTTGATATCAAGTTGCAAAAAGATTTAGATATGCTGATGTTGGTTCTATTGAGAGGGTAGCATAAGATTTTCGCTAGGTCAAAAATATCTGGAGAGATATGAGTCATTAGTCTGATTGCATATACACTTGTGATGATACCTTGATGATTCCTGCAATAGATTTAACCTTGGATAAAAGGAGCATGCGGGATCCCATGCAAGAATGAAATGCAAGCTAAATGCAATGCAAAGCCATGAGTGGACCAGTTACTGGATTATTGCATTTTTGTCATCATTGAGCTCTTGAAATGTGGGAAGTGAGTGCAAACATTGATGGTATAATTAAACCATGATGACCTTAGCACTGCTTTCCTAGATTTTTGATATGGCAGTTAGCACAAGCATCGAGGTATAATTGAACCGAGATGACCTGAGTGTTGCTTGCATAAAATAGGCAGTATTAACCATTTCAATACACAAATTGGAAATGTCTTCAATGATACTCTGATGATCATGTCCTCAGACAAATTTGCACATATTAATGATTAATTTTCAGACAACAGACAAGAAAAATATCATGTTTCTTCCTTGTTCCTCTAGTCAAAAACATCCTGGAGTCACTCAGAAATCATGATAGCGAAAATCAATATAGAAACTTGAACAATCATGTTAAAATCATTATCCAAAAGATATCATCCATACGTTTAGACTGACTTTGTGATAGTTTAAAGGTTGATAATTTGATCTCGTGTTCCATGTTGGATATGTTTTAGTTGTCTAACCGTTGTTCTACCTGTTTGATTAAGCTCATAATTGATCCAAAGTTTTTCCCCCAACTAAGTGCAAGATTTTGCCCCAAGCCTAGAAACAAATTCGTTATGATATACCCAATGATCCAAACCATGGTGAGAGAGCAACTGCAATGCCTGTGTATGTACAAAAGCTTTATGATGAATATGGACAACACTGATGAATGTAAGCGGAAATATGCATGAACTAATAGATGGAAGAGCTAACCGATAGATATCGCCTGTTTGCCAGGTTTTCACCATCTATTTTTATTGCACTTTTTTCTCATATTTAATTTTTTTTGGATTTTCTTTTCTTTTTCACTGTTTTTGGATTTTTTTTCTTTTTTCACTGTTTTTGGTTTTTCTGCTTTTTCAGACATAATTTTTTTTTCAGATGCATGCTATTAATGGGTTCTTCAAGTTGATCTCTACCTTTTATTGATAGCTAATGTCCTTCTGATCTGAATATTGCTGTGATCACAAATGGACCTAACCAGTTTGGTTCAAACTTTCTGTTCTTTTCTCGATCTGCCTGGTTGTGTGGATTTTCTTTTAGTACTAGTTCTCCTACTTGAAAGATTCATGGTTTGACCCTGTGATTATAGCTCTGACACATTCTTTGCTGATATACCTTTAAATGATCAGTTCATGGATCAGTTCTAACTCTTGTAATCTAGATACTCATTGTTCTTCATCTAGGATGAGACCTTTTAATGATACACGTAGAGAAGGTATCTCTACCTCTATTGGCAGTATTGCTTCTGATCCATAAACAAGAGAGAATGGTGTGGCACCTGTTGGTGTGCGAATACTAGTACGGTAAGCCCATAGAGCAGGGTTTAATTGAACATGCTAATCTTTTCCAGCATCGTTTACTATCTTTTTGAGGATTTTCAGAATAGTTTTGTTTGATGCTTCTACTTGCCCATTCCCTTGTGGATAGTACGGTGTGGAGAATCTATGTTGAATCTTGAATTTATCACATAGCTCTTGTACATCTTGATTCTTGAACAGTCGCCCATTATCAGTGATAATGGTCATTGGTATTCCATAACGACGGATGATGTAGTTCAAGATAAATGCAGCAATTTGTTTTCCTGTGATATTTATGAGAGGTACTGCCTCAATCCATTTTGTAAAATATTCCATAACTACAAGGATGAATTTGTGACCATTAGATGAAGAAGGATTTATCTTTCCTACTAGATCAAGACCCCATTGGCAGAAAGGCCAAGATGTTGCTAAAGCATGAAGTTCTTGTGATGATGCATGAATCAAATTCCCATGGATCTGACATTGTTTGTATGTTTTAGCTATCTGAAAAGAATCTCGTTTCATAGTTGGCCAATAATAGCCCAAGCGTATGAGTTTTTTCGAAAGGGTAAAACCACTTGAACGAGTGCCACAAATGCCATTATGGACTTCATGTATGGCCTTCTCATATTCTTCTTGTTCAAGACATCTTAAAAGAGTACCATCTAGACCTCGTTTAAACAAGGTATCTGTGACGAGAGTATAATGGGAGGATTGGCAAATAAAGTTTCTCTTTTGGTTTTTTGATAAGTCAGGAGGTAAGGTGTTATCTTTCAGGTATGTGTAAGTTTGACCGTAGCGGGATGAATCATGCCCAACAAGGTGACAGATAGCTGGGGAGTCGGGACAATTATGAGTAGGGTAAAAAAATTCTTCCACTAGGAATTCATAACGTTGTTGATTTTCCTGTGTTTGAAGGAGAGAAGCAAGTGTAGCCATGGCATCTACTGCTTTTTTGTCATTTCTTGGGATCTATTGGAAAGTTATTTCTACAAAGTATTTCTTGATATCATCAACCATCTTTTTATAAGGCATTAGCTTTTCATCCTTTGTTTCATAGTCATCATTAATTTGATTGATGATGAGTCGAGAGTCTCCAAAGACTTGAAGTTGTGTAATATTCCATTCTAAAGCCATTTTGATACCTGTAACCAAAGCTTCATACTCTTTTATGTTATTAGTGCATGGAAAGCTTAATTTATATGCTTTTGGGATTGTATGACCTTGTGGTGTAATGAATAGAATGCCTACTCCTGATCCGTGCTGTATATATGAACCATCAAAGTATAATTGCCATGTTTTGTGGTGATTGTTAGGATATCAGCATCAGGAAACTCAATCTGTAAAGGATGATCATCTTGAGGGGTGCCTCTACTAGTTGATCTGCAATGACTTGTCCTTTGATAGCTTTTCTGTCAACATACTCAATATCAAACTCACCCAGAATCATGATCCATTTTGCTAGTCATCATGTTAATGTTGCTTTGCTGAGTAAATATTTCAGAGGATCAATTTTAGCTATCAACTTGATGGAGTGAGATAGTAGATAGTGTCATAATTTTTGAGAAGCAAAAACTATTGCCAAGCATGCTTTTTCTATTGGTGAATAGTTGATCTCATATCCTACAAGTGTTCTGCTCATGTAGTAGATAGCTCGTTCTTTTCCTTCATTATCCTGTTGTGCAAGCAAAATTCCTAATGATGCTTCGGTGGTTGATACATAGAGTAACAACGGATTTCCTAGAATTGGTGACATTAGGATGGGTGGTTGCATGAGATATACCTTGATCCTGTTGAATGCATCCTCACATTGATGGTTCGACTTGAAATGGACATTTTTGTGCAATAGATGAGTAAATGGTTGACATTTATCTGTTAGTTGAGTGACAAATCTTCTGATTGACTATAGTCTTCCTTGGAGTGATCTAAGTTGACTTATATTCTTGGGAGATGCCATTTCCATGATTGCTTTTACCTTAGCTAGATCCACTTCGATACCTCTAGTTGTAACAATGTATCCCAATAGCTTTCCTGAAGTGATGCCAAAGGCACATTTCTTAGGGTTTAGCCTTAGGTTGTATTGTTCTAACTTGTCAAAGATCTTTTCCAGTATCTCTATATGTTCTTCTCTATTCTATGATTTAGCCAATATGTCATCCACATAGTCTTCCATGAATGTATGCATCATGTCAAAAAATATAGTTGTCATAGCTCTTTGATATGTAGCACCTGCGTTCTTTAATCCAAAATACACGGCGTTCCAGCAAAAAGTACCCCATGGACATGTGAACGCTGTCTTTTCTTGGTCTTCAGGTGCTATTTTGATCTAATTGTATCCAGAGAAACCATCCATTAAAGAAAACATGAAGTGACCTGAAGTTAAATCTACAATGATGTCGATGTTAGGCAAAGGAAAATCATCCTTTGGACATGTGTTATTAAGATCTCTGAAATCTGTGCATATTCTAATACTTTTATCTGGTTTTGAAATAGGAACGATGTTGGATACCCATTGAGGATATGCTACAGGTCTGATGAATCCTACATCCAATAATTTCTTTAGTTCTGCTTTGACTAGGAGAGTGATATGCGGATGCATTTTCCTTAACTTCTGTTTGACTGGTTTGTCTCCTGGACTAACATTTAAGTGATGCATAATAAGCTCTGGATCCAACCCTCTCATGTCTGCATATGACCAAGCAAAATTGATTTTCCATTTGAAGAATTCCACATATTGTTGCATTTCTTGCTCAGACAGAGAATTCGCTGGATGAAGAATCTTTGGTTGCTTTGTTGTGCCAATGTTAATGCCTCTGTTGGTTTGATTAAAATGGATGACCTTTCTTGATAGTGCTCAGGTAAAGTGTCAAATATCCCATCTTTCGACGCCTCAAGGAGGTTTTCACCATTAGATGCGTCCTTTCTTTTTACTTTTTTCTGATTTAATGTTACCAATAAATGGTTTTTCAGCATTAGACTTGATATTCTTTTTTTTATTTTCACTTTTGCGACTAGGAGATTTGGCACCCACTTGACTAGAAGATGCGTTGCTGAAATTCCTGGTGGAAGTTGTTGTGGGTTCAATTGCATTAAGATATACAGATATGGAATGGTCATTTGGAAAGGTATCAATGGCGGTATGTCCTTCATTTTCCCAATCAATAAGCTCGGGGTGGATTAGAGGTAGGGGATCTTCATGCTGGGATGTTTCAAGGGTTTCAAGGGTCATGATAGATGTATCAAAATTTTCAATATGTATGTCGATGTCTAGAATGGTATTCTCATCAGAGTGACCTTGCATAAGAAATTCTCGATCGTCCTCGGTTAAGTCCAAGTCAACCGAATGTGATTCTAATTCAAGTGAACTATTTCCTGACATTTGTCCTGCATACGTGTGAACTACATCGACTCCTATATCTCCTTCAAAGAAATTTTCTTCAGTTGATTCTTCAGAGTGATAGGAATCCCATTCCCATTCATTAGAATTTGTATCACTTGCAGCCTGCAATCTACAGATTTGTTCATATAATATGTCTTTTGCTTTTCTGGCTATATCTTTTCTTCTTTCATATTCAACTTCTTCAGGACTGAGATTAAGTTCTGTCAACTTTTCTATGATCTCTCCTTGACTTATATTAGCTTCTTTCTTGTTTTGATTGAGATTTAATGTTGCTTGAGAGTTGCTTTTAGTTTGTTTCTCTTATTGATTGGAAGCTTGTTTCTTTTCCCATTTCATGCTTGCTTGTGTTTGTTGCTTAGCTGATGTTTCTTCTCTTTCAATTGCCAGTTGTTCTTGTCTATTTTCATATTCCTCTTGTTGTTGACTAAGAGATGTGCCTTCTAGTAAAGTGACTTGTCCATATCCTAAGCCTATTTTGTCAGTAGTCTGCTGAGTGTAAGGTTGGATAGGTTTTGAGATACCTTCTTTTCTTTTTCCTATAGGGCCTATTCCAATGTATCCCATCCTTTGAAGAATGTTAAATATTTTTCCATACTTTTCTATAGGTATTCTGACATTGTTGATCTTTTGTTGACATTCTTCATCCTTGTATAGCCACTGTAGCACATATTTGTCTTCTATTTCCTCTGATAAGGTTCCAGCACTAACAAATGCTCTGTCAAATATCGGAAGATGTTTCACAATTGGTTGTTGTTTAGAGTTTGATGGTTTTCCCAAGGATTTAGGAGAAAGTGGTAATTGTGATATTGAATATTCTCTGTTCCCTCGATCTCTTATCTGCATTTGTTTTTCCATACTTGATAAAATAGAGGGAAATTATTGTTCCTTGGATTGTGTGTTCGAAGATGATGCTTCTCTATTATGTGGAACAATGACTTCTTGAGCCATTTTTAGATTACTGCAGTATTGAAATGGATTTGAATCTACAGATATTGTGATTTCCTGCCCATTGTAGGGAAATTTTACACACTGGTGATATGTTGATGGGACAGCTTGCAAGTCATGTATCCAGAGTCTTCCCAAGAGTACATTATATGATAAGTCCAAGTCTAGAACTTGGCATGCTGTGTCCTTCTACAAAGGTCCCACTCTGATGGGTAGTATCACAATTTCCTTGGAGGAACGTTCTTCTTCATCATAGGCTTTTATAGTGATCCTTTTCCAGACATCAACTGCATCTTCTGAATATCCTAAGGCATGAACAAGACTCAATGAATAGATATTTAGGCCTGCTCCATTGTCTATTAGAACACATTTAATGCGTGTTTTGTGAATGAGGACTTCAATATGCAAAGGAGCATTGTGGGGATGTTGCAGGGACATGTCATATTCTTCAGTGAATGATAAGTAGTGAGGGGTTGTGAGGTGTCCCACCATGGTTTGAAATTGATCGATATCAAGATCTTTGGATACTATTGTATCGATTAATGCTTTTTCTAGAATTTCTTTGTGTGCAGGTGAAAGCTTTAATAATTCTAAGATGGATATTTGTGCGGGTGTTTTTTGCAATTGCTCCACTAGACTGTATTGTTTTGTAGTGGATGATGTGTTTGTTGTAGGACCTCGCAAAACAAATTTGGATTTGCTTCTTGTGATAGCATGAGCATGTTCTTGATTTTGCTTTTCTTTAACTACAATCACGTTTACCACATTATTGTATGTATGAGATAGTTTAGCTTCGCTTTACCCTTACCATTGTTTGTTGTTGATGATTCACATTTCTTATAGTTTGGAAGTGGAGTTTTAAAAGCTATGTGAGATTCATTTGTTGTATGTCCATCTACAGTTATTACTCCATTATAAATCATATCTTGTATGATATGTTTCAACTTCTGACAACTATCTATGCGATGTCCCTTGTTTCGATGAAAATCACAATAATGGTTATCATTCCACCAAGGTGGTTTAATTTGAGGTTCATATTTCCTTTCTTCTGGTAAAGTGATCAATTTTTTTGCGAGAAGTGTCTTTAGTGCTGACCCAAGGGGTTCACCAATGTTTGTAAATTATCTTTGAAAGAAAGTTTTGATAGTTGCTCTTTGTTGATTGTTGTTCTGCTAAGCCGCTGCTGAGTGAGTGGATAAATTAAAAATCGGTTGTTTTGGTTTCACATTGTTGTTATCCACTATTCCATTGTTGATGACATTTTGATTTCTATTCCAAAACTTTGGCTTATCATTGTGATTGTTGTTATTGTTGTTGTTAGGAGGATGGACTCCGTCTTTGTATATTTTCAATTCACCTTTCTTTATCATAGCTTCCTCCATTTTGATTCCGTTATCGATCATTTTTCTGAAACTTTGATTTCCTTGCATTTTTAGGTAATAACTCATTTGATCATTTCAGCTGTCGATGAATATGTCCATTTTTTCGTAGTCTAGCACTGTACGAGGATACCGCGAAGCTAACCATCTCCATCATTGTAAAAATGTCATGAAAGGTTCTCCAGCCTTTTGTTTGGCATTACATAGGTCTAGCATTATTACTTCATGTTGTATGTTGTAAGAGTATTGTGAAACAAATTTATCCTCTGAGAATGATTTGATTCCAGGTGGAAGTTTGGAGAACCATTCCATAGCTAATCTAGTTAAGCTTTTCGGAAATAATCTCATTAAGTAGGTATCCTCATGTGCAAACTCCATACTCATTGTGCAAAATTCTCGTATATGATCTTGAGGGCCAGTGCTTCCATCATATTTTTCATATCTAGGAGTTTCAAAACCTATAGGAAATGGTATCATGTTTAGGTTTTTACCAAATGGATAAGGACAAATTTCTTGTAGTGAGTATCTTCTAACATTTCCTCTTTGCATATCTTGAATTTGTGTTTTGTAGTGTTTGTAGTTGTTGTGTGAGAGTTGTGATAGGATTATCGACATGATTTGTTCTTGCATGACCATGATTTTGTATTCTAGGAGGATCTGGATCTCTTCTGGTGTCATCTCTAGTCCTTCTTGTATCTTTATTGGATTGAATGTTATTCAAAATTTCCACTTCATCTCTTTTGGGTATGTAAGTTTCTTTAGTGGTTCTGGTGTTATTAGGAATTGATGTGTCATTCATGTGGAAACCAAAAATATCCTCATATTGTTCATTTTCTTTTGTCACTTTTCTTTTGTGTCAATTTGTTCACATCAAAATCTTGGGGGAGTGTAGCACCAGATTTGACTACCATTAGGAAGTATTTTTCTTTTTCTTCCTCTAATAATTTTTGCATAAATTTGTCAAATTGAGGATCTTTCTTGATGTCTCTGATATTTTGTTCTGTTATTTCTCCTTCAACTTGTATTTCCTCTTCATGTTCCATGGTTATATGCTCTTCATTTGTTTCCAATGTTTTGATTTTCGTCTCTGCGATCCTTCGTCTCTGAGCTCTGGTTAGAATGGGCATATACGTGTGTTATTTTGCTAGGATTTGATTGTCCAAAAGTTTGTTTTGATAAGTGATCAATTGTCAAGGTAAATGTGATAGCACAATATGACATGAAAAGATGGTTCAAGTGTTTAAAGTTTTGTAAGTTCTTCGATGTTCGGTTTTGGAGTGCAATGATGACGATTTGATAAAAACCAAGTCCAATAGGAACGATATATCCTATGATGTGGGACAAGATTATCCTGACCAAACGTTTTAGTTTTGTGATAAAGGATGATAGATCCTGATGAGAAACTATGTTTGAGTGATCAGTTTACCAAAAAGGGTGATAATGCACTTTGAGATGTTTAGATCTTCAACTTGTTGGGGGTGAGCACTTGAAAATCTTGAGGTGTTTATGTTCTAAAGTCTGATTTTGATGGATGATAACTTGACCAAGCCAACAAAGGAGACAATCCAAGCACAAAGTGACAAATAAAAAATGTTTATGAATACTGTAAATTGACCAAGTAGAAATGATAGACCTGAAAAAGTCATGCAAAGTGGCAGCTCTGAACTGATAAAAACAGAGACTCATATGACAGATTATAGAGCCCAGAATGACAAGAGCGACAAATCAGAAATTTCCTTTGAAAAAGAAGACTCGTACGACAAAACTTTATGAACCATACGACAAATCACCAGACAATACGACAAAGAACCTGACTCGTATGATAGATAACAGAGCAGAGATAAAAATGTTTGTTTTGCCAAATTTGGATTGATGAATTTTGATGTTTTGCTTATGTTTTCTAGTTTTAGATGTCTGATTTTTCAATTTAGGGATGAATACACAACAAACACATGATGTGATAAGTGACTCCTAGCATGCTAAATCCTAAGGAAGTTGGCTGAGGAGAGAAAACTTTTGCTTGCAATCTTAGGTACACACCCAATAGCTAATCAGAATATGACCGCCGAGTCTCACGCAATGGATTCTCAATGCCGTATTATCTGACTACAAATGCTAATGGGGGCATGATATGGCAAGTATCTTGGGAGAGTTACTATCTCTCTTGCACAAAGATTATCACCCTTTCAGAGGTGAATCGAGTAGCTGCTAATTTAACTGGCACTAGTAAGGGATCCATTCGGCGCTTCGAGGTATAATACTCAATTAAGAGGTCTCCTAGCCTTGAAAACTAAGGTTTTCTATACTTGAAGGTACAAAGGAGAACTATTCCTGAGCACTGTCGTTGACTTGATTTTCATCAAATCACATTTATTTTATAGTGGGTTGGATTACTTGGCGTTAGCCATTCCCACTTAGGTCATTCCCCTCACACCGACCGTAATGTCTTTAAGAGTTATTAACTCCTTGGGAGGGCAAGCCTGCTAAAGAAATGCACTAATGAAAGTAAAAGATGAGTTTGGCTTTCTGATCACCCAAGAAAGGTGAGAGCATACTCGCCTATCATCAAAGACACAAAATACATGATTGTAAATCAAGTGTGCCTATAAAAACTTGAAGGAATACACAAAGTTTTGTTGAATTATTTTAGGCAACCTGCAAAATAAATCCATTAGTAGTCATTGATGTGTTTTGAATTTGGTCTTTGACAAGTGTATCTTTGTCAATCGTTCTGCAAAAAAGAGTTGAGCTACCAAAAATTTCACAAACAAGTCAAGGTTAGCATTAGTAAAGCTCGGATTAAAAATAGAAAACCCTAAAATGCAGTTTATTTTAAAATCACAGAGGCAGAGGCTCATACGACATCATTTATGAGCTGAAACAACACAGATTTAGATCTCAGACACAAGCCAAAATAGGCTCGTATGACACAGAAACATGCTAATACGAGTCAGAATATATTCAATCAGAAATTCGTACGACACAACTTTAGGTCTCGTATGACAAGGTAAATGAGCTCATATGACACATAATTCACCTAATACGAGTCAGGATTAGGTTTCATCCTAGCCTAAAACGAAGTTCGTACGAGTTGGAAAATCAACTCGTACGACATTCTGAATCAAGATCCGATAGAGATGAAGTTTTGTTTAAGCTTGAGAGGCCAAAAAGGATAATTCCAGGCCCACGGTGGGCGCCAAAATGTCATGCCTATGAAGTGTATACCTGTTTCTGCAACACAAAACACTCAATAGATCATTACAAGCACGGTTAATGAATTTAAAGCAAAGAAAAAAAAAACATAACTAAGCGATCTATCGCCTCCTAGTAAATGCGAATATGAATTTTTCTCTCAAATTTGGTCATGCAAATTCCAGTGACTAGACTACACTTAAATGGAGGATTTAAATGATAAATTATGCATTTAAGCTAGCAATGATAATGATTAAGCTACATGATTATGCTAGAAAATAAGCTAGATTTAAGCTAAAATTGAACATGATAACAATGCTAAAATGATACTGCTAAGAGCTATATGACTATAGTAACAATGCTTGTATGCAAATGAGATGGGATCCAGCATCCTTTGAACTCCAAAATGGGATCTATTTATAGGATTTCCAAGGCCAAGGGTGAGGTGGCAGGAATCAATGGTCAAGATTGAGTCTGAAGATATCAATGGTTAAATTGGAGGAGGTTGGAAAAGAGGTTGGATGAAAGGGAACATTTGCCATCTCTATGGTGACAAGTGTCAAGGAGCTTCTAGAAGAGGTTGGATGAAAGGGAACATTTGGAGGTTGGTAGGAGAAGGGGTTGGATGAAAGGGGACAATGTCTTCTCCATGGTGACAAGTGTCAAGAGGCTTCTAGAAGAGGTTGGATGAAAGGGAACACTTAGTGACAAGTGTCACAAAGCTTTTCTCATGAGAGGGAAAAGTGTCTAAGGAAAGGGGACATGGTGGTTAGGATGTGCAAGCTAGGAGGGGTTTAGGCAAACCCTGGGTTAGATGGAATGAGTTAGGTTTAGAAGGGGTTAGGTTAGGTAGCTAAAGGTTAGGAGAATTTGAATTTAAAAATTCAAATAATAGGAAAAGGCTAATTAATTTCAACAACTCATAAATTGATTTGTTTTAATTAATTAGGGGATTTAGAAGAAATGAATTTGATGATGAATTTGATGGGGGGAATTAATTAATTTGAATTAATTAATTAAAGAGAATTATGAAAAATGAAACTATTAAATAAATCATTAGATTTATTAATAAATAGATGAAAGGGGGATTTTAATCAAATTGCTTAGTGAATTCAATTAAATTAGGAAGGGGGATTAATTAAATAATCGTATATTTAATTAATTATCTTTAGACCATTTTTAGGTGTATACATATAGTTATGGAGATAAAACTCACACAATGAATTTTTCTATTGAGGAGTGTTGGAATACAATGAATCCAAGAACACTGAGAGAGGGGGGGGTGGGGGGTGGGTGGGGTGACTTAGTGTTCTGCCGGTAACACAAGATTTTAACCTTTAATAACATACACATATAAACTGGTAAATGAAGAAACATATAACATGAAATAAATAAACCAGCCACATGAATGAACACCATAACACATTGAATTTATACATGGAAAACCTCAAAGATGAAAAACCATGGTGGGATTTGTGACCCACATATCAATTCATTGGCCATATGAAAGATATTACATAGCATGGGGGCCTACACATGCAGGAAGGCATACTGCCTAGAGCACACTGCTGAACACAAAAGAGTCTCACTGACTACAAGCTTCTGTTGAGATAAAACAGTAATGGTGAACTCACAAAATGCATCTGCAATGCCAAAAAGAGTTCCGGTTAAAGCTTTGTTCTGTACTGGTTCATAAACCCTGAACCCTTCTACCGGTATCTCCTTTCCTCCAAGAATGCTTTACAAACCATCTACTGATCATAGAATGATATTACATTCACATACAAATGACCTACATACATATCCTTTGCATCGCCTTGTTCTACTACCTTCTCATATTTCAAAATGACCTAACAGTACTAACTTATATACCCTTTACAAACAATATGCCTTATGTCAGCTTACAATACAAAAGGATATTCAATGTTGGTCCTATACAATAATTACAAAATGATTTTACAAATAAAACCTTTTGGATCCCAAACTAATGTCGGCTTCACTGAAGTGTTGGATGTCGGTGTCAGTGTTGACCCTGAATATTCTAATTCCTGTATCTGTCGGTGTATGCCTCCAAATGTCGGTATATGCCTTCAATAGAATCTTGTTTCTATCAATGACAACATATAAATCCAATGGGTGACAATTGCCAACAATATCCTTCTTTGGTATTGATGGCAACACTCATGTGAAAAATGGATTCCCTGCCAGTTCAACTGAAACATGAAACATGCTCCCCCTGAGCTGATTGACTCTGTCTATAATATACTCTATTTGATATCCTCTTCCTAGGATTATATATATATATATATATATATATATATATATATATATATATATATATATATATATATATATATATATATATATATATATATATATATATATATATATGTACATATTTTTCACATACATATACTCCTCCTTTGGCATCAATGCCAAAGATCGGTGACAGAATTGAAAGAATAATTATAGATTACTTTACCGGAGCTTGACCAATCTCAAGATTTCCGGATAAGCTTTCTCTAGCAACTGTACATAGGTATCCTAGTCAGTTTTGAATGTTTTAGATATGGATAGAAGTCCACTTAGTAAATGTGCTAGTGTTTCTTTCTTAGTGACTTCTGTTGATGTGGGCTTCACAAGCATATTCATACATTCCCTCTTATGTACACCAAGTGAATCCAATCTTGGACTCACCAAACCTCTGAGACTCCTTGCTCTCCGAATGATCTTGTCTCTTTCCTTTTAAAAAGAAACAAATTGGTTCTCCAAAGTCAAAATTTGTCCATCAATGGAAGTTGTAAGTGAAGTTAGTCCATCAAAAGAATTAGCAATATTAGCAGTCTTTTCATGTAATTCTTTTAACCTCTTATCTACATTTTTTATAAGAATCTCTATATTACAACAGACCCTACAAATGTTAGTACACTGTTTCAAAGAATTTTCCATAAGTATAAGTCTTTCTGCAACCTTCCTCTTCTCTATCTCAATAATCTGATCAAAAGCAGCTTTCTTGGCCAAAGTAAATCTTTCAAGTTCTTTCTTGTTTGAAATCTGCTACAATGATTGAAAGTTTTAGATATGTGTTTTGTCAATGTCTTAAGCTTGTCGAAAGGGCTTGCTTCATTTTCAATCATACAATTAGGAATCAATCTATGCAAAACTGTTATTGACTGATCTATTATTCCTTTGTCTGCAGATCCTTCCTTCACTAGATTTTGAGTAGCCATCATCATTAGCTCTATGGGACTCATCTCTATGATTGATTTCTTCTCAACTTGAGAAGTGTCAATTGCCAAAAGTTTTGTTGGGGAATCAACTGTCGGTTCAATCACCTTTTCCTTATCCTCTTTATCCTCTCTCGGTGTGTCCCTTTTGTCATCCTCTTTTGCACCGGTGGCTCGCCACTTGGTGTAGTATCTATTATTGCCAGTGGAGTATTCTCCACAATATTATCTGTATCCTGTACATTATCTATATTACCTTTCCTAGACTGTACAAATGTAGTCTTTGCCGATTTATTCTATACACTCTCATCAGTGTTAGGACTATTTGCTGGTTCATTCAAAATTTGATCTGAACTTCCCAAAATTCCTTTCCCTTTAGATTTGTCTAGAATGGTGGGAGTTGTTGCCTTAGCAAATTCTTCTTGAGAAGTGAGAGAATCAATCTTTCTTTTGGAAGAATTTGGCCCAACCATCTCTGGTCTCATTTATTATCTCATTGACTCTACCCATCATTAGGCCTATTTGCGAGGTTTTGCTGCTAAAGATTGTTATATTTGCAAAATCTATACACCTTTTCATTGAAGAAGTTGAGGAAATACAACTTCAGAGATCTCAAGAACACTTGCATGCAAATACCTGTCACAAGAGAAGAATGGAGGCACATAAAGCAAAAAAAAATAAATGCTCTGAAAAAGAAAATTATCATTCAGAAAGGGAATCAATTGAATGAACAAGTACAATACAATCCTTATAAAAGGATAATAGAAACCCTAAAGGGATAATGTGTCTTTAATATTATTCAATACCTACAATATTTATTAAATGCCTAAGTTTAGCTTAAGCGTAGAGTTTAATAGACTAATAATTAAATAAATAATTATTAGCTAATACAAGATAACTCTAACACCCCCCCTTAAGATGAACTTAGGGAGTAGCTAAAAAACTAAATGCATGAAGCAAAAAATGCAACTACACGATGAAGGCAAATTTGGGTCCCGACAACAAGGCCTGATGAGGTACCCAATCACAACCAAATCTCTATGAACTGGAGAAATAGAGAAAACCACATGGAAAAAAACTCTACTCCAAGAAGAGATGAAAAAACAAGAAGAACACCACTGAAGCAGGAAATAGTTGCAAAGACTGCTGAAGAGTAACTACTGATCTGAAGAACCTCCATTGAAATAGAACATGACCAGGTAGAGAAGACTGTAATCTGCATGAGTGCACTCAAATGGCACTACTCGAATTAGATGGAAAACAAAGACAAACAACTAAACTCGAAGATACAGATGGCATGAGACACCAAAGCCTGAAGAGCTGATTAATCGAACCAAGGAAGCATTAGAACCAACAGGACAAACCTCCTCATAATGCTGAAAAGGGAGAGGGATGGGTACACTGAAAATAATGGCCAACAAGAACTGCATGACAAAGAACTAGGAACATCGAAGGTGCAGAGAAAGTACATAGTGTCGTGGAAGGAACACTTACTTGACACACAACATGAGGCAAATGTCATGGAAGGAACACTCACTGGACAAAGGTAGATGGAAAACAAGGCAAACATCAACCCCCTCATGACACTTTATAAGTAGTGCATGTACAATAAGGCACAAGATGTGCAAGATCCCAAGTAAACAATGTATGATGACACTTTATCTCAGTGCGTTTGCATAAATGAAGCTACAATGATAAGAAGACTGAAAATAGAAAGAAGAACCAAAACCAAGACATCCTACTTAGAGAAGAGATCCCAGGACCTGAAACAACCAAGATATCCACCAGAGTGCTGAAAAAAAAAAAACTAAATAAAATATTCCTGGAGCAGAATTTGGAAAGAAAACTCATATGGATGGAAAGTGCACAGAACAAACTTTCCAACGATATAAAGTTTTCAAAAAATGAAGTTCGGATGCTCATTTTATGGCTCCCGGAGTGCAAAAAAGAGAACCCACTTTGACTGGAAAAAAACACAGTCAAATAGAAAAATTGGAAAAAAATTCTAACATCACAAGGTTCGGCTCGGAACTAGCTTTCCGAAGCCTATTTGTTTTCAAAAAAACGACTCCGTTTGCCCAAGTTATGGCCAAAAGAAAAAAAAACCCCTCTTTTTGGGCATAAAAAGGGTAAAAAATTTTTTATTTTTTGACAAAAAATTTCTGATGCATTTGCAGGTACAGCCATATGGATTTTTGTGCCTCGTAAAGCATGCCAATGAAAAATATGGCCTAGATGCACTTGTCACCGAAATAGTTCGAATTATATATCAAAATGAATGGAAATGCCCTTTGGAAGCCAACGGTGAGGTCTGTTTTGGCCCAAATTGCTCTAATTTTTTTAAATAATTTTTTTGACATATTTCCTGAAATTCATGCAAAAAAAAGAAGGCAAAACCAAAGAAAAAATTTCAAAACCCAAATTTGACAAATTACATATGGAAATGGGGGTTTTGTGGTGTTTTGAGCTCAACAATGAGGTCCGTTTGAGCCCAAAATGATCAGAAACAAAACAACTACCCAAGATCCAATAAAAAATTCTGAAAAAACTAGAAACCCTCTTCCAAAAAATCTTTTGAAAAATCAGGAACAAGAAGCAACAGATGTAGGCTCTGATACCATGAAGAAGTTGAGGAAATACAACTTCAGAGATCCCAAGAACACCTGCATGCAAATACATGTCACAAGAGAAGAATGGAAGCACATAAAGCAAAAAAGCATAAATGCTCTGAAGAAGAAAATTATCATTTAGAAAGGGAATCGATTGAATGAACAAGTACAATACAATTCTTATAAAAGGATAATAGAAACCCTAAAGGTATGCAACCCTAAAGAAACCCTAAAGGGATAATGTGTATTTAATATTATTAAATACCTACAATATTTATAAAATGCCTAAGTTTAGCTTAAGCGTAGATTTTAATAGACTAATAATTAAATAAATAATTATTAGCTAATACAAGATAACTCTAACATTCATTTCCTCATTATTTATAGAGCCACACATACTCAAAAGTTCAACTTCTTTAATTTCTCTATCCCTCCTGATTTCATCTAATCTCCTTGCATCTAACTTATTATAGAATGATAAAGGATTTTCCTTCAAAATATCTACCAAAGCCTTCTTATATATATCTAAATATAAAAAAAATTGCTTCTTCCATTTCATTTTGCTCATTATCATCTAAATCTTCATAGAAATTTGACACATTCTTCAAGATTCCATCTTTAGTTACCTCATCTATCAATTCTACACAAGTGATTGGGGGGATGGTGGTAACATTACCAGATTCAATTGCTTCATCAATCGTACTCTCTTTCTTCTTGTTGTGGGTTGCAGGAGCAGATGGAGCAGGCTGCCTCTTCTGAGTGGGTTTCCTTGCCGAAGGTGTGGATGCAATTGTTACCTTTCTAATTAGCTTCCTCCTTGCTTCCACTTTCTTCTCCTCTACCAGAGCCTTGCCAACTTTCTTCCTCTGTACCCTTCTGAATGCAAGAGGTTGATTATCCTCTAGATCAGAGTCAAAAGTGATAGAAGAAATGAAATTTTCAGGCCTCTTCACCTCAAGAGCACTAGCTGTTGTCGGTTGATCTACCGGTTTAGATCCGAAACCTAGTTCTTTATCTATCCTATGAATTACATTCTGAACAAATACAAATATTTTGTTTATTTTCTTTTCTCTTCTTTTCTTGTTGAAACCAATTTTAACCTCAAGAGCCTTCTCCTCTGTAGTGCCAAAGTGTTCAGCCTTATCATCCAAAGGAGCATCAATCAACATTTTAGCATATAGCTCCAAGATGCTATCATCTACTTCATAAACCAATTCAGTGACCCATATAGTTCTAGGTTCCACTACTTCCATGCATGTCTCATCTATTTTTACCATGAAGCAAATATCAGTGGATTATTTCTCCACAATGTGTTTGGAGATTCTTTCCCTCAATCTCATGTTTTCCTGAAAAGTTTTGAAGTAGCCCCAAAGCTTCTTGTCCCTATTACTACCAAGATCGGTGATTGCATCTTTGATCTGCATATGTACCGGTATGTCATGAGCCCAACATTTCTTTCCCAAATCCGGTAGCTCATTCATGAATTATAACATCAAACAGAAAATAAGATTGCCAAACTAGACAGTTCCTTTCTTAACACCTTTGATCTTGCCAAGATTAATCATCAATTCACTCCTTAACCATTCACACAAGTCATACTTTTCATTATTCTTTATCATTTGGTATGCAACATGGATATAGGAACTGGCAACAGAGTTCAATCGACTTGATTGAGTTACCTTGTAGCCGATGATCATGCTGGAAAATTTCACATCTGTGTCTTTGATGGTGCTGACCCTCATTGATCTTCCATCATGGGTTGCGCCGGTGAGCTTCTCAACCGCAGTGTTGGAGATCTTCTTACCTAGTTCCTGTCCAACTTTGGGTAATCTGGTGACCACCTGAATAGCTTCTTTGGTGATCATGTAGGGCCGGTCCAACCAGATGAATTCATTATGGACCTTGCTTAGAACATATCTGATCACTTCATCCTTGAATTCTAGTATATACAGGATTCTGGTTAACCCTAGATCCTCAAAGATTTGATATTTCGGCTTGATTATTCCAAAGATGCCTAGTATCATAGATTGATACATTCCCTTGATTTCTTCAGTGCCTAAATCCTCCAATTTGCAGTGAATATAGGCCCTAACATCTTCCACATTAACCACGCCATCGGGAACCTTCAAAAATATGCTAGTAGAGTCTTCCTTCGTAGCAATCTGGGGAACTTCCCTGAAAACAGGCCCAAGCCTATCCTTAACCTCAACAATAGTGGGATTCACAATGAAAGTAGGAGCAGATGATGATCTGGATGCCATTTCAAAGAAATACCTAGATAACGATTGTCGGTTGAAAAGATTTTGATTACTTCTAAAAATTCTTTGGAATTCCTTTGCTCACTCTTGATCACCTATGATTCGCCTTTGCTTCACTATGGTTTTCTCAAGTGCTGGGTGAGTGAAAATGAGTCCACTCTCCCCCTTTTATCAATGAGTAAACCCTAATTCATCACTGTCATAAATGCTTAACAATGTGCCCTACCGGATGTCGATTTCACAATTTTATGTCAGATAAACCTCCATCAATGATCAATACCACTCTCCAGATCTCTTCCCAGATCTCTTTCGAGGAATATGCAAGATTTGCAATGAATTTGCCAACCCCTAAGGAGTATGCCTCAATTACCAGTTGAATTTCCTACTAGTCCAGGAATGCTCTGTTCTACTGATGGAGTTACCGGTGTAGTTGCATCTCCACTTGGTTCTTCAAATTTTCTAACCCATCTCTTGGTGTGATCTTGTTTTATTTCATCTACCTTCTTTTTTCCTTTCTCATTTGCTTTATCATTGCTAATCGATGTAGTTTTTCTTTTGCAGTAGTTAGTAATATGACATATTTTGTTGCATGCATAACATGTAACATTGTTCTTTTGAATTTCCTTGACATATCCGATGTCATTCCTTGACCTACATTGATTAGCCAAATGTCCAAACTTTCCACATGCATGAAATTTAACATTCATTCTGCAATCTTCTGACTTATGACCATATTTCTTGCAATTTGTGCATTGATTGGGAATTGAATTGTAGTTTTATTTTTCTCTATTTCTACATTGTTTAGCCATATGCCCAAATTTATTACAAACAAAACATCTACCATTGAATTTGTAAGCATTATATTGCCTTACCGGTTCCCTCTGATCTAATGAGTTCTGTATACCGGTTGCAATACCAGAGCTTTCACCTTGTACAAATCCAAGTCCTCTAGAATCTTCACTCTGCCTTTGTCTTTTCAATAAATCATCCAACTATGCAACACTAATCTTGAATTTTTCTTTATACTCACTTGTCGTAGTTAGATCATCTCTCAGAGTCATTATTTGTCTCTCTAGCTCTTTTTCATTATTCTAGGATTGTACCAAATCAGTTCTCAACAAATTATTCCCATGAGTCAATATACCACATTCTTCAAATTTGTTCTTCAGAGATATAGCAAGATTTTATTCCTTCTTCTTTCTGTCCTCAATATCTTTTGACATCCTCATAGTCAGGTCTTGCATTGCATTCTTCATGAGCATGTTTGCTTGACTTAGTTTCTGACATTGTTCCTTAAGTGCATATGTCTCTTCATCATCCTGGTTTTGCAAAAGTTCCTTTCTCTTAGCTTGAGCAAATGATAAACTTTCTTGAAGAACAAGAATGAATTCATTAGCAAAATTCAATTCATCTTGCAGTTTTAAGTTCTTTATCCTTTCAACATCATAATCCTCAAGTGTCATATCAAGTTGCTTTTCCATAGCCATGTTCAATGATTTTGGTTTTAGGATCTTCCTCAAGCTATTAAAATTCCTCTGAGGTACCAAGCTCTGATACCAATTGTTGGAATACAATGAATCCAAGAACACTGAGAATAGGGGGGGGGGGTGAATCAGTGTTCTGCCAGTAACACAAGATTTTAACGTTTTATAACATACACATATTAACCGATAAATGAAGAAACATATAACATGAAGTAAATAAATTAGCCACATGAATGAACACCATAACACACTGAATTTATACATGGAAAACCTCAAAGAGGAAAAACCACGGTGGGATTTGTGACCCACAATATCAATTCACTGGCCATATGAAAGATATTACATAGCATGGGGGCCTGCACATGCAGAAAGGCACACTTCCTAGAGCACACTGCTCAACACAAAAGAGTCTCACTGACTACAAGCTTCTACTGAGATAAAACAATAATGGTGAACTCACAAAATGCATCTGCAATGCCAAAAAGAGTTTCAGTTAAAGCTCTGTTCTATACCAATTCATAAGCCCTAAACCCTTCTACTGGTACCTCCTTTCCTTGAAGAAGTCTTTACAAACAATCTACTGATCATAGCATGATATTACATTCACATACAAATGACCTACATACATATCCTTCACATCACCTTATTCTACTACCTTGTCATATTTCAAAATGACCTAACATTACTGACTTATATACCCTTTACAAACAATATGCCTTATGTCGGCTTACAATACAAAAGGATATTCAATGTTGGCCCTATACAATAATTACAAAATGATTTTACAAATAAAACCTTTCGGATCCCAAACTAATGTCGACTTCACTGAAGTGTTGGATGTCGGTGCCGGTGTTGACCCTGAATATTCTAATGTCGGTATCTGCTGGTGTATGCCTCCACATGCCGGTATATGCCTTCAATAGAATCTTGTTACCATCAATGACAACATATGAATCCAATGAGTGTCAATTTCCAAGGAGATGAATTATTGTAGGCATTTACAAATTCTTGAGCCAACAAAGATGAATTTAACCCAGACAATTACCTACTTAGCTTATATAAAAGATGTAGTTTGTTGGATTTTGCCAAGATCAAGAAGTCATTGAAATGTACAAGATAGAGACATAATATGGGACAAGAATAAACTGTATTCTCATCAATAGAAAATGATCAATAATTGTTCAATAGTTACATACAATGTAGATGAGCCTGCTTATATAGGCAAGGCTAGGGATATGTATGAGCACACAAACATGACATGTGGCTCAATAAGAAACAAGGGTAGGTAGGAAATAGGTGTGGGTAGGTAGGAGAAATAATATAATATTCCACATGAGGTGGATCACCCACCGAAGGTGGAATTATCACTCCACAATAAGTGGATATGATAGTGTAATAACAAGATCAACACCATAAGAGGTGGAATTTCTCCTACACACACTATCCCAATGTGGCACAAACACCGAAGTGTCTCATATCCAAACTACTATGAAATGCATTATCCTAAGTAAACTTAAGTAAGTGTAATAATATCCATGATGAATAATTATTTACACCAACATAGTTATTTTAAATAAAGGGAGTATACCCTAGGAGGTGGTCTACATCCAATTGCTTGTGGCACTAAATTATCTATCTTGTCCTCCAGTATATTTATTTCTGCATCTTTTTCTTTTAATTTGCCTTCTAACAATTCTTTTTCCCTCTTTCCATTCCTTCTCCTTTCTTTCCAATAATTCTCATAATTCAAGTGCAACTAAAGCCCAAGAAAAAGGAGGGTTATGTGTACTGACCATAATATTTTTTCTTTTCTCCTCCAGATTAACATTTTCTGTAGCTTCTGCTAAGTTCTCCAATTCTGGCACACCATAGTCTCTTTTTCAACAGAGGTTTCTCCACTATATGGCTGTTGATGTTTATGAGTGTCTTCAATGATAAGGTCAACTCGAATCTCTCTAGAATGAACCAATGCTTCCTCTTTTGCAACTTCTTCTTCATCCACTGCTACATCTTATATTACATTTTCGTTCATGAATTGTGCTATGTCCTAGGCCACATCTCCTGCTATATATTGTGCTACATCTTCTAATTCTTCTTCTTCTGGTTTTTCTCCAGATTCTTATTTAGATACTTTCTCAGACTAAGATGTGTCCTTTAATTCTTCTTTAGACATTTCTTGAGACACCTTTTGATGTTGACTTCCTTCATCATTAGAGGAAGAGGATATAGATGAAGTTTGCAACTCGGGGGAATTCATTTTAGGAACTTCTTCTTTTTAAGTATTCAAGCTTTGGATGTCAATTTTCTCTCCTTCAACAATTTTACTCTTAAACTTCTTCTTTAATTAATGTCTGCTTCTAGTAGGACGTTTACTAGAAATGGTTCTCCAATTCTAGGCAAGCCTGTGATTTGTGCAATTCGTTCTTCTATAACAGGAACTCTCAATCCTTTGACTACTACTTGGTCATCTCTTAGTGATTGCACAAATTCTAGGGTATCCACATCATCAAATTCATGTAGATTCAAAAAATAATCAAGCCAACCACATCCTCTGAAAAGTGATTCACAATCTGGGTCTTGTAAGAGTAGGTTATGATTTGTAGGTTCATGACAAATTGGAGGACCTCCCATTTCACTTCCCTTTGAGACATATACAAAATTATTCAGGAAGCCCTACTATGATTATGAGA